>NC_140484.1:89420494-90620494 GCF_964271855.1 Acomys minous
TGAGAGACCTGCTTGGTGAATGTTCTTGTCAATTAGGGTGATAGATTCTACCACTGAATTTATTCTCTTTGAAAATGTGTATACAGCATTTTGACATACATCTACATATAAGTGTTATTATACAGTTAGACTTTAGAGTTCAGCCTTTCTATCTTTTTGCTCTTTTTGCTTGGCTGCCCTTCACTTCCCCTCCCTGCTCTGGTCACAGCCATGCTCACAGCATTAACCGTAAGTTTAATTCCTAATTGCCTCTTTTTTTGTTGTTTGTTTTTTGTTTTTTGTTTTTTTTCTTTTTATTTAAAGACTTGTTTATTTATTAAGTATACAGTGTTTTGCCTGCATGTTCTCCCTCAGGCCAGAAGAGGGCACCAGATTTCATTATAGATGGTTGTGAGCCACCAGGTGGTTGCTGGGAGTTGAACTCAGGACCTTTAGAAGAGCAGGCAATGCTCTTAACCTCTGAGCCATCTCTCCAGCCCTGTTTTTGTTTTTCGAGACAGGGTTTCTCTGTGTATATCCCTGGCTGCCCTGGACTTGCTTTGTAGAACTCAGAGATACGCTTGCCTCTGCCTCCCAAGTGCTGGGATTAAAGGCGTGCGCCACCACGCCCGGCTGCTAACTGCCTCTTAATACGTGTGCTTCCACATCCTGCTGCACGGTGTGCGCACACATACTACTTTAACTTATTTTTATGTTTTACACAAAGAAATTTTAATTTATTTCGAGACAGAGTTACATAATACCCCAGGCTGGATTCAACCTCACTGTGTAGCTAAGTATGACCTTGAATTTCTGATTCTCCTGCCTCCGCTTCTCAAACGCTCACTTTATAGGTGTGCAGCACCATTCCCAGGTTTTTACTTGACTCATGCAGGGCATTGAACTCGGGTCTGTGAGCGCGGCGAGCAAGTGATCTACAAACTGAACTGCATCCTTAATTCCTCCCAAGCAGGATCATTTTATACGTACTCTACATATGTGGCTTCTCTCAAGATTTTATGAAAATCTCCAATATCCATCTGACTCTAATTCATTTTTAGCTGCTATAAAACATCGCGCACTAATGATCTAAAGCTCATATGTTTTTATGCCCTCCCCTGCTGAGGTCTGCTCATTCTGGCATCACTATAGCCATTTTCGTTTCAAGCGCACCAGCCACTTCACCTCAGCTCGTGGCTGACCTAAAATAATCTCCGTATACACATGGGCTGACCATAAACTATGTTCCTGTTCAGTGAGAAACTCTGTGGCCCCTTATTGTTTGTAGAAATTTCCCAACCATAAGCACAGCTGGCCCCAGCTGCCAGGCACACTTTTGAGGTTCGCTAGAACTACTTGTCTAGTAAACGAAAATAACAACGTCAGTCAGAGCGAACCACCACCTCACTTTCCTCACTTGAGACCAATCAGCTTAAGAGTTAGCTGAAAGCACTTTGTCTAGTTGACCAAAATGTATTACTGCCCCTCCCCCCATCGGTCTTCTACACTTGGTTTTCTTAGAAGAAGACAGCTGTAAGAACAGGTCGACATCACAGTTTGGCAGAGTCCACTCTGTGTCCCTAATCATGATGAGCCTTGGGTGTTCATTCAATAAACCACCCATATCTAACTGAGATCGGTGTCTGAGTGGTTTGTGAGGCTTCCTCTGGACCCTAATACTTTGTCAGTTGTACCGTAATTTAAAAAATTAACATCATTGGACTATATTGCTAAGCCTGGTATTGCTAGCTGAATGAGTGATACAGTATATTTTTCAAAGGATGATTGGCTTTATTTCTTTTGTTACAGATGCCTTTTGGGATTTCTTTTTTTAACACTGGGAAAGTAGGGTGAGGGACTTCAGATGTCCTTGAAGGTCCTTTATGGTTTGTTCTAAACTTCCCTGCTTCTGTGGCCAGCCCCTACTGGCCTGCATGCTGCTGCAGTGATGTAGGATTCCTCATTATTTCAGACTTGGGAGCCCCGGCATCTTGCAGGACTCCCTGGATTTTGGACCTGCACTCAGTACACAGAGTCCTCGGTATGGAGAAGGAGGCTTGCTTTGATCTGTCTGTGTCCCTTGGCACCAGGGATCTAAGTGAGAACTGGACTGTGGTGCGAGGCTCCAAGCTCCTGCCGTGTGCACTGCATTTTACCTTAATAGAAACAATGGTGCTTCTAGACACACTCACAGCAGCTTCAGTGTTTGGGCACTTTTTCTAATAAAAATTAAAGACACTGTTTTATTGGCCAAGGAGAAAATGTGTTCACAGTAGCTATCTTTTTTTTTTTTTTTTTTTTTTTGGTAAAGTTTTCGGCCCTTTGAGTCTATTACTCCATATCTGACACTCTGAACCAGGCACAGAGATCTGCTGTTTTTACCAAACCTGTGAGTCTTCTAGCATCTGGTCCATCTTGACAGAATGAGAGCAATAGCCAGTCCTTAGATGCCAGGTAGCCAGCTTCAGTCCACTCACTCCTTGCACGCATTCTCATTTATCCTCAAGAGCCGCCTACCCCCCCCAAGGCTAATTCTTGTCTTCATTTAACAAATGGACAATATTCTTCCAGGTCACAGAACCATGAGGTAGTGCAGTCCGTCTGCAGAACTCAGATTCTTAACACAACAACAATACTGCAATGACAATGGGCAGCTGTAGACAGGCAGGCGAAATGCTGCTGCATGGCTCCTTGCCTGTCAAGCAATGTCACCTGAAACTCCCATGGTGCCCTCACACCCATCATCTGCAGCGGTTATAAACACGCCCATATAAACTTCAAACTAAACAAGGACACGGTTTACACCACATTTCCTTTCTTGATATCAGACAGACTGGAATCCACACAGACCCGGCTTGATCCCAGCTCTGCCTGCAGACCCTAGGCAAGCTCCCTGGCCTTTCTCCCTGCCCCCCCCCCGCCTCCCCCCCACCCCCGATTTCTGATGAATCACGCTGCGCATTCTTTTTTGCATCAAATCCTGACGACCAGAGAAGGCTGAGGCCACTAGCACTGGGTGAACTGTAGAGCTTGCTGTAACACACCCTTTCCTTCCTCTTCTCTCTTCCTTCTGGAGAGAAGGAGGGCAGCGGCTTGGCTTAGCAGGGCTATCCTCTGGGTGCTCTCAGCCCTGGTTCCAGCTGCCTTTGGAGTCTTGGCACAGACACGAGCTTCGATGCTATAGCCAGACAGTTCTTTTTTTCCACTAGGCTGCCCCAGCCTGTGGTGAACACGGTCTTTGCAAATAGCTATTTATTTGCTTATCTGCAAGGAAGGAGGGGAGAGGGGCAAGTGATAGAGGACAAAATCAATTACTATTTTTCATCTTTGACAAAGTAATTAAGGCCATAGTGACTGGCTAATTCCGACGACCGAATGGCTGCGCACTGATGGATGCGGATTTACAACCTCTTTGGCTGCGGTGCACAGGGAGCCAGATTATCACTCTGAACAGGCGGCAGAAGAGGCAGGGGGTGGAGGCTTACGTGGGGTGGGTGACAGACTTTTCACCCCGCCCATGTCTGCTTTTTAATTAATTAATTAATTAAATTCTGTAGCCCCATCCTTCCAACCTTGCCGGCACTGACAACACAACTGAACTCCAGATAATGCGCCCCAGAGGCTTCGCTTGCGGGGTGGGGGTGTCACTATTTTGGCTGGTCACTCTCCTGTCGGTGTGATTCCTCTCCCTCCTTGTCTGGTCTCTGAACCCTCCTTCCAAGCTATCTGCAGCCCCTCCTCTCTGGAATCTTGCGGCTGGAGGAGGGGGCCTTTGTGGAGCCTGAGCCCTCTGTGCGTCACCCCGCCTCTGCAGGGCCTGATTTGCCCCATGCTAACCTAAATGCGCACTTGACCAGGCGACAGACACGTCAAGTCTGGAGATTAAGCGGGGGCGCCGGGTATCACTCACGCTCTGCAACGGAGTGTGTGTGTGAGGGGGAGAAGTCCCGCACGACTTGGCCACCTCAGCGTAGCCCTCTGGCCAGGTTCATTTGACTCCCGCGTCAGTGTTTGGCAGGGACTGCTCGAATGCAAATTCGGAGACTGGCCAGAAGCTTTGAGGTCGTGACTATTTGCTGTCAAAGTGGCCCACGTACTGCAGAGCCGGACCTGAATCTAAGTAGGGGCAGGTCTCACGACTCCATTGGGGTGAATGCTGCCCTCGACATTTCTCCATTCCTAGGATCTTGCTCCTTCTTGGGATCTGGGCCTATTCCTGGGTTGTCACCCGCCCCCCCCCCCCCGTCCCTGCTTCCAGAGCCTTCTTCAGCCAGAGTATCCGAGGGTCCCTCTCAGCCCCTTATTCCTCCTCTGAGAAACTTCTCCAAATCTCGGTTGCCTAGAGTGGATGCCTGGCGCGGGCGACGGCTGTGGAGGAGTTAGGACCTTCTTTGGCGTTCAGAATAGACCTTCCGACCTTAGATTCCATAGTGTTAACATTGGACTAATTTCTGAATGGTTGTTGGCAAACTTAAATGCGAAATTTCGTGGAAACCTTGTAGATGGCCCAATACTGAGAGCTCAGTAAACATCAGTAAAAGGCTACCCTAGAACCAGAAAGACACTGGAAGGACAGGGCTCCCACGCACCGCCTCCCCCCCCCCCTCCTACCCCCACCTCCTAGTGCAGACCCAGAATCCAGGTGGCTGTCCGGGGAGAGGCAAGCTCACAGAGACATTTACCACGTTTGGAGTCTTGCAAGGGTGAGGGAGGAGACCTGAGAGCTGGATCAGCAAAGCCCCTGGCGCCCACCGCAATCTGCTACCACAGCCTGCGCCCTCGGCCGCAGCGGCTTTGTCCTGGCTCCGCAGGGAGACGGCCCAGTCGTGCGCAACGACGTGGGCCCCGAGGCAGTAGACTCCCGCAGCGGGCGCGCAACGCTGCGCTGCGCTTTCCAAGCTTTGCATTCTGGAGGCCAGGTTCCCTAGCAAAGCTGTCAAGACAAGAGAGAGGGAAGGCATATTGCTGCGAATCCCCTTCTAGTCTCCAAATGACATCTTTGCAAAGGACTTTCTTCTTTTGTGATTGTAGGTGTTGCTTAGTACCGTAGATAAGGTAAAGTCCATAGTCCACTTTTACATAACCGTGGCTACTCTAGTCCCAGTGCAAGCCCATCTTAGGGTTGGCACCGTTATGGTTTCCCAGAGGGCCAGCCCTGTCCCGGGTTGCTTTAGGGTAAAACTGCACTCAGGCATGATTTTAAAGCATTTTTTATTTAAAGGACTGTGGAGAAAGGATGGGTTTGTAAGCGGCTGGTGGACTAAGTCGGCAATAAAAATAAATCTTTAAAAAAAAATTCTGGAAGAGCCTAAAAAATACAAGAAACAGCAAGTGTACCCAGGGTTAGCAGAAACAAAACAGAGATGCAAAACAAAACAAAACAAAACAAAACAGATTTAATTATTTAAACGAAAACCTAAGATCTTTCTGAGACTGGCTTTTTTGGAAAGGTTGGGATGTAGGAATCTAGGCTACACACACTGACCAGTCAGGTGCACCCTCACCAAATGCAGGACCCTAGCCTGGAACAGGCATTGCAGATCTGGCTCGACCACCATTATTTCTCTCTCTCTCTCTCTCTCTCTCTCTCTCTCTCTCTGTGTGTGTGTGTGTGTGTGTGTGTGTTATTTTGCAATCTGACAGAGACTCAGAGAGAGCACAAGTAAATTTGGTGGAAGAGAGAGAGAGAGAGAGAGAGAGAGAGAGAGAGAGAGAGAGAGAGAGAGAGAGAGCAAGCCTGATTTGATCCCCTCCCTCATTACAGCCCAATACATTTGGTTGGTGGCTATGCCTTGCCTAGGAGTCTTGGGTGCAGTGGGACGTGTCTCTCTCATGTTTCCCTTAATTAGGAGGTGGCAAACTTTTCTCGTTCCCTCCTACCGGCTTTGGTTTAGTAATCAGACCCACATGAGTCACGCCAAACACGCAGCCCCCTCCTGCCCGAGTGACAACAGGACGGCGTCGTACTCCAGGCTGTTGTCCCTTTAAAATCCAAATCCAAAGGGGTAATGATTTATCAAACGTGTATTATCAGGAAGATGTCAAACGAAGGGCACCTTGCTTCCTACTGACGCAAACCCGGCCTTTCCCGGGGAGATATAGAAAGCGCCTCTTGTTTCAGGGCCAAACTTAGACCAGTAGTGGGTTTTACTCTACGGTTCAATCTGTTGTCCGCGTCAGACATGGTGAGTGCTTGCTTTTTTTTTTTTTTTTTTTTTTCCCTCTTAAGAGGAAAGATGGATGTGGGGATAAGGATGACAGGTTCGTTTGGGAGTATTTCTTTTTTGGAAATACTGTGCAATAGGCGGGAAGCAGAGAACACTTTCGAAGGCTTAAGTCCGGGTAAGCGGTGTAAGCGTACTTGGGAGCTTTGCCCGAGGGCAGAAAGATTTTTCCGGGGTTGGTGAAGCTGCTCGAAAACCGGATTCCATTCTCTGTCCGTGGTGCTGAAAGTCAAGTTAGCGCACCTGCCAGTTGCTCTGAGTCCTAGAGACTATTGAAAATGCCTACTGGGGTCCAGGCATTGGGTTTGGTACATCTAAACTTAGTCTGTGCACTTGTGAAGCGGGTTAGAGCAGAGGCTTTCGATTGAGGGGAAGGTAATTTGATTAGTTTTACAGTGAAATAATTATTTATACTAACATGGAACTCTGAAAGGTAACACTAGTATGAGGAAGCCAAAGGGAAACCCTCTGCTGGCAAATCTTTACGTTTAAAATTCAATAGGGAGAAAGCTAGTGAAAATTATTACTGGGTTTTCGTCCTCGGTCAAGAGTAGGGAGGGGAAAGATGTTAGATTCCCGGGAATAGACAGAAAAACAAAAACACTTGGAAATATGTGTTGTAGGTTGTCTGGAAACAAATGCAGAGTGTGTAAGGATCAAAGCCAGTTACTGTTTTGTGTGTTCCATCTTGTTTATTGTTTCAGTGGTGGGGTGTTGGTTAATGGTAATATTTTGATTAAAAATAAAAAACAAAAACCCTTTATCCTTGATTTTGCTATTCGGGCGACCAAGGTAGGTTTGAAGTGCCGGAGTTTGAATTTACCCATGTGGCTTCCAGCCCTGGCCTATGCAGAACATCAGTTTTGTGATCACAGCTTGTCTATGGGAAAAAAGGAAAGAAAAAAAAAAGGGCAATGTGTATTGTTGAATGACAAAGGAAATGGGGCGGAAAATTAAAGAATCTTTCCACAATGGTGAAGGGGATGTGGTACCCACAGCCTTGATTTGAAATTCACAGAGGGCAGGGAGCTCCTGGCTGTAGGGTTATTTCTATACTGCCCGCCTCTTTCCCCCTGACAAAACCACTGGTGCTTCTGTTTTAGTTCATCCTCCACTGAGGAGAAAATACTAGCTTCTTCATGTTCCAGGGCTACAGACAAGACTGGCGAGTTGAAGAACACGGATTCCATTTGCTCCCCTGTTTATTTTGTGTCTGGACCTGGAATGCGTGCATCTGTGTATGCAGATGCACATATTTTATTTTTAATGCTACCGTGACTTTTGTGTTTATTTGTTTTGCACGAACTTGACATTGTGTTTGCAGGACTGCAGTGCTCCCAAGGAAATGAATAAACAGGCAGCCAACAGCCTGGAGGCAGCAGCGGTGCCGGGCCCTCGTGCACCTAGGACCAGCCCAGAGCAGGACCCGCCAGCCACGGCTCTCGCGGCCGCTACACAGCCGCCACGTGTGCCCAGGTCGGCTTCTACGGGGGCCCAAACTTTCCAGTCTGCGGATGTGAAAGCCTGCGACGCCCAGCAGCCAGGAGTAGGGTTTTGTAAACCCAGTAGCCCCCGGGCCCAGGCGACCTCCGCGGCCCTCCAGGACTTAAGCGAAGGGCACGGCGGCGCACAGGCCAATCCCTCTTCTGGGGCTGCTGGGGCTGGCAACGCGCTGCATTGCAAGATTCCAGCTCTGCGCGGCCCGGAGGAGGACGCGAACGTGAGTGTGGGCAAGGGCACGCTGGAGCACAACAATACCCCAGCCGTGGGCTGGGTGAACATGAGCCAGAGCACAGTGGTATTGGGTACCGATGGCATCGCGTCGGTGCTCCCGGGCAGCGTGGCCACCACTGCCATACCGGTAAGCAGGTAGAAAGCGGCCGTGCTGCCTGCTGCTCTCCAACCGCGCGAAGGGAGCTGGGCCCTGGCGGGTGCACGTATGCTGATGGGGAAACGGGTTGGCAATGCCAGGTGGTGGATGCTGGAGGCAGCTTTGGGGCTTTGGAAGCTGGCACTGCTGGGGGCGGGGGTCAGGTCGTTAGTTAAGGTTTGGGGTGTGCGTGTGTGCAGCCAGCAAGGTTCGGACTTGCCTTTCCCAGCCTCAGCAGTAGAACAGGTGCAGACCCGTTCAAAGGTAGATTCTGCATCTTGCACCAGACGGGAGTCCCCATCCTACTAAAGTCTGGGTCTTTTTTCTGCTTCTTCAAAAATAAAAACTCCAATTTAAAAAGAAGTACGGAGACAAGCCTGGGGTGGAATGGGAGAGGGGTGTAGCTTATTTTGAGGGCTTTCCCCTGTAGGCCAACCTTATTACCTGTGAACTCTTTTAATGAGGGGCTGCTGAAGTTTATTAAGCATCAGGGTCTCTTAACCCGAGCTCTTCCCAACCTCAGTATCTTTTTTTTCCCCCTTACATAGGCCTCCTGAATTGTATAAGGGTCAGTTCAGACCTTTGTCATTTGGATAGCTCCTGTATTTACCCCTTAACCAGAGACAGGACAAAACCTACAATCTCTGGACCAGGGGTCAGGGCAGTCTTCCCTCTGTGTAGGCTTTTGTTTCCATTTCACCCCAATAATTTCCTTCTCTGATTCTGCCCCCCTGCCCTCATGCTGTTTTAGGGATTCCAGCTCTTCCCTCCCCTTTTCTCTAGTTCCCCTTCAAGGCTGGACTCATGGTGTGTGGCTAGAGCACAGGTTGAGAGGGGACCAAGTTTTTGCCACATGTAATGTAGGGTTTATGGAGCTTCTGTAGCCAGATCCCCACCTGAGAACTTACACAGTAGGAACCCAGCCAACCAGTCATCCGAGTAACAAGAAATAACCTTGCAGTTACATGTTTCTTTGCTTTGGGAGTTTTTTTTTTTTCTAGAACACTGTTCTGCATATATTAGATGCTCTTAACAGTATGTACCCAACAATGGAGTAAAAAATATATATTTCACTCACCCCCCTTTACCTCTGCACTGCGCAAAAAGAGCTGAAACTCCCTTATCCTGTCAGTTGTGTTGGAGGGTGGGGCTAGGAAGTGGAACAGCAATGGGCCTTGAAAGAACCTGAAGGTCCCTGAGAGTACCCATGTTTCAGTCCCTTGGGACACTCACTCTGCCCTTCTCCTATCCCTGGGCCCTCATCTCCCTGGACCACCACTGCTTTGCCTCCATGACCCCGGAGAACCCTTGTGAAAGCACTCCAAGCTACATAGTGATAGGTGGGAAGCAGGTCACATCAATGTCTGGGTGTCAGGAACACTTTCAGAGTTCATACAGGGTGCCCTCCTCATTGGTTTTGTTTTCTAGAATCAAGTCCATATGAGTTTGGAGACAGGAGCCCCCCCCCCCAGAGTCACAGGCTGCTATGTAAATTGGCAGATGCCTCAGAGACTGACATCCAGACACCCCCCCCCTTCCCCATTCTATAGATGTGGACTCAGGCTGAGCCCAAGCAGCTTACAGGGAGTTGTCTCTGCTTAGTAGCAAGATCTAGATAGGAAGGCATGGTTTTGGCTACCCAGCCTTCTCTATTCTTTCTCTTGTGTCAGCTCCAATTCTCCATCCTGCCCGTTTCCCTCTCCCCAGGGTTGAAGAAATGCACCTCTTAAAATTAGCTGACTGGGCAGGTTTTGCCTGCAAGCTTTGGCAGAGAAAAGTGAGGCAGGGGCTCTGGCTGGCTTGAAGCATTACAATTCTTATTTCTGGCACACATTTTGAAGAAAGGGCTGAGGAGGGGTGTGCAGTGAGGGCATTTCTTTGTGGGGTAGGAAGAGGAATTGGTTAGGAAACTGCTTGCTGGGAACTCCAGGCATGATACTGAGGGTCTGCTTGCCACATGAACTCCTGGTGAGAGGTTGGGTGTGACGGGGACTTCTGTGCTTGGGGAAGGCTGCTTGCTGGTGTGCCCTGACTGTAGGATTTGAGAAACAGGGTCAGAGGTCTGATTAAAGCGGATCTTTAACATAAAATTTGGGGGCCTGCTTGCTGAAAGACTCAGTGCAGGGGTGAGGGGGTGAGGGCTCTGCTCGTAGATGCATCCTTTCTTCAGGTTTGGGGTCTTGCTTGCCGATGCATCCTCTGTTGGACACTGGGGAATCTGCTTGCGGGGGAAGGACCCTCAGCTGTGGTGGGGAGGGCGGACTGGGGCCTGCTGAGGACCTACCTGGGTCTGCTATCCAACAATGTGCTTTTCCGCCCTCAGGAGGACGAGCAAGGGGATGAGAATAAGGCCCGAGGGAACTGGTCCAGCAAACTGGACTTCATCCTGTCCATGGTGGGGTACGCAGTGGGGCTGGGCAATGTTTGGAGGTTTCCCTACCTGGCCTTCCAGAACGGGGGAGGTATGGCTTTTCAGCTCTTTCCGCCTGCGGAGGGGGCGGGCACTGGAGGGGTGGGGGTGCATCCGAAGACCTTAGGCAGTGGTTGGGAGGGACACTTGGGGCAGCCTGGTTCTTTGCCGGGCAGACTACCGAAGCAAACGGAGCCCTCTGGATTTCAGAGAGGAGGTGGGCTCAGCTGAGGCATAAGCCTCACTCACTGGGGATCTCTACTGGCCCAGACTGGGGACTGGGTCTCCAGCCAAGTGTACACAGAAGCACCGATGTTCCAACTCGGATTAACTCATCGGGTTAACTCGTCGATTAGTCAGGAAGGAAGTACTAGCTTGCAGGAACGCACTTCAGAGCTCGAGCCTGATGCCCTGGGTCCCGAAGGTCAAATTGTGTCTGGCTTAAGGTTGTAACTGGGAAATCCTTGGAGACTGCAGTGAACAGCCATACACAGAGTAAGGGTGCAACAGCTCGCGCACGCGCGCGCGCGCGAGGCGGGGGTGGGGGGGGGAGTTTGGTGTGTACCTACCTACTCAGAAATCTCTCGGAAGCACCCCATCCCACACCTCTTTTCTTGGGAAGAGGTGGGAGATATTTTGATTTTCGTTAAATCATTTAGCAAAGATGAATCCCCTTCCATGTGGCTTTGAAAGAAGAGTGGGGGGCGCCAAGGAGCGTGCAATAGAACTCACTGGATCTCTAATGTACCCACCAGGAAGGGAACAATATAGTTAAGGTCCCTTGGCTTGACGTCTGAGGTTGAGGCGAGGGGCCGGCTGCTCGCCCCTGGCCAGCTGACAAGGGCCTTCCAGGTGTTCGTAACTCTACTGGGCCAAAGGTGCAAGGAATGCGCCCCTCACCCAGTCTCCTCCGGCCTGGTTTTAGGTCGGCTCCAGGAGGTATTTAGGGCTCAGACTGGAACCCATGCTACAGCAGGGGGCAGTTACGGTGTAAAATAGAAGACACCCCCTTCCACACTCCCCCCGCTCCCCTCCCCCCCCCCCCCCGTACCTCCAGTTCCGAACAAGACAAATGGACAAGTACTAATGCAGACTGCAGAGTGTTCGCAATCAGGGGTGCCCCGGAAACTGATAGGATGTGGCGTCCCAGCTGCCCCAGCTGGCTTTTCATTTTTCCTGAGCAGGGAGTCCCCAGGCCTGAGTCAGGGGAGCCAAAGTGGGGTGCTGGTCCTACGGCTGCGGGGACTGAGAAGGGGGTTTGCGCGTGGGGGGATGGAGCGAGGGGAGGGATTCCAGGAGGACGATTTTGCCTGTGCAAATGCTCTTGTGTCGCCCGGCCCTGAGGGCTTAAAAAGGGGGCTGCGGAAAAAAGCGGAGGCTTTGTCCGCAGTGCGGCTCGGGCGCCTCACAACCCATAGCAAAAATGGGGAGCTTGGTTCTACCTCCTCAAAACCAGAAGGGTCACACAATGAATTTTTTAAAAATAAATTTCTATCCAGAGAGAGTAGAGAAGGAGCCCAAGCCTGCACCTCAATAGTTCCTGGCACTTGTCAGGACCTTCCTGGCTGGAGGCTCTAGCAGGAAACGCCCTTCTGCTAGAGGGAAGTAGTTTCCTCAGCTGAGCAGAGCTTTCTGGACTCTGTTATGTCTAGCTCCCAAATTGACCTTGACCCTTGTGGGGCTATTCCTTGGTAATGCTATTCAGGCCTGAGAAACCTTGGGGGGAGAGGGAGAGGGAGAGGGAGAGGGAGAGGGAGAGGGAGAGGGAGAGGGAGAGGGAGAGGGAGAGGGAGAGGGAGAGGGAGAGAGAGAGAGAGAGAGAGAGAGAGAGAGAGAGAGAGAGAGAGAGAGAGAGAACAAAAACCGAAAACCAAAAACCAAAAAACCTCCCCAGAACCCAGCAAGGCAGCAGAGGCTATCAGGTACTGCAGCCTCCCCCAGGCCTCTGAGGAACAGTCAGAAAGAGAACCACTTCTGGGGGCTCACAGTCCAGATAAGATAAGCACATAAACTTCTGAAGAGAGGGTGCTTGGGAGCAAAGGACTGTGGGAACACCCCTCTCCACCTCCAAGATGGAGGGCTGACCTCTGAGGAGTAAGTTCTGAGCCAAGAAGGAAGTTGAGAGGTGTGTGACAATGCTGCTGCTTGTGGGTGATGATGGCGTGGGTGGGGACTTGGCTGAGTGGGAGGACACCTGGCAAAGCAGGCTAAAGGTCTGGTGGGGCAAAGGCTTGTGGTGTCCTTAGATTCTTGTACAGGAGGCTCCCAAATCAAGTTCAGCCCTTAGTGTAGGCACTTAGAAGGCCTAAGTGTTGATGGGAATCCACCAAATCTGCCTCCAATGAAAGGCATGGATTTGTGACACCCTAGAAAGGCTCACTTTGGGGATGGAGGGTGTGGGGGGGGTGGGGCTGGGTGGGAATAGAAGTATTGATAAGAACGCAAAAACCACTAGCATATACCTTCCATGCAGTTCAAGATGGAGACAAGTACTATTTTCCTATGAATAGCTTGATAATTTTGGGAGAAGGTCCTAAGCTGCCCCCACGGTGGGTGCCTTCTGTCTAGCTGGGACATCAAAGGCTTCTTCAGTCTATTTCTGAGGAGCCCTGTACCAGGCAGAGGGTGAGAGAGGGCCAGAGAGCCCTGCCTAGCCTCCTGACTCTTCCTTCCCACTTTCTTCCCAAGGTGCTTTCCTCATTCCCTACCTGATGATGCTAGCGCTGGCTGGCTTGCCTATCTTCTTCCTAGAGGTGTCACTCGGTCAGTTTGCCAGCCAGGGTCCTGTGTCTGTGTGGAAGGCCATCCCGGCTCTGCAGGGTGAGTCCAGTTTCCCTTCTGCCTCCTGGCCCTGCCCTCCCTCCCTGACACCTTCCTGACTTAGGGAGGGAGACCCTACTCTTTCTCACCTTCCCTTGGCCTTGGTCATTTCTGCCACCGTGGGGCCCCTGGCAGGTGGTCTCCATTTCCCTGATAGACAAGAGTCCACTCCACTGTCCATGCCTACACCTGTGTCGGGCACCTTCGGGGGTGTGGGTCTGCCGTGGGGTTTGGGATGGCGTCAACACAGGCACTTCCTCTTTGCAGGCTGTGGCATTGCGATGCTCATCATCTCTGTCCTCATAGCCATATACTACAACGTGATCATTTGCTACACACTCTTCTACCTGTTTGCCTCTTTTGTATCTGTGCTGCCCTGGGGCTCCTGCAACAACCCCTGGAACACACCAGAATGCAAAGATAAAACCAAACTTTTACTAGGTAAGTTTGGATGGGCTTTAGCGGTGGTATGTGTCTTACTGGATAGACATCCGGTGAGATCTTAATGTGCAGGTCAGGCCCTGTATGAGGCTGTGGGGCACAGAGATGAGCCACACATCCAAACACATTTAAGTCTAACTTTTAAAAATCTCATGGCTAGGGACTAGGAGTCAGAAAACTCTTGCTTGCCTCCAAGGGAGCTACTGTGTTTGTTAAATGTCCAGGTTAACAGTTCTGCCAGTGATGCTTGCTATATTAGAGTGGGTGAATCCAGGAAATTTGCACTTTTGCCAAGAGATCTAGGACCTTGTTTTGTTTTACTGGGTGTTAATTTTTTTTTTTTTTTTTACATTGTCTAATGTCTAGCTATGTGAGCTGGGAGGTAGTTAGGAACCCCATCTGGCTTTTCTTTTTTCTTTCTTTTTTTTCCCCCAAGATCCTCCTCCTTGGCAGACTTCTCAAAACAATGCCACACATCTTAGACCCCAGGAACTCCATGCATGTGATCCCTGAGCTCTGAGTGCAGACTCAGCCCCAGACTCTACTACAAATGTGTGTAGCATGAGGGCCAGGGCGAGGGCTGCCTGCTGCGGGCAGAAAGGAAAATTGTGCTGGCTGTGTGAAATTCACTTTGTCCGGGAGTCTGGGGATATGTTTTCAGCTTGTTGGGTGGAAAGAAGGAAGGAATGCCAGGATACTCAGGAAACAGAAATAACTGTATTCCGTACCCTACCTCCTTATGTTGACAAGATAAAACACAGGAGGGATACAAAAGCAGCTGTGAGCGTGTAAAAACCCATTAGTGTGTGTGTGTGTGGGGGGGGCGGGTGCTGGGGCCTAGTGTCAGTCACTTGGGAAACTATAGTTATTTTAATAGGTACCTATAAGCAAGTGGTCCCTCCCAGGGTGATGTGGTTTTCCATGTAAGTTGGGTTCTTACTGAAGCCAGTTGCACATGGTCTCTGAGATCTGTTTGTAACACTCACCTCCCAAACCAGCTGTTTTCCCCTACAGAGCCCATACCTTGCAGAACTCTGGCATATCATTGCCCCGAAGGTGTGTTAACACCATAGAGTGAGTTCTTCCCTCCTGTATTAGTTGCTATGATAAGACACCTTGACCCAGAATGACCTTGGAAAGAATGAGTTTATTTCACCTGATGGTTCCATAGACTAGGAGGGAGGGGAGCTGTGGCCTGGCCGAGGGAGCAGGAAGCTGAGAGGTCAGGAAACACGCTGCTGGGAATGGGCTGTCTTAGTCAGTGCTCTATTGCTGGGAAGAGACACCGCGATCACGACAACTCTGATCAAAGAAAGTATTTAATTGAGGCTGGCTTTACCGTTTTAGAGGTTTAGTCCATTACCATCATGGGAGGGGGCTTGGTGGCACACAGACAGACATGGCGCTGGAGAAGGAGCTGAGAGTTCTACACCCAGATCCTGCAGGTGTGCGCTTTGCACTGAAGCGGGGGAGGCGTCTCTGCTGTTCATTTCTTTCGGTCTTATTCAAAACTTCTCTATGTGGAGGGTTGGGTGTAGGACACACACACTGTGTGTGTGTGTGTGTGTGTGTGTGTGTGTAAGCATTACAGTGTAAACTGTGTCCTTAGATATGAGACAATATCTTGGGGCTACAGAGAGCAGCAGGCAGAGAAAGAGACACTGGCTTTGTGTGGGCTTTTGAAGCATCACAGCCCACCCTAGTGACACAGTTCTCTCAACAAGGCCACACCTACTCCTATAAAACCACACCTCTGAATCCTTCTCAAGTTATGCCACTGCTAGGTAACTAAGCATTCAAATATGGGAGCCCATAGGGGTCATTCTTATTCATACCATCACCTGAGGCAAGGCTATAGGCCCTCAAGCCCCCAAGCCTTCCAGTGATGCCCTTCTTCCACTAAGACTACACATTCTAAGCCTCCCCAAACAGCACCACTAACTGGGGAGCAAGTGTCAACCACATGAGTCAACAGGGGACATCTCTCTCACAGAAATCAACACACATCCTGTAGTCCCAAGATATCATCTCTTATCTAAGGACACAGTTTACACTGTAGTGCTTTTACACACCCATGCATGTAACACACACATGTGCACACACACACACACACACATTCACACAACATCCAGCTTCCACCTGGAGAAAATTTGAATAATAGCAAAGAAGAGGAACAATAGAGACGCTTCCTTTCAGTCCAAACCTGCACAGCTGCAAGTGCTCAGGAATGGGCCCTAGGGCTTTGCACAGGTTCCCCAGTACAAGAGTCCACTCTCTGGACTAATAACTAAGGCTTAGTGTTCTTCCGTATCTGTGGGACTCAGTGTCTTCACCACTACGGTTTCCCTATTGATAGTTTTCTCATGGTAGAATAGTGTCACCCAAACCGGGTAGCTGCACATCAGGATCGCCTGGGAGTGAGCAGTGTCACTCAAGGAACAGTCTTGATGAATTGAAGGGGTGTCGATGACCCTAGGGATCAGTATTTCAAAACTTTCTCAGGTCTGTACTTTGGATGTACCTCAGTTGATAGAGTCTTTGCCTAGCATGCATGGAACCCTGAGTTTGATCCCCAACATGGCATAAACTTGGTGTGGTAGCACATGCCTAGGATGCCAGCACCCTGGAGGTGGAGGCAGGAGGACTGGAAATTAAAAAGTCATCCTTGACTGCATAGTTAGTTTGAGGCCAGTGTAGGGTTACACGAGATCTGGTCTCAAAGAAAGAAAGAAACAATATATTTTGCTCAGGTACAAGCCAAGGTAGAAATTGCCAGAAACAAGCCAGAAATTGCTCACTTCCTTTTTGTTTTTCTTGCTGTTGGGGGCTGAGCCCGGACACATACGCCACCACCGAGTAACACCCTCCCCCTCTCCAGAATAGCTTTGACATTGGGGACCATTTTCAGTTTTGAAATGGGGTGGGCCCACCATCTTTGCCTCGTGCAGCGGTTACCTCTAAAAATCTGTGATCTTGGAGAGATCCACTTTGTAGCTCTTCACAGATTCACAACCAGCAATCAGTTGCCAGAATATCTTCTTGGAGACAACTGCCAAGTTTAGACCAAGCACACTTTCCAGGAACTGCAGTCTTGGGTGGAGAAGCACCTCAGGTCCTGCTCCATCCCTGAGCCCTGCTTGTCCTTGGCAGACTACGACTGGAAAGCAAGGCCCATTCCAAGAGTATGTACTGGGTCAAGCTGCTGCTTTGATTCAGGATCCAAGGATACTTCCTGGAGCTTGCCTGAGGGACCACATGGTCACAGTGATCAGTGTCCTGCAGCTGTCCCCAAGGTGGGGGTCCTTCAGAAATATACACTTCTCTACTAATAGGGTCCACTATTATCAGTGCAGTGTTTTACCACTTACTAAAAACAGCCACCGTCACTGCACACTGATCTCTCTGAGAAGCTCTTTCATTGAATTGCCAGTGTTAATACGGACAACAGGCCCACAAAGGCACTCTCTCATTGTTCCCATTTTACAGGTGAAAAACCTTGGGCATAAGCTCTGAATTAGGTGTCTGGGCTGACCCAGGCATTCTTTTCAAGGCCATGGACTGACCTCAGTGCTAAATGCTCCCTAGTCTGCAAGGCTGCATCATAAGCGACATTTCTGTCCCTCCTGAATAGAATCTATGAATTACAGTTGGCAGGTGACATGATTATTATTATTTCCCCAGATGGCTAAATGGATTTTTCAACTTACACTGTAAGTTGCAAGGTAGACTCAAGTCTGTCTGGACTTTGGGCCACATGACCCCTGATTTTTTTTGCCTGCCGAGAGTAAAGAATCTCTGGTCCATGTGTTCTATTCCATCAAGTCCCAGCAAAGGGACATCATCTCAGGTGCTTCCTAAGTGATGTTTGTGGCTGATAGTCCGTGTGATAAAAAGAAAGATTCTGTGTACAATAGTTATGCTAGTGTTGTGATGATTCTCCATCTGTGCATCTGTGCCAAGGGAAAATTAGAGGCAGGTAAATACTGCACAAAATGACTAATTGCAACCACATTCACAGCACTGGAAAACAATAGGGACTTAGTATGTGGTCAACGTCCACACACTTAGTGCTCTAATTCCGTAGCTCCAATAAATTATGGCTCATCCATAAGGCAAAGGTATTCTATAATCATTAAAAATAGATATTCATAAAAAAATAGATATTCATAAATGAAGTATGGAAAAACCCTCACCATGTCATATTAAATGTAAGAGGATGTAAGTTCACAGCGGGATTTTATCTTTATTAGCAACACCTACATGGATGTAAGGATGAGAATGCTAACAGCTTGGGGCCACTCTTTGCTCCATTTGGTGTCACACACATGCATTTATTGTGTAGTCTGTATGTGTGTATTCTTTTTAAAGCTACCTGGGTATTATAGCCTGGGCCAGGCACATGCCTCAAGAGACAGGCAAGCCCCTGCCCTGCGTTAGTTTCATGTCTCTCTCCAGTGGGGCTGGAAGCAAACTCCAGAGGCAGGGGGATGGGGGCCTGGCGTGGCAAGGCATCTTTACTCACTGACCACAGCCCATTAAAACAGACCAGACACAGGCAATGGGCACATTTCTCTGATTGTGCCCCAGAGCCCACGGATGAGTCAGAGGCCACAGCACTTTTAACCAGGCTTTTAATACTCTCGTTAGTTAAGCGAAACCAATTATCAGTCTTTCCCCTGACCTCACTCTCGGAGCCCCCACCCTCTCAGACTGCCTGTGGGTGGCTTCTGTAAATGGGGTCTGGCTCTCCTTGTTGGGGTGTCAACCCTGTTGGGGTTTTGAGGTGACGTAGAAAAGGTGACAGTAGCCTGATCTACAGAGACACAAGTGCCTAGAGCCCTTCTGCTTGGCCCAGCTGTTGGGAGTTCAGAGGATGGCTTTCCTCATGCCATCTCCAAGACGGACAGACACACCAAGCTAGGCTTTGGGAAATGAACCTGCTTACCCCTTCTCCTAGCAGTGTCTCCCCAAAGACCTCCCAGGTACACCCCTTTCACCCCCTAACCACCCCGTTTTCGAAGCCAGCCTGGCATCTTTCCAGGAGATGAAATAATGCATAAATGGCTTAACGCTGTGACCTTCACACACAGTGGGTGAGGCTTGTCCCATGTCTGGTGCTGCTGGGATCACGTTGTCTGATTGCTCGGGTCACCATTGCAGATGCCAAGTGCTATGCCCACTCGTCTGAGACCAGGCTTGGGTCTGCCTACAGATAGAGGGAGATTATGCCCAGGCATTCCGTTTTCTTTTCTCTTCCTCCCCGTTTTTATTAAGACAAGGCCTTGCTCTGCAGTTTGGGTGGTCATCCTCCTGTCTCAGCTTCCTGCGTCACTAGTCACTAGGTGCAGCTGGTGGTAGGACAGGCTGCGGCTCCGGGGCTGACTCAGCCCTTCAAGGTTCCACAATGGAGGACGGTTTGTTCCTGCCCTGCAGCATGAGTCCAGCCACTGTTTTTTTTCAAACAGGGCCTTAGCTGGGTCAGCTCAAATGGGAACAGTATAAACACCATTTCTATTTCTGGAATGGCTTAATTTTCATTAGAACTTTAATTAAATGATCCCTTTTCTCCTCGGTCTTTCCTGTGCTTTCATTTATTAATAATTGCCTGAGAAAAGAGAATCCCATTCCAACAGCTTTCCAATTTAGGCGATCATTATCGCTGTTCTTTGTTCGGGGTTGCTGGGCCGAGGAGCTCTGATGAGATGGCCTGTCACCGCTTCTCTGGCGGGCTGAAAGCGCATAGCGTCGGGAAGCACGCTCCTGCCGCCTAGTGGCTAGAAGGGACGTTGCAGGAGGCTTGAGGCTGCTGGTGGTTCTGCAGCATTGCGGGAACCGGAAACCCGACCTTAGGAGGACACACTGGGCTGGAGGTGATCCTCTGGACATCCACCCATCTAGAGAGTCTTTTGCCAGGGCAACTTCGGAAGCAAGCGAGGACGAGCTGCTTTTCAGCAGGAAAAGGCAGAATTAAGTCCTGTGGTTATTGAATGGAACTTTAATTTGCCTGGTTCAGGTTACTAATGGGGAAGGAGAAATCTTCCCCAGTAAAGATTTGATAGTTGTCAGCCTGGAATCCTCCCGAAACTGTTTTTTTTTTTAAATTAAAGAAGATAATATTGAAAATGCAGGTACTAGGAAACATCTAAGAACAGATTCTCAGCCTGAGACTCAGCAGAGCCAGTTCTGGTTTCCCATCTGGGCATGGAGGATGCTACTGGCATTCAGTGAGCAGTGGCCCGTGACTATTACCACACAGGACAGCTTCCTACCAGCAGAGACTTATCCGGCCTGGAAAGTCATATCCCTTTGCAGAGAAATCCTCGTCCCAGGAACCAATTAGAAGGGAAAAGGTTTACAACTGTCATTTGAATCTTGCTCGTTTGAGATGAAGTTGACCTCACACTCCTGGCAGGCTCCTGTCTCAGCCTGTCAAATGCTGGGATTACAGGTGTGCACCACCGCTTGTGGTTTAATGTGGTGCAGAAGACAGAACCCAGGGATTTGCACCCCTAGGCAAGTGCTCTTATCAACAGGGCATCTTTACTCAGGATTCTGATATACCTATGGGTGGGGAGGAGCAGCGTGTGGTTGAGGCAGGCCAGTGTGCTCATGGGAAGTGATGCAGAGCACTCCTCACTCCACAGACAGTTATATTGATAAAAATTGAGTTACGGCTAGGATTTATGAATATGGCTTTTTAAACCCGTCAACCCGCCTAGCTTGATCCCCGCAGTAGCCCTGTGAATGAGCTCCATCCATCCATCCATCCATCCCCAGCAGTTGGAGGTGCTGTGAGGCCTGGTGGAAGGTTGTACCCTCACTGTTGGCCCTTGTGGCTGCACCCATAGAGGGCGTGGCTCAGGGCACCCTGCATCCTCGCTGCATGCGTTTTGTCATGGTGTCTAGAGCAATTTTAATTTATTCTCCACAGCTTAAAAAGCACGGACGGCAGCGCAGAGCTGCTTTCTGCCTCTGGAAAAGGTCAATGTAGATTGGTGGGAACACTCTGTCCCCTACTCCTGTAACTCCCCATTTATACCTCTCCCCCTTTCCTCTCCCCCCCACCTCCGAGCCAGCAGCCTCAACTCTCTAGGTATCTGAGATCCCGAGCCCCATTGTGTGCTCTAGAGTGGGGTAGATTAGTGAAAGAATTTCAAAGAATGAGTGCCCTGTCCTTCCTGGCAGCACTTGCGACCTTTGCAAGTGGCTGCAGCTCCAGAGTACCAGTGGATCCTAGGACTTATCTCAGAGGGGATGCTGTAAGGCCATGGACATAGGATATTTCAGACATCCACGAGACGGTCCTCACAGTGCCAGTTGTAGCACCACTTGCTACTTGATTCTTTTGGGGGTCCCTGTGGGCTCTTCAGTTCAAATATTTGTCCACTCATGTGTCTTGCGTTCCCTTTAGTGGTGCTGGGAATAGAACCCGGGGCCTTAGGCATGCTAGGCTAGTACTTCACCACTGAGCTAACCCCCAGCTGCATTGCGTGTCTATTTATAATGCTATTGGAAACACATTGTGAAGTGGCCAGAAAGGTACTAGCTTCTTCCTGTACAGAACGAAGATAAAGGAATCCATGTTTCCTGGGTCTAAGGAAGACTTCTTGAGCTGAGTCCAGCCTGGCTGCCTGACAGGCTAATACTTGCTTAGTCGATTTTTCTCTCTTTATTCCAGGCCTTCTCAGTCTCCACGCTACTGGCATTTTGGACCAGATATTTCTTTGTCATGGGAGAACTGACTGTGTGTTGTAGCACCAGTAGCATCCTTGTCTCTATGCACTTGATGTCAACAGTGCCAAGCGTCTCAGATAAAAAAGTTAAAAGTGCTTTTGGAAATCACCATATGTCCCGTGATGATCAAGTCCACTGAGACACACTGTTAGGTCTGGTTGAAAGCCCTTTAGCACACATTGTGGGCACTGTGCCTGCTAACCCATGCGACGGTGGAAAGAGCACAGCATAGGTTCTAAGAGGACCTACTGTGTGTTGTCTGTAGTACTAGGCAGTGCTTCGAAGCTGAGCTTAGGGATTGTACTTTGTTTGGCAGAGACTCTAGTCCAGGGTGTCTTAAAAGTTGCTCTGGAGCCCAGTATGACCTTAAGCCTCTGACTCCCCAGTGCTGGGACTGCAGATGGGAGCCACCCGCACCTGGTTTTATAGGGTGCTGGGAACTGAACCTGGGGTTCCCTGCCTGCTTGGCAATCGACCAACTGAGCTGTATCCCAGGCCCCTGATCCTCCTCCCTGCATGAGGCACATACTGGGATTACAGGCTAGTGCTCCTGCCCTGGCCAGAGTGAACACTTGCAAGGCAGCCTTCTGTAGCAAGGACAGTTAACAAGGAGCTGTGTCTTACCAGTTCACCTCTGCTTAACTTGACTTCTGTAAGTCACATGTCTTCTGCAGGGTCCTAAGGCTCTGGATCTTCTTTTCATTACCTAGTGACCTTTTTAAATGGCTTTTCTTTTCCTATTCTTTTTTCTTTTTGGTTTTTTTTGAGACATGGTTTCTCTGTGTAGCCTTGGCTGCCCTGAACTCACCTTATAGACCAGGCTGGCCTCAAACCCACAGAGATCCACCTGCCTCTGCCTCACAGAGTGCTGGGATTACAGGCATGCACCACCACACCTGGCTTAATGCCCATTTCTTTACTTAAAATTTAGTTAATTAATTACTTTTTTTGAGATAGGGTCTTACTGTATTGCCCTGCATGGCCTAGAGCTTATTGTATAGACCAGGCTCACTGGGCTAGCAGAGATCCTCCTGCCTCTGCCTCCTGAGTGCTGAGTTTAAAGGCACTAGTCCCATTTTTAGATCCAAGTACCAGTTAAATGTAGGTTTTTGTTATTATACGGTATTGCAGGGCTGGGAGATGCAGAGTGAGATAGATGCTCTGCTGACATTGCCCCACTGCTTAGTGTTTTTGGCCTCCGAGGGCCGAGCGAGATCCCTGTCTATTCTCCACGCATGCCTCATTGTTTCGGCCCCGTCCTCTCCTGAACAGATTCCTGTGTTATCACCGACCATCCCAAGATACAGATCAAGAACTCTACTTTCTGCATGACTGCCTATCCGAACTTGACAATGGTTAACTTCACCAGCCAGGCCAATAAGACCTTTGTCAGCGGGAGCGAAGAGTACTTCAAGTAAGCCCAGAGGACGGTTTGCAGACCCGAGCTGTGAGGCGGGAGGGGCGGGGCGGGTGGCCTCCCTTTGCACTTCTTGCTGATGCTGATGATCAGAGAGGAAGATTGTATCTGGTTGGGCTCCCAGAAGCCACTTGATGGTGCCCTGCGGGCCTGGAAATGAGGGATGACCAAATAGGCAGGTAAGGGTAAGGTAGGTACTGCAGCCGGCAATCAGCATGCGATCCAAGCAGGCATCTGCCAGCCAGGCCATTCTGTGCACCTACACTTGATCTCAGGGAAGAGAAGCCAAAAGTGAGAAAACAGTCAGGCCCAGGCACTTAGTTTAAATGAAGAAACAGTCTCCGTCCCTCCCTCCCTCCCTTCTTCCTTCCTTCTTTTCTTTCCTTTCTTCCTTCCCTCCCTCCCTCCTTCCTTCTTTTCCTCTCCCTATCCCTCAGCCCCTTCCTCCGTTTCTTTCTGTTTTTTCTTTTTTTTTACTTCCTTCCCCTTCCTTTCTTCCCTTCTGTCTTGTTTTTCTTACTCCCCTACTTTCCAGAAATGTACTCCCTCTGTAGCCCTGGCTAGCTTGGACTCACCCTGTGGTCCAGGCTGACTTTGAACTCACAAGAATTCCCTTGCCTCAGTCTTTCTGGGGCTGGGATCACAGGCGCAGGGACCCCATGCCTGGCTGAGTTTTGTCCTTTCTCTCTGTGTGTTGCTGCCCACGCCTGGTTGAGTTTTGTCCTGTGTATTGCTGAATGCTGAAAATGGGGTTCAGGGTGACTAGAAGACCTTCAGATGGGAAGTGGACTTGCTGAAATGTTTGTGGAGGTGGGTGGGTGCTGTAGACACTTCATGGAGGGGAACACCATGCCAGCTGGTCAAGCTGAGCTCCTGCGTTCATACGCACTGTCGTGTGGGCAGGACTGTAAATGAACGGAATACCACGACGGTGGAAAATAGCAAAATGAAGGGGTGCCTTCGGGGTGCTCAGCTCCTTCTGATCTATTTTGAGGTGTTAGGAGCCAGTGCTACTGGGTCCTCACGTAGTCTAGTCTTGAGCTCCCTATGTAGTCCACCAAGGACAGCCTTGCATTCTAAATCCTTCTGCTTGCATCTCCCAAGTGCTGGGACTACGTCTGCACCATCGCGTCCTGCTCATGCAGTGCTGGGGATAAAAACCAGAATTGCATGTATACCAGGCAAGCACTCTACAGTGCGTACTTGCACATGTGGCTGTAAATACTTGGAGAGAGGCTAGGAGGGGAGCATTAGATCCCTCAGAGCTGGAGTTTGTGGGCTCTGAACTCCTCACATGGGTGCGGGGATCCAAACCCCTGTCCTCCGGATGGTGGAGTCAGCACTCTTAACCGCTGAGCAATCTCCCCAGAGCCCACTGAAGGACTTATATTGTGCATCTTTCGGTTTTGTTTATTTAATTTTGTTTCTTGAGAGAGGGTCTCATAGAGCCCAGGCTGGCCTTGAATTTACTATCCGGCTGAGGATGACCTTACATTCCTCATCCTCCTGCCTCCACCTCCTGAGTGCCGAGATTGCAGGGTCAAACCCGGGGCTTCCAGCATGCTACCAACGCAGCCACACCCCAAGCCCCTCTGCTGTGCTTTTCTGGGTGGCAACTCCAGATGATGGTGCCAACTGCCTTGCAAAAAAAAAAAAAATCAATCGGCTGGTCACACATGGTCTCCCAGCTCCCAGTTAAAGAGAACAGCGAGTGCTCCTGCTCCATAGACAGCTGTGGGCAAGAGCCAGGCTGCCAAGCCCTGGAGCCTGCTGATGAGGTTCTGAGCTCAGATGCTGAAGGGGGTCGGGTGTGTTTAAAGCTCCTGGCTCCGATGGCAGGCTGAAGCTTGCAGATCTTTACCTTCTGTTCTCTGTTCCCTCCCTCCCTCCCTCCCTCCCTCCCTCCCTCCCTCCCTCCCTCCCTCCCTTCCTGCCTCCTTCCCTCCCTCCCTCCCCTCTTCTTCCATCACTGTCTGATTCTTAGGTACTTTGTACTGAAGATCTCTGCAGGGATTGAATACCCAGGAGAGATCCGGTGGCCCTTGGCTTTCTGCCTCTTCCTGGCGTGGGTGATTGTGTATGCTTCCCTGTCAAAAGGAATTAAGACATCAGGAAAAGTAAGAACTTGGCTCTCTCTGAGTTTTCTTCCCCCTTCCCCTCCTCCACTTTTGCCTTTTTTTGGGGGGGGGGGACAAGGACATTCTTCCCAAGCCCCTGGGGGACTCCCATGCTGTTTGTCCTGTAAGATTGCCTCTACTGGAGACATGAAATTTGGCAGCGTTTTTTTTTTTTTTTGATTGACTCTTAACTTTTGCTTTTTCCCCCTCCTCCAACAAATAAAAAGCAAAAGTTCTCATCTTAGTTATTTCAGAGGATTTCTATTTTGTCAGCTTGAAGGTGGAAGATGTTGGGCTGGGAGGTGTTTAAAGCCCTCTAGTTGGAATATTGTTCTGTCTGAGCACTTGCCGAAGGAGCGATCGGGGGGGGGGGGGCATACATTCTCTAAGATCAGTTTTTCGATCTGTAAAATGGGAGCTGGGATTGAGGCCTGAGGACCACACTGGCTCAGGATGAGCAATGTGGGACCACCCAGCCATGTCCAGGGTGGCCCATGGCTTCCTGATATCCTTGCCTTCTGTGGCTTGGACCTGAGCTGAGAGCGGATCCATCTTCTAAGGATGCTTAACACAGCCAGCCAAGCATCTGCTCAGCCACAGTCCCACAGGCCATCACTGCCTAGCTCTGTAAGTATGGACAAGCCAGTCAACCTTGGGAACCTGTTTCTTAACCCTCAATCCCCTAACCTGGGGATGGTAGCCCATACCCTGTAGGATTGCCGCAAGGGGGTAAGAATGCACGCAAAATACCTGGCACATGGCAGGTCTTCACGAGTGCTAGTTTTTTTTTTTTCCATTTTGTTCTAAATGCCTGATCCCCATCAGCATCTCAGCAGCAGTGGCCTCACTGGGGATCCAGGAGGAGTCGGGATCTTGTGGAGAGCTGTGTGGGCCACCGCTGGCTGCTCGGCCTGCATGCAAGTTTCCCAGTACCTTGCCATGTGGGCCCACTGATCGCCATCTACAGACAGGCTGGGCTGCTGCTGTCACCCAGCTTGAAAGCGGCATTAGGGGCATTTGAACATGGGGCTAGTTCGCTGCAAAGCCTGGAATCCACATGACTTCTGCTTTCTTTTGCTGTAAAGAAAGGAGAACCGTGAGCCCCCATTCGCCAGGTCTCCTAGGCTGTCTCAGCTCTATTTATCATCGTGACTTTGGAAAGTCCCAGGGTGCATCAGGTCCTTATTGTACTTGTTTGCAAAGTCCAGGACCAACTAAAACAAATATTCTGCAAGGTTGCTTGCTTGCTTGTTTTCTGAGTCAGGGAAGCACTGTGCAGCCCTGACCACCCTGGAACTTGCTATATACACCAGGTAAGCCTTGAACTCACGGAGCCCTGCCTATCTCTACCTCCTAAGTCCTGCCTATGAGTGTGTGCCAGCACACCTGGCCTCTGAGATTCTTTTAAGCTCTGCTCATCTGTGTTTCTGTTGGAGTGGCACTACAGCCAGCTCTTTCAGGTGACTAGAATGTAATCCTTGGGGCTGGATTTTGTAGCCTTCAGGGAACAGAAAGTTTAAAGCAGTCTGGAATATTGACAACTGCCACGCCGATCCTGTTTCACCGAGGAAGGTTTCCAATCAAATATCAAATGAAGGCTTTTGTTCCATGCCCAAATGATGAACTGCAGAAACAATGAACTGCAGTTTCCTATCCTGCCCTGGGTTGTGCTGGTATAAATCAAAGACAGTTATCTGAGAGGCAGAGAATGAGTTGGTCTCTACTCTGGAGCTTCCACAAGCACTGCCCTGTCCAACAGAGACGCCTCTTTCCCTGCCATGACGGGAGCTCAGTTCCTCTAGTGCACGCACGCACGACCTGAAAGTTGGCCCTTGAAAGACATGGCCTTTGAGCTGGTAGAACTCCACAGGTGATCAGTAGGCAGCCTGAAGGGCCTGAAGGTCACAGGTGGACATCCTGGCCTCTGGAGCTGCTAAGTCTGAGCAGCACAGCAAAGCTAACCTAATTAGCTGTCTGTGTGGGGCTGCGAGGTGGAGGGTGCCTGCAAGGGCCAGGCCAGCCAATCATCGTCCTCCCCTGCCAAGCATGATTCATTACTGCTCACAGTTAGTTCTGACAGAGTGTAGGAAACAGGTGCATGCTGAAGGCCACCTGACCCAGGCAGACAGCATGCAGAAAGCCTCTGCCCGCTCCCCGCTCACAGCTGAGGTATAAGCCAAATGTTACCCTTTGAGCTCACCAGGAACAAAGCAAGTGGGTCATCTACACACGGGGGGTGGGGTGGTGGGGTGGGTGGGTGGGTGGGTGGGGGTGGGGTGGAGTGGGGTATGGGGTGTGTGGGGCGTGGGGGCATGAACAGGGCGAGGTGAGAAAAGGCCCAAGGTGGGAATTTAAGGAGACACTCATCCTGTCCAGTGCTGTCAGGGCTTCGGGAGCCCTCCGTGTTGTTGGGCATGTGTGCCCAGGTGGCAGGTCCCCGGTCACCTCACCTCAGTGGTGTCCTCGGCGATGCCTGCACACGCGTCTCTCCATCCCTCTGCTCTTGCAGGTGGTGTACTTCACAGCCACGTTCCCGTACGTCGTGCTGGTCATCCTCCTCATTCGAGGAGTCACCCTGCCTGGAGCTGGAGCCGGCATCTGGTACTTCATCACGCCGAAGTGGGAGAAACTCACCGACGCCACGGTGGGCTCATTACTCTAAGTGGTGGACCAGAAGTGGTGGCGGTGGTGGGCGGCGCTCTCAGGGCGGGCCACACATCTGGATGTGAAGCAGAAGGGGCTAGCCTTCCCTCTCCCCTGGGGATCCCCAGGCCTACTTCCTCAGGTCTGCGAGGGAGACCTTGGTGATCAGGCAGCTGAGGGCTTTCAGATTCTAAAGCAGTGGCTTTCTGGTTGCAGTTGTGATGTAGGCCCTAATGAAGGCAGGGGTCCTTTGATAGCTTTTTGTTTTGTTTTGTTTTGTTTGTTTTGTTTTGTTTTTCGAGACAGGGTCTCTCTGTGTAGCCTTGACTGTCCTGGACTCACTTTGTAGACCAGGCTGGCCTCGAACTCACAGCGATCCACCAGCCTCTGTCTCCCAAGTGCTGGGATTAAAGGCATGCGCCACCACACCCGGCCTCCTTTGATAGCTTTGGGCCATCTCACGCCACTAACTTGTGAGTAATTATAGCGTGGAGGCAGAGCTTTGTGGGCTGGAAAATCAGAGCACAAGCATTCTTTGATCTGAAAGGCCCCAGACACTTTTGGATTCTTTCTGAACACGGATGTGGGTCCCCAGACACATTTGAATACTCTCTGCACACAGATGTGGGACCAGCACATACTTGAATTTTCTCTGTGTGTTGGATGTATGCACATCACACTCTAAAAAAATTTACCCTCACACACCACACACCTCTCCCTATGAAGGGTGATTGTGCAACTACAGATGGATTTTTCTCACCTCAGTGAAAACTCCGCTTTTCCCTGGATACGCTAAAAACTCATGGCGAGGATTGAGTTTGGCTGCACATACCACAAAGTTTCCAGATCTTGGCCATATAAACAACATATTAGTTGATGTCACTCTTGTGGTAGCTGGCCGAGGGCCAGTTCAACCCTGTGTGACATCACGGGGGATCGAGGGTCTGGTTTTTCCTCCTCACCATCTTTAGTGACTAGACTACCTAGTCACCCACCATCACGTTATCATCCCAGACTCACAGGCATGGGAGCAGAGAGAGGGAGAGACTGCAGAGGTTCCACATAATAATTTACTTTCACAGTATTGGCTAGAATCTAAGTGACTCAGTGGTCTTCCCCACCTGAGCTTCCCTGTTGGAGAAGCTGGACTTGCGACTAATTTTCGACCAAAGTGTTGTTTCTGAGCAGACAGGAATGGGTGCTGGGTGGATTCCGACTTGAAATTTTGCCTTATTAGATTATGTTTGCATCCTGCTCCCCAGCGTGGGCATGAGTGTGTGTGTGTGTGTGTGTGTGTGTGTGTGTGTGTGTGTGTGTGTAGGCATCTGTTCTCTCCTTCTACTCTGTTGGTCCAGGTTGTCAGTTGTGTGGCAGGTGACTTTAAGTACTAAACTTTCTCACCAGCCCCTTAAGGAGAATTTCAAGACATGATTAATTGATGAAGACAGGTCCGATGTGTGTGTGTGTGTGTGTGTGTGTGTGTGTGTGTATGTGTGTGTGTGTTTCTGTCTGTCTGTCTGTCTGTCTGTGTGTATGTATATGAGCAAAGCCTTGAGTGACCTGGAATTTAATGAGCAGCAAGAATCATCCTCTAGAGCTGAGCTCAGGAGGGAGGTGGCCCCATGAAGTCTGCCCACTTTGTTGCCATATGCTATGGAATTTCAGGTTTTGAGTGAGTGGCACTTGTCACAACACATAGGACTGTAAATTAAAATGGACCTTTATTTTGTATCCACGGCTCTTTTCCCCCCTTGTCACAGATTGTTCTTTGCATGGGTAGGTACTTTGTGAGAGAGCTGTCCTATTCTGTCTGCTGGGACGCGGTGGGACATATAACCTGGACCTGCACCAACATGGCAGAAAGAGAGACCAGACTCCCCAAACCTGCCCTCTAGGCTGGCAAAGCCCGCACCCACCAAGCACCCATTCCCTTTGTCTGCTCAGCAACCCTGCTCACGCACTGTCCCGGCCCTTACTTTGATTACACAGAGTTACAATCTCCCAGCTGGTGCCCGCTTTGCCTTCGGGCACAAGACGAGGCACAGCTTCGACTCATGTGCTCACAGTTCTCTTGTCCCCAGTCACCTCCAGTTTACTTGGGAAGGTGACATGGCATCAAGTATGTCACTGGAGGCTGGGCTCCCTCGGTGACCTGACTCTCCTCTTCCATTTCTAGGTGTGGAAGGACGCTGCCACCCAGATTTTCTTCTCCTTGTCTGCAGCCTGGGGAGGGCTCATCACTCTTTCTTCTTACAACAAATTCCACAACAACTGCTACAGGTATGTGCAGACATGCCATCCAGAGGGCGCAGGCCAGCTAGCTGAGCAAAACGAAGCCCAGACACGCACCCAAGGCAGAGCTGTAGATTCACCCTGGGCTCAGGAGGAGCCTCTGGCCAAGGCCTGCTCACTAACTCCTTCATTTCAGCTGACCCCGCTGACCAGGGCCCTGAGTAGGGGCTCAGTGGCTGCCTACAGGATGCAGTGTGTCCCAGGAGAGGGTCACCGTGGCAGCCTGGGTCCTGTGGAAGTCCATATATACAGTCATGAGTAGTCATGTGCATAATAGGGTCACCGGTCACTTGATAAATACTTTTCAGGGGGTTTCATGGGAGAAAGAGCGTGATGCAAAGGAAGGGACAGCGTGGACCTCTGGGGGGATGTTTGAGAATAGATTTCCATGTGCTACAAATGTAGGGTACAGGCAAGATGTGACCCTTGTGGACATCTGTTTTCTCATCTATAGAGCACAGAGGGCACTGTTTTGTGGGTAAGAGGTGATGTGTGCTGTTACCAGAGGGGCATTTTGCACACAGTAGGTCCTCAGTAAGTAACAGCAGTCACTGTGACTATTGAAGAACAAGGTGCCAGAAGCAGGATGCAGTGTCCAGCCCATAACGTTCCTGAAGGACAAGTGACAGACTCAGGCATTTGAACGGTTTTGGCCACACTGCTCAACAGCTGCCGAGGCCAATGGATCTGGACACCATCCAAGGGCAAAGCACTGCTGTGTGCCTCACAGGAAATGAGGCTACATGGCATGGCAGCAAGGACCTAGGCTGAGAGCGGAAAGCTGACTCAAATCCTGTTCCACTACCAACTAGTCCATGACCCTCCCTTGACTCAGTTTGTCCTTTAGGGGGCCACACGGATTTGCAGGGCAGATATTTCGTCATACTTGCTTCATGCCAGGCTGAGTGAACTGCAGACATCACCTTGTTCTGTGGTCACAGCCCCTGAAAAGAGAGAAGCGAAGTCATTGCCACCACTACAGTCAGAGTGGTGAATTGCTCAGGGTCATTTTAGGTTATACATGAAGCATGCTAGCAGCTAGGTACGGTGGTCATAAGGCCATGCTTGGATGAGTAATTGGATCATAGAAACTACCATAGGAAACATGCTTTCACTCAAGATTGCAAGTGGTTGAGAGAGAGAGAGAGAGAGAGAGAGAGAGAGAGAGAGAGAGAGAGAGAGAAAAGAGGAGAAGGAGGAGGAAGAGGAGGAAGAAGAAGAAGAGGAAGAGGAAGAAGAGGACTAAGATCTCAATGCAGACCCAATGCTCCATCTGTCTGTGACCTCACATTTGAGTGTAGGGCAGGCTGAGAATCCCTGGCCATTTTATTAGCAGAAGGCCCTAGAACAGGGGTTTTTAACCTTCCTGATGCTGTGACCCTTTAATATAGTTCCTCACATTGGTTTTTTTGGGGGGGGTTTGAGACAGGGTCTCTCTGTGTAGCCTTGGCTGTCCTGGACTCACTTTGTAGATCAGGCTGGCCTCAAACTCACAATGATCCACCTGCCTCTGCCTCCCGAGTGCTGGGATTATAGGTGTGCGCCACCATGCCTGGCTAGTTCCTCACATTGTCATGACCCTCAACTTCAAAAATTATTGTAGTCGATACTTCATAACTGTAATATTGCTACTGTTATGACTCGTAATGTAAATATTTTTTGGAGATGGAGGTTTGCCAAAGGGATCACGACCCACAGGATGAGAAGCGCTGTAGAATGAAGGCGGCGATGCGCATCTCTATTGTTTTCTGGCAGCTTTTCTCTTGCCCTTCTTAGTCTTGTGAGCCCTGTCCCCAGGCTGCCACTCCAGAGTCCCATTGCCTTCTGTCCCTCATACTCAGTTACTGCCTCAGAAATCTCCAGGATCCCGTTACCTTCTTTATTACCATGATGGCTGGATTATCTCCTATCGAGATATCATAGCCATTTGAGGCTATTATTTACAAGGATAGTTTACACTGGGTAATTTATAAACAGCAGAAATGTATTGCTCATATTTGTAGAGATTGGGAAGTGCAGGATCAAGGTGCTAGAAGAGTCAGCATCTGGCGCCGTCTCCCTCCAAGCTCAGATGGTACCTTGTTGCTGTACACCAGCGGGCATCAGGGCAGTGCACTCCTCACAGCCTCTTTCATCAAGGCTTCGTCCTATTCACAGGGTGAAACCATTCTTCCAAGGCCTTTACCTTGTGATCTGACCACACTGGGACTTGCACTTCATTATACTAATTTTGGGGAGACATGAGCATTTAGCCACCGTGAGTTAGTGACGACCCTGTTCTAAGCACAAAGAACCAGAGCTTTCCCACAGAGGTCCTGGGTGGGGCCATTATAATATAATATAAAATATTTTTTAATTAATTTTATGAGACTGTTAGACAATGTATTTTGATCACATTCACCCCCTCCTCTCAAGCCAACTCCTCTGCCCTACTTCCCTTCAGTTTGTGCCTTTTTGTTGCTAGAAGAGATGATCTCACAGCGGACATCCTGGTTCTCTGGCCCTGATCACCTTTCTGCCCCTTCTTCTGTGATGGTCTCTGAATCTTGGACATAGGGCTTGTGTTGTAGATGTATCAGTTGGGGAGTTGGAGACTGGCACCTCACGGTCAAGTGTCCTCTGCATTTTGATCAGCTGTGCCTCTCTCAGATGGTCTCCATCTTTTGAAAAAAGAGAACAGTCTTTGATGAAGGGTGAGAGCTACACATTTATCTGTGGAAATAAAGATGAGGATTTAGAATATAGTTAGAAATTATATTGGTTTAGGAAAGTGACATTTGAGTCCTTTGGGGCCTTTTGGGTTGACAGGAGGGCGTCTGTGCTCAGCACTGCTTGCTTCTTTCTTTGGATGTGTGTATGTGTGTGGATGATGTGTCCACAGGTGCACACACATGCACATGGGTGCACATGGCCCACATTTGTCCTTCTCCATTCCTCCCTGCTCATGGAGCTCACCTAATCTCAACCTCTGGTCTCTTCCTTCCAGGGACACGTTGATCGTAACCTGCACCAACAGTGCCACTAGCATCTTTGCTGGGTTCGTCATCTTCTCCGTCATCGGCTTCATGGCCAACGAACGCAAAGTCAACATTGAGAACGTGGCTGACCAAGGTAGAGGGCAGTCGTCACCCTGCAATTCCAGGCCAGGTTCCTGGAAATTCACAAAATCCCAATTTACTCTGTGTCGGGCACTTGGATGGATGGAAGTAGGGTGCTCAAGTGTATATTAGTCACTTGCCAGAGTGACCGAGACAGGCTCCAGTGGGAACCTCAATGCAGGCTTAGAGCCGGCCTTTCTAAGATAAGGATTGCTTTCAGCCTGTTCCTTCTTCCTCTGGTTTTTCTTTTGTCTTTCTTGCTCTCTTAAGCCTGCTCCAGCCTCTGTTGGTCAGGGCTGTGGCTGTTATACTCGCTAGTCGTGAGCAGGGCATTCATTAGACAGCTCACAGCCCTGCAGCTGCACTGGTGCCTGCTGCAGACGACAGTGCTGTAGGAACTGAGTGCCAATGCTTAATGAGCTCAGGACTTGACTCCGGGGAGCCTTGTCCTTACGAAGCACTTTGCTAATTGTCAGGTCAAGTGTGTTCTCTTTCTGCTTAGTTGGCACTGCAGACCTGCAGTTTTCTCCCCAGGGAGTGGAAAGGTTGGATGGTGCTGGGGGTGGGAGCGTGGAAGAAACATTTGCACTGCACTCAAACGATGCTAACATTTGCATCGTGCTTTTGAGTTTGTAAGGAGCTTTCATCTCATTACATCTAACTTATAGTTCCAGGGCGGCATTTGCAGAGCGAGCATTTAGATTTGTATTAACTTCATCTCCACTGTGCCTGGTTCTACAAAGGGATTAGGGTATTGCAAGCTTGTGGCCACTAGTGGGTGGAAGAGTTCATTATGGAGGCGGCTGATCATTCCGGTGTGGGGACTGTGACAGGTGCAGAGAGGTGTGGCCACGAGCCCCAGGCCCTCCAGTGGTGGGAGGCTTGTCTGGCAGCTGTCCTTCAAGTGGCTTCCTGTAGTTCTCAGAGTAAGCACCTTTTGGGAGGGATGACCTATCTCTTCCTGTTCATCAGACATAATTAATCACTGCTTCCACTTGGGCCAATACAGCCTTAAAGAGTTAAGGTTCCAGCATACCCCAGGGCTGGAGACAGTGTGCGCCCTCAGGGGTGTTGGTTCTGTTATCAGTGAGCTGTGCAGTGCTTTCTCCTGGCTGAGAATTCTCCAACTTGCTGGGAGGCAGGAGATGCTGAGAAGGCCTTATCCTCAAGCATGGAGCCACCCCTAGCTGTTCTGTAACCTCAATTTCTTTCAGCAGAGTCATTGAGGCCGATAGTTTCTGCCCTACTTTCTAGACTATCTGAGGCATTTTGCTTAAAAAAAAAAACTATCTTGTTGGGAATTAGTGGATGAATCGACACAAATAGTAATTGGGGACAAACAGGCCACTTAGGCTAGCTGCCCCAAGCTGTCTCCTCTCCCAGCAGGGTGGGGGAGGACAGGTGCCACTAAACACCCAGATAGAAATTTGCATATCTCTCACTTGCACAGCAGCAGAACTTTCTAGCATGTCCCTCTGAAATTCTCCTTTCTGTAGTTGTTCACCCTGTTTGGCCGTTTTACAGGAAGATCACATCCAACTCAGGCAAGGGGACGGAGGGGCCCATTTATTTCCCAGGAGGGGCCATGAGTCCTCAGACCTGGTGCCATACCTCTTGTTGGACTCACATACAATCTTTTAAACATTTTATATATTATATATTTGCATTGCTCTTTTATTTTTGAGATTATGATATAATTACGTAACTTCCCCCTCCCCTTTCTTCCCATATTCCCCTCCTTGCTCCTCATCCAAATTTATGGGCTCTTTTTATTAGTTGCAATTGCATGCATATGTGTACGTGCAGATACATACACATTCTTAAATATAGCCTGCTCTGTCTCTATAGTGTCACTTGTATGTATGTTTTAAGGGAAGACCATTTGGTTTTGGACAACCAGTTGGTGTGCTCTTTCTAGGGGGAAGAGTCTCTCTCCCGCTCTCTCCGCATTCCTCAGTTGATTGAAGCTTTCTTGGGTAGGGCTGAAGCCTCACGACGTTCCCTCCCCTCTCCCCCCATCTTCTTCAGCATGTCTATTGTTGTGCTTATTGAGCTCATGTTTAGGCAGCCCTGTCGGTGAGACTCACACACATTCTTATCTGTTCTTCCTAAGTGTGTTTCCCCTTAGCCCAAGGAGGCGCTGCAGGATGTGTGCAGGTCCGATGTGCGTGCAGGGTCCGCTCCACTCCTGCCTAGCTGAGCAGTATCAGCTTTCTGCATGCAGGCAGCTGCTGATCCAAACACTGGCCACTGTGTTAAGATCGTTGGTCAGAGACGGTGTCGTAATAAGGCTGATTGGTTGCAGTGACCACTCCCTTCTCGGGGAGGGTGTGTCTTGTCAAAATTATCGACCCCCTTTCAAAGCAGTAACACCCAAAAGATAGCATCACAGTTAAGTCCTCTGGTGGAAACCGTCCCAGGGCCTTTGTGTCAGCATCCTGGGCTGGCTTTCTGCATCTGTGTTTGAGACCTATTTTCAACTGCAGTTTAATACAGACTTTTCTGTTATGGTTCACATAAGGAGCCTGTGGAGGCCAGTTCTACAGTCTGTTCAATAAATTATAGGACATGGGGTATCTTAGCCCTTTGAGGTTTTATATTTTAAACACTCTGAGGCCTTATGCAACATTAGGAACAAACAACACAATAAATTCCAGTTTGAAAAAAGTGCTGTTATGCCTACTGGAGAAACGGCTCAGAATGCTCACTGCTCTTTCAGAGGACCTGAGTTCAATTCCCAGTACCTATGACTTGCAGCTCCCAAGGGGAGCTGATACCCTCTTCTGGACGCTGGGCACCTGTGTGCTGAGAAGACTCAAACTCAGCCCTGTACCCCCTCCCCAACAGCATGTGGTCATCTTAGAAAACCACCGCCCCAGGGCTCTGCTTTTTAATTCCAGTAGTTTTCTGTATGAGCTACTTTTCTCCTTGCTAAGGCAAAAGGTGAGGACAGGTACTTGATGCATCTGGTCACTTTGCCTCTGCCGTCAGGAAGGAGAGAGGGAGAGAGAGAGAGAAAGAGAGAGAGAGAGAGAGAGAGAGAGAGAGAGAGAGAGAGAGAGAGAGAGGCTTGTACTCAGCTCCCTTTCTCCTCCTTATTCAGCCTGGGAGCCCAGCTCATGGATGGTGCTATTCAAACTCTTTAGCTCAGCATAGAGACTCTCACAGACATGCCCAAAGGACTGGTCCCTAGGTGACTTTAGATCCTGTCAAGTTGAAAGAACTAATCTTCAAATTATCCCATTTCATCCCAGTTGTGAGAAACAAAAGCTGTCTTCATACACTGCCAGGCATGCCTCAGGGCTCAGTGTCAACAAAAATTCTACCAGAGGGTAACACGTATCTTCACTTCCGGTTCAAACAAAAGGATGTAATTTATTAGTATTTGCATGGGAGGTTAGCACGGTCTAATTAGCAGAGATAAGCACAGATAACAGACAGTGGGAAGAACTTGTGATGTCTGGAGAGAAGGCCTGTAGGCTCTAGGGTAAGGGGCTTTGAGCCGGGCCTGCCTGCCACAATCTCTCTCATTTTTTTTTTTTCCTAGGACCAGGCATTGCATTTGTGGTTTACCCAGAAGCCTTAACCAGGCTGCCTCTCTCTCCATTCTGGGCCATCATCTTTTTCCTGATGCTTCTCACTCTTGGACTTGACACTATGGTGAGTCCCTGTCCCCCCATCCCTGCCCCATGCACCCTTCAAAGACTCCACTTTCCATGTTTCCAGGTCCAGTCTATGGGTAAGACTTAGGCTCGGGGTACACTGAGGCTACTCTTGATTAATGTCACGATGGTGAGGTATCTGTCTAACATCACAGGAACTTTGTGTGTGTGTGTGTTTAAAGTCCTAGAAACCTACAAGAAGAACATTATAATGGGCGGATCTGGGCCCAGGGGCCCTGTTCAAACTATGGCACCAGTCAAGGACAATATGTGCAGTAAACTTTGAACCCCTACCCAGATCTAATCAATGAACAGGACATTCTCCACAATTGAGTGGAGAGTGGGGACTGACTTTCACACGAACTCTGGTGCCCCATATTTGACCACGTCCCCTGGTTGGGGAGGCCTGGTGGCACTCAGAGGAAGGATAGCAGGCTACCAAGAAGAGACTTGATACCCTATGAGCATATATAGGGGGAGGAGGTTCCCCCTCAGTCACAGTCATAGGGAGGGGAGTAAGGGGAAAATGGGAGGGAGGGAGGAATGGGAGGATACAAGGGATGGGATAACAATTAAGATGTAATATGAATGACTTAATAAAATATATTTAAAAAAAAAGACAAGCTCTTAATAGGTAGCCCAGGATGGCCCTGAACTCGTTAGCCTCTAACCTCAGCCTCCTGAATTACACATGTGTACCACCATGTCCAATTTAGCCTCACAGTTTTTGGTGGTTATGTGGCGGTGCAAACATTTCCTCCTCTCTCCTCCATTCTCTCTTTTTGTTCTCTGTGCCATGTTTAGCCTGTAGCTTCCCCCTCCCTGGCCATCATTTTGCCAAAGCGAATTCTGTAGGGCAGCATAAGGGGGTGATAATCCGAAGTCAATTTTAGGACAATTGCTTCAAGGCTGAAGCCACTACAAATCACGCTGACAGGTGCTCAGGCTTTAGTTAGTGGGTGCAAAGAGGGCTCTTCCTCAAGTGGGAGATCAGGTGGCAGATAACCAGAGGAGAGGAATTTACATCTCATGAATACAAATCGAAGCTAAAATGTCCTGATGGATGACGGCAGTGCGTCCTCTGGAGGCTGGAAGCAGAGTTTCTGATGCTCATATATACTGCTTGAGGTCTCCGGACTTTGGGTGTTGGCATTCAGTAAGGTCATTTAGATGCATCAAAGGAGCAGCACCATAAAAGGCAGAGCTCATCCAGACACAGCTTTCTCTAGTCACACGCACGCACGCACACACGCACGCACGCACACACGCACGCACGCACACACAGGACTTTGGAGGGTGGTTCCAAAGCGGGGGTGGGGTGGGGGGCGGGGCAGCAATTTTGTCCTGGTGCCGTTTCAGTTTGCCACCATTGAGACCATTGTGACCTCCATCTCGGATGAGTTCCCCAAGTACCTGCGCACACACAAGCCTGTGTTCACCCTGGGCTGCTGTATCTGCTTCTTCATTATGGGATTCCCAATGATCACACAGGTGAGAGCCCTCTGTGAGTGGTCAGACGTGGTTGGGCTGTCCAATAGTCACTCTCGGGTAAGAGCCTACTGTGTATAGGTGATCAAGGATCAGGTTGGAGATGTGCCATAGCTGTTTGTCATCAGTCAGCTGAGAGCCTGCAGCCATAAGCCCGAGGCTGAGCAGGTGGAGGTCCTATAATGGCTGTCTACTTGTGTATTCTCATTTCTCAGACTTCACAAACAGAGCCGAATCACGGCCATTTTCATAGATGGCACAAGTTCAGTAATGATTCTGGCCACACAGGGAAATATGTCATCTTGGCTCCTAGCAAGGGCCCTAGAAGCTTCCTGATTGAGATGTAATCTTCTTGAGCCAACAAGACAGGTGTGTCCTACTTAAAGAAGACAGAAAGCGGGCTGGAGAGATGGCTCCACTGTCTGCTCTTACAGAGGTCCTGAGTTCAATTCTCAGCAACCACATGGTGGCTCATAATCATCTCTAATGAGATCTGGTGCCTTCTTCTGGTGTGCTACCAAGAAGACACACACACACACACACACACACACACACACACACACACACACACACATATATACATATATGCACATATATATACATATATCACAAATCTTAAAAAAAGAAACCCAAACAGAAAGCAGTTAGGTGCAGTGGCACATGCCTGTAATCCCAGTACTCAGGAAGGCAGAGGCAGGTGGATCTCTGTGAGTTCGAGGCCAGCCTAATCTATAAAGCAAGTCCAGGACAGCAAAGGCTACACAGGGAAAACCTGTTTCAAAAACAAACAAACAAACAAACAAACAGAAAACAGAAAGCAGGAAGGTCCAGGTTTATCAGTCAGTCAAATTTCCAAGCTATCTATTGCTATATATAAACACTAACACTGCTTGAGTTTTTCCCCTAGTCTGAGCGTGTTGGCAAACTGCATGTGACACTCAGGGTATACACTGTACTTGCTGTCTCTGTGACTATGAACAATCCACTTCTCTGAGCCTTAGTTCTTGAATCTATGCAGTGATGGAGGAATGAGATGATCTCCAAGCCTCATCTGTCACAGGGAGACTTAAAGAGGAAGGAAGGAAGGGGAGGGAGAGTGAGAGAGAGATAGGCAGACAGATAGACAGAGGCAGACAGAGAGAGAAACATAGAGAGAGACAGAGAGACAGAGACAGAGAGAGATAGAGATAGAGACACAGAGAGAGACACAGAGAGACACAGAGAGAGACAGAGAGAGAGACAGAGAGAGACAGAGAGACACAGAGAGAGACAGAGACAGAGAGAGACAGAGAGAGAGACAGAGACAGACAGAGAGAGACACAGAGAGAGACAGAGAGAGACAGAGATAGAGAGAGACAGAGAGAGAGACAGAGACAGAGAGAGACAGAGAGAGATGTGTGAAGGCCCAGTGTATTATTAGTCAGGGGTCTCTGAACTGACAGGATCAGCTTATGCCATCTCCTCAAAGTAGTCCACAACAGCTATCCCACACCTGAGGCCTGAGAACCCAGTAGCTGCTTTGTCCATGAGGCTCAGTGGATGCCTCAAACAGTCTCGGTCTGGTGTTAAAGGCCCAGAGGGTTCCTGGAGAGCCAGGTTCACCCTGGGAGCCTGAATAGGCTGCTTCTGAGATCAGCAAAGGAGTTGGTGGCAACAAGGTAAATTAACTCTGGGGTGAGAGGGAAGGCCGAGCTGAAAAGACTCATCCTCCGGCTGTGACTTTTTACATCTGGGCAGTTCCAGAGCGTGCCACCTGCATTTAGGGTGGGTCTTCCTAGGCGAATTAAGGCTCAGGTGATTCTAAGCTAAGTACACACCCTTAGCTAACAGCCATTTGAGGGTCGACCAAGCACATCTACGCGGGTAGCAGTGGCGGGTAGCAGCTCACAGCACACACGAGGCTGGGCGGCTGTTCTCACAGCTCCCGTAGAGGTTGACCTTTGTTTTGGAAAAATATATTCACCCAGCTGTTTGTGCTTGTTTTATTGATCACCCCAGAGGCCTTGGAGGGATAGCTTGTGCACCTGCCAAGTCTGCACGTCACACGGCTAGCCCAGGTGTGGGTTCCCACTGTGGAGCAGGGAGGACTCCAAAGCTGGAGCCCCCTCCGGAGGGAGAGGAAGGGCTGCTACATGTGGGAAGATGGAGCTTGGCCATGGAGTCCTATTTGATGGTGGCTGTCTCTCTCTCTTCTGCTAGGGTGGAATCTACATGTTTCAGCTTGTGGACACTTATGCTGCCTCCTATGCCCTTGTCATCATCGCCATATTTGAACTGGTTGGCATCTCCTATGTGTATGGTAAGAGAACACTCCCTTGTTGCCAAGGGAGAGCCAGGGTGTATGGTAGGGCCTCCTGGCTAGTATGTTCACCATATTTAAAGGTTTGTTTCAGTGCCTCTATTTCTGAGCTTGCCTCAGGATCACTTTGGTGAAGATGGATGAGCAATCATAGGCGACTGGCGCTGAGTCTTAGCAGTGTGTGGTAGAACATCGTAGGACCTGGCCTTGGGTGTCGTCTGGCACACTTAATGCCCGTAGCCAGTGGCCAGATTAGGAAAGAGGGCTCTTTTGTTGGCGTAGAGTTGTTCTCGGTGTTGGGGGTGTCAGTGCCTGTGTGCTCAAGGTGAAGGTGGCTCCCCACAGCCTCAGGGTACCAAAGGCCGCCGGATCTCAGAGCCTTCCAATCCTGATACGGGCCTGGGGGGACTTGCCATATGGTGTCTAAGGTCCAGATTTTCCGAGCGAGGCAACTTTCAGTTCCCTAATGGTTTACTCATTCTGCCATCACCGTAGCAATGTGCACCCCACCCACTAGAGCTATTATGAAGGATGCAGGGTGTCAGCCACCAGATGCCATTTCTGCCCCTTGGTGCACAAGCATTTGTCCTGGAGGTCACACCATGGCCTCCTGGTCATTCTGTCCACTTTGGCCTAGGGCCTGCCACTTCTGTATGCCGAGACACCTGAGAACTGTCACTGGATAAGGCACATAACAAGTATCAGGGGTTACAACTTTCAGGGTTCAGGGAACTCATCGTATTGCAGTGCCCTGAAGAGAAGGCAACTTGACCTAATAGAAAAGTAAGTGGAGTGAATTGCTTGTAGTCGAGGATGCAGATGCCCTCAGACGATCATGTGAGGAGGGCAAAAGTGTCTGCAGAGTTCTGTCCTCCAAACTGGGGACAACAGACTCCCCGACTTCTCTGTGTCCTGTGAACAGACATCTTGATCCTCAAGTGATTGTTCATCCTCTGCTGACAGATATGCAAAAGCGACTGGGTTCCCCGGAAATCTTATTAAAATAAAAGAGAAATAAAAATAGAGCAGAAAATCAGGATAGAAAATGGAAATCTTTCATGTAAAACGTGGGCGGCGCCCTAGAAACAGGAAGAGGCTGCAATCATTAATTAAAAAGAATTGCCAGCGGGTGGCGGTACACACTTTTACTTCTAGCACTTGGGAGGCAGAGTCAGGTGGCCAGCCTGGCCTACAAAGTAAGTTCCGGGACAGCTGGAGGACTACACTTAGAAACCCTGCGTCGAAAAACAAAACCAACCAACCAACCAACCAAAAAAACTCAACCAAATCATGTGTGCAGTATATGTGTGTCTGAGTATAGGTATGTACACCATACATACACATGTGCAGTGCCCATGGTGGTCAGAAGAGGGCATTAGATCCCCTGGACCGGACCTGCAGTTACAGGTGGTTATGAGGCACTTGGTGTGGGTTCTGGGAGTCAAACTCTGGTCCTCTATAAAAGCTGTCTGTGCTCTTAACCACATAGCCAGCAATTACTTTCGGATAGAAGTTAAAGAGGATTTTTTTTTTTTTAAACAAGACTAGAGGTCATCTCCCCACTGCAGGGAGAGTTTAGCTCCTGGAAAGAGGAGGGGCTGCCTTTGTAGCCCATCTGCAACCAGGCCTACGTGCAGAGTGAAGAGGGCCATTCATTCCCTCTACCTGCTAATTCCCGACTGCTAATGTCACAAAAGGCACATTTGCAAAGTGCTTTCTTATAAAACAGCCTGTTCATCGAGGCTTGAAAGAAGTTAAACCAGACGCCTTTTTAACATGTCTAATTTTAGAAGTTAAATTGTCTCCCCCAAACCCCAAGCAAATCTGCTTGTGAAGGAATAAGCAAACCCCAACTGGTTTAGTCTTTGGCTATGCTAATTTTCCTAGTCCTCTGTTAACCTCTATTTTATTGGAGAAATCGCTAGGTGTCCCATGATTGTCATATTAATTTGTGGTTCTGTGATCAGCATACTGGGGTTCCCCCTCTCTATGAGGAACCCATCTTGAATATACCTGGATGTGTTTTTTAAGCATCCCCAATACAGCAGTGGTTATCAGCCTGTGGGGTACGAGCCTTTTTGGGGGGCAAATGACCCTTTAACAGGGATCACTAAGACCACTAGAAAACACAGTTATTTACGTTACAACTCCCAACAGTAGCAAAATTATAGTTCCTGAAGCAGCAACAAAAAGAATTTTATGGTTGGGGGGCGGGGTCACCACAACATGAGGAACTGTATTCAATGGTCACAGCATTAGGGAGGATGCGAATCACTGCAACACAGAGACTTGCACTCAGGAAGCTATTGGGTCCCCTTTGCATATCAAACCCCTGGATCTGAGGGGTTCCACGTCTGATCTCAGTGCCTTTCCTCCAAAGCGGTGTTCCAAGTGTTGCCAGGAGGGTGGTAATATGGGGGCTGGGCGAAGAAGTTTCTGAGTGGCCAGGCAAAAAACGGTCATTCAGTTCCACTTGTGTGTGAGACACACACTTGGAATTTACATAGGGGTTTCACCTCCAACCATCAACATATACCAGGCAGGGAAAGTGGAAGTTCTCTTGGGAGGGTGGGAGACCCAAATCCACCTCACAGAGATCCCTGCTAAGTGTTGGGCCATTTATAATACAGTCTCTTGGTTTACCAAAATCTTTTTTTTTCCTGCCAGATTTGTGACCAAGCCATGGGCATGTACATGACACTGCCAAGACACCTGGAGCCAAGCTCTGGGTCGTTGCCATGACAGCTTTGAGCCTCACTGCAGAGGGTGTTTAGTATCCGTCTCAACATTCAGTTAGCCCCCATATCCCTGGCAGTGAGTCACCTGTCTGATAGGGGTTATGCTGACCTCAGCTGGCTTCTTCCTCTGCCAAGGTTTTTGAGGGAGGGGCCCTGGTATCTTCCCCTCCCTGCCCCTACCCACTGCCCCTCACACACGGCTCCCCCTGTCTCTTTGCAGGCTTGCAGAGGTTCTGTGAGGACATTGAGATGATGATTGGATTCCAGCCCAACATTTTCTGGAAAGTCTGCTGGGCGTTTGTCACGCCAACCATTTTAACCGTAAGGACCGAATGCTTTCCCTCACAGACACAGCATGCACTCCAAATGTTTTGCCTGGTGTCGCCCAAGTGAGTAAACTGAAGTTCAGAAAGGTGACAGTGACTTCCCTCCAGGTATCCACCTGGGCAAGGGGCAGAGCTGGAACTGATTGATTGGTGTCAGCACATCTGTGTGGAATGCGCACACGATATCCATCTGCCTCATGTGCTAGCAGACGGCAGTCAACAGGCATGTAGACCACGCATCTGTTCTAGGTGACCTCCTCTCTCACCATCCCTGCCAGGCGGGCGTAATTATCTCCGTCTTGCAGAAAGAGAAGGTCTGAATTTTCCTTTTCAGTTGCCACAATAATATGCCCTGACAAAACAACTCAGGGGACAGAAGGATTTATTTCCACGTAGAGTTCCAGTTTGTAGGTCCTCATGGCAGGGGAGGCACAGTGGCAGGAGCTCAAAGCAGGTAGCTACATCCCCAGTCAAGAGCAGAGAGAAATGAACGCACCCGTGTTTGTTAGTGCCCGGCTAGCTTTTCACTTTTCGGAAAAGGATTTATTCTGCTATTTTCTTCACACGTGTGCATGTGTAAGTCTGTGTGCGTGCATGTGCAGGTGCATGTGGGTGCCTGTAGAGCCCAGAAGATGGCACTGGATCCCTCCGGAGCTGGAGTTAAGGTGGCCGTGAACTGGGAACCAAATTTCAATCTTGTATAAAAGCAGCAGGTGTTCTTAACCATTTGAGCTGTCTCTCCAGCCCCTGATCTCTATAATATGATATCCCTCTGCCTAGGGAATGAAGCCACCCATAGTGGACCCCATCTTCTCACATCAATTAACATAAGCATGACAACACCCCACTGGCATGCGCACAGGCCAACTTGATCCAGGCAACCCTTCATTGAGACTCCCTTCCAGGTGACACAACCCTCTTAGGTTGTGTCAAGTTGACAGTTAAAAAACTAAGGCTCACAGGGAAGTTGAAGCCTGGAGTTATGTGACCGACTGACCTAGGATTGAATGTATAATAGTTAGCAACAACCTGGATTCAAGCCTACACATTCTGGCTCCTAACTGCTGGGCAATGCCTCTACTCTATAATTGATGTGGCTTTAGTAAAGTTTTTTTTTGTTGTTGTTTTTTGTTTTTTGTTTTTTTGTTTTTTTACTGTTTATTCCATTGCTTTGTCATCCTCAAATGTGAGGATGGCTGTTAGAGGTCATCTGGCATTCCCTATGATCTGTACAGGCACTTAAACTCACACCTGCCACCCTCGTCACTGTGCCAGAAGCTGTCAGCGCAGCCTCACTTTCTTCCCCAAGCAAATTAATTAGCAGAGATTTTTGTCTTTCCCTTACTCTGGGAGCGTCGCCTTTTTCTTCCTCTGGCTGGGGAAGAGTCTTATTTTGAACAAGCCTAGAAGGAAGGTGTGTGTAATTTCTATTTTGCCCAGTAGGTGGCACTATAAACCAGCTAAAGAGCCCGTTTTTCAACACCAGACACGGGCTTCGCTTAAGATGCAGGATGGATAAAAGCAGGTGCAATGAAAATATATGTTTTCTTCATTCGCTTGCCTCCCCCCCCGGCACCCCCCCGTCTGAGAGTATGTTCCAATCAAACCATATCTTTCTGAAAAGCTAGCGCTTTAGACAGAAAATCCATTCCGTAGTCTTCGTCGGCTGTGAGGACACCGACAGCTTCCTCACATCTATACTTGTGGTCTGAAATGTCCCACTGGAGTTGGGGCGTGAGAACTGAAAAGTATTAAAGGTAGATGTTCAGGGATGCAGTATGTGTGGAACCTGGGGGGTGGGGCTTAGCTTGTGGGTGCGAAGATGCTGTGTTAGCAAATCTTGACCCTGATGACCTTTGACCTCCCCTCATTTCCACTCCTCGAGGTTTATTATCATCTAAGCCCACATTAGAATTTGTTTTAGATTCTTCCCCCCTTTCCTCTTCATCCCAGAAGAGTGTCAGAATTTTGCCATGTTCTGTGGAAACACACCATACCGCCATCCTGCTGCTGTTGTGGGTGGAGGTGTGTTTGGAGGCAGGTCCTTCACCAGCCTTGTCATTGGAGTTTATATCCACGCTGTCTCCCCACCTTATAGGCGAGTGCATTGAGGCTCATTGAAGGTAAGGAACTTGCTCTAGGCCACAAGGCCACAAGGCCACGGAGCCCGGACATTGCCTCTGAGGTGGGGTGACCTTCAAGCCCTTTTGCACTCTGACAGTTTAAGTTCTTATGCCTGGATGCACAGTTTGGGTTAAAACAGTCCAGTCTCAGACTTGGGGAGGTGTAATTCCAGGAACTTGGTTTTTTGTTTGTTTGTTTTCATTCTCGGGGAAGTTCCTCAGTTTTGCTGTGGTTCACTAGCTTTCGTGTCAGAAGCCACAGAGAGGGCTGGCCACTGTTTTGAGCAGATCCTCTGTGCTGTTTAAGGGCTTGGGATGTCACACTGGTTCCATCACTACCACCAACCAGTGGGTCTCCTGTGTCTGACCTACTATCTGTCAGTCAAAGGCAGGGGTGGGCAGAACTCGGTGGCTAAACCCCCATCTGGTGTGGCTAAGGCCACCTTAGGCCATGCTTTCATCCAAGCTGACTTGGCAGAGGGAAGTTCATGCCAACCAGTGGCTTATGCCTACAAGTTTGATGTGATGTTTGCAGACGTGGAAATGGGTGTCAAAGGTCCCAGCCCTCCCTATATTTTGCCATTTACCTCTGTACCATAGATATCTTTGAGGTCTTCGGCTAGGGTAAGATTATGGGTTTAAATTACTCCAGGGCCTCTGAAATAAAGCCCATCATTTTACTTTATATCGTCGTGGATTTATGGAGCTGTAAATATCCTCATGCAATTACCATATGAGTAGTCTGGTCACGTTACTGAGGAAGGCACACACATAAGCAGATGCATTGCTATTTATATAGTAAGTGAAACAGAGCAGCGTGCCATAATGACATCGGCCATACTTCCAATAGACTGGGTATAATAACACTTATGACTTCAGGAGCTAAAGTTGGAAAGGGGTCGGGGTGGGGGTGGGGGCAGCTAGCGAAGACACCACTCTCTGTGGGAGCCTTGTCTTCAGGCTTATGTTGCTTTGAATCAACATATGAATTATTGTTGCATTGAAAGACTCCCTGGCAGCCTGGGTGCTGCACTAGTGGTGGGGATGGCTTGTGTTTGTGTGGGGTTTTACACATCTCCCAAAACACTCCCACCTGCTATTTTTACTAATGTAACTCCCATAACCGTTTGCTACTCTTCAGTTTAAGTTAGGAAGAGAGAGGCAGAGCTGGGGAAAGGACTTAATGTGGGTAAGTCTAGGCTTTTACTGCCATAGGCAGAAAGACCACGAAGTCACATTTTCCTGGGAAACGGTCCCTAAAGGGTGGGCTGGGGCTCTAAGAAGCCTGGCTCTCCATACAGTTGCCTCTGTCCTCAGCACGTGCCTTTCCTTGGCTCTTCAGCTGCCCAGCCAAACCTTGGATGGATCTCAGAGCTGTTTCTGGTTGAAGTATGATGTGAAGGCAGATAATGGGCGAACCCCAAATCGTGACCTTTTAAAAATGAGGAAGGAGTCTGGAGTAAATACCAGACTTCTGTTCACAGAAAAGCCCAGTGCTACATACATGGTGTGAAATAAATCCATTCTGCAGCTGAGAAATCTGACAGGTCCCTCAGATCATTAAAGTAGTACCAGGTCTCTCTCTCCCCCCCCTTTCTCTCTTCCGCCCCCCATGGCTTATTATAAGACTGTACTTCTAGAACAGTCACCGCTGGGGGACCATTTTGGATCTCACAGAGCCAACTTTAGAGGCAGCTTCTACAGCTGGGCCATTCCTTGTCCAAGGAGGGGAGCCAAGCGCACTCAAATAAATAGATTGAAATATACAAATTTAACACACCTTTCCCACATTATAACAAAGGGTTAATTATCGATGATGATCCAGACAGGCCCTTCAGAATTCCCAGGTGCCACCCATCACTGCACCCTTCCTCTTGGTGTGGCCTCCTTGTGTGTAGGCACGCACCCACTGACTTCCTATGGGAGGAGGAACATGGGGGCAGGAGCTGAAAGCACGTTTGGCATCTTCATCTCCTTGGGAATTTCCTTTCTTCACTTGGGAAATCCGTTTTCTGTTGGATGAGAGTGTACATAAGGTGAGGCACTAGGAATGAGAACGTGAGCGTGCGAAGCGGGTTAGCACGTGTACGTTGAATGAACGAATGGCCCACACTTATCACCCTAACGCACTTCTCTCTTCTTCCCTCCCAGTTTATCCTTTGCTTCAGCTTCTACCAGTGGGAGCCCATGACCTACGGCTCTTACCGCTACCCTAACTGGTCCATGGTGCTTGGATGGCTGATGCTCGCCTGCTCTGTTATCTGGATCCCGATTATGTTTGTGATAAAAATGTATCTGGCTCCTGGCAGATTTATCGAGGTAATTCTGCGGGCTCCTTCCCCCCTCCCCCCCCCCCAGCCTCTCCCAAGGGAGAGATCCAAAGAGCTCTATGCATTAAAAACAAAAGACTCCGTAAATGTATTCAAGAAGGGTACTGGGTGGGTAAGTGATTGCAGTTGCCACTGATTCTATTAAGCCCATTTTTACTATGTATGATTCCTGTAACGCAGGAGCCTGGCCAGTAGTCAGGCTGGGCTGCTCTGGTGCTGTTCCTCACTGTGCTGGCAGCCCTAGGATGGATGCTCGAATGTCTCCTCTTTTCCAGAGCTTCCATCCCCTCCTCGGATGCTACTTACAACTTGGAGTTTGTTTTTTTTTTTTTTTAACCACACCTAGGGTTCCCCCTTTCCTGGGTTTCCTCTACATCCAAGCCTCCTCCCTCCCAAATGTTTTATTACCATGAACTATAACGTCACCACGGGCTCCCTCCTATTGCTCCTGGGTGAAGGACAGGTGAGCCAAGGGAATTAAGAATTCGATGGCCCTCAGAGCGTCATATGCATTCCAGGACGTGGCTCGCTGCGCTTTCCTTACCAACTGTAATAGTTAGTTTTCTGTTGCTGCAAAAAAAAAAAAAAAAAAAAAAAAAAAAAAAACCAGGACCAAAAGCAGCTGGGGAGGGGGGAAGGGGCGAATATTCCCAGGCAAGGCGCAGTCTGTCACCCAGGGAGGAAGTTAGGGTTAAGAGCGCAAGGCAGGAGCTGAAGCTGGGGGGTACGGCATGGAAGAATGCTGCTTACTGGCTTGCTCTTCGTGCCTTGCTCAGTCTGTTTTCTTTTTTTTTAAAAATGATTTATTTATTTATTATGTATGCACCTGCACGCCAGAAGAAGGCACCAGATCTCATTATAGATGGCTGGGGGCCATCACGTAGTTGCTGGGAATTGAACTCAGGACCTTTGGAAGTGCAGATGGTGTTTTTTAACCTCCGAGCCATCTCTCCTGCCCCCAGTTTGTTTTCTCATGTTACTCAAGACCATCTGCTCAGAGGTGGCACTGCCACAGTGCCCTGGGCCCTCCCACATCAATCATTAATCAAGAGAGTGCCCCACCGACTTGCCTCCAGGCCAGTCCGAGGGAGGCAGTTCCTCAGTTGACATCGCCTCTTCTTAGACTGTAGCTGGCCAAAGTAATCAGCGCACCAACCAACCCGTATCTGAACCCATTTTACCCCTACCTTCTTGACAGAGTACGTGGGGCTGCTATTTGTTTTAGCCACCACCAAAGAACCACCCAGCTTTTGTAATTTATGGGGAGTCATTCGTTCGGGCACCCCTGTAATTCTAGCATGCTGGATGTAGACGAAGGAGGGTCAGGAGTTCAAGGCCACCCTCAGTATTATTAGTGGACTTTAGGTTAGGCTGGCCTATATGAGACCCCATCTCAAAGGAAAAAAAAGTTTATTTGCCCATGGGGGCTAAGGATGAATGAACTCTGCCCACATCCTGAAGGTATTTGGACCTTATTGGTGCTACTTGGGGGTGTGCTCTAGAGGCACCCCAAGATCCTGTCCCAGAGCTCAGAGAGATGGATCTTGGCCCCATCTTCCAGTGTGGTTCAGATGCATGTTCAAGTTTGAGAAGTGCCTACAGCAAGGCAAAGGGACACCTGTTCGCTGGGGTGGGGAGCGACTGTGTGGGGTCTGCTCTTGGGCAGCTGCGTTGCTCTGAGGAAGAGGTGGGAGGGGATGAGGGCACGGCCAGCACTCAGCACACACATTTACTTGGTGTGGGCCAGCAGGTAGCCTTTGTTTTCACTGACCTCCAGATGAAGATACATCCTCATGTTGACGTTGTATTCTGTTTTGCATCCCCAGAAAATTTTGTTCGTTATCCTGTGGTGTAAATTAACTCTGGGCCCAACCTCCCCCAGGGTACCAGCCTGCATAGCCAGCCACCTTCCCACCAGAGGACCCAGGAATCTCTTTCTCCACATAGAACCTGTTGTAACCCCTGCTACCATAGTTGCAGCCTCAGATTCTCTAGACGGGTGGGTTGGCTGCACAAATTTATTATGGCTAATTTGGGACACAAAGGTTGCAAGCTGGTGATTAAGGGGAAGATTAAACTAACAGCTATAAGAACAAGATTTCCCTTTAAATGCTAATAGACGCATAATTATCCCATCTTATATAGTCAGAAATAAGTGTTCTTCCCTTTTTCTAGATGTTTCCATCAGTTTTTATTTTCTACAAAAAATTTCAGTTGAAGGATTAGAGACACTTCCATTATTTTTAAGCTTACCCATATGAACCTGCACTGCTGACCCAAGTGAGAAACATATATTTTTTTTTTGTCAACAGATTATTAAAATCTTTGTTCACGCTTGGTGGTGCATCTTTGGCGTTGGCTTTTGGTCTTGGCCATTTATATACTTTTGGGAAACATGCTAAACAAAATCCAATTATTTTGATGTAGCCACCTATCATTGAGACTACTGAACAGATGTAGTTGAGCCCATGGCCTTTGCTGTTTGGACTCACAAGCGGAAATAGATGCTTGTGAGTTCAGCTGGTAGGGGGAGACGTATAATTAAAATCCAGGCCCTTCGTCCTCTATGAATCTTGTGCCAGACAAACATGGAACGATCATGAAGTTGCTTTCAGGTTGACTTAAATAATTTCAAGAGAACCAAACCGAGACTTGCTTTTCTTGTCCTTGGCCTGGTTAATAAATGCGGTCTAGTATTCCCGACTGTCTTTCTCATTGCTGCTGCTGCTGCTGGTGGGGCTCTTGGGTCCAGTGAGGGATTTGGAGCAGTGGAGATGGCTAGGGTTGCCCCAGGGGAGGAAGGTGTATTTTAATTGTAACTACACTTGTCTTGGACTTCTTTGCAGAGGCTGAAGTTGGTATGCTCGCCGCAGCCAGACTGGGGTCCGTTCTTAGCCCAGCACCGCGGGGAGCGTTACAAGAATATGGTTGACCCCCTGGGAACCTCGTCCCTGGGACTCAAGCTGCCAGTGAAGGATTTGGAACTGGGCCCCCAGTGCTAGTCCAGTAGTGTGGATGGTCCTGTATTACTCCTGGTCTTCCTCTCTGCCCCCCTCCCCTCTCCCTGTTCACACTCCCCCCAGATTTATTCCCAAATTTCTTCTTTCTCCCCACACCTCGGTTCGCAGCCGTGCATGAGAGCGTTCCATAGAAGAGTAGGACGCAGCGTAGCATGCTGTAGTGAGAGCCACACAGACCACTGGAAGCGCTGTCTGCCTGTGTGTCTGTGCTGTCTATCAGCTTCTGGAAGGTTTGGTCCCCTGATCAGGTTGCTTCATCCATCCTGCAGGGATGAGTTGACCAGGTGAGTGTTGGTGGCAGGTACACGGTTCAGCAGCGGAGGTTCATTTGTGGGCTCTCATTGCTGGAGGAGGAGGGCATGAGGAGCATGCAGACGGGTAGGGTTGTTGCTTTGGACTCCTTGCTGAGCTGGGCACTGCCGCAATTTCATTCTGAAGCTGAAAGTTCAGGCCAGGTGCGTGTAGGAGGATGGCAGAGCTGGAGACTGTTCTAGATGAGGCAAGGCTGGTAGGTAGATTTGGGCACCACTGGGTGGCTTGGTTCGCATTGCCTTTTCTTTTCTTTTCACCAAATATACTATGCGTTCAGATGTCCTGCCTCTCTATGCTGTGGACCTGAAGGGACTCCACTCTCTTGCCTCAGTCTCTCTCTCTCCTTCTTTCCATCCCTCTCTCTTTCCTTTGCTTAGTTTCTTCTCTTTTTCTTCCTCTCCCTCCTCCTCCTCCTCCTCCTCTTCCTCCTCTTTTGTAATAACGACACTTGAGAGTTAATTCTTTGGGCCTTTTCTTTCACTCTCTACATGAGAAGCCATGCTTTGGTTTGCATGCCAACTTTTGTACCACTGTTCTATTTGCCATGATGTCTTTAGCACCATGGCTCAGTATCATAATATGCTGTCTCTTTGCCTCCAAATCACTTTCTATAAGTTGTAGATACCTTGTCTTTCAACCTATTGGAAACTGAGACTTACCCCGGTTCTATCTATATATTATATACATATGGGACACAAACTCTTAAAAGATACTTTCTCAATTTTTACTCCTTTTCCAGTAACAGCAAATGCTATTTGCAGCCACAGGGAAATCAGAGAAATTAAGAGCTTGGTAGAAAGCCACCGTGTTACTACCCATCCCTGTGGTTGTACATTTTAGGTCACTGTGTTTCCAGAACTTTCTGGTAAATACAGCTTAGTTAGGTAGTGAGTAGGCCAATTAAGATTATAGCTTTTAAGACTGTATTTAGCTAGCTTGATTTCCAGAACTCCCTGTCCACAGTACTCAATGTAACTGTTGTCTGGTGAGGGCAGAGCCTGGCCAGGCCATACTCTGTGTTCTGCTGTCTCCTGAACAGGCATATGCACAACTCTTAAACTGTGGTGTGTGCTCATGCAGTGTGTTCACGTAGCGCATAGTGGTGTTTTCTGTCCTTATAAATATCTTATGAATCACTGCAGAGATGGCAAGCTTAGAGTAGCATAGTCGGGGCTTTTATTTTTTCCTCGCACAGTCTTAATATCTCAACCTAAACTCGTTTCCTCTAGGGGAGATGGGTTCAATCATTTTCATATTAGTTTGCTTTCATATAACAGGGTCTCAGGCAAAGTTTTCAGTTCAAATCTTGTATATTGACATGACGTTTTCATTCTGCACAATGACAATGATATCGCGACAACAGATTTTAAGGTATCATTTTAAAAAGATGACTCCGTTTGCATAAAGTGTCTGAAGTCTTTGTATTGAATTCTCCCTCTTCTAGGGTAAGTGCTCACACCACCTGCCAACAATGATGGGCACTTCTATTTCCCAGCGCAGCCGTGATAGGTGTTAGGGAAGGCAGCATGGTGGGTTTTGAACACCTGGCTTTGCTATTGGGGTTTACTCTCCCTCTTCCACTTTCTCTTTTCTCCTAGTTGCCCAAAGGTAGGTCTTGCTAGGCTGTCACAGAGATAGATCCTGAGGCTTCCCCTATTTTAGGAAGATGAGCTCTGGGCTCAGATGTCCACTCTCTGCCATCATCATCTGTTTCCCCAAGAAAGCTATACCAATGGGAGGCCCATTCCTGCACCAGCATTACAGGGCAGTACCAAGACTTTAGTGGTTGTGTGTGTGTGTGTGTATGTGTGTGTGTGTGTGTGTGTGTGTGTGTGTGTGTGTGTGTTGAGGTCAGTCTTCAGACTCCCTGCAGCAGCCCTGCCAGTTTGAAGGTTGAAGAAAAGCACATCGTGCCTCCTAGGGAAACATGGGGTTTGTGCTGGTGTCGGGGTGAACGGTTTCTGGCCTCCTGCTTTTCTCTGGGCTGGAACTGGGACTGGTGCTGGATGCCAACCCAATTTCTGCTAATTTTTGCCTTGGTGATTAAAAGCAGGGTGTGTGTGTGTGTGTGTGTGTGTGTGTGTGTGTGTGTGTGTGTGTGTGTCCCTGGACCCTGCCAGATGTGAATTGCAAGTTGGCTTACTTGTAAGGGCAGAGACCTCATCTGTTAGTATGTTTGTAGTTGGGGCAGCTGCAGCAGTGTCAAATAGGATGTGTTTAGGAAAGACCTAGAATCTTCCCCCGAGTCCTTGTCCATTTTGTTTTTCCCTCCCCAGTTAGACTGCTTAGAAGGACAAAGGCAGACAAAAGAGTCCAGGCTTACCTGGAAACAGCTGCCTTTGGAGTTTAGCTTTGTCCACATTCACTGACATGTTCAACTTCAAGGCTCTCCCTGGCAGGGAGGAGTGATGCATGTCAGCGGCTTGCCTCCTGAGTGTTTGGCCAGGATACTGAGAGCTGATGTGTGCCTCGCTAGATGGACTGTTTCCATGCTACTAAAATGCACAATCAATTGAAAGGAAAAACTGAATGAATAAATAGAAAATGAAAGTGCCATCTTAACTGCCACCTGAGATTTCTCCCTTGACACTGAGGGAGAAGTAACATTACTTAGGAAAGACTTTGGCTCCCTGTGTGGAGTGGTGGGGAGTTTTCCATCTGTGAGATGATTTCATAACGCCAACCGATAAGCCCATTCAGAGAAAAACAAGCCATATGTGAAAAATAGTAACCCTGTAATATTCTTAAAACAGAAAGCATCATGTATTTATTAGCTATTGGTGTCGTGGTTTCTTAAGCAAACCTTTGTCTAACTGTCTTGCTCACTAGAAACTTCTTCTAATCTCCTTCAGGCTGTGTTTGTTGTGAACACGTGTGTCTGTTTCTGGTCTTTTGTGGTAGTTGTTTTACCTACCCCCCTGTCTATTTCTTTATTGCATGATACCTGTGGCCAATGCAAAATCCTTAATGACCTTGACGTCTTTGGAATTTTTGCTGTGATTTTAACGTGTGAGGGCTGTAAAAAAAAAATGATGTGTACTTTCAGGGAACAGCACTTTAGAAAGAGTTGAACAGAGGGACCTTTGGTTGGATGAGACTCAGATTGTCTATGCTGGCACAGCACTGAGGGGGTCAGGGTTTCGGTTCTCTTCTGTTAGCTGTATGTGCCTCAGCACTTCTCAGTTCCTTTCTGTCAGCATGGGCTTCCCATGCCTTAAATTGACACTTTTTCTCTCCTCTTCGCCTCCTTGGTCATGGGTCATTGTCCTCTTCCCAGTGGCTAGCACAGTTACTGTGGCTGGATGCATGTGGGGTGGCAAGGTCTTCCGGCCATGGGCATTGGGATTTGGGTTTCTGACTTGCTTTTCCAAGGCACTGCCATGGGGGAGGGTGTCCTCCAGGGTAAGTTGACATCCGAGGTATGGAGGCAGAGACCAGCGAGCCAGCTCCCTCCGTCTCATGATGTGTGTTGTGCAGAGCTGGCCTGTGGTTTTAGAGTGAGACTTCTTGTCTTCCTCTCATTTTGCTGGGCTTGCCTAGAAGGACCGCTGTGAAATATGGCCTTGGCATAGGTTGCTGTAGACTGCTTAAAGAGAAAGGATTTCAGGTGGGTGTTCATCACCCCTGAAAAGCAAGCCCAGGCTTGATGACCTTCTGAGGATGGTGCCTCCAGGCACCCAGCTGCCTTACAGGTGTGCTCGATCTATTGGGATGATGCTTAGGTGTAAACTGGGAACCACTGCGTCTCTCATTTGTACATGTTTTTTTGCACTTTATTATGGACCTATTGAGGAATAGGTTACGTCTTAAATTGGATAATGTCCTAAATGCAAGCATCTCATGTAGGCACTATTGCTGGTGAATAAAGATGTTTCCTAGTCAGGTCCTTATATTTTTTCATTGACTGTACATGAAGAAAATATATTATGTTACAAAATTATGCATCATCTCTCTCTCTCTCTATCTATCTATCATATAGAGTGCTTATTATATACTGTGCATTATTCATTTAAGAAGTCATTACTCTTGAGGCCCTACCTCAAATTTTGTATTTATGTGTAAAAATGCAATTTATTGTATTATATATTTGCCTATTACATACTGATATAAATTAGAGTTTATCCTAATAATGTATGAGTCCTCAAAAACCCCAAATAAATGTCAGTGTTTAAAACACACTGCTTGCCATTGTGTCTGTTACAAACCAATCGCTACCATGGTTTCTTTTTTTAACAAATGGGCTTCAGGTGTGCCCAGGGTGGGCCTGTTTCATTGTGAGAAGCGTGGTGCAGCTGTGAAAATGGCCCTCCTGGGAAAATGAGGTATCGTCGTGTTGTGTAGAAACAAATATCAATTACATTGCTATATTTGCAGCCATCAGACACACCATTGTACACTGCATTATTAATTAGCACTTGGAGGGAGAGGAAGAGGGAGAGGGAGAGGAGAGGGAGAGGGAGGGAGGGAGGAAGGGAGAGAGAGAGAGAGAGAGAGAGAGAGAGAGAGAGAGAGAGAGAGAGAGGTGAATCTGAGCAGATCTGAATAAAGACTGAGCTATGTGGCTCTTCTCTTCCCTGGGGGGCTGTGGGCAAGAGGAGCAGAAGGTGAGGCCCGGGGCTTGGAAGGCCGTAAGTACGATGGACATCAGACACTCTGGGAACCACTCCAGGAGCTAGCTCAGCTTTACTCAGGGAGAACAAAGGCTATACAGCCCTTAGGGGAGTGAGTGGGGGGCTTCCAGGTCAGGTGTTCATAACTGGTTGGAACCAGGCACTTTAAGGATGCTTGTTTTACATTTGGCAGCACGCTCCTATCATACGAACTGGAACATAGTCCCTAATGTTCCTATCGGCACAGAGAGGGGAGAGCTAGCAGACAGCTGTGTCAAGGGCCATATATCAAATGTGGTTAGGGGCTTCTTTGTTTAAAGACACTCTCCAGATGGAGTCAGGCAGAGAGCTGGGGGCCCTGCTGGGGGGTGAGAGAGTCCTACTCCTAACACTGAGCTCAGAATGGTTATCCAGACCAGGAGGACTGCAACCTCAAACAGCAGGGTCCTTCCAACAGAGCTAGATAAATCTTTGAGTGTAGTAAAAGTGTTATTTTGTCAGTTTCCAATTTTATTTAGCTTCCTCAGCATCTAGGTAGTTCCTGAGGTATGGTAGCATCTAGGCTGAATGAGCCTCGTGAAAAGCCATCTGTGTTAGGTAAACGAATGAATGTCCTCCCTCTCTATTTGACTAGGTGGAGCCCCAGGCTCCGTGTCCAAGGACATGCCGAGGAGGTCCCGTGCTGTGCGCTCCCATCTGATTGTGTTAGCCTGGAAGCAAGGTTGTCTTCCAATGAGCAAGGTGCTCACTTCCTGTCTCCATCTTCTGCTTCGGTGTTAGATGGCTGCAGGATGGCCTGGGTTCATCTCAGTGGGAAGACACATGTGCCCCAAGCAGATCCTGGGAACCACACACTGAGTGTGGAGTACATCCTGTGATCAGGTTTTGGCCTAGAAAGGGCCCGTGATGGAGGGGTTCACATACATACCTGGGAAGAGTGTGAGTGTTGGAGTTAAGGCAGAGACACCTAGGAAAAACCTGTGAGGTTCACACCTGGGAGAGGCCAGTGACTGTGGGGTTCACACCTGGGAGAGGCCAGTGACTGTGGGGTTCACACCTGGGAGAGGCCAGTGACTGTGGGGTTCACACCTGGGAGAGGCCAGTGACTGTGGGGTTCACACCTGGGAGAGGCCAGTGACTGTGGGGTTCACACCTGGGAGAGGCCAGTGACTGTGGGGTTCACACACCTGGGAGAGGCCAGTGACTGTGGGGTTCACAACTGGGGGAGGCCTGTGACTGTGAGGGTCACACAACTGGGGGACTCCTGTGACTGTGAGGGTCACACACACCTGAGGTTCAAGAATGCTTGGGATTAGCCACAGAACTGCAGTCAGAAAGTGCACAGCTGTGTATTAAGCACACTCAGTGGCAAGCATTAACCTCTCAGCCAGATGCCTTTGCTAGAAAATGCTGAGGAAGCAGAGCTTGGTCCTGGGCCTGCACCCTAGCCTCTTCCTGAGATTGCTTTACTTATTTTTTTTTAAAGCTTTTAATAAAAAAAAGAATCCAGGTAAGTAGAAGACCAGAGAGAACAGACCGATGGACTCCTGTGTTCATTTCTTGGTTTCCATAACTACAAGCCACGCCCACGCCTACCTCATCCTCACTCTTACCACCTAAGCGGAGGTTAAGGTGGGATTTGGTTGGAAATCCTCTGTTGAGTCTTTTACCCTTTCCCGAAAGGGGTTGAGAGTGAGTGTGGGAAGCCTGGCTCTGCAGAGTGGGAGCGCTCCTCTGACGCCCACGCTGAGAGCCAGCCGCACCCCTCCTGTCTTTCTCCTTCTTCGGATTTGTTTGATGTTGCTGTTCTCTTATCCAGCTCTCCTACCCCCTGGACCGGTCTCAGTCTTCCTTCTTACAATAAGTCACAGCCTCCGATGTCTCCCCTGCAGCCAGAGCCACAGAATGACACAGTAGCCCGGAACTCCAAGCTCCCTCACGCCAAGGCTGGCCTTGACACATGCATCATACAGCACAACAGTCTGTTTACTGCGAGTTGGGTTTGCAAAGAAACGCTTATGCGCGTGAACTGGTTGCCTTTTATAGATTGATGGTAGGGCTCTTTGCGATGGAAGTCTCCTCCTGTTAGTGCGTATAAGATGGGCTAGCTCTACAAAAGCTCGATTTGCTTCTCTGATCACACATCCTACCAGGGAAGCACAGCCCACGGGTGACTTGCCTTGCAGTGTGATTTGTAATGTTATAAGGACTTTTGATACTGAAAGAAACTTAACCTATGTCTTCTTTTTTCCAGACCTCTTCCTACAAATATCAGTAGGTTAGGAGAAACTGTGACAGGGGTGCCAAGTCACATTTTCATCTGTCATTGATTTGTTGGCTCATTTCCCTCCTGTTCTCAGTGTGTTAACTGTTTATATGTTTCTAGTGCATAACAGATTTTGGCACTTTGTAGATACTAAAAAAAAAAAAATTCATCTTAAAGTTGAATAAGTGAATCTTGAGTGTTGGCTCTGGGTAAGGAATAGGGCTTAGGGATAGAAAGGACAAAGACCCAGAGGGAAAGCCTAGCCACTCCCCAGGGTTGCTCAAACTGGTACATAGCCTCAGCATACACTGAGGAGACATGGAAGTCCCAGAAGGATTTAAGACAAGATCAAACTGACAGAGAACCGCAGCGGACATTGCCTCTGCCTCAGAGGATTGGTCAGGGAATCTTGAAATGGGATGCTGGCATGTGGGGTAGATGTAAGCGTTGGTGGGGTGCTGGGATGGGCTTACAGGCAGATGAGGGCAAACGCAATGACAGTACCAAGGTGCATCCGGATGGTGGGTTTGAGGGAATATCTCATTCAGTACAATGCTTTCCATGCAAGCATGATGTTCTGACTTTGATCCCCCCAAGACACATATGAAAAAAAAAAAAGCTGGACACAGTGGTGCCTGCTTGTAATCTCAGCGCTGGGAAGGTAGAGACAGTAGTATCACCTGGATCCTTTGGCCAGTCAGCCCAGCCTACTTAGAAAACATCAGGCCAGTGAGAGTCCCTGTCTCAAAAACCAGGATGGGTAGGATTTGAGGAAAGACAGTGGAGGTTTTCCTTTCACATACACACACATGCACAAATAGTCCACACCTGTGCACCTCACCCATGTGAACGAATGATGGATGAACCTTGAAATTGTCATATATGTGGCTAGAAAGTGGGAACGAAGGCTGAGATGCCAGGTGCCTCACACAGAGCACCGACGCCCCTCCTCAGAGCACAGAGTCCAGAAATCCACGGACTAGTGGGCTAGGGTTTCCTGGCAGAAACGTCTTGGATATTAATTTGTTCTTTCCTGGCTTAAGGTTTTTGGAGACATGATGTTAAAGGATTGTCCCTGCTCCATCTTCTCAGCCAGCAGTGGAAAGTGTCATGGCCATCTTGCTGGCTACCACTTCCCTTCCTGGCTCCTTGTATTCTTAGTGCACATGGTGTCTTGAGGCAAGAGTGAGAATCACAGCGACTGCACAAGCCACATGCTGATATCTCCCACAGCTAGTGTGCTCCAAGAGGTGTCCCTGAGGCTGGGATCTGTCTCTGAATACCTGCCTTCTTTTTTTTCCTTTTTCAGGATTGTCTGACTCTAGCCATGTGTGCTCACCCTGTCTCTCTTTCTTGGCCCCCTCCAGGTCACACTCCTGTGACATCATGAGTGGCTTATGTGTTTTGGGCCTTGACCTCAGCTATGTACCCATGCTTTGCTCAGTGGCCCATAGGCAGAGGTGGCAGTGTGCTAGGTCTGTGTCTATCCCTTAAAGACCCCACTTACTTTATTTTTGGTGCCTCTTTGGACTATACCACAGCCATCACAGAGGAAGGGCAAATAAGACAGCATCATAGACTTGCACTGTTAGGCGGCCCAGTCTACCTCCTGCAGTGTGCCTGAGAATGGCCTGTCAGTGGTCACCTGGTAGAGCTGAACCCTAGCCAAACTATGGCTATGCAAGACACAATGCTTAATGTTGCTAACAGCATGAAGTTAAACAATATCATTTTTTCTGAATACTGTAAGTTCAAAAAAAGCCAGTAGTGGTGTGTGTGTGTATGTGTGTGTGTGTGTGTGTGTGTGTGTGTGTGTGTGTGTGTGTATGTGTGTGTGTCCCTTATGCAGCAGTAGGCAGCAGATGTGTATAGATTAGCCATGAGAATAGAGTCTATCAAAAGGTAAGTGGAAGTGATACATGGGGCTCCCAGGCAGGCACGCTCTCTTTCTCTTCCACAGCTTAGTACCTGGTATGAAGGTGCAATGGCTGGGGTGATGGCAGCCAGATAGAACAGCAAGGGCAACAACTACATGTTAGAGATGATGGAGAAAGGGTCTAAAAGGACCTGAGTCCCTGTGGGCTTCGCAGAGCAAGTGAATTTGCCTTGGACTGTCCAGCTCTGAATTCTCTTATTTAAGAACAGTGGTTATTTATCTGGGAGTTTTCCTGTTCTCTGATGTCAGGTAGCATCCTTAACACAGAGAGTAGAATGTACTGAGGCGATGGAGAGAGGCAAGAGAACCACCCAGGAATGTGGTGGGAGTTCACTGACACTTTGTCAGCAAGATGCCATAGTTTGGCTTTTGACTCTGGGTAAGAGTCTGAGATGTTGGGGATGCTGTAACCAGCCCCATGAGCTGCTGCAGTAGTGTGTTGCACAAAGCAACAACAGCCTTCTCTTATTGATCAAAACCATCTCTCCCACTGCCCATCCCATGGTCTGAACAATCTTCTCCCACAACTGCTCGTCCTTGCTTCGGGTGGGTGGACTGCTTACATCTCATTTTGTGGTGCTGGAGATTGGACCCAGATCTTCAGGCATCCTAAACAATGGCTTGACTGCTGAGCGCTACCCAGCCTCAAGTCTACACCGTGGTGAGGTAGGCATAGCTTTCCTAACTCAGTGTGAGTCAAAAAGTATGCCTTCCTCCTAGTTTTCCTACAGAATAGTGAAAAAAATGTGCTTCTAACACGAATAAAGAATTGTTTAAGACCCTGTAAAGAAAGGCTGGCCGAGTGCTTTGTGCACAGCCCTGGATGTCAGGCAGAGCCTTTATGGATACAGTTTAAATGGCCCTGAATTGGTTTCCCCTGGATCACCTCTTTCCTACTCTCTTGGTTCCCATGGTGAATGAGTTTTCTTGAACACTGCTGGCCTTTAAACTCACTTCCTACTCTCCCATCCCATGCAGAGGAAGGAGGCAAACCCTTGGCCTTTCTTTCATGATGAGGTCACTTTGCTTTCTGTTTTGTCCAGCTCAGTGAGCAGATGGATGTGGCAAGGTCCAGCCTGGAGGGAGGGCAGATGGCCAGCGCATTCTGGCTCTCACAGAAGGCTGTGCTCTCTCAGGACTGCCCCTTATATTAATGAGGGAATGTTTTGGCTTCATGTTGAATTTTTTCATTTCTTGATTGGTTCAGATCTTGGGCAGGGTAAAGTAGTGCTGTGGTTTTTGGTTTGTGTGAGGTCCCTAAAGAGACTGCATTCATGGGCTTCATCCAAGGACACTCGGTATAGTTGAATAATGCAGGGCACGCCTGTGTAGTCATCCCGCCTGAGTTTAAAGCTCAGCTCAGCTAATTATCTGCGCAATGGCTGCCCCCATGTCTAGAAAACAGGCACACTAGTCTCATCTGTTAATTATGTTGTTTGGGAGGAAACACACGAGTTAATCTATTGGGAGAACTTTGAGCATGGACCCACTTGATCATGAATCCAAAGCTTGGATTAGCAACAGTTTTTCCCTGATTTGTTGGACTAGATGACACTGCCCACTTATCATTTATCAGCATCCAGCTATGTGTCCACCTTGATTGTACCCTCAGAAACCTGCCCTCCATCGGAGGCCATTGGTGCGGTGTGATGAATTAGAACAGTTTCACCATAAGCATTATGGGCTATCTTTCTCCATGTCTCTATCTGTAGGCTTTTCTACCCATTTTCAACACTGACCTATATCTGACTCTATTTTAAAAGTGTTTAAAGGCTTAAGACTGGGTACAAGAGTTAAATCAGAAGAATAAAGGTCTCTCTAATTTGGATGCGACTGAAGTTGACTGTAGTCATTAGAGAAAAGCTGAAACTTTTCATCAATAGAGCCTAAATATTCACATAGAAATAGTGGCGCAGAAGAAGTCATATCCATTCAACCCCTCTTTGGATGCACATGAATTTCCAGAATGGAAAATGCCTTCTCTCACGCCAGCCCTCCAGGTTTCACAGGGCACTCGGTGCCATGACAGGGAAGGAAATTGGGGTGTTGCTTCCATTTCCTGGATCCACCAGAAAATTGGTTCTTTATTAGTTTCCCAGTGCCATCCTAACTGAATGGTTCAAACCTGAGAACTGTGAACCACAGGAAGTTAGCCACTCCCAGTCCTGAAGCTTTGACTGTGAAATCAAGGGCAGTGGCTGAGCTCTTTTTGAACTCTCCTGAGAGTAGCCTGTCCTGTCCCTTTCAGCCCCTAGCAGGCCTGGCTCTTTGTAGTTTGCAGCTGCCTGTCTCTTTCCTTGTTCTTTCTGGCGTCTTCTCTTGTTTGCTTTCCAGAAACATGGAGCATGGCAGTCATCTTAAATTGGGTTCTCTCTGATTACCTCACCATAACGTAGTCACATGCACAAAGACCCCATTTCTAAATAAGATCACATTCGCAGGCACCAAGTGAACCTGTCTTGGGACAGAGTGTGTGATAATAAATACCGACCTCCCATCTTGTCCAGTTTTAAATATTTATTATTATTTAAATTTTAAATAGAAACAATGAACTATGTGACCACACAGGTGTCTGTGTGTGGGTATGTGTACATGATGATGTGTATGTGCTTGTGGAGGGCGGAAAGAGGGCGTCAGATTTCCTGGAGCTGGAGTTACAGGCAGCTGTGAGCTCTCTGAGGTGGGCACTGGGAACTGAACTCAGATCCTCTGCCAGAGCAGTATGTGTTCTTCGTAACTGAGCCATCTCTTTACTCCTCCCCTTTATCCAATTTTATAAGGAAATTTATTATACACAGGTCTAGTGTGAAGACATTCTAAGGCCATTGAACAAAGAGGAGCTTAGAAAGCAACAAAAGAGGTGCATAATTTTTCAGTCTTGGGCCTCCCCTTAGCTGGGGGACAAATTTGAATACTGACTAGGCTTCTCCTTATTCATCCTTCTCACTGTGGGAGGCATGGTCTCAAAGGAAGACAGCTTGGAGCAGCCCCCAGAGGCCAACAGGGCAAGGCAGCTTGGCTGTTGCCTTGATGACCGGCAATTGGAAAAGCCACGTTCTTCACATGGGTTCATGTGGCCAATGTGTTGCTTCATTCATTCAATACGCCATGATCAGACCTCTAAAATGTGCCAGACACTGCTCCAGTGGACAGAAACTGACGTGAAGCAGAAAGGCAAACCTCCAGTCTCAGGGCACTTGCGTTACAGCCAGAGAGACAGAGAACACACAGGAAAATGTGTGAATAATATTACTTCTGATAATCATACATGTGGAAAGCCCTGGGGGGGGCGGCGTGTTGATGAGATATTGCTCTAGGCAGTGTCTTCTCAGGGAGCCAGCTTTCCAGCAGACACCCAAGAGTCATGCTCAAAGTGAACTACACAATGGTTTATGAATGCAACATTCCAGGTAGGGAGACAACCACGCACAGGGAAGGTAAAAGTCTGTTGGGGGAAGGGCAAGAAAGCCCGCCTAGACTGACTGAAGGGGAAATGGGCAGACAGGTAGGAAGCAGAGCAAGGGCTTTGAAAGACAGTTGGATTGTTAATAAAGCACAATGACTACAGCAGGATTTGGGAACAAGGGAATATGATTTGATAATTACCTTTTAAAAACCGGCTGGTTAACCCTTTAGCAGCCATGCCGCTATGGCACCAATGCACACATCTTGTCTGGCAGTCGGGTAGTGCAAAATGGAAGGTTCACAGCTGTGTAAGACGGTTGATGACAACCCTCTTCCAGGAGCCTGCACGGTACTTCCAGAACTTTGAAAGCTTAGCCAGCACTTCTGGCTCTGTTCCAGATTGATTTCTTTTTTTTTTAATTAAAATTTCTTTTTACATATACATTTATATTATTACACATATATGCAATAAACTACATACAGCTACAAGAATCATGAGACAATCAGGAATTATATATATGTTACATTCATAGTGTTTTGGTTATTTGTACTTGGCATCCTTGAAGAAAACATCTTTCCTATCTTGGTGCATCTAAAGTTCTGAGTGTAAATCAATGTCTATCATATCTCATTTCTATCAACCTAAAGACATCTATCTAGACCTAAAAACATCTTAACCCCTAAACAACAAAGCTTAATTATAAAACTAAACTATCTGGTCTTCAACACCATCAGAGACTTGAGAAGGAATAAAATTAATTACCTGAGTGAACAGGAAGTTCAGCTTGATTTCTCTGTCTTTCAGCTGAAGCATGCTGTGTCTTCCCTGTACAATTTGGTACAGTTTGGGAAGCAGACTGTGACCCCTGTGGGGGTGACTGAATTGTAAGGGGCAAGCATAGAGTCTGTGAAAGCAGCCAGGAAGAGATAAGAATTGGTCAGAGGGGTTGGGACATGAGGGCTGTGGAGAAGATCCCCTTTCCTCATGGATTCTGGCGGATCTGATGTCTTGCGTATAGGAAGAGGGGAGTTTAGGGTAACCATGGGTTATTTGATTGGATCATGTAGTGGAGAGTAGTGCTTTCCCTTAGAAGTTGGCAGGAAACAAATTTGGGCAGAGGGAGACACCAGAAACCAAGAATCCCACTTGGTTGTATTACAGACATCATTAAAGAAATTTCCAAGGGGCTGGAGAGATGGCTCAGAGGTTAAGAGCACTGACTGTTCTTCCAGAGGTCCTGAGTTTAATTCCCAGCAACTACATGGTGGCTCACAACCATCTGTAATGTGATCTGATGCCCTCTTCTGGCCTGCAGGTGTACATGCAGGCAGAGCACTGTATACATAATAAATAAATCTTAAAAAAAAAAAAAAAAGAAGTTTCCAAAACCAGCTGGAGATATAATTCACATACCACTTGATGTGCCCAATGTATACAATTCAGGGTTTTTTAGTATGTTGTGAAGTATGTTTTAGTATGTTTAGTATGGTTTTAGTATGTATGAGAGTCATACACCCTTCAACTTTAGAGCACTTTATGACCACTCAAGTAAGCCCCACACCCTTCAGCCACATTCCCCCGGTCCTCCTCCCCACGCCTCAGCTAGAGGCAACTGCTCATCCACCCCTTGTTTCTATACATTTGCTTTTCTGGAGATTTTACAGAAGTGGAATATATGTTATGATGTTGATTGACTTTCCTGAGGAGATGTGAAAGAAACATCTATTCACCCCAAATGAGGGGGGTGCACACAGACCAAAGGAAGATTCTAAGTCTAAATTGGTGAAGTCAATGAATTTCTTAATATTACTTATGGAGGCATGGGGGACTCACAGCAAGTCGTATCATGGAAAGCTTGTCTCCAGACACCAAGCACCTACATTTTGTGGTATTTTATCTCCAGAAGATTTAACATAGACCTGGGTTCAGGGTGTAAGCTTTGTTGCTCTCAGGAGCACCATCACATGGCAACCTTCCACCATTGGCCATGTATATAGCCGTGTAGCTCCTTAACTGCACAGTCGAAATTCACTGGGCATATTCTCTGATGGCCCAAGGGGCCTAACTACCCCAAATGCCCACTCAAGGGTCAGTTACCTGAGGAGACTGAGGAACTTAGTTGTCTAGGGAAGATCTGTGAGCTTGCTGAGGTTAACTCTTGTTACTGTTAATGGATGAAAGAACATATGTCTCAATTCTTTTTTTTTTTTTTTGATGGAACACACTGAAACCCTCATCCCACAGGACCAGCTTACACAGTCTTGAAGATTAGGGCTCACAAGACATAACCTAAGTCATAGTTTCCCTTTGCTGGGACCATTGTGCCTTTTAGGGCTTCTGGGATTTCTGAGATCAATAAATTGGTCTTGGGAAAATCAGTTCAAAGCCCTTAAAGGCTATAAAAGTGCATTTATGATGGAAGGAGTGTTGGAGGAAGGGCATGGCTCTCACAGTACAGCTTAGGGTATGGTGTCCTTACCCATACCTTATCCAGGAGGCCCAGGGAAGCACGGGGAATCTTATTTTCTGCAGTGTGTGATTTTAACATTGGCATTGAGTGCAGCACGCTCCAGGAAGAAGGGAAATCCCAAGTACGTAATGAAGATACAAGAGTAAGAGTCAGCTCTGGGGACAGGCTGAGATTTGAGAAAGTTGGAGAGTTAAGGGGCTGGGGAGGCAGTTTAGTTGGTAGAGTGCTTGCTCAGAATGCCCAAGGTTGTGGGTTCCATCTGAAGCACCACATAATCTAGGTGTGGTAGCTCCGACCTATAATCCTAGCCCATAAGAGGTGAAGGGGCAGGAGGATCAGGGTTCCAGGTTATCTTCAGGTACCTAACAAACAAGAAAAGCTGAGTGTGGAGATGTGGCTCAGTGGTTGAAAGTCCACATTGCTCCTTCAGAGGACATGGAGATCCCGCAAACAAGTCAGAGAGAGTGGCCTGTTATTCCAGCAGCAGGGCATCCAACACACACACACACAGACACACAGACACACACACAGACACACACACACACACATGTAGGCACACATGAGCTGGAGAGTTAGTTGAGCCTTGACATCATCCACTCTGTAACAGTCCAGTTCAACTGCATTGCAGTGGGCACTTTTCAAGCGGACTTAACTCTCATGGTTCCTCTCTTCGCCTGCCCAGGGAAGGTCGAATATGAAGTAAGCGGGCAGTGGTGAGGATACACAACGTCCTGAAAAACAGGACAAAGGTCAGAGGAACATGCAGGTAAGACCTTTCCTCTTCATAACCTGTGCCCTTAAACTGGTGACCCTCACTGGTCTCCTGGGGTCAAAAAGGTGTGTCTTTGAAGTTAAAGCCTCTGGAACACAGAGTGTGCCAATGCCTCAGGGAAAGCCTGGAAACGAAGCAGGGCTCTTTGGAGAAGTTTGTCTCCCCCCACCCCCCCAGTCTGGGATCCCAGAGAGGGATGCTATAGATTTATGTATCTCAGAGTAGTGCTGAGTGTTGGGAGAAGCTGGTGTCCCAGAGCAAGGTGGGGTTCAGGGAGCTTTGAGTCACATGGCAGCAATGTGTAAGCCAGAGGCTCTGGCCTTTCAGGTTTTGTGGCTGCAGGGCCCCTAGATAGATTGGGGGCACATAGGGACCCCCCCGCAGGGCGGCTCCAGTAACAGAGGGGTACTCTAGACAGGAGAGCCTACTCTGTCTGTCCACTGGTCGCCAGCAAAGCCCAGCTTTTCTCTCTGCAGAGTGGTGTTCCTGTCGGAGTCTCCAAGGCAAGGGAAAGAGAGGCCCGGAGAACCGGTTTTGGAGAAAACCATCCAGAAAGTCACACAACAGAAAAAAAAAAATGGTTTAGAACTTCCCCTATGTGGCAGCATTTGGCCTGTAGAACGAAGCCTGCAAACACTCCTTAAATCCCAGCCATAGATTGCTCTAACCTTAGGGACTTGTACTGTACCTTCCGCCTCAGCACCGCGCCCCCCCCCCCCCCCCAGCACTCCTAAAAGCCAGTATCCAGTCACAGGGGCCTCTGGCCAGAGATAGACAGAACGTACAGGTGGCCTTCGGGGGACTCAGGCATCACCCCACTCCCTCCACTCCCCACCTGCTACACTCCATCCACTTGCTGGAGCGAATCGCCAGTAGTTGTTTTCCAAAGAAGGGCTGGGTCACTCTGCGACACCGCGTAGGTCTGGTTCCCCCAGGGGGCAAAAGCCACGCACGCGGGCTGGACGGCTTCGGACCCTGCCGGGATAACTGAGGCAACTTGGGTAGCCCGCAGCGCGGCGCAGTGGCAGAGGCGGGGGCGTGAAGCCGCGCGGCGCGGGTAGCCCGGATCCTCACAGCACCGGAGCCTAAGGGGCGAGCGGGATCCTCACAGGCGCCTAGGGCAACCTGCGGGAGTAGCGGAGCCTGGCGCTCCCGCCCTAAGCTCAGGGGGAGCGCAGCCGCAGCGGGGTTCAGGGCTCTAGCCTAGCGCCGCCGCCCCCCGTGGTGGGGGGTGGGCTGGGGGCGGGGCGGCCGGGGTTGCCTTCCTGGGCGCGATCCCCGAGCGCGGCACCCGGCGCGGGCGAGCCACCTCCCCTGCCGCCCGCCAGCAAGTTTAGCGGCTCCGAGCCCAGAGAGCCAGGGCTTTCGGAAGGATTGGTTTCTTGCTGGCATTGGTGCTCCCTGCTTGGCGGGGAGCCTCAGGAGCGATGCCGATGGATGTGATTTTAGTTTTGTGGTTCTCTGTGTGCACCGCCAGGACAGGTAAGCAAGGCTGGGCATTAGGAGGGATTTGGGGGAAGGTGGTGGTGATGGTTGGTAGTGGGGTTCTTGGGCTGCTGTAAGCTTGGGTTACTCTGGCTTGGAGGCGCGGAACCTAGCTCTGACCCGCTGGTGAAGGACGGCAGCGTGCTTGGGTCTCTGATCTTCCAGCACAGCTCGGGGTAAAAGCGCTGGAAAAGATATCCCCGCGAGCGTCCTCTTCCCTGGGGACGCAGCTGCGGACATTCTGTGTGAGGGGTGCGGCCGAGTGGTCGCACCCTTGTGTGGCTAGCAAGCACCTTCCCGGTTCTCAGGAGTCAGAGCCCGCTGCAACGCAGCCAGCTAGCCTTCTATCTTTGAACTTGCAGGGTGCGGTGGGCAAGGCTGTCTCCGAGCTGCGGGAGTTCCACCCGCAGAGGGAGCGCGTGCGGTTAGCAGGCGCGGCCAGAGCCCGGGGAGCCAGGCGCGGCGCGGGAGAGGGCTGCGGGGGGGGGGGGGGTGAAAGTGGAGATTGGCGAGCTCTTCCGTGGCTCCCACTTGGCTCCGGGAGGGGAACTCAGGAGTGTTCTCCTCTATACGCTCCCCGCCCAAAGGACTGGGCAAACAATTATTAGGAGGGAAATTAGAGCAGTGGAGACAACCCAAGATTTTCTCGACTCCTAAACGGTGTTTCTCCTGTTACCATGAAAGATTGCGTGTGAGGGCGGACCGGGACTAAGGGGACTCGTCTGACGGCCAAGCCCCCGCTAGAGGTGCCTTGTGAGAACTCTAATACGCACTCCCTTCTTTCCTCTTCCACAGGCTTTCCTGACCCCAAGTCCCGTGGGGTTTAGGAACGTAGCCTACTTCACCAAGCTTGTAGTAGCTGTCAGGAGGCAGGGGCGGGGTTAGGATGGGTACGAAGTGGACCAACAGAGTGGAAGCAGCCCCGTAGTTCTTGGTAACCAGACACCAGACTCATTGCCCAGTCTTGGATGCCTAGAATGGATGTACGGCCAGTCCCTGTCCCTTAACTGCCTTCAGTAACCCCTCTAGAGGTTCAGTCTCCCTTGCTGGCTTGACAGCTGGCTTACCTTGAGAGGACTGAGGAGCTCGCTCCACCTTTAGTCCGCTTAAAAAGTTCCATCTCCTTGAGCCCCAGGGGCCTTTCTTGGGAGTTAGGAGTCTGGGAGCTTCTAGACGCCCTCCCTTACTTCTCAGGACCTAAGTGGACTATGGCTTTCAGGTACTCAATCGTAAAGCAACAAGGAAGCATTTCTCTAGGGACAAAAGAATCTCAGTGTCTTTCTGGAGCTTCCTCTACAGCCGACAGACCCAAGACTAAGTGGAGCTTACCACAGTTGCTTTTAGCAAACCAGAACTAGCCCCAGGAAGATGAGAACAGTGCACGGGCTAGAGCTGGGTTACCCGCTGGGAAGGGAGGGTAGTGCTGGGGACATCCTACAGAGGAAGGGGGGAGAGAGAGCAGCCTGCTGGCCATTCCATATCATGGCCCAAATGTCTCCATCCTTTGTTTTTTATTACTCTTTTGAAAAGTTGCCAAAAACTGCGCTCATGCAGCGCCAGGCTGAGTTTCCATAATACTTCGGTTGCAGAGACCCTGATGTGAGGTGTCATCTTCCCTCCCCTCTCCAGCCCCTTTTTCATCTTGGACAAACTCAGTTGTTTGCTTTGACAGTGGGTGGCTTCTTAGGTGCAACACAGGGAAAGAGAGAGGACCCCTGTTCTTGATGACTGGGAAACTTACAGCTGAGAATCTTGGTGGAAACCGGAAAGCATCCTTGTTACTCAGTGTGATGTGGGAGGAGAGGCTGTGAGAAGTTGGTGTTCAGGACACACACACACACACACACACACACACACACACACACACACACACACGGGAGGGAAGGTCTGGCTACAAGGTGGAGAGAGGAGGGGGTGGGGTGGCTGTTCACCTGTAAGGCTTTGCTCTGGCAGTGAGGCGTGTGAGTTTTGTCTTGAGGGCTTTGGAAGGGCACTAGAATGCAGTCCAGACCCAAGGAAGCACTGGGCAAAGACAGGAAGGGCCTAAGGATGTGGCAGCTCCCCAGTCCGTCCCCAGACTTGGTGCAAGGCCAACCTCTGTGCTTCTTGGTAGTAACAACTTGATTGCCTGAGGCCACGTACTTTCTCCATATAAATTGTTGGAAGAATTAAGGCGATGGAATAAATCATCCCCATTGTCTTTGCAGTTTCTTGTAGTGGGAGGGAGAATTGTGATGGGTTTCTGGAAGCAGCCTCTTTGGTTTTGCACAGGAAGCCCCATCTCTACATCCCACATCCATCCTTAGGTTGCAAAGGCCAACTGGCGATTACAACATCAGGATCCAAACAGCTGGTTGGAGAGTTTATTTGTCAAGTGAGACAATTATTGTCTGGGATGTTAAGTCTTAGATGAAGTAAACATGTGGCCCACTTGGCTGCTCAGATATCACTGGCTTTTAATGGAAATGAGTAGATGACATATCAGACACATCTTCATTAAAGCAAGACTGCAGTGCAGGGGCAGCTTCGAATGCAACCATCTGATGGTAGCTTGCTGGCACCACTCTGGCCTGGAGAACCTTTGGAGTACATGGATGGGCAGAGCAACAGCAGCAAGAGCATTCTGCACCCACAAGTTTTCTCCTGCAGCTTAGAAATGCCAGTTGTATGAGCTCAGTGCTTAAGCCTTCCTTGCTTTCCAGTTTTTTCCCTGGGGTGTGGGGGCGGGGAGTGGCACCAGGGTAGAGAGTGAAGGGGGTACCCAAAACATCAATAACCCTCCAGGTGCCCACTTGGTGCCTCCTGCTGCCCCATGCAGGAAAGGAGAGAGTTTTCTATTTGAAGCAATTCTTGGTGGCTCAGCAGCAAGCCCATCGCTTTTCAAGGTATTAAAAAGAGATCAAGTGGCCATACAGTCCTGTTATTAGAGGAGGTCACAGAGTCTCTTTCTAGTGTCACTTTGTTCTGAGTGGACCAGAAAAGCAGCTGCTACCAGGAGGCGGATTAGATCCGAAGCAGGACAGAGCAGGAAGCTGTTCTTGGAAGCCTCCGTCTTGGGCATCAAAGGCAAACTGAAGGGCGTTGGGCTGGGCTTCTCCTTGGCTAAGGCTGTGGGCAACAGCAGGGATCAGCTGAAGTGACTTCCGAACATCAGATCCAGACCTCAAGTGCCTCTGTCATATTGACTGCTGCTTTCCAGGCTCTGAAAAATATCTCCTCCCCAGGAGCTTTTTGTTCCGCTTAATTCTAATGCCCACTTTTAGCCATTTGTAGAGCTGTTATGTCAAAAGTAGAAAACTTTAATAGGGTTTCCTAGGAAATGGCTGGACCTGGCAGCACAGACAAGAGACAGAAGCTTGGAAATAAAACCTATTTAATGGAGCCGGCATCTCACATGATGCAAGGTTCAGGAGAGGCCACGTAGATGGTTCCTTATTAATGTGTTTTCTGATTCCCTATGCCATGCGCAGTGTGTTATTCTATCAGCATTGGGCATCGTCCTGAAAGGGACTAATTAAAGGGAGAGACCAAAATTACATCTGAAAGCCTAATTGGTTTCTTTTTTTGTCTGGGAAGTCTTCATATAAAGAGCAAAATGGTTTGCCAGTGGGAGGAGGGCCACCTGAGTTTTGTCTTTAACTTCTGTAGAGCACAGGATCACTGCTGGGATGGTCTGGAGAGTGTGTCTTAGGAGGGGCATGTAATCCAAATCCCAGTTGAGGACCTGCCGTATGTAGAGCATGTAGAGCGAGCCTGTTTGTGAGGTCACCACCCAGACCTCCAGTGTCAGGGATGCAGCACTGTCCTTTCTATGCATGAGGAACTGAGGCTCTCAGGAATGATATTTGGTAATGACGGAGGATTTGTATTTCCACAATATATCTTCTGAATTAAGGATACTGTTTTCTCATCTGGGGATGTGGGCTTGAGGACACTATTATAGTATTTTATCTGTTCCACAGGGTCTCTTTGGGCACCTTTTAGGTTTTTGCATTGCAGATCCCCTAGGCGAAGAGACTTGTGTATTTTTAAATTGAACATCTTAGGGGGTCTTCAGTTTCTATGCTGATTTTCTGTTGCCACAGTACAGCTTCACAACAAGCTACCTTAAAGCAACAAGTATTTAAAGACTTAAAGCAACAAGTATTCACTGTGTTTGGATGCACGTAGGTTGGTCTGGTGTTGTCTTATCCAGGCAGGGTCGAGCTGAACGTCACTTCACATTTAGGCAAGTTGTGTCTGCACTGTCCTCATAGACCAGGGGGCCTATTCCTAGGGCTATGATCACATTATGATGAGGAACTCCCACCATGTGAGCACAATCAAGCCTCTGCTTTTGTAAGCCTCGATGCCTCAGTAGCCAAGGCAGGGAACACAGCTGATTTCGGAACAGAGGAAGAAGTGGCCTTCATTCACTCCAGCAAGAGGGTGGATGTGGGATGGGTGAAGATTGGCTATTTTATGCCAACTTGACACAAACTGTAGTCAGTAAAATGTAAGCCAAATAAACCCTTTCTTCCCCAAATTGGTTTTGGTCATGGTATTTCATCACAGCAATAGCAACCTTTTTTTTTGTTTTGTTTTTTTCTTTTTGTTTTTGTTTTTGGTTTTTTCAAGACAGGGTTTCTCTGTGTAGCCTTGGCTGTCCTGGACTCGCTTTGTAGACCAGGCTGGCCTCGAACTAACAGCCTGCCTCTGCCTCTCGAGTGCTGGGATTAAAGGCATGTGCCACCTCCGCCCGGCTAGCAATAGCAATAGCAATCTTAACTAAGATAACCATAGTCTGTTTTCCTTGGTTCGCCTGCCCTCTTGTCTTTTTTTTTTTTTTTTTGATCTTTCTTATTGCTCTGAGGTCATAGCTACCACAGAGGACTATATAGCCCCACAATCAAGTAAATAACCCTAATCTGAATTAAAAGCCTGTTAAATGTCAGGTCCTCGTGGGAGGCTGCAGGACAACAGAGATGTTTTGCTTTCTTCATGTCTGGCTAAGAGCACATGGACCAGCCACTACCAAGTTCCTGGCCAGAAAAAGACCAGGTTGGAGGCCCTCTGAGATCACCTTTGATTTAATTTGTGCTGTATAGGTTGAGAACACTATAGATCAAATTGAAATATTAGTCCCTTTCCTGTCTGTTCAAGGTGATCACGGAGCTGCTGCCATCCAAGCTCACAAGCCCTGACAGCTGGCTCATGGGACTGTGACTAAAGAAGACAGAGAATTTCTTGTCCACTTTTGGTTTGCTCAGAGCGGGCACTGTGAACTGGGCTGGTGTGTAGTACGAAAAATAGCTCACAGGTGGAAGCTTACAGATAGAGCATCTTTGAAATGTCAATCTGAGCATAGCCCTCCAATCTTTTCCCTAAGCACATATTTCACAGTGTTCCAACAGTCGACCCTTAGAAACAGAATATAGCCAAGGTCCTTGTCACTGGCCCTGGTAGTCCCTAGCTAGCACTGTCAACTGAGAAGAGAGTGACCAGCAAAGAGAGTCTTAAACTTTTTAAAAAATGACATATTTACTTATTGTTTATGTCGGGCAAGGCTGTGGGGGCGATGGTGGTCATGGCACAAGTTTGGAGATCAGAGGACACTTTGTGGGAGTTGGTTCCTTTCACCATGTGGGTCATGAGACTTAGATGGGCAGGCTTGTTGGTGGGTGCCCCCACCCTCTGAGCCAGCTCACAGACCTTGAAGAGGGAGAGACTCTGAGGAATTTTCTTTACCAGGTTGGACTGCGGGCCTTTCTGTAATGGATTGTTATGATGTAGGGGGGTCTAGCCCACTCTGGGTAACACTATTCCCTTGGTAGGTGGTCTTGGGCTGTTTAAGAAAGCTAGCTATGCATGAGCCTGCATGGGCATCAGTGAGTGAGCCAGCAAGCAGGTTCCTTCATGGTTTCTGCTCTGAGTTTCTGCCTTGACTTCCCTCAGTGGTGAGGTGTGGAGACTGTTTTGCCAAAGTGATGGAAAGGAAAGGAGAACACCTGTCTTTAAGCTCTTTTTTGCCATTCCTCCCACCCCTGTACCCATTCCGCTACAGCCCAGCCTATCCATCCCTCTTCTGTTTCTAGAATACTCATGGTGCTCCTGGCTTCCACACAGGCCTTGGCCCTCCTCATTTTGGCTTTTAGCTCAAAACAACTGAGCCAGGCCACCTCTCTGCCGCTAAGTTGTTTTTCTATTCCAATACATTCTTTCATCTTCTTCATGGTATTTTTTTCCCCAATCTATCCTCTTTGTTTCTTCTCTATCAGGAATGAAAACTTCATGAGAATGTTCTTAGTGCCCACAGCATGTACGGTACCTGTATGTGCTGCCTGGGACCCCGTGCCCAAAGATGTGAGAAGGATCTTTGGGTCATCTGGTCTTGTAACTGGTTGCATTTCAAGGAGAAAATTCTCATTCTCAGCTCAGAAGATGTGCGTGAGTGCGTGTGTGTGTGTGTGTGTGTGTGTGTGTGTGTGTGTGTGTGAGAGAGAGAGAGAGAGAGAGAGAGAGAGAGAGAGAGAGAGAGAGAGAGAGAGAGAGAGAGAGAGAGAGAGAGAGAGAGAGAGAGAGAGAGAGAGAGAGAGAGAGAGGAGCCTGGCAGAAACCAAGAAGGCAGTTAAATGTACCATACCTTTGATTTAACCTGGTTTCTGCCTTGGCAATGACTGGATTCAACTCCAAAGCCCCTTTCCAACTAGCCTTCTGATGTAGCTGCAGGCTTTACTTCCTAATAGGGGAAGGGGAGGAGAGGGATGCACTTCCTTCCCCTAATCTATATAGGCAGGTAGGGTAGGAGAAGGACAGGGGAGGCTGTGGGGGCTTAGGAACACCTGATGAATATTCACTGAGTCTCGGTGGGACAAACTGAATCCCGTTCTGAATCCAGCCTGGGTGACTGCATTGCCATCAGAGGGAAGTTGGCAGCTGCTGCTGATTAAAACATTTCCAAGCACGCAATCAGAACCCACTATTGAGATGCTAAGTGGAGCTGAGCAGAGCCTTCATGAATGGCTTCAAACAAAGTTCCTCAGAGTGATCTGTAGCCTTATTAATATATGTAATTGGAAATCACTTTGCAGCCATGAACGAGTCGTTCCACAGAACACTCTCTGAGTAAGAGACACCCTCGGGGATCTGTCGTTCCCAGACAAGGAGAGTCAGTGCATTCCTGCCCTAGCGAGAGGTGTCTAGGCTTCTGCGTTTCTATTCAGGATTCCTATGGAGGGGTGTACCTACCTGTTAATAGGAACACCCACCTTTTCCTGCCACCATTTTCCAGTAGGGGCAGCACCCCGCTCCACGGCTTTCTTCTTGTGTATGGCAGGTAGTGGTTCCTGGGTGATGGGGCTCGCTCTGGGCAGGGTTTGCTGTTGTGTCTGTCTGGGGCAGATAGATGGGCACCACCATCCTGCATCCACCATCCTCACACCCTGAAAGTCTAAAGAACCTAAATTTCTTTGTAATTCATCAGACAGCAAAAATCGTCCTGAGTTGAATTCATTTGGTGACAAAAATGTGGCCTGAAGGGATATTGGGCTGTTTAAGTCATTATTTCAATTAGGAGAAAACATTACACTACATTACACTCTTTCAATCCAGAAATACCATGGAGTTTGATTATAGGCTGCTGACCAAGTCTTTGCCGAGGGTGTTACATAAAACATGCCGTGTAGGCCATATTTCCTTTTCAACCTGTGCTCCCTTTTGAATTCTGAAAATTATTTGGCCCCAGGGAGTTTGGGTGTAGGGGTAGACATCTATAATGGAGTGGGCCGGGGGAGGGGACAACGGAACTGAGTGAGCTTTGAGGGGGGGGTATAAGGTAGAGTTGTGCTCTGTTTTCCCCAGGGCAACCCCCCCTCCAGCACTCCTAACAGCCTTGGCTGAATCCTGACCACCCCTCTCCTCTGTAATCTGCTCTATATGTATTGCTGCCTGCACTCTGCCTGCTAAACCAACATGGATCTGTTTCTTCCTAGTGTTGGGCCTTGGGATGGACCCTGAGCTTCAGATGGACATTATCACAGAACTTGACCTTGTGAACACCACCCTGGGAGTCACTCAGGTGGCCGGAATACACAACGCCAGCAAAGCATTTCTATTTCAAGGTAAAAAAATGTCTTTTTTTTTTTTTTTTTTTTGCATGAGGTGAGGGTAGGAAGGAGGAGTCTGTCTGGAGGTATGCTTACTTTCTTGTGCTTGGGGATCACCTTTGCTGCTGCTGCTGCTGCTGCTGCTGCTGCTGTGTGTGTGTGTGTGTGTGTGTGTGTGTGTGTGTGTGTTTATCCTGAAGTGTGTAATAAGCAGGGAGTGTTCTAAGAGTGAGAATATGTGTGGTGGAAAGATACTTGATTTGACAGTGAAATGCTCCCCTGAGGACTTTGGTGGGGCCTGTTGAGGGATGAAGTCTCAGAATTTTTGGAATCTGCTGCTCGGCCATGCTTTGCTTACAGATCATTTATCTTGTGATTGTTTCTGTGGTCCCTTGTGCCTGTGCTTCTGTCTTATCTGTGGGAAGACCATGCCCATGGCTATATTCTCTTTGGGCGCAACTTCCTCCGCTCTGCCTGACTACACACCATCTAAACAAGCCTTTCTATAGCCAAGATGGAACAGTGCTTCAAAGCATGGGCTCTGGAGCCCCACTGACTGGACTTGCCTTCCAGCTTTGCCACTGTTGCCTGCAGGAGTTAGCTTCTCTGTGCCTTGGTACCCTCATCTAGGTGACAGATCCCAGCAGCAATCCCCTAATGGGGCCTCTGTAGCAGTGCCTGATATATAGTTCCTGTTTAGTGAACACTGGCATTGTTTTAGAATTCTTCCATGTCAAGAGTAAAGAAGACACACGCAGCCCCTGTCCTAAAATATAATGCAGAAAACATCAAATCCCACAAGTTGTTGTTGAACCAAAGTTGGTTATTCTGAACTGTGAAGAGGATGTATACACCGCCAATCAAAATTAATGGAGGCAAGTCTGTAGTAGAAGTTTTGGTTTCTTTAAAAACTCAGTTACGTTATGCAAACAGGTTTCTGTTTTAATCCCAAGTGTGGGATATGGGACCACTTTGGTTTGTCCGCAAGCTGAAAATCGCCTCATGCAACTCAGCGAGGGGCGTGGTCTTTGCCAGCTGGAATTAGTGGAATTCTGAGGACTCTGAGAAGGTATAAATATTAGAGCCTAGAGTGAGGAAGGGGCTTCAAGAAGCCGGATGGAAGGGGAAGAAGGCTGCTTGTTTGTCCTTTTGTGTTTGCCATTTGCTGTTGCTGGACTGCTAGATATCCTGATGCCTGAGATTGGCATTTTCCCAAAAAAACCTAGCGACCCTAACCAGCCAGAACTAAGTCTAAAGAGGTCTATGCTCCCTGTCCCTTTTAACCTTCTTTCTCTCCTACTTAGGCTTGGGGGTTGGAAGGGCAGTTGAGGCATAAAGTACCCCAATTAAAATAGAGTTAAAAAATAGTGCCTACACAACTCTGATTCAGTTTGGGTGGGAGACAGTGGTCACAAGAGAAAGATCACCTGGAAACCATGGCAGGTCAGCAGGGACCTGAATCTGAAAGGAAAGCCTGGGGTGGGAAGAGGTTAAGTCTGGCCATTATGGAAGGGAGGGAGTTACATGTTGACTTTAACAGAAGCCAACAGAAAGAGGTATAGATTATCTGGAGGGTGGTGCCCAAAGAAGAAAACACTGACTGTTTACCAGCAGTCAGAGGCGATATTTCACAAGTGGCATGGGTTTAAGTATTCTGGTGGCTTATGCAGTGCCCATTCTGGTAGGTGGGAGGCTGTGTACTTGTTAGCTGATGTACTTTAATCTCACAACACTGGGGACCATTGCAGAGGTTAAAGTAGGGGAGCATAATGATCCAACATGTAAGGATTACAACGTGGTATCGCCACGTAAAAATGCCTGACAAGGTTCTTTCAACTCAACCCTTCTTTGAAGACAAGTGCACTGGTTAGATTTCCGTTGCTTTGACCGCATACCTGACACCAACAACCTGAAGCAGGAAAGATTTATTTTGGCTCGTTTTAGAAGGTTTTGTCCCCTAAAGCAGGCAGTGGAGAAAGGAGCAGCTCACATCATGGCAGCTTGGAAGCAGACAGTAAGCCAGGGAGGAGTGGCGATTAATATACTCCAAGTGTGTACCTAGTGATCCACTTCTTCCAGCTGGGCTCCAATTTTTAAAGTTTTTATAGCTTCCCCACACTATATCCCCAGATAGGGGAGCATGGATGCAAAGCATGGGTGTACTGGAACATTTCATATTAAACATAAATAACAAAAGGGTTACTTTCGAATCACTGAACCGATATTATCAGATGTGATTTAAGATGTCCACTTGTTCGGATAACTAACAATTGTTAGCGATAAGTAGCAAATTAGCAAATCTATAGGTGTTGTATAATGACTTGCAACAAAACTACAGGTATGCAAGTTCCACTCAATTACTTAGACATTTGGGGGACCATTTAAGCTGGGGTGACGAAAAGAACAAAGGTGGTGTCATCTGATTGTTCTGCTCAGTGCCTTGTGGAAAGCCAGAGTCCCTGCCATTCTCTGTCTGTGAGAAAACTTGGGTGCTCCGTGAGCTTCATGAGGGCAGCGTTCCTGCCGCTTGTCTAGATAGTTCTGTTGTACGTAGTGGGTAGTAAGTGACTAATGGGCCTTTTTCATTGGGTTAAAATTCCTCTGCCCAGTGTATCTTAAAGAGGCTTTTGCTTGCACGGTTGGTTATTCACTCTACCACAGAGCCCTTGGGCTGGGTGGGGGGTTCACTCTACCACAGAGCCCTTGGGCTGGGTGGGGGGTTCACTCTACCACAGAGCCCTTGGGCTGGGTGGGAGGGGGGAATCTTTCTTTTAAACATGTTTCTTCTCTGTGTTGGCACTGGCCTCTGGGATGTCTTTCAGGTGGGGGTTTTCAGCTTCATCGGTGGGAAGAGAAACTCCATCTTGGGACTTGGATGAGACATTGCCCTATATCCTGGGCTCTTGCAATTGATTATACCATGCCTACCTGGATAGCCCAGGATGGCCCCTTTTCTCCTGCCAGTGTCTTACATCTGCAAAGGCTTCTTTATCACTTAAGGTGGCATATTCATAGGTTCTGGTGATTAACTCCCGGACTTCTTTGGGGGATCATTATTCTGCAAATTGCACCCTCTGCTCCCAAAGATTCATGTCTGTCCTCCATGCAAAATATCCTCTAACGTTCTTAATCCTTAAAGCATCAGCCCAAAGTCCCAAATCCCCTTTAGTCTTTCCTGTTGAAGAATTTTAAACCTTGCTCTTAATTTAGACCAGGAGTGCTGAGATGCACTCGGGACAGACTTTCTTTCTATCTGTAGGTCCATGGACCTGAAAAAAAAAAAAGACAGATAAGGGAGGCAGAAATGGAACAGCAGTCACAGACACTCCTGCTTAAAATGGGAAGAAGCGGAAAGAAGAAAGGGAACACCACCCATCCCAATAATTTGGGAACCCAGCAGCGCCAACGCCACTGAGTCTCAAGGCTTGGGGACAATCTCTGCCACCAATCTGTGGCACAGCTCTCTGGGATAGCTTTCCTTTGGCATGAAGGAGGACATGTGTTTGCAGATGACCAAGTCTATCAATCTGTTTCCTGTCAATGGAGGTTGGGGGAGGGGTCTTATGAGCCTTTATTCGTTTGGTCCTCTTATTTTCTTTTCAGTTCCAGTTGGTGATGTTTCTGACAGTATAAAAGTCTCAGCAATATTTTAAAATTATTTTTATTATCTTTAACTTCATCTTCTGTGTGTGTTTGTGCATATAGTGTATGGGGGCTGGGGATTTAGCTCAGTGATAGAGTGCTTGTGTAATAAGGGCAAGGCCCTGGCTTTGGTCTTCAGTTTTGGAAAAAAAAAAAAGACAAAATAGTGTATGTGTATGTATGTTCATATGAAAATGCATGTGGAGGCCAGATTGTCCTTGTTTTTTTGAGAGAGAGTCTCTAGAGTTCACTGATTGGTTATACTGGCTGACCCGTCCTTGCCCTGCCTCTCTAACACTCTGTGGTTACAGATATGTGCTGCTCACCTGGCTTTTTGCAGTGGGCTTTTAATTGGGGATCCAAACAAAGGTCCCTATGTTTGTCTGGCAGACACTTTACTGACTGAGCCATCTCCATAGTCCCTATTTTAAATTTTAAAACAAGCTTCCACAAGTTGTAGCAGGCCTACAACTTGAAATCCTCCTGCCTCAGTCCCCTGCATGCTGTGATCACAGATATGTGTTACCACACACAGCTTTGGGAATATTTAAAAACCGTATTTTGTTATTGATTGATATATAGTAGATGTACATAGTAATGGGGTGCAGAGGCGAATTTCAGTGCCTGTGGCCAGTGGGTGACGATCAGGTTAGGCTCAATGCATGACTGTCACCTTAGTCATTTATTGCTGTTCTGTTTTGGAACCATTTAAAGTTTTTTTTTTCTACTAGTTATTTTGAAGTATTTAATTAATTACTGTCAATCAGAATTATCCTACTTGCTGCAGGGCATTAGAAGGCACTCCGCCTAACTTAGTGTGTTCACCCCTAGGCTCTTACCTGTCCCTTCCTTGGCTCATACTCTGTTCTGTAGGATCAATTTCTTAGTTTTCACATACAACACTGAGCTTGCTGTATTTGCCTTTTTGGTACTGAACAAACATTGCTTTCTCTAATGTGTGTTCTTCCTGTCTTTGTTGAGAATCAGTTGGCTGTAGGAACCTGCATTTATTTCTGAGTGCTTTATTCTGTTTCATTGGTCCAGGCGTCTGATTTTATGGCAAATGTCATGCTGTTTTAGTTAATGTAGATTCTTAGCATGTCGAACAAGCTCAGGATTCTTGAAGGTCTCCTGACTATGAGGCTCTTCCATACATCTTTCTACCTCTGCTTCCACCACCCAGATAGCCGAGGTGACCCGTCAATCATACTTGATCTCTTCTAAGAGATCCCTGCTCGAAGAACTTTTCCAGCCTTTTAATTCTCTCAAGACACCGGGCCAAAAACTGTCTCATAACACTTGGCCTCCCCTCTAGCGTGGGCTTCCCCACCCCAAAGTCGGTCTCACTTTGTTATCTTTTGTGATGGAGACGCGCTGAGAATTCGGATCATCAGGTCTTCCTTGCTTTCTGCTTAGCAGTTTTTGCCCCAACCTCCCGCTTGCATCCGCCATTTTACAGGAGCAGCAGGAAATCAGGCCACCCCTGTAATCCCTTCAGCTCCTCAAACACGTTTGCTGTTGGCAGGTGTCTTTTCCAGGTCACCGCAGGGCCAATCACCGCCTGCCTTCCTGCCGCTAGCTGAAAGGTCCCTGTTTTCTGGTATGCAGTGTTCTCTGGTTTCCTTCTAAGCTTCCAGGAGTAGCAGCCTTTGAGCACTCGCAGTTAGACATACTTAACAACAGTTAAATATCCTCCAAGGCAGTACAGCTCTCTACTTTCCTCTCAGAGTTTCTAGTAACAGTCTGTGGAAGGCATTCTTCCACCACACCCTTCAGATTTTTTTTTTCAGGCTGTTTCTGATACCCAAGTCAAAGCCTTTCCCAAATTCTTAGCTGTTGGTTGCAGCAGTACCCTGACTTCAGACACACGTAATCTGTGTTATTTATTTACTGTTGCTATAACAAGTGACTGCAAATTTGGTTACTTCAAAATGTAATTATCAAAAAACAACAACAAAAAAACAAAACAACAACAACAACAAAAACCCATAAAAACCAAAATGTAATTATCTTAGAATTATGGAGGTCATACTTTTTTTTTTCTGATTCAGGGTTTCTCTGTGTAGCCTTGGTTGTCCTGGGCTCACTTTGTAGACCAGGCTGGCCTCGAACTCACATCGATCCACCTGCCTCTGCCTCCCAAGTGCTGGGATTAAAGGAGTGCGCCGCCACACCCGGCTAGAGGTTATAGTTTTAAAGTGAGCTTTGTGGGGCTGATGTTGGGGACTGAAGAGCTGTGTTCTTCCTGGGTAACTAAGCCTTTCCCACATCCAATAACTACCACCCTCCTGGACTTGATACATTGCTCTGGCGTGTGTGTCTGCTGTTACATTGCCTCCTGGTTCTGCCTCTCTCATCACACTGTCTTCTTGGGTACTGATCTGCTGTCCCCCGTCCCCTCTGTTGGGACTTTTATGACCACACTGGACTTATGCAAATGAATCATCTGTAACAATGCCCCCATTTCAAGACTCATAAAATAAATCACAAGTTTAAAGTTTCTTCTTCCAAGTAAGATGACTTATTTACTCAATGATTAAAGTGTGGACATTTTTGGGAAGAATGCTATTGTGACTGCCCATTGCTGGGTAGCAATGTGGACACTAGTGTGTTGTGAGTATTAGTTCAGTTAAATCTCCCTCTGTGCTGGAGAACTGTCAGTAGAAATGTGCAATGAATGTACCTCATGTTTTAGGGGAGGCGTGTTGAGCAAGTCGACAGAAGCTGGTGAAGTTACACATGTATTTCATTGTGAAATATTTTCATTTCAACATGTGGCCGACACAAAAGGTGACTGTTAAGATGGTTTACCTTTTGTTAACAAAGTCTTCAAAATTAAAGCACAGCCTTTGAAGGCTAATATTTCACCTGTAATCATCAATATATATTAGGTTTTATAAAACTTAAAGCTGAAACCAGTTTCAATAAATTATTCCATACAAATATTACATTAGAGCTTAATTGTCTCTATTGATGTATAATTGACATGGTAAACTGTGCACATTCAAACAGTATGGTGTGACGATTCTGATATACAAATATATCCGTGAAACTATCTCAGAATTAAGATAAGGATACAGATGTTTATCCTTACCTGTTTAATCCTCAACACCTACTTCTCCCCATCTCTCTCCAAAAACTGCTGTTCTACTATCATTTTTTTGATAGATTAATTTATACTCTCTAGAACTTTCTACAAATAGAATCTTATGGTACATAGATTTCTGGTCTGGATTTCTCCCACTCATTATAGGTATTTTGAGGTTTAGTTTTAAGGTGCTTTCCCTAGAGTACTTACACAGCTGGGGCTTGTCCTTTAATTTTGTGTTGGTTAGTTTTATGTCAACTTGACACAAGTCAAGAGTCATTTGGGAAGAGGGACTGTCAATTGAGAAAATGCCTCCATATGATTTGCCCGTAGGCCAGTCTGTAGCGCATTTCTTGATTAATGACTGATGTGTGTGTGTGTGTGTGTGTGTGTACCCAGCTTACTAGGGGTGGTGGCACCCACAGGCTGAGTTGTCTAAGAAAGCTGAACCAGCCATGGGAGCCAGTGAACAGCTCTCTGCGTGGGCTCTGCATCAGCTCTGCCTCCTCCCCTGGCGTCCCTGGATGGTAGACTACACGTTTAATATAAAACAAAACCCCTTTCTCCTCCAGTTGCTTTTGATCATGGTCTTCATCACAGCAATAAAAAAGTAGCTAAGACACGTTATTTACTGATTTATTTATTCTGTAAAGATGTATTTTTATTTTATGTGTATGGATGTTTGCCCATATGCGTGTCCATGCACGACCTTCATGCAGTGCCTATGGAGACCAGAGGAGAACACTGGATTGTCTGGAGTTACAGCTGTCTGTGAGGCATCACATGGATGCTGGGACCTGAATCTACATCCTCTGGAATGTCCTGGACCGTCTCAGTTGGGTATAGGGTCTTGGGGTCGGGAGTTTTTGCAGCGTCGGTGGTCAGAAGACAGGAGAGCGACACTCAGACTCAAACTTCCCCTGAGTTGGTCTGTTTGTCACTCACCTATCTTCTGTCCACCAACGCTTCAAAAGCTCTTGACCTCAAGAACCCAAACCCAACTGAGACGGTCCTCGACATGGAAGAGGTGTCACTCAGCTGCTGAGATACCTCTCCGGCCCACAATTTTACTTTTTTAAAAATCAAAAGGACAACCTAAGGATTTAAAAAAAGATTTTAAAATATATTTGATTAATTTATTCATATTACATCTCAATCCTAAGTTTTTTTTATTACATTTAGTCCACATTTAGTATGACTGTTGATATGGTTATTTAAACCTGTCTTTTTCTGTTTGTTTTCTACCTGTCGCTCTCCCTTCCCTTCCCCTCCCGACTCCCCCTGTCCCCTCCCCCCTCTCCCCTTCTCGCCTTCCCTCCTTTTTCTTCTCTCATCTTCTTCTTTCCCTTCTCATCTTCTTTTCCTTTCCCCCCTTTCTTCTCTTCTATTCTTCTGCTTTTCTCTTCCTTTTCTGTCTTGTGGATAAATGGACAGCTTTTTTTTTTATTTACTTATGATTCCATTTTATGTTCTTTGTTGGTCTCTTAATACAATCTTTTGTTTTGTGACTTTAGTGGTTGCTCTGGGTCACACAAAATCTGTCTTTATACTATCACAATCTACTTTCTAGTAACTTCTGGTCATGTTATTGTAAGAACATCTCAATAGTCCATTTCTGTGTCCCTGACCTTTGAGCTACCATTGCAATATATTTTCATCTTTATTTGTATGCTGGGCTACAGGCTGCACTGTTAGCATTGTTTTTATTTGCAGGGCTTGGAATAGGACCCAGGGCTTCACATATGCTCGACAAGTCCTTATCATCCAAGTGCTTGGACCTATTTTATCTCTCTCCCTCCCTCTCTCTCTCTCTGTGTATGTGTGTATGTGTGTGTGTATATGTATGGTCTTTTGTGTGCATATATGTGACCATGTGCATGCTTTGATGCTTTGCCTGTGGAGCCTACAAGAAGGCACCAGATATTTGGAATCTGAGTTACAAATGGTTGTGGGCTGCCACATGGGTGCTAAGAACCGAACTTGGTCCTCTGGAAGAGCAGCCAGAACTTTTAATCACTGCACCATATTTCTAGGCCCCATTCTTGCTATTTTTATTTAACAAGCCAATATTATTTAGATCAATTTAAGCAAAAAAGATTGACCTCTGTGTGCTCTTGTCTATGTGGTTACTGTGTTCTGTACTTTATGTCCCCTTTGTAAGTGTATATTTCTGTTAACATTTCTTAGACTGTGGGTCTCCTGGTGCTGAGGTCCTCTGTGTTTTATGTCTCTGAGACAGTCTTTATGTTTCCTTCAAGTCAAATACGTGGTTGCTGAGCATAAACTTCCAGCTCAGAAGGCTATTTTCTCTCATTCTTATTCACACTGTTCCTGGCACAAAATCAGCTGTGTTGCCGTGTGTTCCCTAGAGACAATGTACCTATCTTCTGTGTGCTACAGAAGGGTTTTATTTACTACTAATTTAAAATTTTTTGTTTATGATATATAGCACTGTAATTGTACCACATTTCTTCCGTATGGGACTGGTTTGAGTTAAAACCATTTTGTTTTCAGATATCTTGACTGTCTTTTTCTCTCAACTTTCCTCACACCCACCCCTACTTAACTACTCAACACAACTCTTCATCTTCTTTTTTTTCTCCCATCAAGTCCAATTTGTGCCGCCCGCATAATTTTGGCTGTGTGCCCACCCATCCACTGGAGTGTGGCCAACCCACTGGAGGCTGAACCCTTAAAGAAAACTGACCTCCTCTCTCAGCAGCTGTGGGGTGGGGCTTTGTGTCCATTTCCCTCTCCACACTAGGATTTTGTCTGCCTTGAGCCTGTGCAGGTCCAGTGAGCACCCGAGCTCCAACTGTTTCTGTCTACCCACGCCCTCACTAATGACCACGGAGGTTTAGCAGCAGACACTACCATGGCAGCCTTTAGTTTGGGTTGCTGGTGGTCCGATCTTAGGTGCCCATGCGTGCACAGCAAACACTATGCTTACTGAGTAATCCTCTCAGATCCCGGATCAGTTTTGACTGGCTGGTTTTTCTTTTTACTGCTTGTGCCTTGCATACCTAACCATTTTGATCGAATGTTAGCTGTTGTGAAGTTTGCTTTTTGATACTGGTTTTTGTTACTTTATATATATATATACACACACACACATACACATATGTGTGTGTGTGTGTGTGTGTGTGTGTGTGTGTGTTATAGATTCCTTGGAGTTGTATTCTAGAATATCATTGAATTACTGGTGAACAGCTTTTGGGTCCCACTTTTGAGGCTGCTCAGAATGGCCCAGAGGAGTCTTCATTGTGAGTTGAGCTATTATTTCCCATCACTGAGACAAACCCTCTGGCATACTCTACCCAGTGCTGGAGGAATGGTGGTCCTCCCTGGGTTGCTGGAAGCACACACTCTTCTTGTGTGTTGGGTGCTAGCATCCTGCTCTGCTCTGTTTCTGGGCAATATTCTCACATGGTGAGTGCACAGCTTGCTGCAGCTCTTAATGGCTCATTCTTTCTTGGTCTGAAGTTGTCTCTTGTACCTTGTCCGACAAAGCTAGATGCCTCAACCTCCCCGGATTCTGAGCCTCCTGTCCTCAACTCTGATAGTGCTGGATTCTGCCTAAGTTCCTTTCCCAAGGCAGTAAGCCCGGGTGCTTTCTCAGTCATCATCTCTCTTGTATCCCAATGATTATGCCATCTTTCACTGATTGGCATCTGGTGTCACAAAACCTCCCATTTCACCAGTGCTCGATTTCAAATGAATTAAAATGATAAAAAAATTAAAATTCAGTTTTTAGCCACACCAGCCCTATTTCCTCTGTCCTGTGTGACTAGAGGTTGCATGACTCGACAGAGCTTAGGCTTTCCCAATTCATCACCACCCAGTTAACACACTAGTCTGTAAGATCTTATTATTCAGGGTCAGTGCGCCATGTTAATTAGAAAGCCACCTACATGTTCTACCTGTAAGTTTCTACATATACTCATTCATAAGACAGAGGTGAAAATAGTTCCTATGACGTCCAATTGCAGTGAGGTGGGAGTAGGCCAATATGTTCAAAGTGCTAGAACTGAACTTGGTACCCAGTGAGCTCTTGTTTTTTTTTTTTTTTTTTTTTTTTGGTTTTTCGAGACAGGGTTTCTCTGTGTAGCCTTGACTGTCCTGGACTCACTTTGTAGACCAGGTTGGCCTCGAACTCACAGCAATCCGCCTGCCTCTGCCTCCCGAGTGCTGGGATTAAAGGCGTGCGCCACCACGCCCGGCCTCCCAGTGAGCTCTTGTTACTGTGTCCTTATATTTTAGGGTGATAGGTCTAACGTGCATGTGTGTGTGTGTGTGTGTGTGTCTGTCTGATTTGTGTTGTCCTCTACTAGAGTATGATCCACCTTCTGAGGACCACACCCCTAAAGAAAACTGACTCTCTTCCCCAGAATCTATCAGCGTCAGTAGCTCCTCCAGTTAGGGATTGGTCTTGTGAGCCCCTCCCCCTCCGCGCTGGAATGCTGACTGGCTTAATCTTGTTCATGTCTTGTGCAGGCAACCACAGCTCTGTGAGCTCACCAGTTCATTGGTCCTGTCATATTCAGGAGTCACCACTGGGCCTCATGCGGAGGTTTTACAAAAAAAAAAAAAAAAAAGAAATATTTCTCACTCTTAGTTTGGATTATCATAATTTAAATATAGCTGAACATTTTTGAGGTTTCTGCAAATCAGAGAAGATATTTTGATAGTGACCGCTGTTGAGGCTGTCCTTAGGTGTGCCAAGGAGGTGTGCCTTCCAATGTCATCACAACAAAGTTTCTGTGACTGGAAAGGGAAGGACTACACAGACGATGTGTGCAAGTTAGATACCATGGGACGGTAGTTCCAAAGGACGGAAGTGTAAAATACAAGTCTGTCATCCTGTCCTCTGCTCCTCCCGCTTCTCACCGTTCATCGTCCTGTGCACAGCTGTGAGTGTGTGCGCGTTTGGGGAGAGCAGGCATTTGTGTCGGCGCTGGCCTGTTAGGCGTGCTGATCAGGTTCGGTAGAAAGCTCACGAGCTGCTCTCCCGTCTTGTGCTGACTTTGGAGCCCAATAGGAATTGCTTTCTCAGTGCCCCCTCATCACCATTGTCTTTGCAATAAATTTAATCAGCAAGAGTTTTACCTTCATATTTGAAAAAATGATACGTTTTTTTTATAGCTTCTTGGATGTACCGTGTGAAGAACGGGTGTTTATGGGTAATAGCAGCATATGTCTGAGCTGACAGAAGTCTTGAATACCTGCTTAGCTTTTCAAAACTCACTTTGGAGTACCCTGCTTTGCTTTGGGTGGGGCTCAGAGGACAGCTGAGTCAGGAAGTGTGGCTTTCCAGGCAATGTCTCATGGCTAAGCTGTTCAGAGGATGTGTCTGTTGGCATTGAATTTATAAAACGGAATCAGATGAGATTGGCACATTCAGATATGACCACAGACAGAAGTGAATTAGAATATTCACGAGTGCAAATTCTTTAGGATGTTGCTTTCTTATGTCTTAGCAGTTGTTTCAGGAGGGGTTTTTTTTTTTTTTTTAGACAGCGTTTCTCTGTGTAGCCTTGGCTGTCCAGTGAACTTGATTTGTAGACCAGGCTGGCCTTGAACTCACAAAGACCTGCCTGCCTCTGCCTCCAGAGTGCTGGGGTTAAAGGTGTGTGCCACCAGGTGGTTTTTAAGGAAAGAGAGAGAGGATTTTCCATGTAACTTGTTGTGTAGAATAAGATGGAATACGGACTAATGCGGGTTCCTACCAGGGGAGATTGTGGGCATTTGGTTCCTTTTTGCACGCTAGGTTCTGAGCTTGGCCCTGGTAGAAGACGCAGGAGCAGAGGCCACAGTGTTGAAAGATAACTGTCACTTGACCTCTGATGCTCTAAGGCAGAGAAGAAAACTAGCTTGTGCTTGTGTGTGGATAAAGTCTGGAGAATGTTCAAGAAATAATTTCTTCTTGCTGGGCGATCCCAGAAAGAAAAAGGAGGGAGCTGATATCTGATGAATCAAAAATCCAATTCCTGTTTGCAGAACGCCCTTGTGTAGCAATCATTTTCACAAAGTGGTGCTGAAGGCTGAGCCATAGCTCCTAATGCTTAGAAAAACCTGTGGAAAATGAAGCTACCCAAAGGGTTTGTTTAATGCCGATCTTCCAGATTCCCCGACATCCACTGTTGCCCAAGTCTGAATTGTTTTTTCTGTTGATTGGATATGCCTAGTCACTAATTACCTCTGGGAACATTTACAAGTCAACCTTACTTTGAGTGGAGTGATTTAGTATAACTTTGCATTTAATCAATTAGTAGAGTGATTCAATTCACATACCGAGTGTCTCCCAAATATAGGTGGTTTCCCTCTTGCCTGATAAAAAGTCAAGCAAGCTGTGAGTGGGTTTTCAAAGTCCCTCTCTGGGCCAAATTAACACCTGCACTGGATTGTTCTAGAAAAGATTTAAATGGCCATGTGAGTTGATGTATATAACAGAGAAAATAAAGTCTTTGCTTATGCCCTAAATCGGCAGCCCCAACATCCACATTAAAATCTATTTTCTCAACCATGCTTCCTTCCCCATCAAAGCACAAGGAAAGCAGGGGCAGAAAGAGTGAAGGAAAAAGGAGTAAGAGTCTCTCAGGAGCCTTTAGTTGGAGGAGCTAAGTGCCAGTGAACAAACTGACCTAGGACCATCAGTTAAGACCACATGGACTTTGCATCCTCTTGGGCTACTACAAAGATGGAGTTAGATGAGAAAACTAAAATTTAATGTTAATTGGTTTTTACCATCAGGAGTATTTCTTAGAAAATATACAATTTCCCATTAAGAAAATACACCGCTGTGTGGTTTAAGCTTCACAGCTATGGCACCAGCCAAGGACAATACGTGCAGTAAACTTCGAACCCCTACCCAGATCTAGCCAATGGACAGGACATTCTCCACAATTGAGTGGAGAGTGGGGTCTGACTTTCACACAAACTCTGGTGCCCCATATTTGACCATGTCCCCTGGATGGGGAGACCTGGTAACACTAGAGGAAGGATAGCAGGCTACCAAGAAGAGACTTGATACCCTATGAGCATATACAGGGGGAGGAGGTCCCTCTCAGTCGTAGTCATAGGGGAGTGGAGTAGAGGGAAAATGGGAGGGAGGGAGGAATGAGAGGATACAAGGGATGGGATAACAATTGAGATGTAATATGAATAAATTAATAAAATATATTTAAAAAAAGAAAACACACCGCAAATGTCTACTGTGTGCTAAGCACTCTTTGAAACATGAGGAATATTGTAGTGAAGAAATCAGAAAAATGGAACTGGGGAGATGCTCAGGAGATAAAGCGCATCCTGTGAGGCATGAGGCCTGGAATTCCCATTCTGAGAACTGCTAAGAGCATGGTTAGCCTGTGATCCCAGCACTCAGGAGGCAGTGGCAGCCATACTGATAAGCTCCAGGAAAAGTTAGAGATCTGGTCTCAGGGAACAAAGTGGAAGCCACCCAGAGAAGACACTGGACATCAACTTCTGTTCTCCACATGTACATACATGTTCACACACACACATTCCACACTGGTGTGGATATACAGTCAAGAAAATGAAAATAAGTAAATCTGAGAAAAATACAAGTAAATAACTGTAAAGAATATTTCATCTAGATAACTTAAAATTCATATATTTAAATTCAAGAAAAATATTTATACCTTGTTTTCTCTCAAGGAACATCTATGTATGCATATATATCTGTTATGTTTTTTAATTACAATTTTTGATGTGTATGTGTATGTGTGTGCTCACATGCGTGTATATGCATATGTGCACACACTGTCTGAGAAGGCATCAGATCCTGTTTTGGTCAATTATAAGCCATCGTGCACATGTTGGGAATTGAACCCAGCATGTCTTCTGCAAGAGCAGCAAGTGCTTTTAACTGCTGACCCAGCTCTCCAGTTTCTTTCTTTTTTTTTTATGTTTTTTTCCTTTATTAATTTATTCTTGTTACATCTCAATGGTTATCCCATCCCTTGTATCCTCCCATTCTTCCCTCCCTCCTCTTTTCCCCTTATTCCCCGCCCCTATGACTGTTCCTGAGGGGGATTTCCTCCCCCTGTATATGTTCATAGGGTATCAAGTCTCTTCTTGGTAACCTGCTGTCCTTCCTCTGAGTGCCACCAGGTCTCCCCCTCCAGGGGACATGGTCAAAGGTGAGGCACCAGAGTATATGAGAAAGTAATATCCCACTCTCCACTCTACTGTGGAGAATGTTCTGTCCATTGGCTAGATCTGGGTAGGGGCTTAAGGTTTACCGCCTGTATTGTCCTTGGCTGGTGCCTTAGTTTGAGCGGGACCCCTGTGCCCAAATCTGCCTATCATAATGTTCTACTTGTAGGTTTCTAGGACCCTCTGGATCCTTCTACTTTAAGGACACCATGAAAAGAAGAAATCTGAGGATAATAGGCATTGAAGAAAGAGAAGATATCAGACTTCAGTTTCAATTTAATAAATTCAGTCTATTTAATTCTTAGTAAAAGTAAATGTATGGTATGTGAGGTTCATTTTTTATTTCTTTTGAGACAAGCTTTCACTGTGTAACCCTGGCTGTCCTGTAACTCCCTCTGGAGACCAGACTGGCCTAGAAGTCACAGAGATCTGCCTGCCTCTGCCTCCCCAATGTGAGGATTAAAGCTGTGTGCCAGCACACCTGGCACTGGACTGGATTTTTTTTTAAAAATAAGAAATAATTTTAACTATTTCATATAGTTTATAGTAGTTTACAAAGATAGGTTCTGTTTTAGTTACTGTTATATTTTGTGAAGAGGTACCATGACCAAGGCAGTGATTATAAAAGAAAGCATTTAACTGGGGGCTTGCTTACAGTTGTAGAAGGTCATCCCATCATTATCACGGTGGGAAGCAGAAAGGCTGGTGCAGACGAGAAGAGGTAAGGTCCCCTGGCCATATATTAACTGTGGTGGTGGATAAAGGGCTGAACTCGGACACTGATTGCCTGCAGGCTGTGTCTGAGCCCCTCTCCACCCCTAACTGTTTGCTGGTGTTTTCATGAGACTGGAAATGAATACATGCTTAACCTGATGGAAATACAGCTTTTCTGAAGAGACTCCAAAAAACTTTCACCAAGACACCGTCTGACAGGTATTTTCAATCAAGCAGGGCAGATGGTGGTCATGTCAGTTGGTGAATTCTACTTAATAGAATTGTCATGTTTTTCCTGCTTTGCAATCCCTGGAGATGAAGATTTGGCAACCTATAACTAAGTCAAACTTTCGTTCATTGCTTAATTTTTATCACTGCTGTTTCCCGTGGGGGCGTGGCTTGGCAAGATGTCTTGAGCTATAGTAATGTGCTTGATATCCTCTCCTTAGGTTAGTTGTTTAGTTCTAAGGTGTGGCTGATTAAAGGGCGGATACAAGAAATCCAGAATTAACCAGGAATTGAGTTTTCATAGGTTAAAGTGTATTCTCTATGGCCATGTGACCAGGGTGTGTGTGTGTGTGTGTGTGTGTGTGTGTGTGTGTGTGTGTGTTATATCTACTGTGGCCACAGTGCTCTTTGGTGGATGCGTCATTCTTCTTTTTAAAATCTTGATTCTATATAAGTTCAAAGGTCTTAAAATGATTCTTTTTTTATTTTTTAATTGTGTGTGTGTGTATGTGTGAGTGTTGAGGTCCTGCTGGAGTTGGAGTTACACATTGTTGTGAGCAGCTGGATGTGGGTGTTGGGAACTGAATTTAGATCCTCTCCAAGAGCAGCCACTGCTCTTAACCACAGAGCCATCTCTCCAGTTTTACAAATGCCCTGCTTCTTCTTTTTCTATTATTCTTAACAAACAAACAAACAAACAAACAAACAAACAAACCCACCAACCCTTTTATATAGATGGATGTTTGTCTGCATGTGTGTATGTGCCCTGTACCCACGGAGACCGGAGGGGAGCATTGGATCCCTTAGAATTAGAGTTACAGATGGTTGTGAGCCACCATGTTGGTGCTGGGAGCCACACCCAGGCCCTCTTCAACAGTGGCCAGAACTCTTAACTGCTGAGTTTATTTTGTGAGCTCCAAATGATCTGATTCTTAATTAGGACTTATTTCAAACATATCAGGACTGGCCTCTTTTCTGTGGGAACACATTTCTAGAATTACAATGTAAATCAGTAGGAAAATATTATTTTATATGCAAATACCTTATTTAAATACAACTTTTCCTGGATGAAGCCAATGCCTGAAAGAAAGCCAAGATGTAGTGATAACTAGGCTGGCTCCATGCTCACGCTTACAGTCAGTCCACTGAGCTAAGAGTGTGATAGCTCCGGGGAGCAGTGGGATGCCCTCTGCTCCGGAAGCCAGACCGAAGCCTGGGCTCTTTCACTCCTGCTAACCCCTGTGCCTATCACTTAACTCCTCAGTCTTTAGAGTTTTTAGTTTCATGGGGGATGATTTTTTTTTGAAAAAGAATGGGATAATGTTAAGCAACCAGCTTTTGCTGTCTCTCAGTGTCAGTAAATGTCAAAACTTGGTCCTATTTGGCCATGCTCTAGTAGAAGCCACACCCATGAGCATATGGGCAGCACAACTGGGACTTTATGGGTTAAAAAAAAAAGGACAAAGTTGCATGGGAAAGGAAGAGGGGTGAATTTAGGGGAAGTTGGGGGAGGGGAACAGTTCTCAAAGAATGAACAAAAACATTGCCACAAACCTCATTTCAATTAGCTGTAGATTCTTCAGCTATTGGACAGCTTGTTTTCCATGGTTGTGGGTGGTGTGGGGACTGCCTCTGACATGAACTCTGGTGCCCACTCCCTCATTTGATTGCTTCCCTGTGGTCGGGAAGCCCAGCAGCACACAGAGGAAGGGGAAGCATCCTGATAGGCTATGGTCATAGGTGGGGAGGAAGTCCCCTTCTGTCAAAGGTCTAAGGGGAGAGGAATAGGGCGGAAGAGGGAGGGAGGGTGGGAAAGGGGAAGATACAAGTGATGGGATATCAATTGGGAAGTGATCTAAATAAATTATAATAAATTAAAATAAAAATTAGCCGTAGGCCTGGGTATGTAGCTGGGTTGGTGGCGTGCTAGTCTAGTACGCAGGAAACCTGGGTTTGATCAGAAGCATCAAATAAACCTAATGTACCAGATGCTGTGGTGCATGCCTGCAGTCCCAGCACTCGGGAAGTAGAGGCAGGAGAATCTGGAGCTCAGGGTTGTACCGTTATACCTTCAAAGTGAGGCCATGCTGGGGTACACGAAACTTGGCTTTCTTGTGGTACTCAGGTCTGCATGAGGATTCTAAGTTCTCTCTCAGCCTACTTAGTGGGAACCAATGATGATGAGTATTCAAGACTCACTCTGAGGCTGGGGAGATAGCGGTGTGTGTGTGTGTGTGTGTGTGTGTGTGTGTGTGTGTGTGTGTGGTGCAGGTAGATGGCAGGCATTGGGGACACAGAGATAGGAGGATTCTGGGGACTCAACCTAACCAATCGGTGAGCTCCAGCGTCAATGAGAGATCTAGTCTATCCTCCTCCTCCCAAATCCCCAAGCTCCCATCCAGGAAAAACAAGCAAACAATCAAACAACAGAAGATTAGGGGAAAGTGGCAGGTAGTTGAGGAAAGGCTTTCTGAGGTCAGCCTGTGGCATCTCCATAGATCTGCACAGGCCAGCCACCTGCACACGTTACATCCCTTTGCATGCATATGCCATACACTTTGCATATGTGTATGCACCTACCTATTATCACCTTTTTATATTTATATGTGTCCGTGAGAGGGCACACGTAGCTAAATGTCCAGCCCTTGGCACCAGGTTGCCAGGGTTTCGCCCCTACTCTGACTCTTGCTACCTGTGTAGTTCTGGAAAGGTCTTCAACTTTGCCTTTTCCTTTTCACAGGAGTGAGTGAGACTCTTGCCTCACAGTACTGCTGTGAGGCTGAAGCTGCTGGCCCCGCCCCCATGACCTTATGTTTTACTGGGTTCCCCCCCCCCCCCCCGCATCAGAACCCTCAGTGAATGTCAGCTGTTGTACTGAATGCATTATAGAATTATGTAAATGATAGTATAGTATGGGCCTTCTGAAACTCACTGAGCTCCCGTTCTTTTTACAGCATGCAGATCTGGTTTATTGAACTGCTGCATGACACTATGAGGCATTTATCCACTTTTGATTGATAAAAACTTGGCTTGGCTCGGGTGTTTGACCGACAGCCTTGCAATGTGTATCTTTGGATATACCTCCTCATTCATTGTCCTTGATTTCTCTTTTCATTTTTAATTAGTTTTTAAAAAATATTATGCAGAATACTGGGTTTTATTATGGCTCTTTTGTTTATTCTTTGTTGCTGTTATTTAAAAATATGGCCTAAATAATGTTTACTATTAGGCTTATAATTGTTATGGAGGTATTATTTAATCCACTATCACAATCAATGAAAACACAGACACCTGATAGATTTTTAGAATAGCCTTACTTCACCTGGGGCATGGCAGATATTATCTCTTTAACTGTCTTTACCTCCCAAGCCTCCATACCATGGCATCTGTTCTAATACTCTCTTTCTGGGCTACCTCCCATCCATAATTCTATAAATACGTTTTTATGCTCTTCATCTTCCATCTCTGCTGGTCTGGCTATGTGTTCCTCTTTATGTTAACCCACTGTGGCGGCTCTGCTCCCTTCTTCCTTAGACACCAGTCTGCTTTCTCTCCCAAAGTCCTCGAACCAAAGCCACGGCCTACCTGCCCTAGTATCTGGCCCTGTCTTAGTATCGTCTTTTTATTGGTCAAACAGGAATAATTTCTTAAGTAAGGTTTACACAACAAGGATAGGTGTATATGAGTATGTGGTCATCTGGGCAACAACTAAATCTTGGGAGCCAATAATTAGCATCAGAATACATATCACCAGACTGACGATTTCTTCCTTCCTTCCTTCCTTCCTTCCTTTCTTTTTTAAAAATTTTTAAAATTTATTATTATTTTTTTTATTAATTTATTCTTGTTACATCTCAATGGTTATTCCATCCCTTGTATCCTCCCATTCTTCCCTCCCTCTCATTTTCCCCTTATTCCCCTCCCCTATGACTGTTCCTGAGGGGGATTACCTCCCCCTGTATATGCTCATAAGGTATCGAGTCTCTTCTTGGTAATCTGCTATCCTTCCTCTGAGTGCCACCAGGTCTCCCCCTCCAGGGGACATGGTCAAATGTGAGGCACCAGAGTTCGTGAGAAAGTCACATCCCACTCTCCACTCAACTGTGGAGAATGTTCTGTCTATTGGCTAGATCTGGGTAGGGGTTTAAGGTTTACCGCCTGTGTTGTCCTTGGCTGGTGCCTTAGTTTGAGTGGGACCCCTGGGCCCAAATCTGCCTATCATAATGTAGGTTTCTAGGACCCTCTGGATCCTTCTACTTTGCCATTCTCCCATCCTTCTCTCATCTAGAGTCCCATTAGGATGTCCTCCCTTCTGCTTTTTTCTTTCTTTCTTCTTCCTTTCTTCCTGCTTTTACTTGTTTTATATCATGTGTATATATGTGCACCTGAGTGTACATATGTACACTCTGCAATTGCAGGTGTTCTCCGAGCCAGCAGAGGGAATTAGATCTCCTGGAACTGGAGTTACAGGTGCTTGCGACCTGTCATGTGGAAAATGAACACGAGAAGTGCTCTTGCTGGCCTGCTGGCACGCACCTTTAATCCTAACATTCAGGAGGCAGAAGCAGGGGAATCTCTGGGAGTTCAAGGTCAGCCTCGTCCATGTTGGGATTTTCAGGACAGCCAGGGTAACATAGCAGAGAGATGCTGTCTCAAAACAACAGAGCTCTTACTCCCTGGGCCACCCTTTCAGCTTCTCATGGCCTTTTCAGAATATGTGCTTCTTGCTGGTCCTCCGCCCTTCTACCCCATAACCCTTCCCTTCCTGCTGTGGGGATCCTCTCCTCAGTAGTCCCTCTCCCCGTTGTCATGACACTTGTATTTTCTTGTCCTCTTGCTCCCACCCTCATCCTTCCCTTAGGACTTCTTTCCATCTTCTCTTAGAGTCTCTAGATTCATGACCTATACTATCTTACCACATATATAAAAGTTAAAATCTAGAGTGGGCATATGAGAGAAAATGAAATATTTGTGTTCCTGAATCTGCTATGTTTCATTTAATAAAATGATTTCTTGATCCATCCATTTTCCTGCAAATGTTAAGATTTTTATTTGTCTTTATGGGTGAATAAAATTCCATCACGTATATGTAATCCATTTTCTTCATCCTTTCATCTGTTGGTGGACACCTAGCCTGGCTCCATTTCCTAGCTATTGTGAATAGAATTATGAACGCAATGTGCAGGTCTCTCTGTGGCAGGGGTGCACATACCCAGGCAGGGGTGCACATACCTGGGTACAGTAGTGCTATTTTTTAGGGCTTTGAGAAACCTCCATACTGATTTGCATAGTCCATGCCAGCGTGTACTCCCACAAACACCAACATCAAACAAAGAAAGACTTCTCTTTTCCCACATTCTCATCAGCACTTGCTGTCGTTTGTGGTGTTGATGTTCGGTATCTGACTGGGGTAAGATGGAATGCTGAAGATGTTTGACTTTGCATTTCCCTAATGGCCAAGGATACTGATGCTTCTTATAATTTTAAGAAACATATCTCACTAGAGAGAATACTATTTAAGGGAATCCCCACTCGACCAACAGCCCACGAGAAATCTGGTTGTATGCCTGATCACCCTCTGAGAGGGGGAGTGCAAAGGCTACCCTTGCAGGACTCCAGCGCACCAATCTCGACAAAGGGACAAAGGCTAATTCGGATCGGATGTATCGCTCGTCCATTCCTACCCAGCCCTCTAGTTTCACTGACCCTCTTTGTGTCCCTTGGGGACTCCAACACTTCCCTAGCTCATGCCATCACCCTCCCTTGTCTCTTCACTTTCTATTCTTGTCTCCTCCTCGCACGGTGTGTAGGCATGGATGTCACTTCCTCACAGAGGCCCTCCGGGACCATCTTACTTTGAGGCCCTTCTGTTTTGTTCCCAGTCACTTCTTGTTTGGCCCTTCGGAATTCTTTTTAAAAATTTTTTGATTAATTAATAAATAAATTAATAGTTAATTAACTTTACATCCCATCCACAATTTCCCCTCCTTGCTCTCCTCCCAGTCCTTCTTCCTCTAGACTTCTTATTATGATACATTTCTCTGTTTTTACTTTCATTTTTTCCCTTTAGGAAATCATGGATAAGTCTGTATTAGTTAAGGTTCTCTAAAGGAACAGAGCTAATATCCTAATACATATATATGTATATATAAGATATATATACATATGCATATATATAAGATATATATATATACACACACACACATATACACATATGTATGTGTGTTTGTGTACATATATATATGGGATTTATTTGAGTGGTGTACAAAGCTGTGACCTGAGTAGTCCGGTGATGGCTGTGTCCTGACAGAAAGCCCAAGGATCTTGTATTTGTTCAGTCCATGAGACTGGATGTCTCAACAGTCCCAATCTTGTGCTGAAGTCTCCCAGAATTCCTAGGGAGCTTCCAGTTTTCAGTCTACATTGGAATCCCAAAGAAGGAGATTGACTCAGCCACAGGGTACATGGACTTCCAGAGAGAGTGAGGGCTAGCCCCAAAGAAGCAAAGACATCCTTCTTCCACGTCCTTAAATGTGGGCTCTCACCTGGAGGTGTGGCCCAGATTTAGGATGGGCCTTGTACCTCTCCTGATCCAGTCAGAAAATCCTGCACAGCTGTATCCAGCAGCTTGGGCTTTACTTAATTCCAGATGCAGTCAAGTTGACAACCAAGACTAGCCATTACAAAGTTTGTAAATCCGTTTCCAGACCACTGCCTAGCCCATATAGTTGATATTTAAGGAAGATTTGTTCAGGTAACCAATAGTGTTTCAATTTTCTGTGCCTTAGTTAGGTTTCTATTGCTATGATAAGACACCATGACCCAAAAAGCATGCAGAGGAAGGGTTTGCTTTATCTACAACTCTCCATTATTAAAGGAAGCCAGGGCAGAGACTCAAGGCAGGAACTTAGAGGCAGAGGCCATGGAGGAGTGTTGCATACTTCCTGGCTCGCTCAGCCTGCTTCCTTATACATTTCTGGACCACCTATGGAGAGGTACCACCATCCACAGTTAGCTTGCCCTTCCTACATCAGTCACTAATCCCTACACATGTGCTTATAGGCCAGTCTTATAGAGGCCTTTTCTCAGTTCAAAGCATCTCTCCCCAAATGACTTTATTTTGTGTCAAAGGAGAGGGTAAAATTTTGTTTAAGTTGACATAAATTAACCAACACAACTTGGGACCTCGGTGAGGAAGTCTCAAGCCCTTTGGTTAGGGGTATTTGTGGGCAGCTTTTTTTCTTTCTTTCTTTCTTTCGGTTTTTTGAGATAGGGTTTTTCTTTGTAGCCTTAGCTGTCCTGGACTCACTTTGTAGACCAGGCTGGCCTCGAACTCACAGTGATCCGCCTGCCTCTGCCTCCCGAGTGCTGGGATTAAAGGCATGCGCCACCATGCCCAGCTTGTGGACAGCTTTCTAAATCCTCTTCTTCCTTCCCTGATTTCTTAGTTGGGTCTTGCCAGGACTTTTCTCCTTTGCTCTCCGCACGCCCCCACGCCCCCATCTCTTACCAGTTGATAGGTTATGTCCCTGATGCTGTTTGCTGTCACGAACTGAATACGATACATCCAATGTGGTCTGACCAGGACATGGCCGACTGCCCTCGCCTTGTTCAAGTTCCCCAGTTCCTGTTTGTGTAGCCAGCTCCCTGCTGCTGCTGAACTCAGTGTGGACCGAAGCCCCTCAGAGGTCTGTTTGTTTCTCTGCTTTCACCGAGGTCTCCCTTCTCCCTTTCCAATATCATGCTGTTGTTTTTTTGAGCCACATTTATGTCCTTATGTTCATTACCATTAAATTTCATTGCCACCCATAAAAGGAGAGGGTAGGATTAAATCACCAAGGTCACTTGCTGCTTTTCAAAATAAAAATCAGTTATTGCGCCGGAACTTTCCGTGATGGTGGCAGGGCTGTACGCGCTCCAGCCGATGGCTCAAGCCACAGGAGGCCACTGAGCCCTTCAGCTGGCGAGTGAAACCAAGGAGCTGAGTTTTACACTTTATGTTGCTTTACTTATTTTGAGGTTAAATTTGGATAATCATCACAGGGGAATAGTTACTGAACCAGACTGTACTTTTCCAAATAAAATGATTAGACGTTCAAGAGCCAGTGAGGCCTGTATAGAACACGCGGAGAGAGCCACAAAACAGAGCTGATGGGCTGTTTGGGGTTAGGGAGCCTTTTCTCCTTGTGTTCTTTTATTGAGCAGATCCGAGCTATCTGTAGTTCTAATTGCTGGGGATAAAGCTTTGAAGACGTCATATTTGATGTCCTCTCTGGACTCCTCGTCTGCTTGCTGTGGCCCTCAGCCCTGGCTGTGTATTTACATCAATCGGGGAACTTCAAATAATTCTGGTGCCGAGACTTCTGGGGGTGTAGCTCAGTGGTAGAGGCCTTGCTTAGCATGTGCAAGGCCCTGGGTTTGCTATTGAGCACTTCTCTAGCCCCTGCGTCTGGATGCTGTGTCTCGGTAGCAGAGACCGTCCTTCATATGATCTGATGCGAATCTTTACAGGCTTGAGAAAGCCCCACGATGAGGCTTTTTCTCTAGGGAAAGAGAGGCTCCTCTTTCTCCTCCTCCCTCCTCCTTTTGCTCCCTGTTCTCCTCTTTCCTCCTTTTAATTTTTTTCCTTCGAGATAGGGTTTCTCTCTGTGTCTGTGTAGCCTTGGCTGTCCTAGACTCACTTTGTAAACCAGTCTGTGGCCTCCAACTCATGGAAATCTGCCTGCCTCTGCCTCCCTGAGCGCTGAGATTATAGGCGTGTGCCACCCTGCCCAGTGGGAGGCTCCTTCTTGATATAAACAGCTGTGGAGAATAATGTTCAGAGTTCTGCTTTGAGGGGGAAGTTTGCTGCATATTGTATTCCACTCGGTAGCCAGTTGCAGCTTCATCATCCATCCTCACCGAGGGAAGACAAGTGGCCCGGAACGTGGTGAACCACAGCATCGATCACATGGCCTTATTTGTTGCTTAATCATGTGAAAGCGGCAAACATTTAATCAAGATAAGCTATGAGTGTTTTCTCCTGGCAAAAGACGCATGATGAGTCTTCAGATGGGATTTTTAATCCCTGGCCTTTTTTCATCTATCGCCCTAAGCAGTCTAGATTCATTCTCGTGACTCCAGAGCTCAGTAGCACGCGAATAATTAAGATCTGGGCATTTGGGAGAGGCAAGGAGTTCTGACTGGCGTCCTCGGAGCAGCAAGAGGTTGGTGGCTGTACCATTCAGTGTCGAGTGGGCTTCCTGTGACTAATGACAAGAGCTGATTTCTCTGTGTTTATGAGGCATCTGAGGTCCTGGAACAAGCTGGTGGACTAGCCTTTGCGTAGCTTGTTACTATGGCAGAGCATCAGGGGCCTTAAAACCTTTGTCTAAAAGCACACTGCCTTTATGCGAAGGAAGTTCAGCGGCCAACTAAAGAGGCAGTTTCCCCCAGGAAAAGGAAGGAAAGAATTATGAATGACATATCTTATTAGGATATTTCCCCTTTCAATGCAAATAACTTATTCTCTCTTTTCAACCCAAAATAAACTCTTTCTCTGTTTCTGTCTAGAGACACTACCCAAAAGTATTATTAACCATAGTGGTAGGAGCAGAGCCAGAGAACCAGTGATGGGCTAGCATGAGGTGTACTTGACTCGTCTTACTTCAGAAACTCAGATACCTATCAACTCACATGTCAAATTATCTTTTATATTTTGGAAAAGGAGAAGGATGGAGGTTATCTACTAGTTACTTCTGGGGGAGTTTGGAGAGTCAACGGGGTGGATAATTGTAAAGTCCCCTTGCCCTGGGATTAGTCAGCTTTTGATTACTTTAGGAAGTGCCCGGGAAAATAGATTTATAAAGAAAAAAAGTTTGGTTCCGCTCTGTGTTGGAGGTTCCAGGTTGTGATCTCACCAGGCCATGACAGAGGGAGAGCGTGCCTGAACAAAAATGCTGACCTCATGGCCCAGAAGCAGAGAAGGTGTGTGTAGGGGGGAATAGAGAGGGAGAGGGAAGAGGAGGAAGATGGGCTCAGGGACACAGTGCCCTTCAACAATACTTTTTCTTGGTGACCCGAAGACCTGTCATGCGTCCATGAGTTCGTATCTCCTAAAGGACCTATCCTTTCTAAATTGCACCACACTGGTCCAAGCCTTTGACATCAGGCTTTTGGGGTCAGTCAGGGTCTAAGACAAAGAGGTTGTGACCCTTTTGGGGGTCGCACATCAGATATTCTGTATATCAGATATTTACAACATGACTCTTAACAGTAGCAACATTGCAGTTGTGAAGTAGCAATGAAGATACTTTTATGGCTGGGGGTCTATATGAAGAGCTATAAGAAAGCGTTTAGCATTGGGAAAATTGAGAACCACTGCTCTACAGTCTCTCAGGGAGCACACGCATCCTTTTGCTTCCTGGAAGCAGATCTTTGATTTCACTTCTATGGTTGGGGGAGGGGGGGATTCTCCTGTTGTAGCTGAAAAATTGTTAATCTTTTTGTTGTTGTTGTTTTTTGTTCTTTTGAGACAGGGTTTCTCTGTATAGCCATGTCTGTCCTGGACTTGCTTTGTAGACCAGGCTGGCCTTGAACGCACAGAGATTCACCTGCCGCTGCCTCCTGAGTGCTGGGATCAAAAGCGTGCTCCACCATTCATGGCTGTTAATTCATATTTTACTTGGAGCTGAGCTGAGCCTCAATCTGTGCAGCTTGGGTTTTGGCGCTCCCTGACTGGGGGTGATGAAGAAAGGACAGACATAGAAAAGCTGGGGTCAGGTGTGTGTGTGTGTGTGTGTGTGTGTGTGTGTGTGTGTGTTCTCTGAAGGAGGATATCTTCTATCCTCACACACTCTGGAACCTTGAGTGTCTATTATGTATAGCATGGGGGTGGATGGGGTGGGTGGGGTGGATGGGGTGGGCGGGGTAGGTGGGGTGGATGGGGTGGGTGGGGTGGATGGGGTGGATGGGATGGGTGGGGTGGGTGGGGTGGATGGGGTGGGTGGGGTGGATGGGGTGGATGGGATGGGTGGGGTGGGTGGGGTGGATGGGGTGGGTGGGGTGGATGGGGTGGATGGGGTGGATGGGGTGGGTGGGGTGGGTGGGGTGGGTGGGGTGGATGGGATGGGTGGGGTGGGTGGGGTGGGTGGGGTGGGTGGGGTGGATGGGGTGGGTGGGGTGGATGGGGTGGATGGGGTGGATGGGGTGGATGGGGTGGATGGGGTGGGTGGGGTGAATGGGGTGGATGGGGTGGATGGGGTGGGTGGGGTGGATGGGGTGGATGGGGTGGGTGGGGTGGATGGGGTGGGTGGGGTGGATGGGGTGGATGGGGTGAATGGGGTGGATGGGGTGAATGGGGTGGGTGGGGTGGATGGGGTGGGTGGGGTGGATGGGGTGGGTGGGGTGGGCGGGGTAGGATGGGGTGGGCGGGGTGGGTGGAGTGGGCGGGGTGGGTGGGGTGGGTGGAGTGGGCGGGGTGGGTGGGGTGGGTGGGGTGGGTGGGGTGGATGGGGTGGGTGGGGTGGATGGGGTGGGTGGGGTGGGTGGGGTAGGATGGGGTGGGCGGGGTGGGTGGAGTGGGCGGGGTGGGTGGGGTGGGCGGGGTGGGCGGGGTGGGCGGGGTGGGCGGGGTGGGCGGGGTGGGTGGGGTGGGTGGGGTGGGTGGGGTGGGTGGAGTGGGCGGGGTGGGTGGGGTGGATGGGGTGGGCGGGGTAGAAGGTCTCTTCAGATTACAGTCCCAGGATATGAACATTCAGGAGGAGAGAGTTGCAGTTGCTAATTGTTGTACACACTGGCTACTCGCTCGCACTCAGACCTGGAGGGATGCCTGACCCACATGGGAAACAACACTTTCGCATGAGTCTGAGACTTTGGTCTTTGTCATGGGCATGCCCATTTCCACAACACGCATTCACCTAGGACTTTTCCTCCACTCTCCACAGAGCTCAGGTGTTAGTTTGCTTCCTAAGTCAGTTATTTGCAATAAAAGATAACGATGACTCTTTTAAAAAATAAAAATGAATAAAATTTGGTCTGTTTTTTATCATTAAAAAATTCTAATCAGTTTTCTATTATGAAGCCACACGCATATCTTGTACTGACTACCTTGACTCTGTGGAGGTTTCATGGACTCAGAAGCCTCCCTTCCTTCCTCTGTGTTTCCAGCAGAAAGAACTCACAGGTACTTTACAAACGTGTTCAGATGTTTCAACAGTGGGTAGGCCGGCTGACCTCTTGATTTAATCCTCGCCTTGAGGCTGAGTTTTAATTGGTTTTTTTAGAGCCCATCTCAACTTTACCTTCTGTTGTTAAAGATGAGAAAGACTTGTCTCTTTCAACCCTACAAGCCCTGGAATTTTGTGGCTCTTTATTCTCTTTCATTTCCATTTACCAGGAAGCTGGTTCTTTTCTGCTTCCATCTTGTACCAGTATGTGAAGGGGTCGGTAACAAAACACTGCACCCTCAGAGTCTTCAGCCATAGAAATTGTTTCCAGTTCTAGATAATAGAAGTCCAAAATTGAAGTGTCTGTGGGTGTAGTTCCTTCAGAGGGCTGGGAAAGAAGAGTCTTCTGGCTCTCCTACTGGCTTGTAAACAGCGCTCCTTTTTTTCTTTATATTTTTTTCCTTTTTTCTTTATATGTTTTGTTTCTTTATATCACCTTTCTGTTTACATCTGCTAGATCCCAGGATCAAAGCCAAATCCTTTAAAAGAAACCCTTTCCTTTGGTTTTCCCACCTATCACCCTGTGAGCTGTAAACTTTTGTTGAAATCTTCCTGAAAGTCCTCCAAACTGTGGAAATTTGTATTGTGCTAGCCTGTCCCTCACACTGGTCTGACAGCCCAGTTTTCCTGTGTCAAATTTTCCTTTTATAGGGCACAAGTCACATTGGGTTACAACTGCCCTAATGACCTAATTTTAGTTTCATTAATACTGTGAAGACCTTATTTCCCAATAAGGCAATTGCAATATTCTGAAGAAGTAAAGGGCTGATTCCTCAGCATAAAGTACAAAGTGGGAAAGAGAAGGCACAACCCGACAAACAACACATCTTTTTATTCTTGTCCTTGACCAATACAGCTAATGGTAACCATTACTACCTGACTTTCTCATCCCAACTTTATCAGATACATTTTTCTCTTCCAATTTATTTCAGATAACAGCTCTACCAAATGTTCTACATTTGTAAAGTATGAGTTAATAGCAATCCAGCTTTCAATGCTAGTTTCTTTTCTGTTCTCTGCCTGGCCCCTGAAACTAATGCTTCATATATCCTTAGCATGTTATATGTTGTGGCGACACTCTATTTCTTGTACCAGCTTCTATATTAGCACAAAGGCTGGGGTGTTGCAGTAAAGCAGTTCTTAAGCCTCAGGGGCACACAGTGTCAAAAGCTTACTCTTTGCTCATGACATATATTCACTGTGAATTCACTACCTTTTTTGGTTCACATTTCCCTCCCTCTAGATCAGTGGTTCTCAACCTTCCTAAGGCTGCCCCACTCCTTAATGCACAAGTCCCTTAAGCTGTGGCGACCCCCAACCATAAGATTATTTTCATTGCTATTGCATAACTGTAATGTTACTGCTGTCATCATGATGTAATATAAATATCTGTTTTCTGATGGTCTTAGGTGACTCCTGTGGAAAGGGTCATTTGACTCCCAAAGGGGTGGTGACCCACATACTGAAACCACTGATCTAGACCCAGTGTCACTGTTGTCAGGGTTGCTGGGACAGAGACCTGCTCTAGTGAACTGTGGGAGAACCTGAATGAGTCCTCTTAAAGCCATCGTTTAGGTTTTAAGAAATGACCTCTGGCTCTTAAAGCCACTGTTTGTTCCTAAGTGCTACATCCCATTCCTTCTCCCATTTCATTGGCTGAAGAAGCCACGTAGCCAAAACTTAGGTAAAAGGAGACAGACACTGCAGTTCTCTCCAGGGAGGGTCTGCACAGTGAGTGACAGTCATGTTTTTTTCCCCCAGACAGTTCAGGGAGATAGGAGACTGAAGTGGAAGTAGCTGAGGTGAAGGAAGAGAAAGACTCTGGTTTTGGTACTAGAATCTGACTGGAGTTGAGCCTAGAAGACTGTAATTTTTATTAGAAACCTGGATAGTAACATTAGTTCTGGGAGAGCCTGTGGAGGGGGCATAGTTGATGTAGCAGGCTGTTTCTCAAAACTTCATGATGCACGCCTTTAATCCCAGCACCCAGGAGGGAGAGACAGGCGGATTGCTCTAAGTTCGAGGTCAGCCTGGTGTACAAAGCGAGTCCAGGACAGCCAAGGTAACATAGAGGCACCCTGTCTCAGAAAAACAAAAAAAAAATTTTTTTTTTCATTTTGCGGTTCTGCACCTAGCCGTGTGACTTTTGTCAGAGTATGTGACGTCTCTGAGATGTCACCTGTCTAATCATCTCTGTCTCTGGAAATTTTTGATTGTACCATCATGGAGTTGTGTGACTTTCTGAAAGTTGCTCACACAGTGCTCCTCTCAGTGTTGAAGGCTCTCAGTTCTAGAATTCCTCTACCGGAAATGGAAAAATCTGGATGCTCTAGGTGCTTATATAAAAAGGCACAGAATTTGCTTATGATCTAATGATCTCTTCAAATCCTCCATCTATTTGTAATCTCATATTACTTTATAATGAAAATTCTATGCAAATAAATGTTATGTGATATTGTTTAGAGCAGTGGTTCTCAACCTTCCTAATGCTGTGACCCTTTAATACAGTTCCTCACGTTGTGGTGACCCCCAGCCATAAAATTATTTCATTGCTACTTTGTCACTGTGATTTTGGTACTGTTATGAATCATAATGTAAGTATCTGATATGCAGGAAATCTGATATGCACCCACCCCCACCTGTGAAAAGGTCATTCCACCCCAAAGGGGTTGCCCCTTGCTGGTTGAGAACTATTGGTTTAGAGACTCATGAATAATAATGAGAAATATCTGTATGTACTCAGTGCAAATGAAATTTTCAGAATACTTTTAGTCTGTGGTTAGTTGAGGCCATAGGTTGAACGCAGATGGCTCTATCAACTAATTAATTAATTTTTAATTATATTTTTGAGACAGGGTCTCACTATGTAACCTTGGCTGGCCTAGAATTTGCTATTTAAACCAGGCTGGTTTCAAACAGGTCTGCCTGACTCTGCCTTTTCATGTGTCGATATTAAAGCTGTATACTACCACTCCTGGCTCAGTTTTTAATTTATAAAATTAGTTTGTTCTTAGAATATATATATATATATATTCTATATATATGTATGTATATGTATATGTACGTATGTATATATATTCTATATATATGTATGTATATGTATGTATGTATATGTATGTGTATATATATATATTCTAGCTGGACCACCATTTCCCCCTATCTTATTTTCCTTCTCACCCAACAAGATCTCCCTCTCATTATTATGTGTGCTTCCAGGACTTTGGACAGTTGGACACGTCAGTCTTCTCTGTTCCCAGCCTCGGAGAGGGAAGAACTGTGTATGTTTGCATTATTTCCTGATACTTATCAGCTGTTCACTTCCTGAGTCCTAAGGAGCCTCCCTGTAGGGTGGAAATGGCTCAGTGGGGGGAGGATACTGTATACAGCAGGAGCTCTAGTCTATAGTGATGTCGTAGCAGCAAGAAGGCTGCTCCCCTTGCAGATGGTGTAAATTGAGGCTAGGGCCCTCTGTGAAAGCAAGACATAGCCACTTCTTCACTTTCTCACTTTACAGATGAGAAAAGTGGTGCTTAGAATAGCACAGAATTCACTTAACATTATAATTCTTGTCAGGTTCATAAGCAGAATTAGATTCTACATTTTGTAGAGGAGTCAGTTTTGCCATTTATTATTATTTTTTCTTAACTTCTTATTGAGTCTTTGTGAGTTGCACATCACGGGCCCTCGTCCCATTCATCTCCCTCTCCCTCGTATCCACCCTGCACCCTTGCAACCTCCTCTCCTCTCAAAATACAAACAAAACAAAACAAAAGCGTAGAAAACGTCTCATCGTGGAAGCTGCGTGTGTCACGGTGTGTTCCCCCACAGTACACCCCTCTGTCCACACATCTTCACTTGCAGATGTTCGTTACCATGACTCCCTGGTCTGATTCGAGGTCTCAGGCCTCTGTGACACCATCAACACTGGCTCCTCACTGGGACTACTCCTGGTTATCCTATAGTTGCCCTGTGTCGTGGAGATCATGCAGTTTTGGATCGGCAGGACTGGCCCCTTCACATGCCCCAAGAGTTCACAGATGATATAGATTTTGGGGGTGGGCCAACTCAGAGCCCTGGGTCTCGGTGTGTGTGACTGCTGAGCTGGCCAGCAAACCGGCTCTCTCTTATCCGCACCACGAGGGCGAGCTCTCCAGCACTGCTCTGGCTAGGCCACCCAGTGTTGCCATTGGCAGGAGGCAGAGTCAGTTCTCCTGCACTCGTGCCCTCGGGGCTGGCTCACCTGCACCCATGCCTCCAAAACCAGATCCACTGTGCTGCCCAGTCAAGGCTCTGGGCTTGTTCTTGCAAGGCTATTCCTCTCCACCCTTGTGTCTCCAGTTCCATCTCTCATCATAATGCTCAAACTGTTCTGCTTCTATTTCTCTCCCATCTGCCCACCATATACTTGCTCATTGTAGTGACTCCTGCTACAGGTGGGCTATGTGGCAGGTAGGCCTCTGGGTGATCTCCTCGGTCCCTGTTCTATGGCATGGTGGCCAGCAGGCCTCTAGGTATCTACAGCTGCCTGTGTGGTAGGTGGGTCTATGAAAGCTATGGCTGCCTTCCCCCTTCCTCACATACCTCATTGTATGGGGGCAGGCAGGCTTCTGTGTACCTATGGCTTGCCCAAGCCCTATGGTGGCAGGCAGGTCTCTAGGTGTCTCTCCCTGCTGGTGCCTTAAAGTATGGTGGTGGGTGGGTCTCTGGATGTCTTCCTTTTCCCATGATGCATTTTTGTGGCAGTTGGTGAGGCTCTGTGTGTCTCAGTTTTCACGTTTTAAAACGTCAGATTATTAGCTCAATTCTAGTTCATTTCTGTTTATCCATCCATCCATCCATCCATCCATGCATCCATCTACCCACTCACCTGTCTTATCACCTACCCTCCCACCCACTCATTCATATACCCATCTACCTATTAATTCACCAACTCACCGTCCTTCCATCAGCTACATTATTGAGATGAATAGATAACAATATTATACATGGGTAAAAGAAATTCACCTGCCCATCCATCCATCCATCGATCCATCCATCCATTTCCATGCCTCGTTTTATCTGATGCCATGCTGGTCACTTTCTGCAAACAGTGGGAGGAGAATCTGAGTTGTATCTTTTACCCAGCTTTATGCTCTTTTCTGCTGCTTTGTTGGGAAGGCAAGCATGCCCGTGGAGCCTAGCCAACAGGGAGGGGATTGGAAGCACTCAGGATGCCTGATAGATGGAATGGCTGAGGTTGTCTAGGCCAAATGCAAAGGACAGCAGCTGTTCCATCTCTGGTTTGAGCTCCAGTGTATTGGCAGAAATCCGGAAATAGAAGGAGAAGATGGATTCCCAAGGATGACACCTTACTTCTCTGAACTCCCGAAGAACCTTAGGTGCAGCATCCTTACTGATAGATACATCATCAGTGAGGCTTGGGGTAGAAACTGTGATGAATTACTGGCAGGCTCAAGGTGTGATTTCTGTTTTTTAGGAAACAGACATGTAGTTGGAAACGAGTAAACGTGTAAGAGACTATTAATACTACATCGCTGAGATGAATAGCTATCAGTACTCGAGGTTAAGGAAACCTCGTCGATCTTAGTGTGAAGTCTATGGAAAAGTTTCAGCCAACCTGTGAAAGCTGACATTGCATGGAAATTTTACATGTATACTTTTCTGAGGAGAGGCTTTTGCAACTGTAGTATCTTCTAGAGACACGGCAGGGTACGTATGCAACCATTCAGAAGTTTAATCTTCAGAGCATCCCCTGTTTTTCAGATGGGAAAGTCAACATAGAGAGGCTAAGTGGCAGGATCAGTACTTGAGCTCAAAACTGTTCATCTTCAAATGCTGGGCTTGCTCCAAGTTGCTTTGGGTCAGTTATTGCTTTAGGAAGGAGAAACTGAGGCTCGGAGTGGCTGGTCTATTTCTCTAGCTTTGATTTTTGTGCAGAAATGGCATGTCCCTGTTACTTTGAACAGAACGTCCATGCTTCAGGGGAAAACCGGAGAGACATAGCTGCATATTTCCTGCTGGGGACTTGGATGTGCACGATGAAGGGGCAGTGGTAGCTGTCACTGACTCCACATAATCTATACTTAAGAAAGAGCTTCTCAACTTCCAAGTGACTTCCTGAGAGAGGGTGAGGTCTCTAGAGCATTCAGATTTCATCTGTCTTAAAGATGGGGAGGGTATATAAATCATAGACGGCTTCCTTTGGTCACCATGTTTCCTTTGTGGTTCTAAAGGTACTATTTCCTCCGATGCTTAGAGGTGAGGGGAGGGTTAATCAGTGTGTCTAGTGTGGACTCTTTAGTAACCTCAGACACAGTCTCAGCAGGGGCTTTGACACCAACACCACTTAACTTTGCTGTTCACCTTGAGAAACGCAGTTCCGCAGACTCCAGAGGAAGCCTGCATCTTCTAACGACACCTAGGGCTTTGGATGCTCAGTGAATGCCTTCGCACCTTGACAAGCTGCAAGGTTTTAATGGGCTTGAAGCACTTTGAAGATGACCTGGTGAGGTTCTAATATACAAATTGAGACCTCATGGGAAATCATTATGTTGGGTTTGCTTGGATGAGGGCTATGGCTCAGAGAGAGGAGGGGAGAAAGCAAAACCCTATGGACCTCATGGCCCAAGTCAGTTTCTAGCAATAGGAAACTGGAGCTAGGTTAGGTTTGTGTGTAAAGGGAAAAAAATCACTGTGAGCACAGTCTTCAGGGGTGAGTGTGCTTGAGTGTTTTATGAGTGTGAATGTAGGCTTGGGGGTGAGGATGGTGTGTCTGGGTGTGGTGCTGTTAGGGGTGTGTGTAGTAATTAAGATCTGGCTTTGAATTCTGCACTCACTATTTACAAGGTAAGTTAACTTACTCCTTTGCATATCTTCTCATCTGTCAAAGAAGTGTCACAATGAATACTTCACAGGGTCATCGTAAGGATCACAATAAAATTCATGAGTGGAAAATGCAAAGCACATGGCCAGCATTAGCAAGTGTTGAGCAGTTGCAGATATAACTGCTGTGGTTCCTAGGTGCGGGCACATGCCTGCTCACACATGTTGTTTTTGTCCATCAGCTGTCTTAGTAGATCCTTACGGTGCACAAGCACTGGTGGGCTTTCCAATCGGCCTCCCCAGAGAAACCTTTCTGTGGAGGAGACCCTCTCCTGCAGGACCTTCTCCTGGGATTCATTCTTTTTAAGATGTGCACTGCCTTGTGGAGTCCCTTTTGCTCTCTCTCATCTCTGCGTCTTTGGTAGCAAGGGGAGGTATTCTGGAAAAGTTGGTGGTTTTACTTCATGACATGGAGACCTGCTGCTATCTGAGCCCTGGCTACAGGCTCACTGTTTCCTCCCGCATGCTTAGTTCTCATGCTCTGTGGATCAGAATAAACGAGAGAGGCCTTCTGAGTTGCCGTTGTGCTAAGTGCCTCCTTTGGTCCTCACTTTCAGCCCTTCACAATGGGCATCGCGTCATCCCAGTTCTGAAGTGCAGATTCTGCTTCTTAGCATCATTTGTCTCATTGAAGCCACACCAAAACTCTCACCTCAGAGGGAGAGAAAGAGCTTATTCTGTAGCCACGTATGAGTGACCATATCCTAGGAACACATACTTAGGTCAGATTCCATGTTCCAATGTGGCAACAGTTTCATGCAGTTTTTACTGTAAAAGAATCGTGGGTGGGGGGGGGGGCCGGAGAGATGGCTCAGAGGTTAAGAGCACTATTTGCTCTTCCAGAGGTCCTGAGTTCAATTCCCAGCAACCACATGGTGGCTCACAACCATCTATAATGAGATCTGGTGCCCTCTTCTGGCGGGCAGGTGTACATGCAGACAGAACACCGTATACATAATAAATAAATCTTAAAAAAAAAGAAAAAAGAAGCAGGGAAATAGTAAGTAATTTTTCAAATACGGCGTTGGAGACATGGGGTAGGTGGGTTAAAGTGAGGCGGGGAAATCTCTGATACTGGCCTCAGATGTTATCTTATGAGACTCTTAGCCTTCTTGTTGGTGGAAGCTTGTGGTCTGTTAAATTAATCCATCCCAAAAGTTGTATTTATTTATTTTTTCTGGTACTCACAGGGATGTTCAATCAGACACAAAGATGGCCAAGGAATGAGTATAGAGGGGCTAAAGATAGCATGAGAGAAGTTGTAATGAGGCTGTGGTCCTGCAACAAGCTGATCATTGAGGTACTAATCCGTTCAGTGTATGATGGGGCTTAATTCATCGTATCATAGTCAATGCATGATGCAGTCCCAGAAGACAGAATTTATCTCTGAAGTGGGGTGTGTCTCAGGGCAGACGCCTTATTAGATTTCTCAGTATTCACAACCCTGTATTTCAGTCATCTGTATCTATGGTTGTTTCTGTAACTAAAGTGGGAGCAACTCCAGGATGGAAGGAACCAGGCTCAGCTTCTAAGCAGTGTGAGCCGTGCCATGGGTAGTGAGTGGTGCAGGCTGGTTTGAATGAGAGTGTCTCCCTCACGGCTCGTCTCTGGAGGGGCCCACCAGCCAGCAGGCCTCATTTGTACCTATCATTACTTACATTTTCTTATTTTATTCTGCTGCCATATTACCAGGGTCTGATTAAGGTTTTACTGCTGGAACAATTAACTGAGGAGGAAACCCAAGTGTGTATAAAGACAGGGAGTCCTGTGGGCATCTCTGGTGTTCCTGACTGTGTTTAGGAACTGAGCCACCTGAAGTAGTGTCTTGGCAGCTGACATTTTTAGGGCGGATGACATGATCTGGAAAGATCTGTGGTTAGAGCGGGCGAGTGAGTAGGGTCAGTTGGGCTCAGTGGTGGGGTAAGTGAAGGATACGGGGAAGAGCACTGTTGGGAGAAAATATATAAAGAAGACAGCTCCTGTGAGCGAATGGGTTGGAGTGGAGTCTAGACAGATAGACAGGTTGGCTATGAAAAGCTTTGAACAATGCTTTAGGCGCTTGTAGAGAAATTGTGGGTCTAGCTTTAATAATGGCTTTATCATTAGCTTTTCCCACAAGACACGCTTCTTGGAGTACAGTGGGGAACCCAGAGGCCAAGTCTACACACTTGCAGACTTGACGTTGTTCTGAATCTGAGCCTCAGGTTCCTTATTTCCCAGCCTGTAAACAAGTTATTTTAAAGCCCCAGCCTCAGTTTTCTCATCTGTAAAGTAAGGGTAATCGTACCTTGGGACTGGAGAGATGGCTCAGCAGTTAAGATCATTGGATGCCCTTCGGGAGGACCTGGATTTTGCTCGTAGAACCTACAACTTCAGTTCCAGGGGACCCAGTGCACTCGACACCCATCTACAGAAGCCTGAGATGCACTTGGGGCACATAAATATATGCAAGCCAAGCTCTCATATTCATTAAATAAACGTAAGTAAAATCCTTTAGAAAGGACAGTCATATGTCACCGAAACAGTGACACCCAGAGTGTCTGACACCACGGAGTTGGCATTGAATGGGTTGGTTTCCTCTTTACCATTTCTCTTTGCTCACTTTCCTTCTGGAGGCGTCAGACACTATGGATGTACTGTACTCCCTGTTGGAAGAGAATTCTCTTTCTAGCCTCTTGGAACTGCTAGTTTTAATTTAGTGCCCATGGGCACTTGGCCTGGTATATGTCTCTTGAGGAAGTGATGGTGATAGCATCCTGATCAAGGCAGTTTTTGCCTGTAAGATCCTGTGAGGCTCTCCAATCTGGCTGCCTAGGCAGAATTCCAGCTGGGTCACATATACAGGGAACCCAGATAGGAGATTGGATCAAGAAGGAAAAACCAGGGAGACACAAGAACCAGAATCAGAGGGGAGGAAGATGGCAGACAAAAAGATGAAGGGCCCAAGCCTTGGGGGAAGGCTCTGATGGGAATGGGTAGGGGCTCTGTTAGGTTCTTTTTAAAAATTTTTTATTCATTTTTTCCCTAGTATAGCCCCCTCCCCTGTCTCCTCCTATCCCCCCATATTCCCTGCCCCCTCCCTGTGTCCTCAGTAAGGGGGGGCCTCCTCCCCTAACATCTGGCCTCAGCCTATCAAGTCTCATCTGGACTGCCGGCATCCTCTTCCTCGGTGGCCTGGCACGGCCTCCCCGTTCAGGGGAAGCGATCAACCAGTGGCTGCTAGAGTCCATGTCAGAAGCAGCCGCTGCTCCCGGTATTGTGAGACCCACAGGGAGACTGTGCTGCCTATCAACTACATCTGAGCAGGGGGTATAGGTCCTCACCATGCATGGTCCTTGGTTGGTGCATCCGTCTCTACAGCAATGCACCTCCCCATCCTCTCCCAGATTTGTTGGCTCCATTGCTCTCCTTATGGAGCTCATGTCTCCTCCAGGTCCTTCTATCCCCCAGCTCTTCCGTAAGACTCCCTGTGCTCCGCCCCAAAGTTTGGCTGTGAGTCCCAGCATTGATTCCATGTCCTGGTGGGTGGAATCTTTCAGAGGACATCTATGGTCGGCTCCTGTCCTGTTCCTTCTCTTCAACTGCTTCTGTTGTCTATTCTATTTGCCCTCCTGAATGAGAATTAAGCTTTCTCCCTAGAGTCCTCCTTGTTCTTTAGTTTCTTTAGGTCTGTTTATTGTAGTGTGGCTATCCTGTATCATGTGGCTACTATGCACTTATAAGTGAGTATAACCCACACATGTCTTTCTGGGTCTGGGTTACCTCACTCAGGATGGTTATTTTTCCTCTTCTAATCGTTGAGTGTTTACCACATATCTGCCACCATCTGGTTTTCGAGGCTACAACAGGAAGAAGGAAGCTTTCTCCTGATGCTCATATAGAAGTATATGAGAAAGATAATACATGCACATAGATATCACAAGATGATTCTGAATGGAGAAAAGGTGACCAGAGAACAGGCCACTCATTTACTTAACACAATTTTGAGTGTCTGCTATTTGCTAGTTATTGATCTAGCTCCTGGGACTATTTCAACAAAGAGGATAATCTTCACCTTCATGAACTTTGCATTTCAGATGAGACAGTCGCTTACCCAGTAGACCACTAAATAGATAATAAGGCTTAGTTAGTACTATGCAGAAAAATCAAGGGAGGTAATAGAGAGGAAGTGATCGGGTGGTTTCTTTTTAGATTGAGTGTTTAGAAGAGGCCATAGTCCAGCTCCAGGGAAGAACACTCAGTGTGGGCAATGCAGCAGGCATAAGGCTGAGTGAAAGGTCAGGGCTACTGAAGTGGGGAGGATGAAGATAGGAGTAGGAGTTTGCATCTGAGTGGTAAACGGAGCCTTGAGGGTATGCAAAGGAGTTAGGGCTTCATTTTTATGTCTGGGAAGTGATTAGAGGAGTTTGGACAAGGCAGTGATACACACACACACACACACACACACACACACACACACACATATATACACATATATACATATATATCACATGGGCATATAATATGTAACATTATACATTATACTATTATACATTATATAATGTATAATACATATATACATTATATGTAATGTATATATGCATTAAAAGATTCTGTCCAAAATTCTCTAATACATATATACATGTAGTAGAAACACTTATACACATAAATTACACAATATATAATATATATAATGCTATATATAGTATAATTTTGTGTGTATGAATGTTTTTGCTGTATGTATGTATGTATGTATGTATGTAGACAACAATCATACATGGTACTTGCAGAAGAGAGTGTGCAGTCCCCTAGAACTTGAGTTAACTGACAATTATAAGCATCCATGTGGGTGGGTCTTCTGAAAAAGCAGGAAATGCTCTTAACCACTGAACCATCTCTCTGGCTCATGTGATTTCTATTTTGAAATATGACTGGTTGTTCTGTGCAAGACAGATTATCAAGAGCTCAGATGACAAGTGCAGAGAGCAGATGGGGGATGTGTGCATGCATCTAGTGCTGCAGAGGTCCCCACACCAAAGGTGGCAGAACGTCCAAGGTTTTTTAAAAAAATTTATTCTATTTACTTTTTACATTTGTGATGGACTGGGTGATCTTGTGGATTCAACACTACACCCAGGCACTGGGAACTGTCAGTGTGAATTCAAGGGACTCAGGAGATCATCTGAGGCAGCATCTCTCAACATAGTTCTTGATCCAACAGCACCGGCAGCATCACCCGGAGGCTTGCCAGAGCTGATTGTCAGGGTGTCAGGGCTGCCCCTAGATCAGCTGAAGGAGCTTCGATGGCTGGTCTGTCTGGTATAGCTCCAAGTGAAGGATGCAGATGCGGAGGAGATGCAGACTGGTCCCTGGGGTGACGAGAATGAAGACGAGAAGGAGGTGAGGGCCTTGGTGCCAGGAGGGGACACAGAGGGTAATGAATGCAGACCCATGAGATCAGGAAGGCCTGCGTTGTAAAGATGAGCTAGTTCTTTGTCCCTTTTCAGAGTAATATAATGTGAGGTCATGAACTGACAGCAAAGAGGGAAGAAGTGGGAGGTGAGAGAACAAAGTGTGAAACGAGAAAATAGGGCGATGCCATAGGCGTGCTCATTATTGCTCTCTGTCTCACAGAGGGCAGGGAAGGCCACAGCTTCTCTGTGCTGTTCACCTTTGCAGACTGTAAAGTGGAGGCCAGGATGCCAGTGGGGCCCTGGCTGTACCTTCAAGCTATGTTCTCCAGTGCATTCGCGGACAAAAAAAAAACTACAGCTAGTTTTCCCAGAGCTTGGACAATATTCTAATTTTTAAAGCTTATTTTAAAGGTTTTTACCCTGAGAGGGCAAGATGAAAATTTAAGAACATGACACCCCCATTCTCAAAAGGTGGGGGTGGGTGTTTTTGGTCATGTGGTGGTGCGTGTGGTGAGTGGAAGTTTGAAGAGACCAGAGACAGCATGTTGGAGGAGGCTGCTGGCTGCGGCTGCTGTTGTCGGAGACGAGTATAGCCCCAACGGACCCAAATAACCCTAAACAGCCAGGAGAAGTAAAGGGGCTCCCCCTCTCTCCACGAACCTTTTTTCTCCTACATAGGGTTGCAAGGTTGGAAGTAGAGTTTAAAAGAAAGAGCGGTACACACTCACCACAAGCCACATGTGCTATTTACATTTATGCTAAAGTTAAAATAATTAACACAAAGGATCCCCCTCACTAGCATTAGGTGTTTCCCAAGTGCTCAGCAGCCCTACTGTGCTGCTTGGCAGAGCTGCCTATGTAGGCTGTCCTGTTATATCTGCTGCCTGGCAAAGGGCAGGGATCAAGGTTGCATCAGTGAGCACAGCCCTGGCAAGACTGTGCGGCCTAGAAGGTCTTTCTAGAAGCTCTTTCTTCCTACTAACGTAGCTGGTGACACCTGTAGAGAGAGAGTCCCTTGGGGGGGGGTGGATAGACCTTTTGGACTAGTAGTGCCACTGTGTCCTTCACACTGTATTTGGGGATGAGCAGGCCACAGATTACATTGTCATGTGGCTTCTTGGGAGCCAAAAGTTCGGTGTAGACAAAGCATGCGTGCTTGTTTCATGGCTTCCTGCTGGGTTTTGTAGGCTTTGACCCCTTCCTGGAGATGGCTACTCAATGTTTGCCCGTCTGCTTGTGTTTATGCTTCCTGTGGCCAGAGAAGCCAGCTTTGCCATGTCTCCTATTTCCTTTTTTTTTTTAAATTTTTTTAAAATTTAATTTAGTTATTCAGATTACAACTCAATTGTTACCCTATCACTTGTATCCTCCCATTCCTCCCTCCCTCCCACTTTCACCCTATTCCCCTCCCCTAGGTCTGTGACCGGGAGGACTTCCTCCCCCACTATATGGTCATAGGCTAGCAAGTCTCAACTAGGTAGCCTGCTTATTTTTTCTTTGAGTGCCACCAGGCCTCCTCACCTTGACTGCGCCATGTCAGAACCTTGGAACAGGAAAGTTCGGAGATTCCTGCTTCACTGCGTGTAGTAGGATCAGTTAATGGACGTCCTTTCCTCAGCCCAGGCATTCCCTGGGCACAGACAGGAAGGAACCTTTCTTCATTTTCCACATGGTTGACCCAAGTGGTCTGTCTGTAGGGCAGTTTGGCAAGATAAACTTTTTTTAAAATGTTAATTAAAAAAAAATGTATTCACTTTACATCCTAGTCACAGCCTCATCCCTCCTCTCTTCCTAGTCTCCCCCTCCGTCTCCCCCGTACCTCTGCCCCTATTCTGTGGGAGCCCCCTTTGCACCCCCCCCCCCAGCTTATCAAATCACATCAGGACTGAGTGTGTCCTTTTCCTCTGTGGCCTGGCAAGTCAGCCCCGCCAGGGGGAACTGACCAAAAAGCTGTCAACAGAGTCCATGTCAGAGATAGTCCTGCTTCCCTTACTAGAGGACCCACAAGAAGCCTGAGATGCCCATTGGCTACATCTGTGTAGGGGGCCTAGGTCCAGTCCACGCATGGTCCTTAGCTGGAGCTTCAGTCTCTGCAGGTCTTAGTTAGTTGGTTCTGTTGGTCTTCTTGGGAGCTCCTGTCACCTCCAGGTCCCTTTTTTCCTTCCCCCCACTTTTCCACAAGAGTCCCTACACATTGCCCAATGTTTGGCTTTGAGTCTCAGCAGCAAGGTAAACTTTTTAAGAAATGGCTTCCTCCTGGTTCTCCTGTTCCACCACCACCACTGTTAGGCTTAACTCTGTAGGTCTGTAGGGCCTCAGTTTCCCCAGCTTGTGTAATATTTCCTGTGGCAATGTGAACAAACATGTATTCCTGATAGATGGAAGAAATGGTTTCATTCAGATGCGACAGGAACATGGGTGGGAGGCTACCTTCGAGAACACAGGCTGCTTATAGACAGACCAAGAAGAATCCCCTCCCTGTTAACCTCATGGAGGGGCAGGCCTTGGGTAGCTTTGTGAACCATGACTCACCTGCTAAACTTAACCAGGGCTTCTTACACATGAGTTGTCATAACATGAGGTGTCAGCGCTCCAAAGCTTTCCTGTGTTTTCTTTTGTGATTAGTCATGGGCTGTGAGCAACGAGTCACATCTGGGCTTCTGTTTTCACCTACGACTGTTTTACCTCTTAGGCACAAACTCATGCTTATTTCTACCCTTTGCTGGCTTGACCTTAGCTGCAGAACTCCAAATGTCATGTGGATCACCGCCAGATAGCTTTCCCATCTTCTCAGATGATCACTTCCGCTCTGATGGCTTCATATGTCACCTATATAATATACTCAGATCTGTGTCTGTAGTCCACATTGCTTCCTTAAAGGGCAGAGATGAAAATCATGTATTTTAGTTATCATTTTTGGATGGACAGCAAGCTCTAGAAATCTACCTATCTCTGCTTTCCCAGCTCTGGGGTTACAAGTGTACACTACCAGGATCTTAAAAGATTACAATTATTTTTTTATTTATCTGTGTTTGTACGTGTGTGTGTGTGTGTGTGTGTGTGTGTGTGTGTGTGTGTGTGTGTGTACCCATGTATGCCATAGCACGCAAGTAGAGTTCTGAGGACAACTTGGAGGAGTTGGCCCTTGTTTCCTTTTCTATCGTGTGGGTTCTGGTGATGGAACTCTGCCACCAGGCTTGGAGGGAAGCGCCTTTCCTGCAGAGGGGTCTTGCTGTCCCCTTGCTTTTCAAAACACAACTTCTAGGGCTTGAACTCACGTTCTTGTCCTTGTACATCTAAGTACTTTACCCCCTGACATGTATCCCCGGGCCCTGCACCCATCAGATTTTACTCTGCATCTTTCTCTTTGGCAGCTTTATAGGGGAATCCAGGCTGGGTACGCCTTCCTCCTTTTGCGGAGCTCATTCCTGGTTCTAGATCCTTCTACTCTGGAGGTTAAAAAGAACTGTGGGAAGACTTTGTGCTAGTACCCAGGACTGAGGTCTACACCTTGATTACACCTTTACAGCCTGGAAAAACCAAACCCTCTTTCCCCTGCCCTTTAGGAGCAGTCTCCAGAGACAGCTCTGCAGCCAGCTGACCGTGTGGCTGCTCCCTTCGGCTGAGGCATGTCTTGTTCACAATTACATGCCTGGCTTCCTTCTTTGAAAACACCTGATGCCTATAATAAAATTGGAACAGTTGAATATTACCTCAGAGTGACTGGCAGTCCTGACCAGGAAGGTAATTGAATGCATTTAGTGGCGAGAAGATGTTAAGTTGTCTACAGACAGTGTACCTGCTTTGAGGATCTGTGTACACAAAGCTGTCATACATGGCCACACACGCTTGGGTGTATTTTGGATGACATGTTTTATAAGTACAAAGAGAGTGTGCTAGACCCTTTGAAATAAGCATAAAATGCCATTTATTCAATGGGAGCCTGTCCTCGTCAGCAGGACCAGGCAGCCTTGGAGCAAGAAGAGCTTCTTTCCTTTCAGAGGAGAGAGGAGGAATGTGGGTGGTCTTTGGACCGCTTTTGCAGAGAACAACGCCTGAGGTCATATGAGGCTACAGAGAGGATGTAGGTGTGGATGTTAAAGGACAGCCAGGCTGTGAGCATCAGACCCTCTGGAACATGGACACGGGGCGTGGTTCCACTTGCTTGTATGGTGGAGACCTGCGTACCAATGATCCCAGTGCCCTCAGTGTTCTCTGTGTTGGCGTCTCTGCATGGAGGAAGCCTGGCTCAGGAAAAAGCAGAATTTATACTTGCAGGACTTCTAACTGTTTAGGTCATTAATCCAAGTTGTTCCTTTTACTCCTGCCATAGCAAAGCGGGGTGTGCTTAGTATGCTCACAATTAATCCTTGACCAAGTGGTTCAGCTCCGGAGCCTTCATTGTGTGATCAAAGCTTCCGCTTTTCTGCTCTCTCTTTAGTGAAGTTAGAAGACTCAGTGTCCCCAAGTGACTCTTTATTGCCCTAATGACAAAACGACAAATTCACAGATGGTCTTTGTGGTGTGGTCCATGTCTGTGTCTTCGTCTTAATACCTCTTTGCTCCTTGTAGCACATTGGTGTTCTTCTTGCTCCTTAAGTGTCTTGTATTTACTTGTGTCTCTTGGGTACATTGTGAGTGCTTTGCCTGTAGAAAGACTGCTAGCACTCAAACAGCTTCAGCAATAGGGTTCCTCTTTATCTTATATAACAAAGGATTCAAAAGGGAGGCTGTAGGCTAGTCTGTTTAGTAGCTCAATGGTGTCACCAAAAGTCAAGCCTCCACATCTTTGTGTTTTATCATCTCAGCACCTTGTTTGGCCTTTATCATGTGTGTAAGATGGTGGCAGCCACATTCCCAGATATCACATTTTAACACTAGTGTGTGCAGTAGTGGAAGCAGGAGGAATATTCCTCTTGTGTATGTCTTGCTATGAAGTAGGGCACCTTGAAAAGAAACCAGGTACCAGCTTTTGCATTTTTAGACTAAACTTACCCTAGTTGTATAAAGGTAAAATTAGAATTGAATGATGTTCTGAGAAACTGGTGTCCTAGTCTGAGTTCTGTCATTGACTATTTGATTTTATCCTCTTGAGATGCTCACCCCTGCCACGTGGAATGAGTTGGACCAAATAATCACTGGGTACACAATATAGTCATGTCACCTGTCCACTCATGCCAGATCTGTACATTCAATTCCTTCTCACCATACATCCACCCATCCAGTCACCCATCCAGTCACCCATCCCTCCACCCATCCATCCACCCACCCATCCATCCATCTATCCTTCCATCCATCAATCTATCCTTCCATCCATCCAACCACCCATCAATCCATCTATCCACCCATCTAACCACCAATCCATCCATCTATCCATCCTCCCATCCATCCACCCACCCATCTACCTACTCACCCATCCACCCACTCATCTATCCATCATCCATCCATCCATTCACATACCCACCCATCCATCCACCCATCCACCCACCCACCCATCCACCCACCCACCCATCCATCCATCCACCCACCCATCCATCCACCCATCTATCCATCCATCTATCCATCCATGCCTCCTTTACTTCCCACCATGCATTTACTTTTATTTGACTTGTGTTTACTGTGGGGCTGTTATGCTCCAGGGATTATGGCAGGTCATAGGGTTTTTAGTGCATAACAAGAGAGATGAGATTTCTATCCTCCTGAGAGTTATAGTCTGATGAAAGAGACAGAGATGAAATAATGACAACCAATGAGCTATTCCAGGACTATCTGACTTTGGAGCATGACAGTTATACACTGTCGTGGAACACTGTCCTCTGTGTATGGTGCAATTGTCCTCTGGAATTCTCAGCAACTATGATTTGCACTAAACCCAAACAAGATTGAGCCCATTAACATTCCATCCTGGAGGCGGGATAGTCACAGGGCTCTACTCCTCCTTGAAGTTATATAGACAGTTAAGAGTTTCTGGGAGGTAGGTGTTTTCTTTCAATGGTGTAGTCACCCTTAAGCTGCCCAAGCTTTTATAATTCACTCCAACCAAATTCACTGGTGGAACAGAGTAGATTGGAGTATAATTGCCAAGTTGGTTGGCTGTTGGTGCCATGCCTGCGGTGGACCGATGTTTGTTCTCCCAGGAGAAGTTCATACAGGACTGTGGGCTTTGAGATCAGGCATAGGAGAAGCTAAAGTCCAGTGCTATCTTATAGCTTGGACTGTGGTGGGCAAGATGTTTCTAACATCTTTGAGAAAGAAGCACAGGAAATTCAGTGTTCTATGTTAGTTTCATTCTTTTTCTCTAAAAGTAAGGAGTAGGGGCTGGAGAGATTATGGCTCAGTGGTTATAAGCACTTGCTGGTCTTGTAGAAGAATGGCGTCTGGTTCCCAGCACCCATGTGGTGGCTCACAGCTGTCTGTAACTCCAGTTCCAGGGGATCTCATACCCTCTTGGGGCCTCTGGGGGGCACTCAACACATGTGGTGCACAGTCATACATGTAGGCAAAAAAACATACGCATAAAGTAAGAATAAATAAATCTGAAAAAAATAAATTTAATGATAATTAAAACACAATAAAGTAAGTAGATGTTACCCATCTGGATTGACGAGTTTTTATAATAATATGAGCATAAAGCCATCACTTCCAAACAAGAATGTACCTCACCCATTTCCCTATACCTTCTTCAGGCTTGGACTTCAGATGGGGACTGCGCTGTTCTCTGTACTTTTGTATCTGGTCCCATTTTGCTTAGCAAACAGTTCTTGGATCTACTCTTGTCTTCTGTTGCTAGTGGTTCATTTTTTATCACCACTTAATCTTCCCTTGTGCGAATGTAGACAGTGTCTAGCAGTACAAATGTCAGGTCAGAAGGTGGATGTAACCACACCATGGAAAACCGTTAGAGTCCCAGCTGTCCTCTGTCCCTGCCAACACTCAATACTTCCAGCTTCTGATCAGCGTTCAATATGGATGTGGCTCAATCATCGAGTTTTCTGCAGCACTTCTCTGCTGGCATTTTGCATCTCTTCTTGTGTTTTTCCCTTTACTCCTGTATGTTTGTGACAGGTCTGTTGCAAAAGTAACTTTTATTCACTCACTATAACTGTCTCCAAGGCTTATTGCCTCTGTCTACTAATCTCTGCCTAGTCCTGGAAGCTTCTAGCCTCCATCCAATTTAACCTAGGCCAAGAAGGTTTTCAGCCTCTGAGACTTCCTGCTGAAAAAGCTCACCATTTGTAGCTCTTTCTGAATTCTGGCTGGCTGCTTCAACTCAGCTGTCTGGCTCAAAATGCCTCTCCAAGCTGACTGATTCAAACTGGCTTCTCTTGGCTTCTGAACAAACTGCCCTGCTTGGCCTCATACTCACTCTGACAATATATTCTAATCTTTTGGCTTCTCATTCTCTGGCTCATTAAGTCTTCACCTGTGTCTACCTTGTTCTCTCTCTCTCTCTCTCTCTCTCTCTCTCTCTCTCTCTCTCTCTCTCTCTCTCTGCAACCTGTCTCTGTACAACTGTCACAGTAAAACTGCCTCTGAATTCCACCAATTGAACTGCCATGAACTCAATTCTCCTGCACTGCCTCTCAACTCACTGACTCAACAGAACAGACTAGAACTCAGAGATCTGCAAGCCTCTGTCTCCTAAATGCCGAGATTAAAGGCATGTACCACCATGCCTGTATCTAAACTTTTTTTTACCTGAAACTAGCTCTGTACCAACTTGGAGCTCTTCTTGCCTCTGTCTCCTGAGATTCAAGGTGTGTCTGTAGTCCAGCTGGATCACACAGACCTAGAAAGTCTTTCGGGGTGCGGGGGTGATCTCTTGCCAGAGCAGCCATGTTCTGAATTAAAATTCCTCTACAGTCTGTTAAATGATTTACTTGCATTCTTTTTCATTTAAATTGTATTTGCTTGTTTTACTTTGTGTGCATATGTATGTGTGTGGGCACGTGCAAGCCACGGTGTGCTTGTGGGGATCAGAGAACAACTTTCAGGGTCACTTCTCTCCTTCTGCCACGTGAGGACTGTGGATCGAACTCTTGTCATCAGGCTTGGTGGCTAGTATGTTTTCCTGCTGAGCCATATTGCGGGTCCTAATGGAATTACTTTTAAAGCCTTCAACTGTAAAGGTTTTTTTTTCCAATCTGTCTTCATTTTGTCAGACAGACTTATTACATGTGCTACTCACAGTTTCTGACTTATTCATTCATATTCTTGCTGGAGCTTTTTGTGAAGAGAAAATTTGAATGTTGATGAAGTCCAATATATTATTTTCTTTTGTAGCTAGCTTTTTGTATTTAAAAATAAATCATTGCTTATTCTAAACTTGAAGAAACGTTATCTCCTAGGAATTTATGTTTCCAGCTTTTTTTTTTATGTTTGTTCTGTGATGCATCTTGAATTAATTATCTTGCGTGGTATGAGATAGAAGTTGAAGTTGATTTTTAGAAACACACGTCTTCAGCTGGAGAGATGGGTAAGAGCATTCATTGCTCTTGCAGAGGATCTGGGTTCAGTTGCTGCCATCCACATGGCAGCTTGCAGTCATCTGTAACTCAGGTTCTAGGGGGGATCTGATGCCCTCTTTTGGCTACTGGAGGTACTACAGAGGTGCACATGGTGCACACACATACATGCAGGCAAACACCCTTACACATGAGATTAAAATAAACAAATCTTTAAAAAAAATACAGATCTTCTTTCTCCCATTTAATTGCCTTGGTGATTTCGTCACCATTCATTTGTGTGTGTTACGTCTGAGTCTGTTCCTGTGCTCTCTGTTCTGCTCAGCAATCTGCATTCACAATCTCTTACACTGTCAGTGTTAGGAAAGTCTTGAAATCAGGCTGGAGAAGAAAGCCAACTCTGTTCTTGGTGGTTATGATTGCTTGCTTATGCTGGAGCCTTTGCATTTTAATTATGATTTTAGAATTATTGAAAAATGTCTTTAGTAGAATTCTGCAAGAGATCTTGATTTTTGAGTCCATCAAATTGATGGGTCAATCTGAGATCATAAACATAAAAATACAAATTTTTCTATGTCCTAGGATATAAACAGTATATATCTTTTCATCAATTTAGTCTTAAATATGTTTATAATTCTTTTATGGCTTTTAGCACATAGGTGAACATCTTTTAGTGGATTCACCACTACCACCACCACCACCATTATCGTATTGGAGATCGGACCTCTTATAACCTAGGAAATCTTCCTACCACTGAGTCACACATCTTAACCTCACAAATCAAAGAATGATTTATTCTTTCATATAAAACACTATACTAAATGCATATATATAAAATATATAATACATATATAGCCTTATATAAAATGTTATTAGAATTAATTTTAATCTTTATTTGTTGCTGTTTCATAAGATTAGAACTGGCTTGTATATATTGACTATTTGTTTTGAAAGGCTTGTAAAATCTGTTTATTTGGCCTGAGAGCTCTTTGTGGACGGATTCTGTAAGGTGTCTTTTATTTGCAAGCATGTTGTCTCTGAATGAGTACACCTGACTTTGTTCTTTTCAATAGTTTGTATTTATTTCGTTTCTTGCTTTATTTCAATGATTATGGCATCTAGTGCAAGGCTGAGCATTCTTGTTCCAATTCTAGTGGAAAAGCAGCCAATGCTTCATTATTATGATGATGCTGGTAGAGTCTGTTATTGATTTGCTCTATTAGAGTGAAAAGGTGTCATCTGATCTGCATTTGCTGAGAGTTATGCTTAAAAATATTATGAGTGATCATTTTATTGAGGATTTTTCCTGCATCAATTGAGAAGGCCTGGTGGTACGCCTCAGTCAGCTTTAAGAACAGCCTCCTCACTAGCAGGAAGTGTTCAAGGGCAAAAGTTCACAATTTCTGATAAAGATAGTGGTTTAAACTGGCTTTTTTCTGCCAGACATGGTGGCACATGCCTTTAATCTCAACACACAGGGGGGCAGAGGCAGGGGGATCGCTGTGGGTTCAAGGCTAGCCTAGTATACAGAGTGAATCCAAGACAACCAGGGCTACAGGGAAACCCTTTCTCAACCCCCCCCCCACAAAAAAACCAGCCAACCCACTATAAAAACGCGGCTCCTTTCTGAGGTTTTAATTTTTTACAGAACACTTTTATGTGTTTGCATGTTTTGTTTGCATATTTATCTGTGTATTTATAATGTGTACTCAGTGTTTGTGGAGGCTATGAGAAGGTGTTTGCTCCCCTGAGACTGGGGTGACAGACAGTTGTGAATCAAACCTGGGTCCTGCAGAACTCCGCTAGCCACTGAGCCATCTCTCTGTTCCCAACAGCATCATTTTTTAAATGGATAATTTGTGCACTCTGGAAGGCAAAGCCCCATGAGCTTACAAGTCACTTCTTGGAAAGACTTCTAGATATATGTTCTTTTTTTTAATTAAACAGATGCAAATGGTCAAACAGAAATTATTGACTTCCCTCTTGATCTGGTCTAAGAAAATCCTCAAACTCATCTTCTGCCATGGCTTCTTGGGCCTTGGAAGGTGGAATCTGGTCTGATTGAACCTCGTGGGCCTACATTAATCATCTTCCTCTGACTCCACCTTTTTAAGCTCATGGGTTTACATGTCCCTCTCTCTGTGCTGTATTGGGGCAGCTCATACTTAATGCAGTGGTGCTTCTGTGAGCAACCTGGTGTCCTTTTTTACTGTTTTCTCTCAGAAACTGCAGTCAAAAGACGCCTCCCTCCTTTTTTGTCAACAAGCAAAACAAACATTTGGAAGCTGAGGATGCTATCAGCAGTAGAGCATATGATCTACATGTCTGAGGCTATCTGCTCAATCCCTAGCCTTGAGAACGTGGAGCTGTGTCTCCATGACCCATTAATGGTGCCCTTTATCCAGCTATAAGTCAGCACTATGCAGTGGTCTGAAGACTGATGCTGATTGGCTGGGCCTGGTCCCATGTCTACACCTGGGTGAGTGAGAAACCACCCTGTAGCTCATATGGGGTGGGGGAAGAGGAATGCAAAATAAGCAAGACAAAAACAAGATGAGATAACTGCCTCCCCCCCCCCACCAACTCAGAAACAACCATACAAGAACTTCTAGATTCTTTCTTGGCCAGTTCTCTGTTTGTATACAGCGAGAAATACATACAGTGTCGGGGTGGTGGTGGTGCTGGGCAGTCTCTGTGGGTGCTCTTTGGGTAAGATGGCTAAGCGAATGCTTGTTGATAGGCTAGCCCATTGGATTTATAGTGGGCTGAGCAAGTATGCCTTAATTGTATTGACTCATGAGTTGATGTTGATCAGGAAGATGGTCCCCAGGACATGCTCTCTGGTTTTGTAAATAATCCACTCTGCTTATTGTAAATAATCTGCTTCTGGATTGTTGGATTGTTCAGTTTAGCTAACTTACAGAAAAACATAGAAATGAAGCACGATCTCTAGCTTTTTATTTTTTGCTATGGAAGTATACATATTATGAAAACTGCCATCTATTCATTTAACCAACACTTTACTGTGGTGAGGTCTCGGTTTCATAAAGAGAAGGAGAAGGCTACAATGTCACACTAGAAGACAGCTCTTCCCAAGAAGGGATAATTGGCTGCCTTATACTGACATTAAAATAAAATAACATAACAGATACTGCACAAACAATTGCAACACATTTCAGCTTTCAAAATTACAGCGAATCTAATTTCTGTAATTTCCTCGGTATACATTCGTTACTTTAAGAAATCTGTATTTGACAGTGCATTGTGGCATGGAACCTTGATGTCAGCCTGTGGACTTGATTGCTTTTCAGACTTCTCAGGTAGTTCAGGGTTATGTAGCTCTGCTGATAGTTGCGGAAGAATGGTGCCGTTTATGATTTCCCACTCAATTTAGATCCTTTTCAGTTATACTAACAGCAGCTGAAAAACATCTACCCTACCCAAGTCATAAATGCACACTTTGGTCTAACACACCTGGGCCATTTCTGTCCCCTTTCTGGAGAGGACAGGGGAAAGGCCATGGCACCTGAAGGATGGAGGAAGGAGGATGGGCATTCACCTAAAGGCTCCCTCCTTGGGGGTGCTAAAAAACCCTAATCATTTTGACTGAGGCAGGCAGGGAGTTTTACCAGAAGCAAATAATATGCTCTCTCTAGGCTGGGCTGCTTGTAGCACTTCTAGAGTGGTGAAAAAAAATGGTGTACTTGGGATCTATCCCCCCAACAGACATCCCTCCCTTGCTGAGCATCAGAAGCAGGCCCTTAATGTCCACAGGCTGGATCCAGGAACCTACTGACAGGATGGAATTTCAGGGATTAGTACTCAGCTCTTCCTCATGACCACAGCCTCACCTGTACAAGAACAAGAAGACTGTCTTAAGAACAAGTCATGTAAAAAATACCCTAAGGTTTAACCAAACCAAGTTCCGGATGACCCAGAAGAGCCAACGTCATCATTCTGAGGCCTCCTTACTCAGGACATAATGTCAAGATGCTGGGTGATAGTGGTAGGTAACAGTTGACATCAGTGGGATTATTGGCATTCTGGACCGGCTCATTCTTATTTCTCAGGGACCTCCTTGTGATCTCTGTGTTACCAGTAGCTGTGGCTGCTGCTCACTGTGTGCCAGAACCATCTCCCACAGGTGGCAGCCAAAATGATCTCCAGGCACATGACACGTGACCTCTGAAGGGGGTGGACAAACAGCCCTGGCTGTGAGCCATCCCACAGAGAAGTCTCCCTGCCTCACTGTGGGGCGGAAGTCAGTTCTGAGGGCTTCCTCATACCATGAATGTTCATACGCTAGATGAAGCCCATAGTTCTGGGGTGAAGAAACACCAGTTCAGTTTAGTGGAGAAACAAAAGTTACTTGGAATGGCAGAGAAGTGATTTTCATGGAGTGCTGTTAGGGAGACCTGTAGGGGAGGGATAACCATATATAAACCTCTCCTTTCTTCTTTTATTCTCTGTTTTTTACCGTGACTCCTTCCTTCCTCTTTTTTTATTCCTTTGTCTCTTTTGGGATTCATACAACTTTTTACCTACTATTTTTTATTGTAGTAAAATACATATATAGTTATGTATTTTTTATTGTAATAAAATACATATATAGTTATATATTTTATTGTAATAAAATACATATATAGTTATGTGTTTTTATTGTAATAAAATGCATAAATAATTTAATACTTTAGTCATTATAACAGGTGGTTCAGGAACCTTCCCAGTGTTGCACAGCTGTCGTCACGAACTCTAGCAGTCCTTATTATGCTGAATGATCCATTCAGTTTTGTTTCCCTTCCCACCTCTGAACACATAGACACCTAACTTAGTTGCCTTACTGTAATCCCGAGCCTTGTATAGCGTCCCCCTCACACCCAGATGACTAGTGGAGACTGTGTTGTAGAAAGCAGTCCACTGAGCAAAACAGCTGCCACCTTCATGAAATCAGCTGTCCCTGCTTGCAAGTGCCAATCATGATCAGGCCTGTGGACTGTTGACATTCCCTCATAGAAGGAAGGGATGGGAAAGGTCAGCCGGTTCTCACTCGAGTGTCCAGCAGATCATCTTTGTTCTCAATGCATGTGGCCTCGGGATCTCTGGAAGTACTAGAATTCATAGGTTGGGAAAGTTAACTGATGGGGTCTTCATCCATGCAGCAATGGAGAGACCATCATCCATATTGAGTTCAGACCTTCTTCTATGGCTGCTTAGGGTCAAGATGCTCCTGTCACTAACCACTTACTCACCCTCTGTAGGTGACCCCCATCCATGCTCTGTAGGTGACTCCTCATCCATGCTCTGTAGGTGACCCTCACACTCATACTTTTTAAGTGATCCCATACCCATGTTCCATAGGTGATTCCTCACCCATGCTCTATAAGCAAGCCTAATAAATTCATTGATTCCCCAGGGTGAAGTTTGCTGGAAAGGTACTTTGGTTTGCATTATGACCTTAGGAGGAGGAGGAGGAGGAGGAGGAGGAGGAGGAAGAGGAATAAGAGGAGGAGAGGAGGAAGAGGAGGAGGAAGAAGAGAGAGGAGGAGGAGGAGGCAAAGGAGGGCAGAGGTAGGATGTTGTTAATATCTCCCCAGGGAAGGAATTCTCACAACAGGTGATGAGACTCAGCCACGCACAGCAACCTTCATAATCCTCTTAGCCCCCCTGAGCTGGCCTCTCATGGCTTCTCCTTCATGGTTGTGCATCCCATAGACCACCCTATGCTATGCTCCCCAGCAATTATTCTAAATTCTTCCTATTGCATCTCCTTTGTCTGAAGTGAGCGTCCTACGCTCTTTGAAAACTTGAAGCTCTCAACCTGGCATCCTCCATCTTCTTTGGGCCCATCCTATGCGAGCCATGCAGTCACCTTTTCTAAAGTTAGGTGTTCTATGTTCTACCAGTGTCTTTGCTGCTTGTGCCTCCTGCCTCCAGAACCTGCTGTGATAACTTCACTTTTCTTCTAGCAGGTTTGGGACGTCTGTTGTATTCTCTTAATGTGTCATGGCAGACGTCTTGGGGGATGCCATAACAAATTACCATAGACCTGGTAGATTAAGCCAAAGAAACTTATTCTCACAGTTCATGGAGCTGGGAACTCCAAGATCAAAGATACCAACATGGTTAGGTGCCGTAGAGGTTCCTCTTTCTGGCGTAGAGTTGTCACGTGATATACATAAGGATGATGCTCTCTGATATCTTCTTGTTTTTTCTTTGTGTTTTTGTGCAGATGAGTGAGTGTTTTGTCTGCATGAATGTCTGTAATCCTCTGAGAGGCCAGAAGAGCGTGTCAGATCCTTTGAAACTGGAGTTAACAGATAGCTCTGTGCTGCCATGTGTGTGCTGGGAATTCAACCTGGATCCTCTGGAAGAGCAGCCAGTGCTATTAACCTATAAACCATTTCTCCAGCTACCTGTAATGTCTTCTTAAGGGCACCAATTTTTAAAAATTACTTATTGGTTCCTTGTGAATTTCACATTATTCCCCCCACCCCGAATCCCGCTCATTTCCCCTGCCCCTTGTATCTGTCTTCCACCCTTGCAAACTCCCCCACTCACCAGAGAAAAAAAATCTTGTGGAACCTGTGTGAACCACATTTCTTTGCTTGCCATTAATCATTGCAATTTCTCACTGGTCTGGTGGCCTCTGGCTTCTGCTACTTTATTAATACTGGAACCTCACCGGGAGTCCTCTCAGATATCTTGTTGTCCTGTGTCATGGAGATCCTGTAGCTTTGGATCTGTAGGAATGGTTTCTTCGTGTACTGCAGCAGTCGATGGGGTCGATGTGGGGATGGGTCAACTTTAAGTCCTGGATCTGGGCCTGTGAGGCATCTGTGGTGGTCAGCCTACTGGCTCTCCCACTCTCCCACCCTCAGGGAGACCAGGACCAGCCCTACCCTGCTGCCCTGGTGAAGTGCAGGGACTGCTTTCCCGAGTGTTGCAGTTGGTGAGAGACAAGGCCAGTTCCCTGACTCTCTGACCCAGCTCTCCTACCTGCCATAGATGGCGAGGGTTAAGGGAGTCTAGGAGGGTGTCTCTCTCTTGTCCTCACCACTGATGGGTACCTATCTTATTATGACCTCATTCAAAATTAATAACCAACTAAAGGTCCCATATGCCTGTTCTCTGCATAGGAGGCATCAACATCTGAAATTGGAAGGCGATATCCTTTTCATGCCTCATCTATGTCCTTTCTAAAACTTCAGACAACCCATCATTTTTATCCCCTCATCCCACCACTAAGCTCCCTCTTCCAGTCCATACTGCACACTGTAGCCAGCCCTGGTTTTCCTTAGAGCTCGTCATGTTATCTCACATAGGTTGTTGCTGGAGGAATCCACACTCCTTGGCAAGGCATTTGAGACTTCCCCATGACTCTGCCCACCTCCATCTTTCTCTCATCATCCCCATCACATCACGCTCCTACTGACAACCCTGCGGGGACGCTTCAGTTTTATGATGCCTGTTTCTGCTTGATGCTCTATCATGCAGACATGTCTACAACTGCACTTCAGCCCCTTTGATGTACCGTGTCTTTTCTTGAACCCATCATGGTCAAGATCAGGCGGTCTCTTTCTCTTGGTGGATACAGCATATACCCTGAGATATTTAATATGCTTTTCTCTGCCTTATTCTGCATTTTTCCACCTTTGTCTCGTAGGGAGGAAACTTCTGCAGGGCAGGAAGTCTTCCCGCTTTCACCTGGTTAATGCCAGGGCCTTGCACACGCGCAGACCTTCAATACCCTGCATACTAGATAGTTAGATTTACTCTGCAGAGGGAGAGGGCAAAAGTCAGACAATAGCTAAGAGTTCTTGACTTTGATTTAATCAGAGGAGAAATGTTTTGAGTGAGAGTTGATCGATAATGAAGAGGCTAAGAGAGGCTCTGAGTGTCTGTTTCTGATAACGTCCAAATGAAAGCTGGGAAGGCAATCTTATAGAGTGTTATAGAGAGAATTCCTGAATTAGGGGGTGGGGGTGTTAGAGGCTGCCTAAGGCTCTGTTTCTCAGTTTCAGTACTGTTGACATTTGGGACAGGGTGCTTCTTTTCTGTGGTGGTGAGGACCGTCCTGTATGTTAAAGGATGGTTAGCAGTGTCCTTAACACCTGTATTAGACACTAGCAGCGTTCCAAGGTTGTGACCTTAAAAATGTTCCCAAGCTATAACAGATGTTTCTGGTAGGCAAATATCACTCAGGAAGTGAGTGATCACTGAGTAAGATTGCCTGGGGGGTCCTCTCTATCAGTAATATATGGAGTATTTGGTCCTGTTTTCAAAGTAGCTACCTCAGAATTGATGGGAATTCTATGGGTTGGGAAAATGGAAAGGTACGTGGAGAACTTTGTTATTGTTGCTGAAATTACCCTGGGTCACGTCAATCTGTGAGATGGGGAGATTTATTTCCCGTTGTAGTCTGAATGTAAATGTCCCACATAGTCTCTTATGTGTTTGAACTTTTGGTCCTCAGGTAGTGGCACTGCTTTGGGATGCTGAGAAGCCTTTAGGAGGGGGTGTCTTATTAGAGAAAGTCTGCCATTGTGGTGGGCCTTAGGTTTCCTAACTTGGCCTCACTCTCTCTGCTCTTCTACCAAGGTGTGAAGAGGTGAGGGATTCCCGCAGCCTTTTCTGCTGCCACAGAGCCCTCTGCTGCCATGCCTTCTCTTCCATGGTGGAGTCTCCAACCATGAACCTGAAGAAACCCTTAGGTGGCTTCTTGCCAGGTCTTTAGTCATAGAGATGAGAGAAATAGCTCGTACTTTTCAGGTGAAGAATTCAGGCCTCTGAAAAGCTATACAGCTGGTGAGTAGCACTGGGTCTTAACTGTGGATCTGCCTGACAGAACCTGTCTTCTTCCTCTTGTTTCTTCTTCCCCTGTGTGTTCTCTTCATTGCCTTTAAGCTCATCTTTCACAGCCACTCTTCTCCCTTAAGGAGCCTCATGTTTAAGATCTGAGCATGTTCTACTGTTTGCTTCTTGTAGTTTTCCACAGAGCCCTGGCTCAGTGCTCACATACAGGGCTGTCCAGGAGTCTCAGGCGTTCAGAGCACCCTCGGTACTATTGGATGGGCTCACTGAAAAATAGCTTGACATCCAGATGTTCCCTTCGGATGCAGCTTATGGCTTGTTTTAGGGGAAACCAACATGCTAGTAATGTCTAAGAACCTTAAATACCAGCGGAGCCATGTAACTGATAACACTGACAAACATCTCTAGTCTTGCTCCTTTCTGCAAGGCCTCTAACTCGATGTGCAAGACTTAAGGAACCAACTCTTCCTAGGTCTCTCCTAAGGCACCTTGCCATTCCATCCCATAGCTTTATCCACCTTTGAAGACATTGCTCTTTCTACTCTACTCTGGCCAAGCTGGAAGCGACTGGAGACAAGGCCATCATTGTCTGGGTTGACAGAGCTCATACAACTCATCATTTATGTCCAGAAAGCTACACCTGATATACTCCAGAGAGTCAAGCCTTGAGAGATCCAGGTATCTTTCCCACTTAGACATCTTCTCAGAGTAGCACAGTGGAGTTGGGTCCAAGCAGATGAGGGTTCTTATTCCAATTAACTTACATGTAGGTTTCTGGCCATTTTAGGCAAAATCCTTGAAATCTCTTAAGGAAATATTCCCGTGCCATGTATTCTTGTTCTGGAAAACATGAACGCTCAAGCCTTGCCTATAAGAAAAAGTGACTCTGTGGTGTTATGTGTGCAGGGAGAGGGGCTAGAACTTATCTATTGAATTTGGCCCGAGCTCATGCTTTCCCACAAAAAGGAAAAGAGATTTGGCATGAGCACTGAACTTTGCCAGCATCTCCTGTGTTATAAATGAATGGTTTAGCTGCCATGGTGTTTTCAGCTGTGTTGACTGGGTTGACTGGCATGTATGGCTGGTTCAGTCCTCTACTACTTAGCTGACAGCTGGGGTGCATATGACCAACCACATCTGGAATTGTGCCTGAAGATCTTAATGTCACACCCTGAGCTATACATGTCTAGACTTTAGGTGGAAAAATGTAGAATATTGTCATTTCTCTGCCACTGTAGGGATGGCTGGAGAAGGAAGAAAGAGTCTACAAAGTAAGAGGAGGATGAGAGAGGGCTGAACAAGTAAACAGGGCCCATAATGATAGACCAACTCTAGACCTATCCGGCGAGATCCTGGAATTTAGCATATGGGATATTTTGAAGGAGCGATGACATCTGATGTTCTGTAGCACAGCAGGGTAATTGGTTGGCAACAATGATTGCAGATTTCAAAATCGCTATTAGAGAGGATATGAATGTTCCCAACAGAAGGGAATGATAAATGTTTAAGGTGATGGATAGCCCAATTATCTCCTCTAACCATTACTCATTGTATATGTGTATTGAAATATCATACTGTACCTCATAAGTATGTACCAATAAAATGGATCAAAACAAAAAAGGCAGCAAAAACCTTTCAAAATCTGTCAGGACTTCCAGTATGATTGATGTAGGCGTGCATGTGGGTGGCTTGGGAATCTTATTCTATTTTTTTCTTTGTTTTTCTTTAACCACAAAACGGAAGTTTGGTATTCGTCCATTTGGCAGTGTCTCTTAAAGATTTGAAGGCCACTGCCCAACTACCCAACCTCATCTGGCTGCATTGAAGAATTGCATCTGTGGGAAGGCAGGATAGGCAGAGCTATTCGAAACACACAGGTCCTCGGAGGAATGCCAGAGGCGGTTTTTGTCACCATCCCATGGGAATAAAAATTAGCTCCTTTTTACAAGTATTCAAATTACTGCTTTGTTTTTTTCTGCCAAAGATTCAGGTCTGTGCTATGCAAACAGCATGTGTGTGTGTGTGTGTGTGTGTGTGTGTGTGTGTGTGTGTGTGTATGTATGTGTGTGTGTGTGTGTGTGTGTGTGTGTATGTGTGTGTGTGTGTGTGTTTGCTTGCATGTGTATCTCTGGCAGGTATGTCTCTCTCTTACTCTGTGTCTATGTGTCCGCTCTCATGTGTCTCTCTCTGTGTATGTTTGATTTGTGTGTATTTCTTTCTCTGTGTGTGGTTGGAAGTGGTGGTGGTGAGATTCTACTTTGCTCTGCTCACGACCGCTGTTAAGATGTCTGGTGTTAGGAAACATGAGATGGTCACCAGGTGCAACTTACTGTCACATAGCATCAGGTGAGGCATGATACTTACACTCACTTCCTGAGAAGCCGTGTGTTCAGTGGACCACTCACTCTCTTCGGCTTCAGACTTGTTCTGGGTTGGGCAGGGGGGTCACAGTTCAAGGCTGTGTGGAGTCTTGGAACATCTGGGTAAAGATGGGGAAATGCAGAGACTGCAGTTTCCAAAAAACAGTTATAGCTGTGTGTTTGTGCACTAAACAGGCGCACACAACAGCATATGCTTAGGTTCTGTGTCTGGTTTCCCAGATGATAACGGCTCATTTTCTTGAGGAATGCCAGAAATGTGTTGTCGCCTCTGCTTAATCTGAGATTTGTTTGTAAAACTCCCCAAACAAAGCTTCAGCTTGGGGATTTTGGCAAACTGCCCAGCCTGGAAGACCTGAATCTTCCAGTCCTTCAAATTCTAGGCAAGGGATGACTTTAGAATGTCTTTTTCCTTTTATATGTTTTGAAACAAACTCTGAAAGGGGGGGGGTTGCATTGGAAGGAGACCTAGAAGCCAGCTTGTTTTGTATGTGAGCTGTGACAGGACTCTTATAGATTTGCTTTAAAAAAATGAAACTTCAGAACTTGTACTCCGACATCCCTGAGGGCATCTGATAAATGCTGATGGCTTTGCGACACCACACAACACTTTCCTTTCCCTCCATTTCACATTTATTTCTTTGAAAGACTCACCAAAGTCTGAACTTAGAAGGGATCTGGAAACCTTTGCAAGAGGAAAAACCTTCTCGGGAGAGAATTTTGTGGGCGCGTGAAGCCCCCGGCGCGTGCCATCACACGCAGGGCATCTTGGATGTCGACCTGTCTAGATTCCTTTGCAGCTCTGCTTGTGTTTCTTTGATTGAACTACGTGATGTCTTGTATCAAGCGACTTTCTCAGTGAGTGGTGTGCCCTTTGGTTTGGGGATTTGATCCCTGATTGTTTAGAAATGTGTTCAATAAGAAACAAAGTAAACATGGCTTCAGGTGCTGTGGGGGTGTTGAGAGGGTGTGAATGAATGAGGGCACACGTAGGCTTTCTCTTAGATAAGACCCATCCAGAAACAAAGGCTTGTGCCGATACAGGAGTTCTTTGTACCCAGAACACGTCTGCTGTTACGGATGAGCCCTCTCCGATGGCTGCTGTCAACCTTGTCATATTTTATTCATGAGTTGTGTGTGTCTGGATGAAATAAGAAAAGCCAAGCTCCACATCATAATTGTAGTATGAGAAGATAAAATTGTTATTATTGTGACAGTTTTCTGAAGAATTTAAAAATCTTCCTAATAATACGTTTGGAAAAGTTTGGCAGACCGACTGAGTGTGCGTAGCACGTATGTGTGCTGTTTTGGGGGCTCCGGTGCTCAGTTATGCTGGGATGGCACAGAGCTAGGCTCCACGCATACAGTGGATGAGAACATAAATGGGAGAGGCCTCCAGCAGGAGTTCCACGTAAGTAGAAACGCTGACAGGCATCTTTGCATCTCTCATGCTCACATTATTATCACTCTGCAGCTGATCAGAGTGCTGCCTTCTTTTCTGCTTCTCAAAGACGTCACTGTCTTTATGCAGTGGGGGGGCCCCCTGGATCATCTGATTGGACTGGTCTTGGGGAAATGTGTCAGGAGAAGCCCACCTAAAATGTACACACACACCCCACAGATGTTGGGGCTGGCAACCTAGACTTTATGGGAAACTCAAGCTGCTGGTTTACATCATGCATCGAGAAAGTAGGCTGAAGGGCTTCAGGAAAAAGATGCGCCAAGGTCCTTTACAAGGTCTCCTTTGCTGACACAGAGCTCGGTGCTTCTTGTTCATTAGAATTTATCTGGAGATACGTACACACCTTCATGTGTGTGGCCTCCCCTGACACTGGTCCGGATTACACATGGACTCACTGTGATTTACCTTCCTCAGTGTTTTTTTTTTTAACATCCTGATTGTGGTACCTTGCTCACATTGTCTGATAGAAAGCTATCTGAGAAGGCTGCGGAATGCAAGCCCCCAGCTTGTGTAACGGGTGTGGAGACTCATCCTGCATGAGGTCATCCCACCATGGCTTGTAGAGCAGGAGGAGAGCGAGTGATGTTTTCAGTAACACTCAGGCTGGTGGGTGGCCATGTGTCCATCCTATGAATTCTGTGGTAGACAGGTTGTTACCATTTGCCATTATTTTCTGGAGGAGACCATGAGGCTGAGAGATGTTAAGTGACAGCCTGAATTTTAACGTTATTAAATGTCACTCGGGTATTGAGTGTCAAGACTGACAGTAGATCATGGGTCTTCTGACCCCCAAATCCTACCTCCGTGCAGGACCAGCTTTCTTGGCTCTTATCAAATCATGGCACACAGGAAAATGGATGTGTACTAGTGAGCAGTAAATGGATTTTTGCTTTATGTGTTCTGCTTGGTCACAACGAGGGCTGAACAGACCCATACCTGTTGTCAGGGCTTGAACATCCTGTGAGACACCTAGAGAAGTAGCAAGGGCTATAAAGATGGTGACGTAAGGTCCACATGGAAGCCAGGAAGCACCTTTGAAGGGGTTTGTGTGTAGTATATAGGTTGTGTGGAATGTTGGTCCAAGGTCAGGATATGCCTGGGAGAATCCACGATCCCAGAACACAGGGGTCAGCTGGAAAATAACAGAAGGATGTGTACCTGGGAGAGTATGTAGTACCTGGTAGTAGCATCACATCATCTCCCCTGCTAGCCTCAGCATCCGTGCTTTGCCTCCTGAAGAAAACGGGGTCTGTGTTGCTGGGACATCTCATCTCACTGTTTTACTGGAGATCTCAACTTCACACACAGCTCCTTGATTAGTCAGAGTTCTCTGAAGGAACAGAACTGAGTCTGTCTGTCTGACTGTCTGTCCATCATCCACCTCTTCATCCTCTGTCCACCCATCCTCCCATCCACTTGTCCATCTGTCTACTTATTTATCTCCATGAGGTTGATTAGAGTGGCTTACAGGCTGAGTTCTAGGTAGTTCTATGACTGTCTCCTGATGGGAAGGCTAAGAATATGGCAGTTGTTTAGCCTATCGGGCTGGATGTCTTAGCAGTCACAGTCTGGTGCTAGGGGCCGGAAGGATTCCTAGAGAGCTGCAGACCTTCAGCCCATGTTGGAATCTGGTTGTAGTAACAGGAAAAGTGAACTCGCCAGTGAGAGTGAGGGCAAGCAGGCCCCAAACGAAAGGTTCTGTCCTCCATGTGCTTGTATGTCAGCTGCCGCCAGAAAGTGTAGCCCAGATTCACAGTGCGTCTTCCCATCTCAAATGAATCAATCAAGAAACACCCTTAATTCCATCACTCTGGAGGCAGAGTCAGACGGATCTCTGAATTTCAGGACAGCCTGGTCTACAAAGAGAGTCTGGGACAGCCAGGGCTATACAGAGAAACCCTGTGATGAAACAAACAGAAAGAAAGAAAGAAAGAAAGAAAGAAAGAAAAGAAAATATCTCTCAGTCATACCCAGCTGCCTGGGTTCTATTGCCTCTTCCTCCCATGTTGAAACTGCCCAAATTATGCACTAAGCCAAGTACCTAATCTACAGTTAGTGGTGTCTTTTATTTTTACAGTCAACACTGTTTTGTTTTTTGGGGGGTAAGTTGGACACTTTACAATTTATGGTAGTAGGCTTGATAAAGTACAGTGTGTTCCTTGGGAGAGTGGTGAGTAATGCTGGGAACTAAACTGGATGCATTTCATCTGGAGCAGGAGCACCAAGACAGACCCATGTGTCAGTTGTTGCTGTCATGTTCTCTTGGATGCCTAAACACCAATGTCTGTGCACCAAACTAGGATTCTTCTTCTTTCTTCTTCTTCTTCTTCTTCTTCTTCTTCTTCTTCTTCTTCTTCTTCTTCTTCTTCTTCTTCTTCTTGTTGTTGTTTTGGGGCAAGGATTGGGCATCCTACTTTTTAAGGTGCCAGGTGATTCTGACACAGATTGATGAACACCTTCAGCTGGAGCAAGCTGAGCAGAGGAAAAGGTGGAATGTTCTGGCTTGTTCCATAAAATGCTGAGAGGGGAAGAAAGGCCCTGATTGGAAGAATCAAGAGATGAGAATCATGGACATGCTCTTGTTACCTGAGCTCCCCCTAGGCACAGGAATTGAGAGATGAGAGTTGTTTAAATTGAAATGTAGATAAAGAGCAAATTGCAGTGTTATCATAATTATGATGTACACATTGAATTTTCACAGTAGGCTTAAGGAAAGCATACAGACAGTAGCAAAAAAAAATCTTATATTTCTACATTTTCATAGACTCAGGTTATGTTATTAAGGGACACATAGAAGCCATCCATCCATCCACCCCCTCAGCCATGTCTCCCAGCTCCTTCAGTACCTACTCTTCACGCTGTGTGGGTCTAGGTGCTGCAGCACACGGCTTAGCTTTCATACAGCCTCTTCCCTCTAAGATGGTTTCAAAGAAGGAAATGCCCTTGGGATGTGGATGGTGGAATCCACGTCGTTTGGGCCCGGGGGTGCACAAGGTGGCTTTTCTGCTGTGATGACCAAGTGAGTGATGAGTCATAGCTAGGCGTGCATGTGTGCAAGCATGTGTGTGTGTGTGTGTGTGTGTGCGCTCGTGTGCATGCATACAGCTAGTTTCCAGACAACAATGGCCTGCCCACAATTCTTAAGGCATGAAAGAGCTTGTGTGGTAGTGGAATTGAAAGATGGCTAGAGTCTCTGGAGGGCTGAGTCGGAACAGGTAAAGATGGGCTTGAGGTTGTCCATCAGATCCTGCTGTGCAAGGTTTTAGTGGTCACTTTAGGGAGACAGACTTCCTATTAAATCAAATTATATTTTTATTCTTAATTAGAGTGCAAAACACCAAACAAATTTTACCACTATAATAATTTCTTTAAAAATATTTTAAATTTCAATGTGTGTGTGTGTGTGTGTGTGTGTGTGTGTGTGTGTGTGTGTGTGTGTTTGCAGACACATGCTTGCCACAGTGTACGTGTGGAAGTTTGAAGAATTTGTGGGAGTCAGTTCTCTCTTTCTACCATGTGGGTTCCAGAGACTGAACTTAAGTCATCAGGCTTGGTGACAAGCAGCAACCTTGCTGGACCTGGCACAGCCATTTTAAATTTACTGTTCAGCAGTTTTGACTATGTCGTTGTGTACTGTAAAAGAGATATACAGAAGATTTTACTTTGCAAAACTATTGACTCTTAACTCCTCATTTTAGTGAGACTGAGTTGTCCCATAGGCACTAGGCCTACTGGAGCAAAGGGAACTGTGTGCGATCAGAGAGTGACATACGTATGTCCTAGGTGCTGTGAGTCCAGGGAAGGTGTTATGGCCCATTTTGTGTTGATATAAAAGCACCGAGACTGAGAATTTTATGAATAAAGGAGGCTTTTATTTAGGTCACGTTCTAGAGGTTCATTACCTTGGTGTTCCTCAGCTTCTGGTGAGGGATCTGTCATGTGTGGCAAGGGTGCATTAGAAAGAAATGGGCTTCATGGTGAGTGTGAAGGGAAGAGAGGAGGTAGACCGGGCTTGCTCTTTTCTAGCAGCTTCTCTCCCAGGACTGAAATCACTCCTGAGAGACCTAACCCATTTGCAGAGCCAGTATTGATCTATCCACAAAGGCGGCCATGTCTCTGTCACCTTCCAGGCCTCACCTCTTCAGGACCTATGAGCTTTCAGAGCTGGTTTGTTGGGGAACCAAGCTTCAACATGAATTTTATTGGGAAAACCCTTGTAAGCCATAGCAGAGGGCAGTAATCGACCTGCTCAGGAAAGTGAGGAGGGAACAGGCATCTTCACACTTCAAATTAGTGTCGACGAAGCCTCTGCCCACTCCTGTTGAACACAAACACTGGGCTCAGACTGGCTTAGCACAGCATTTTATGAGAGTGAGAGGATCTGCTGCTGTGTGAAGTTAGGTTGTTTCTACTCTGAACACCAATTAACATGGAAGCAGAGACAAGGAAAGTGGTGCCTTCAAGGGGGACCTGTCACCTGAGAGAGCACGAGCTGCAGGCTTCTGTAGAAAGGACAGGCACAGAGAGGTTGTTGGGTAGTCATTGGCAAGGGTTGCCAGCAATTGGCTTTGCTTGCATATTTCAAGCTAGCTGCAGTATTGTTTTTGATGTTTCATTTACACAGGAAAATCTCAGCAACTATCCTGACCTACTTGTACGTACAGAAGACACAGGCCTAGACTGACAGAAACTCCTGTAACCTGCTCTGAGTCTCTCACTTTAAAGTGTGATTGTGGAAACCCTTGTCTTGTAGTCTGTGAGTGACTGGATGGAAGATGATGATGGTGATGATGACGGCAGAGACGATGACAATGATGATGGTGATGGCTTTGTGTGTGTGTGTGTGTGTGTGTGTGTGTGTGTGCGTGTGCGTGTGCGTGTGCGTGTGCGTGTGTGTGTGCGTGTGTTCACCTTTAGCCAAGTCTTTCTATCTTTGTTTACATATTGATCACCAGGAGAGTCTAGTACAGTGCTGTGTAGGACACTATCCTGGGTTCTGGTTGAACACAAAGAATGCGACAGACATCCTTGTCTAAGTGTAGCAAAGAGAGTACTAAGAATCCATCCATCCATCCATCCATCCATCCATCCATCCATCCATCCATCCATCCATCTATCCATCCATCCATCCATCCTCTACAAATATTGATTAGCCATCTACGTGTTAGGCACTGTTCTGGGTATGAGCAATGCTGCAGAGAAAAGACAGAGTTTCTGTCTACAGCTCTACATGAGCCTGCAATCCTGCAGAGGTGGCCAAGGATAATAAACAAGTGTGGTAAAGAAGTAGTAACCTCATATATATATGTTGTTATGGAGATAAAAAGCAACACACACACATACACACACACACACACACACACACACACACACACAGAAGGGGGTGTCACAGGGGGTCAAGAATGACTAAATGACTTAGGAAGATGGTTGCCTTTAAATAGGAATGTTGGTTAAGGCGTTCCTGAAGAAGTGATGTTGGAGCTGAAACCTAAAGGAAGGAGCCAGATATGCAAAAAACATATTATTAATGTTGATGGCTCTGCTAGGCACAATGCTAAGTCCTTTACATCTGTTACCTCATTCCCAAAAGGAAGATGTAATATGAGTCCCATTTTATAGGAGGGAAAATTGAGGCACAGAACAGAAAATAAAGGAATCAGTTGGTCAACGCTAAATGTTTAGGCACTGGCAAAACTAGGAATTAACCCAGGTTACTTTGCACAAGAGCCCACACTCTTGGAATATCCCTTAGATCCAGGCAACTCTGAAGGGTATAAAGATGTTCCTGGAGGATGTATATTCTAGAGGTTTCCAGAATATCATGGCCAGGGTTAGGTCATGTGATGTCATCCAATCAGGACAAAGATTAATGTAGTAGGTTTTTTTTTTTTTTACTCCTGTCCCTTAGCTCCTGGAATAATGTCTCATGAGACTCAAGATAATTATTTATAAATACCTAGGCCGTATAGATAGCTCATAACTTAAAATAACCCATTTATTCTAATCTACATTCTGCTACATGTCTGGTTACCTGGTCTCAGGTACCATGTGTCTTGTCCTCCTCACATCTTGCTTGCTGACTCTCACATGCCTGGCTCTAGCCCAGAATCCTTTCTGCTTGGAAGATGTCCTACCTCCTACGTCCTCCTGCCTCAGCTATAAGCCATTAGCTTTTTATTGATATGTGATATTTCCATACAGACACAAGATATTCTCTAAACAGAATAAAGGTTTTATTGAGATTTCTGTAGGCAGTGTTGTAGGCAGAAAAATGGCCTGACCCCCTAAGAGCTCACATCACAATCTCCACAACCCAGGACTGTGTTATGGGCTCTGCAGAGGTGATTAAGGAGCTAGAAGAAGGCATCCATACTAGGTCTTCCAAAGAGCCCAGTATAATAAGAGGCCATATGAGATGGAAATAAGAAGAGAGAGAGAGAGAGAGAGAGAGAGAGAGAGAGAGAGAGAGAGAGAGAGAGAGAGAGAGAGAAGAGATGAGCAGGCAGATTCAGAGAGGGACCATAGAAGCTGTGCTACTGAAGACAGGGGAAGGAGACCCAAGTGTCAGAAGGCTGGAAAGCACACAGAAATAGGCTTCCCCAGAGATCCAAGAGTGATAACTATGCTATCTAATCAGTTACTTTTCTTGCTGTCAACTTAAGGGAAGAAAGGATTACTTTGGTTTACAGCTTACAAAGATATAGTCCATTATGGTGGGCATGGCGTGGCGGGGTCCATGACAGCTGGAGTATATGTCCTCACATTTAGATGGACCAGGAATCAGACAGCAGAAAGAGAGCATTCTGGGATGTAAAAGCTCAAAGCCCTCCTCTAGGGACACATTTCATCCAGTTAGTCTCCATGTCCTAAATGTTCCACAGCCCCAAACAACACTAGTCAACTGAGGACTGAGTATTCAAACTCTTATGGCACGGTGGTGGTGAGGAATATTACATCCAAACAACAGCACTGTCTGAACCTTGTCTTTGTCTCTTAAGTTCTCCCAGCCCCCCAAAAATCTGAGATCAACAAGCATTCTGCTTAAACCAGCTGTTTGAGGGTTTGAAATGTGGGCTGAGGTGACTGAAAAGGATGGATTGCATGGATTCTCAGGCATCCATGTGAGAAAGGAAGGCGAGGAGCAAGGATTAATAAAGGAAGGAGAAGCTAGGTGAGAGGATGGAAGAAAGATGCAAGAGGGAGGAGGCTGATGGCAGATAACTGGTACCTAGCAGGTCCACAGAGTCAGGGATCATTATGCAAGTGAGGTGGAAGCCAGGACTTGATGATGGATGGGGCTTTTCTGAGGTGTTTTGATTAGTGGCTAGGCAAAGTGGGATGTGATGAAGGAACCTCAAGATGGTCCAGCCATGGAGAAAAACTAGAGAAACACAGAGCTAATTAGGCAGAGTCGGTAAGGACAATTCTGGGCAGGTTGTGAGAGTCACCTGGAAGTCAGGTTGCCACCCGGCCATTGGTTTGTCAAGATGTCAGTGGTATGATGCGTCCATTCAGCTAAACGTACTGGCTGGGTGTCTTTTTAGGCCAAGTCTGGAGCCTACAGAGCCAGGCACAGATCACTGGCATCACTTGCCCCTGTGTGGGTGAACAAATGGTTGAGCTTAGGAGTTGAAAGGGAAAATCACTCTCATCTGGGAATCCAGAACCTTGGATCATTAGAGAAGTTTGATTGGACCTCAAAATGGCTGGGAGTTGGACAGGGGAGGGCTAGAATTCCAAATGGGAGGAGAGTTGTAATATGTGTGCGCAGAGACTGTGAGCACTTCAGATGCCTCTTCATCTCTGCCTCAGAGAGCCTCCTGGTGGTCCAGCTGTGGATATGGACAAATCAAATAATCACCGTTCTCAGTGTAGCTAGTGGGGAGCAGAAAGAAATGCCTACTGTTAAAGTCAGATCACATACAAATAGAGAAGATCCATCATCAGAGGTTAAAGGGGAGGAGCCCCATTGGATTTGGACACTCAGGACAGGCATGAGTTAGGTTGTTTGCATCAATGACCAACCTTTACTCCAATCTATATATCTTTAAATTTTATTTTGAAAATGCTTCAGTAAACATGGCTTGTATTTTTAAAATTTTTTTGCATATACATTTATATTGTTACACATATATACAATAAACTACCTTCAGCAAGAAGAATCATGGCACAATTAGGAATTATATAAACGTTATATTCTTAGTGTTTTGGCTATTTGTATTTGGTAGCCTTGGAGAAAACATCTTTCCTATTTTGATGTATCTAAAATTCTGAATGTAAATCAATATCTATCATATTTCATTATTAACAACTTAAAACATTTATGTAGACCTAAAAACATCTTAACCCCTAAACAACTAAGCTTAATTGTAAAACTAAACTATTTGGTATTCAATCCCATCAGAGACTTGAAAAGCAATAAAATTGATTACCTGAGTAAACAGGAAGTGCAGGTTAGCAGCTTCCCAAATGAGAAGATGACAGAGACAGTTTGCTACCTGAATAATCAGTCATCCAAAACTCTCTATAACATTTGAGCATCATCTTCAGCATTCTGGCCCAATCTATCTGTCAGACATATTTGTGAGGCAGGAACTATTGAGGACCTGCTTAACCTGTCTTGGCAGAGTTCGGCCATCAACCCTGCCTGTATCCAAGCTTGCAGGGCTTGTAATTTTAACCCATGGTTGTAGTTCTTGTTTAAAAGGGCAGAGGTGGGACATTGCTGCTAAAGAAGATCCTGCAGCAGAGTCACTGGCTTTGATCTCAAGAAGCAAGAGAGATATTCGTAGTTCATTTTAAGGGTGACATTAGTGTTTGATCCAGTTGGAATAAGACCCGTCAAACAGCAAAAAGAAACAGCCACTGGCTACTTTCTGGAAAGATGCCCGCATTTCTCAGAGCTCCTCTTACAAGCCTGGGGTGTCAGGTGAACTACTTCTTGCCAGGAAAGCATCACCATCCCTGCTCACTCAGGGTTAAAGGGCCAGTGATGCTTGGCTTCTGTGGGGAATCTGAAAACACAGATACCCTGTAGTCAAGACACAGAGATAAATAGTGAGGGGGCACCGCTCCGGTGGTGTGTCCGGAACTCATTAGCTAACAAAGCGTGTAATTAGATTAATACTTGGGAGCCAAGAGCTGATGGTGCACTTTTTAGAACACTGGAGACAAGAGCTGAAAGCTAGCATTACCTGGACAGAGTTCCATTATTGCTCCTGACACAAATGAGCCTGGTACATGTTTTATAGATAGCTGGACAAAAGGAGGGGGTAGCTTCCACTTATAGTCTTGCTAAGGACATAGATACACTGGTTACCCTGATGAATTAGAACCTTGAGTATAGGTATTAAAAGGCCACACCACATCCCATAAATAAATTCAATTACTAGGTTATTAAAATATTTAAAAGTGTCTGAGGAGACAGAGTTGCTAACGGTTTCGGCTTGACAATTGCACAGTGTATACATGCATGGATGTATTATTACATACTGTCCCGTGAACACTGAAACACGAGGCTGGGCCTGGGGTGACAGCGAGGTTGAAGGTGCCATGCCTTGGTGGCTGCTGAGCTGTGTGGGTTTCCTGTTGCTTCATGAGTCCTTCAGCTGTGGAAAGGTTCTTTCCCCTCCTTTCTTTGCAAATGGAGAGAGGTCTGTAAAGGAACCACGCTTGTCTGACTGGATCAGGCTAGTCTTCTCAGGAAGGACTCCCTCTAATTTTCACTCTCTTTCTCCTTTAGCTAATTAGGAGAGAAAGCCCCACCTGCTCTGGGAACGGTCCCACCCCCTAGCAAGGAGCCACACCCTTACCTCTGACCTCTGACCTCTGACCAAATAAGCAGATTTGACCTCTCACTCCCTGCCCTTTCCTTGACTTTTCTTTCCTTCACATCTGTCAGAGGCAACACTGCCTTGTTGGTCCCAGAATAACACATTTGTGTAGCTTCCAGGGGTGAAATGCTGCTTTGGTCATTCAAGCCACTTTTTCTCTTCTCCCTGACAGTTTGTTAATTAATATGATTTTGGTCATTGCTTCCTGTATTGGAGTTGGAGCAATTTCCCAGGGGGTGGAAAGTCAGACATTAATCCACTAAAGCAACTGGATTACTTGTGTGCGTAAGACAGTTTCATCAGGGGTATCTGGCCGTGGTTTGACACCTTGCCTTACAGGCTGTGAACTTTTGAAAGTACTCTCTGCTTCAATGACAGGGGTATCCGGACTCTTGATAGAAACTTAAGTGATTAAAAGCCCTCAGGCGAGCCCATGCTTAGGGTTGTTTGTGCAGCCCCGAGAGGGTTGTATTTTGAAGCTGGAATCATTGGCTCTGTCTTCTGTAAGTCAGCTACAAGTGTATCTCAGGGCTCAGCTTTTCTGCTTGTGCATGTCACAACTGTCTCCTTGCCCCAGAGTCTCAGGAACCTACCTCTAAACCATGAGCTGTTCACCCTAGTAATTGTCCCAGCCTCTAATTTAATGAAAACCCATTAAACCGAAACAATAATTAAAATGAGACATCATCTCTGTAGGAGGGTTGCATATTAAAACCACCCTGAATTTCAATGCAGGCATAATTTTTTTTTTTAATTCTTGAAAAACAGCATTCGAGGCAACACGTAAAAAATGATTTATAACGAACAATCATGGTTTGGAGAGCTTCGCTATTGAACATGATGCCCCACTGTTTAACATTGACAGTGAGGAGATGTAGCGAGGTCAAGGCCAAAACAGTGGTTTTTTTTATTTTTTTAAAGTCTCTTTCATGCCTAAAATTAGGACTGTGCAGAAAAGAGGATTAATTATAATTAGGTCAGCCACTGATCCAAACTTTTAATGCAAGCTCAAGGTTGCACTCAGTGCGCAGGGTGGCTGCGGCTCTTGGACGAGGCTGTCCCCTGCATGGGTATGGAGTGAGGTTTAACGATGTGCAGGGATCCCGGGTTAGGGAAGCTATGCAGAGAAAGAACTGCTGATTTAGTCAGCATGCACATCTTCGCTGCTTCCTAGAGACGGGGTCTTGGTTAAGTCGCTTACTTTATTTGAGTCGGGCATTTGTTCTCTTTAGAGTCTCCCCTCGCTCATGCAGTGGGCTTTTTTACAAATATGGACGGTGTCATATATCCAGAGACACCTGGAGAATTGTCCCGCTCAGAGCAAAGTGTGTGACTTTCTAAGTCTCCTTCGCAAACATCTCAGAAGCTTCCTCAGAGACGACCCTGCTTGTGGACTCATTCTTCCATTCATCTGGGACAGAAAAGGCAGAGAGAGGAAGCTGAGCTATCCGCAGTGTGTGCAGCGCAGAGCTGGGAGCCAGATCCTGGCATGTCTGAGAAGACAGGCAGTGCGTGGTCTCCTGAGGTTGGCCTTAAGTGGATCAGAGACGAAATTCAACTTACTCCATGAAGTGCCTACTCACTCCTACCTTCACTGTGTACCTCACCCATGGGATGACACAAGAGCACTGACATCATTGGGTCACTTTGAAGATTGCAATAATGTATTTAATTTAGATTGCAATGGTCAGAAGCCTCATCAACCCTTCCCATTTTCTTGAAGGCAGATGAGAGTCAGAGAAGGCTATTAAGCTGGCTGCAAACCATAGCCAGCGATACCTACCTGTTCACCTGCCTTCTGCTTTCCCATTGGCCCACAGCCATACCCAGACATAAGTGTGGCCTTTGCTTCAGCTTAGACTGCTGCGTCGTTAGATGCTGGCTGGGCATGTAGTTTGGTACTCCCCACATCTTACAGGACCTGGACCTTGAACCCCGGTTCCAAACACCATGTGCTTTTTATGGGGAGACACTATCTATGGATTAAAATTCACTACTTAATTTAATTGTCATAGTTGTACTGTCTCCATGGGGGTACATGCACTTTACTCTCTTTGTAGGGGATGGGGGGGGGGTCTGAGGTATGGGGAGGTTAGCTGGCCCAAGGCCACACACCTCATACATAAACCTGGAATCACAGCTGGGTCTGGTGGGTCATAACAGGCCTGCAGTGCCTGCTACTCAGGAGGTGAAAGCATGGTAACTACATGTTGAAGGCCAGCCCAGGAAATTTATGAAGAACCTGGTATTAAAAGGAAAATGGAAGAACAGTGCTGTGGAGGCGTCAGTCATATATTGCTTGTCTAGAATGTGTGCGGCCCTGGGTTTAATTCCCAATATCAACCACAATACATACATACACACACACACACACACACACACACACACACACACACACACCACATACACACACCACACACATACACACCACACCACACCCCCTATGTACTCCACATGCATACACATGCCACACATGTACCACACACACACACACACACACACACACACACACACATCCTCCACACCCCACACCACATATACACACTATACACACATATCACATGCACACCATAGACACACATACATACACCCTCCCCAACATACCACCCACGCCACATACACACCATATATATCACACACACCTCCCCACACTCCACACCACATACACATACCCCACATACAAATCACACACATCGCATCCCCACATATACCACACACACATACACCACACCACATCCCAACATGCATCCCCTCCCCACCACATACACCATACACACTTCACAAACAGACACACACACACACACACACACACACACACACACACACACACACTGGGGAAGACCTGCTGGTTTAGCTCCCAAGTTGTTAACTACTGTCCTATCCTGCCCTTGAAAGGCATGCACGACCACATTCAGCCATACATACACCATGTGGAGATGCATGCTAATCCACCTGCCTTGGTGCAAAGGAGTGCTCAATGAAGGTATTTCAGTGGTGAACAGAAGAGTGACTGGATGCATGGGTGGGCACCTCACAAAGCTCAGGGCTGAAGGTGCCTTTCTGTCCTTTAAAGAATGAAGACAGCAAACATTTCAGGGGGCAGCATTCTTGCTCAAGTCCAGTGCCTTCTTTGTGCATGAAGCTGCATATTCCATGCTTGGCCCTTGGGCTCTTCGTGGAGCAGATTAAAACCATGTTTGAGGGAGCTGGATGGCAAGTTATTGCTGCCTTCCTCAATTATCTTGGAGCTACACATGGCATAGGGTCTGGGTGTCAAGGGATGAGTGCCCTATTTTAAATGTCCCATCAGGCTATTTGGAGCTGACTGGTCCTTCCCTTTATGGAGAGGAGGTTCTTCCCGGAGAGCAAATCTGGGCTGAGCTTGGGAGGAGCCCCTGATGTCTCATGATTGAGGATGCTCCTCGTGTCTATGATGGACAGCAGGGGTTGGTCAATTTAAAAAATTGTTATTTAATATGATTTTATATTCCAGAAAAATGTGTCTTTTTTTTTCTTATAGTAACTTCCAGAGAGGATTCAGAAATTCAGACACATGGAAAGGAGATACAGTTTACCCATCCCTTGCAATGGCTAATATCAACTGAAGGCCATGCTGCTGTCTATGGCAATAAGTGAATAGATTCAGTGTACACTTGATTTTACCTGTGAATTTGATTATGTAGTATGTGCAGTGCTGGGAATTAGACCTAGGGCCTTGCACAGGTCAGGCAAGCATTCTAACACTAACCAACATCCTCATCTCTTGTGAGTTTTGAGAAAGGGGTCTCACCATCACTCAACTTAGCCTGGCTTTGCACCTACTGTGTAGCCTAGGCTGGCACCAAACATGTGCAATCCTCCTGTCTCCGCCCCAGGTAAGTGCTGGGAATATAAGACATGCTTCATCACACCTGGGTCATTTTGGTAACCGCTGGACAAGATTGCTTAGGCATTTCCTTCATTTATCTCATCATCTCAGTGTCATGATATTATCATATGTAATTTCCCACTGGATGTCCATACCTTAATTTAATTACTCTGTTAGTTAGCTTTTGGCTAAATACTTAAAGTCTCAGTCATGTTGTAGAAATCCTGTATCCATCTCCTGTGTGTTTTCCTGTCTTGGGGGTCAAGTGGGCAGGCGTCCATACCTCTCCTCTATATATTTCTTCCCTTCTCAGTCAAGGTGGGGTGATGGGGATGAAAGGATTGAGTCTAAAAAGTTAGTTAATGGCTGTGTTGATTTTTTCTTACCGGTATCATCAAACGCATAGGAGAGCTCAGCTGCCTCACACATCCTCTCTCATTAGTGGAATTATGGGGGCACCGGGATGTCTTTTGATTGAGTCAAATAGTAATTACAAAAATTGATTAGTACCACATGTCATAGGGTTCCCTAGGCTCCATTCCTTAATGGAAGAGCTGGGATGCTCATTGAGATTTATTGTTCCTTAGGCAGCTTTGCTATTAGAGTGCTCGTTGCCTCCGCAGGTTGGGGTTGTATGGGGTGCTGCTCACCCCCTTTCTTATGTTTTGTGCAGGAGTTTGCAGACCAGATCACCTTTGTTAATCAAGTGATTGGGTCTTTATGAGGTGTGTGCCAGCACCGCAGTAGTAGGTGCTGGGTACACATTGGTAAACAGCTTCTCATGGGATCTACAGTAAAATGAGCAAGATAATATTTAATAAGTTTCTCACATGCAAAAATGATTGCTTGCTGTAGGCTTTGAACCTTTTCAAACCTACTTTATTTGGGGTTCTTTAATGCTGATATCTCCCTTCCAACCCACCTACCCTAGCTAGATAGGAGAGAAAAGAGGCTAATGGGAACAGGAGAAGCAGGCCTTTTTAGACTCAATTCCTTGGAGTGATTCTACTTTTCTTCATCAGGATTTCAGCAGACCCATTAAAAAGCAAAGTAGCAATTCAGCAAAGGTGACTGAAACCTCAGCACTTGGAGTCCCAAGCAGCAACCAGAACCTGGAACCTTGAAATGTTCTCTGAAGTGTTTCTCTCTAGGAGTGCCTCAAAGCCAAGTGATAAACAATAGGAAATGATGCCAAGACCAAAAAGCCCAGTCAGTCTCTCTCTCTCTTTTTTGTCTGTCTGTCTGTCTGCCTATCTATCTATCTTTCTATCTATCTATCTATCTATCTATCTATCTATCTATCTATCTCCTCTCAGAGTGTATACTAGGATGTTTATCAGTTGGCAAAGACCCAACAAGAGGTACTGCCCAGCAAGAGGTAGTACCTCTTCCAGTGGACAAACATCACATATTCTCTCACAAGTCCGTTTCTAGGGGACAAACACCGCACACCCTCACACAAGTCTGTTTCACATCCCACACTTGGCATCAAAACAAAAGCATGTTTCCATCCACTAAAGAATACACAAAACTGGTGGTTGTGGTAAGTACGGTGAGGACGGAATACAGGGATTCAGCTGGCCTGAAATAGTCAGAGGTAGATGGCTGTTGAAACAGCTTGCTGCAGATGGGAGCAGTGGTGTGGGAGTCCTGTGCCCTGGAGGTAGGGCAGTGGGGCTTGCAGGGTTCTGGTGCAGCAGCAGTGGTGGAGTGGGCGAGGAGAGAGGTGGCAGGTAAGCAGGTACCGGGTGACCGATGGTCACCATTGATGACTCCCATGTGGTGACTCCTGTCCTTTGACGCACCACCCGGGGCAAGCCAGAGTATATCTTTGTGACTCACTTTCTTTACCTGCTGGCATTTGCCTCATAAGGGATCCTTCCCTCATTCACTCAGTGTTTCCCGGGTGGATTCAGAGTGCTCAGCTGTGGCCATGTGATGGGGACTTGTCTCTTTCCACAGATAGAGATGCCAAGGCTACAGGATGACAAAAGAGCAGATGTCGCAGAGTTAGGAATGTGTTCTGTAGGATAAGCTGGCTTGGAATCTTTGTTCTATGGCCTGCTAACCAGTGTTCTACATAACACTACTTAAACTCTGCAAGTCTAGTTTTTTTTTTTAATTAATTTTTAAATATCCTGACCAAAGTTTTCTTTCCCTCCTTCCTTCCCAGTTACTCCCCTACCCACCTCCATCCACTCTTCCTCCATTTCTCTTCAGAAAGCAGCAAGCCTCCCATGGGAATCAACCAGACCTGACATACCAAGTTACTATAAGACTAGGCACATCCTTTCCTAGAGGAGGCAACCCAGTAGGAGATAGAGGTCCTAAAGGCAGGCTTTAAAAAAAATATACATTTCACTATTTTTAAATTTATGTGTATACATCTATGTTGCTCCATGTGTGGGGAGTGTGGAGATAAGCCTTCTGGAGGCCTACAGAGAATGGCAAGTGAAATGCCAATGACTACTAAGACTCCTCAAACAGCCCTGATCTACTAGGGACTCCTCGCACACTAGTGAAGTCTTAAAATGGGTCTGAGGCTGGGGTGGTAACTGCTTCTCCCTTATTTATGGAAATCTCTTGAGGTGACCTAGCCCCTGCCCCCCCCCCCCATTTCCTCATAGCAACACCATTGGTGCTGGAGGCTAGCACGGGGTAGTCTGATTGGCCCTTCAACCTTTTAAAGGCCTTTATACTGGACAATAAAGTTAGATCTGCACCTTTGAGTCTTGTCTCTGGAGTCTGATTCCCGGGATTCTGTGTGGACTCTGTTGCCATTCACCCCCCTTTTCCTGGCTTCTGATGCCCACATCTCTGTGTATATGGATATATGCCCACAGTGCCAGGAGAAGGCATCCACTCTCCATCCCTGTTCTTCTTGCCTGGGTTCAGCACTTTCATTTTGTTTATTTGGTCCATGATTGAACATATTTCACAGATTTCTAAGCTGATATCTGTGTCTCATGCTTCTTAGAACTTGATCTGCCACGTGCATTTCTCTTGTTCCCTCTTATAGCTGGAATATTCTCAGGGAACACTGTGAACATGCATCAAAGTGGTAGAACATGGCAGTACAGCATTTGCTACAGGGTCTCATTAATTCATTTCCACTCATTGCTCTTTCAACTCCGGGAAGAAGTCGGCTTTCTGTAGGGGAGGTGACACACCAGTGTTTGAGGAACTGAAAACTTTATATACCGATTTGGAAATTGAACAAAGCAGAGCAATTATATAACCTGGCTGCTTCAAAGATGGGAAAATACCCTCTTCTGCTATATGTCCAGGGAAGAACAAATCAATGAACACATCTAGAAGATTCTAAGGCTAAATCATCACTCCTTGATCTTCAGCTGGTGGTCATGGGGTCCAATGAGGGCAGGTGGTGTCCAAGGCCACCCAGCTAGTTATCTGCCAAACTCAGAATAGCTTCGGTGAGGGGAACTCTGCTCCAGGATTCTGTCCTCTGCACTGTGGGGAGCAAGGAACATTTGTATGCTCTTTGCCTGAATTCTGGCAGGTGCTTACTTGAGAGTTGTGAGGTTTTTTTTGTGATGTCTCCATGTGTCCAAATGGACACTTGTCATATTTCCCTCTGGTGGGGTCTTTTTTACTTCAACATGCCAATCATTTATGAAAAGACTTGTGACAGCTAGCATGCAAAATGCTCAACCTCCAAGGTAGGGTGAGCAAGGGAAGGCTGCTGCAGCCAGTTCTGATTGTCCAGGGGTCTCTGGTACAGAAGGGGAGCACTGGCCCCAAATACCAGTTTCTTAAACCAGAGCTCCATTGGCATTTAAGAAAGATCAACTTACTTCCTGGTTTTGCGTGTTTTTGGAGTATAATCTACATAGTTACTTAAAGTAAAAAGTATAAGGAAGGTAAGTGAAACAGTCAGTATGTCGAAATTGGATGCCTTTATGTCAGGCAAAAGAATGGGGGCTAGATTGTGAATAAATAGATAAACCTTCAATCAAGGAGTCTGCTGTCTATCAGGGAGGGAAACTAAAGAACACAGAGACTGTGGCTGTTACATCAGAGGATAACAGGACTGATCACAATCAGTATGTGATGATGAGTCATTTGGAGGAAATACCCAGAGTCTTAGGAAGAGGGACATCCCTGGAGAGCACTCACTGGACAGTGGCTCAGGGGTTGCAGTGAGAGTTCAAGGAGCAGGGTGCAGGCATGTCCAGAGCTCCCTGGGAAGAGCGAAGAGACACAGATGTGAAGCAAGGGTGTGATGCTCCTGGTCAGTAAGGAGGGGTGAACGCGATGCGGTGGAAAGGTGCATCAGACCAGATCAGTGGCATCGTCATGGAGCTGGACTTTATTGGGGACTGAGAAGTCACTGCAGAATTTTAGCAGGAGGTTGACATTATTCAAATATGTGTTTTTTAAAAAAGAGCATTTGCAAATCAAAACGACACTGAGATTGCATCTTACACCCATCAGAATGGCTAAGATCAATAACTCAACTGACACCTCATGCTGGCGAGGGTGTGGAGAAAGAGGAACACTCCTGCATTGCTGGTGGGAATGCAAACTAGTACAACCACTTTGGAAAGCTATCTAGTGCTTTCTCAGAAAAATGGGAATAGGACTTCCTCAAGACCCAGCTATTCCACTCTTTGGAATATACCCAGAGGATGCACTACCACACAACAGGGACATATGCTCAACCATGTTCATAGCTGCCTTATTTATAATAGCCAGAACTTGGAAACAACCTACGTGTCCCTCTATAGAAGAATGGATAAAGAAACTGTGGTACATTTACACTATGGAATACTACTCAGCTATTAAAAACAAGGAATTTCCAAAATTTGTGGACAAATGGATTGAACTAGAAATTGTCATAATGAGTGAGTTCACACAGAAGCAAAAAGAGCTAAATGGTATATACTCACTTATATCGAGACACTAGTCCAAGGTGTACGTCCCCATGAAAAACTGTACCTACCAGGACCCTCTGTGTCCTTCTATTTCCCCATCTCTTATATTTCTCTTACCTAGAGTCTCACTAGGATGTCCTCACATCTATCCCAATCTCCTGGTAAGTGAAGACTTTCGTGGGACGTGCCTTTTGGGCTAGCGCCCAATTATAAGTGAGCATATACCATGTGAGTCTTTCTGCTTCTGGGGTAACTAACTCAGTATGATCATTTCTAGTCCCATCCATTTGTCCACAGATTTCAGGATTTCCTTGTTTTTAATAGCTGAGTAGTATTCCATAGTGTAAATGTACCGCAGTTTCTTTACCCATTCTTCTACTGAGGGGCATTTAGGCTGTTTCCATGTTCTGGCTATTATGAATAAGGCTGCTATGAACATGGTTGAGCATATGTCCTTGTTGTGTGCTGGAGCTTCTTCTGGGTCTATTCCAAGGAGTGGAATAGCTGGGTCTTGAGGAAGCCCTATTCCCAGTTTTCTGAGAAATCTTGGCTGTGAATTTTAATATGGAGGCCTCTGGCCAGGGGCCAGATTCCGAAGGTCAAGGGGGAGGGAGGTAAGCACACTGTGGCCTGCTTGACAATGTAATGTAAGTGCTGCCATCCCAGAGCAGGCAGTGCTGGCTGAGGACAGCCCTCTTCCCAGTGGGCCCACACTTGTGGCATCTGGAAGGATTTCTCCAGGCAGCTACTCCTCCTGACCTTATGACTCTTAATTAACGAATCAAGAATGACAAACAAAAGCTGACAAATTCACCTCAAGAATCCCCCCCATGGCAATAAATCTAGATGAAGAAGGATTTTTATTTTCACTAATGCTAAAGAAATAAAGCTAATAAAATTTGATCAATATTCTCTGGTTTGCAAGATAAATTGTTCCTGTGTTTAAGAGAACTTGAAGATATCTCAAGGAAGTGTTCAGGTGTGATTTTTGTAGAAGACATTGAAGCATTTTCTTTCTATTAAAGATTTATTTATTTGTATTTTATGAGTACGCATGTTTTTCCTACACCGCATCTGTGCACTGTGGGAACGCAGTGCCTATGGAAGCCAGAAGTGAGCACAGGACCCCCCCTGGAACTGGGGTTACAGACAGTTGTGGGTTGTCATGTGGATGCTTGGGATTGAAGCCAAGTCCTCAGTAAGAACAACATATTCTCTTAACCACTGAGCCATCCTCTCCAGACCCCAGAGAAGCACTCTTTAAGTGGCTTTCTTTCATCTCAGCCTGTCGCAAGGTAACAGTATGGCATTGAAATGATAGGCGAGTGTCAGGCATGTGGGCTTTTGCTGGTGTTCTGCCTCTATGGGATGGGACTCCCCGCTTTCTACCATTCATAGCCCAACTTTCTTCAGCTGGAGAGGCTATGCGGTTCCTCCTCACGTGAAACAGCAACTGGATGGAGTGTAAGCTAAGCTGGGAGGGTTGTGAGAGGTCCCCTGTCCCATCTCCTCCATGTACATGAAAAACAAACAAACAAACAAACAAACAAAACAAAACAAAACAAAAAAAACCCTGAGCCTTTGGCCAGTCATTCCAGAGCTTTTCTTTTTACTTTATAACGTGGCTTACACAGACCCTGGAGTTTGCTGATCTGGCCTGGCTCCGCTCACCTGGAGAAATAACCAAATCATTATCACATGGCCCGAAGAGTTGGACAAGGTACAAGAAAACATGTTTAAAATGATTTCTTTTAGTTTTTAGGATTATAATATAATCTCTTTTCTGACTCCCATATACCCCCTTCCTGGCCTTCTTTTAAATTCATGGCCTCTTTTTTTCATATTTTAAAAATATTTCAAATCTTTCATTTTTTTGAGAATTTCCTGTGTGAGTGCTGTATTTATATTTCTCCCCTCTCTCCCCTTCAGCTCCTCCCATGCCACTCCCAAATCTTCTCAAATTTATGGCTTTTTCTTAATCATTATTGTTACACACATACAGATAATCTACTGAATCCATTTAGTGTTGTTCAGTGCACATGTGTTTAGGATTGACCACTTGGGATCTGATGGCCTTTCTTAGAACCATTGAGCACTTATACGTTTTCATCTAGAGATGGGGACTTGTGAAATTTTCCCTATCCATATTGGCATGTCAAAATGCTATTGTCATTATGCTGGTCTTGTTTTGGTAGCCACATTCTTGAGATTTCATAGGTACAACTTCCTGGGCATGTCTGGAAAACACTATCTAGTAGCATGCATCCTGGTCCTCTGGCTAAAGACTATAAGAGCCAAACGACTTTCCATGCTTACTTGCCCTCCTCTGCAATGTCATGCCCAGGGCTGGCCCTTTGATGATCAGTTCTGATGCAGGCAGATGAGTGTGGAATGCTGAGCTGACATTTAGAACGCTGTGGTGAGGATGCCCCTGTCTCAGTGTGCTGATGTTGGAGGCAGAGACAGGAGGCAGAAGCAGGTTTAATAGGGTGCATGCACCCCTAGGTGTGCAGAGTGAGTCTCAACCTCAGTGAATATTTCATAAGGAATGGAATCCACCTCGTGTTTACAGAGTTATTCCAAACATACTTACAGATCACTAGTATGTAGTGCCTTAAGCAAAGGTGGGGTTGACTGGCATCCTTAGTGCTGGATTTCTGCTAGGTACAAGGTAAGGACAGGGTTCCTTGATGCATATTGGGGAGAAGGAAGCTGAGTCCATGAGGAACACAGAAACTGGGGGTCATTAGTTCTCCTTGGGTCCTGGCAGGTCTGAGATCCTCTGACTCTCAGGACCCCATTTACCTGACAACCTCCAACCTTATGTATAGCCACTATCAATTTTTTTTCAGAAGGCCAAATTGCTCATTATCCCATCAAATTTTATGTCAGAAAAACCACTGTCTGGCCTATTCTGACTTGTCAAAGTGACAAGTAGGCATGGTGACAGAGATAGCATTTCCGGGTTTTTGGTTGAATGAACGTAGCTGTGTGGGGCGATGAATGGTGCCGGACAATGGAAGCTATTGGCAGAAGAGGAGGAAAAAAAAAAAGAAAGCAATCTGGGCTCTTAAAGGTTTCACTTGTAACTTGACCCTTTTTCCTTTTCTCCTCTCATGCTCCTGTTTTCTGGAACTTTCCTCTTCGCCCACACTCGGCTCTCCTGCACCTTTTCCTTGACTCCTAGATGTACAGAGAGAGATCCACTCGGCCCCTCACGTCAGTGAGAAGCTGATCCAGTTGTTCCGGAACAAGAGTGAGTTCACTTTCTTGGCCACGGTGCAGCAGAAGCCTTCCACCTCAGGGGTGCTGCTGTCTATCCGCGAGCTGGAACACAGGTAGGAAACAATTTCTTACTTTAATTAATTTATTATTATTATTATTATTATTATTATTATTATTATTATTATTATTATTATCATGATGATGATGATGATGAGAAGGAGTCTTATTAAATGCCCTTGGCTGGTTTGAAACTTACTATACAGAATGGACTACCTTGAACATTTGGCACTCCTCCTGCCTCAGCCTTCTCCGAAAATATTGGTGTGTACCACAACTCCTGGTTGAAGAGAGCTCTTCATACTTTCAAAAATCTATTTGGAATGAAAGGGCTTGATAAGATGCCTTGGGGTCTAGACATGGGGCCTTCTTGGAACCGTTTAGCTACCTGAGGTCTATTTGTGTTGAACACATTAATGTCAGGATTTACTTTGCAGTAGGAGTTCACTTTGGGCAAAATGATTGTGTACTTATTTTCCAAAGACCACTCATGAGTCTTTCTTGTTCGTCTTCTCATTTACTTCATTTGTACAGAACCACACCCTACCTAGCACATTTAGGTCATCAGACACGTTAATCAGGTGTATTTAGCAACTTTCTGTAAGCCTCCATTGTGCGTTTCCATGGAAACTGTACTTGACATCGGGATGTTAAGGTGACTATCTCCAAATGTTTACTCTGAGCCTCAGAGAAGCAAGTAAGGCGCACAGACAGATGAGCACCAAGATGCTCTGAGGGTGCAGTGCTAGGAGAGACAGAAGGAGGTGGTAGGTCCAGATGCAAGGGGAGGTGGAGAGGAGCTGGGAGGATTGAGGGAGGGGAAGACCAATCTCAGGATATATTATATGAGAAAAAAGTCTGTTTTCAATGAAAGGGGTGGGAGGGAAGAACATTCATGGCTGTCGTGGCATTTCATCTCTTCCATAGAGGACTTTAAGTCTGAGGATGCTCAAAGTGATGCCGCTTAGGCAAAGCAAACATTTAAAAACGTTAGCAGACTCTTCATTCCTGTTGCCCTGTTGAAAAATACTTCTGGAAGGATGTCTTTGTTCCTGGGAGTGCAGGAAGTTCTTGTGGGGTAATTAAAACTGAATATTCCAGGGATTTATGAATCTGTCAGAGGTCAAAGCGCGACCCCAAGAAAAAGCCAAACAGTAGCTAATGCTAATCAAAGGGTGGCACTGAGCAGTGTGTGGCTTTCATAATTTTGTCAAGTGCGGAGTTCACTGACCAGCAGGCCAGCAGTTAAGGAAGGCTGTGTGCAGCGATGACCCCTGAGTGGCAGAGCCCAGCAGGGAAGGGAAAGAGTAGCCTCAGGCAGGAGGGCCTGTGTGTGAGGTCACAGAGGTGAGGAAAACAGGGCATGCTGGTTCTTTATTTCTGTGGGGAGAGGAAGACAGCATCAAAGCTATCTTGGCTGAAGCTTGAGGATTTCACTTGTGCACTTTCAGTAACTGTAGGATCAACGTTAAGAAAATGCTGTTTCACTTGTTTATTTTTAATAATATTATTGTTTTATTAATTCTTTGAGATTTTCATATCACATAATCATGGCCATATCCACTCTACTTCCTTTTAATACCTGTTTTGTGTCCTCATATATATGTATATGTACATATATGTACACATATGTGCACATATATGTGTTTTTATTAAAAAAAGTCATTTCCCCCTCTTCCTGTTAATTCCTCCCATGCCCCACTCCCACCTACATGCTCTCACTTGAAATCATGGTGTCTTTTTCTTTAATTGCTATTGTTTTACACACACACACACACACACACACACACACATCTAAATATATAAACACAATCTGCTTAGTCCATTTAGTGTTACTTATATACTTTGGTATTAGATAACCAATTCGGGGCTCATTCGTAGGGAAGGCTACTTCTCCCACTCTCAGGCCTTAAAATTTTCTTTTAAGTATTGTCTGTTCAGATCCATAGTCCATTTTTAAAGAGTAGTTTTTACTCTGTTTAAAATTTTTATATATTTATGTATATTTAAGATTTCATATACTGTATTTTGATATTACATATATATATATATTCTCTGTCAAATATTGAGTTCATGATTGCTTTGGCTATTTGGAGTCTTTTGTGATCGTGTGTGTGTGTGTATGTGTGTGTGTATGTGTGTGTGTGTGCACATGTGCATATGTATATGTATATATGTTAGGATTCTTTTCCTATTTCTCTGAAGAATGAGATTGAGATTGCATTGAACCTATAAATAGCTTTTGGGAGAAAGGTCATTTCTACTACAATATTAATTCTATTAATCCATGAGCATAGGATATTTTCCCATTTTCTAGTCTCTTTGTCTCTTTCCACAAAGGTCTAAAGTTTTTATTATTAAAGTCTTTCACCTTCTTGGCTAGGCTTATTCCTCAATATTTTATTTTCTTTGAGGCTATTGTGAATGGGAGTGTGCCCATGATCTCTTTCTCAGCATGTTTGTTGTTGGTATATGGAAAAGCTATTGATTTTTGTAAGTTGATTCTGTAGGCTACCTTCTTGCAGCAGGCATCCTTGACCTCTCTGGCTCTTAGCATCTTTCTGTTGCCTCTTCCATGATGCTTCTTGAGTCTTTTGTTGTAGAGGTTGTGTTGTGGATTTATCAACTGGGCACAGGTACTCCATAGTCAATTGCTCTTTGTATTTTAATCAATTGTGTTTTTTTTCTTTAAAATGAAGCTTCTTTGATGAAGGGTCAGAGCTATACTTTATTAGGCAAACCTGCTTCTCAGGCCATGTGTCTGGAACTAGGCCCAGGGGACGATGCTTGAGCTCTTTCTAATTTTATGTATATACGTGCGCCTGAGTGTGGGGTTTGTGTGAGTGGTTACAGTGCCCAGGGAGGCCAGAAGAGTGTACTGGATTCCCTGGAGCTGGAGTTGAGTCATTTGCCAGAATAGATGGTCTATTTCTCCAGTTCCACCAGTTGACCTGTCAGTTTTTAATGGTTAAGTTTGCTCTCAGCCCCAAAAGGTTTGCAGTGTACTCCGATTCCGACGGATGAATTTTGTCAAGAGTATGAGCAATAGCTAGGTCCACGCAAGGTAACTTGTGTGTCTGTGAGGGGAGTGGGTAACTCCAATGTGCATTATGGCCTGAAGTTTGTATGTCCAAGCAAGTGTCAGCTGTCTGAGCACAGAAAGGCAGAGTCCTCTCTTGTCCCTTTCAGGCTTTATGGGGCAGGAATGTGAGGGTCTCCATGGTAGCAGAGAGATACAAATGCCTAAGACTGGGTAGACTCAACAAACACAGAGGAGAGCTTCAGAAAACAAGTGAGAAGCATGTGGGCTGGGGTTTCAAAGTTGGTCTGCAGGGGCCGCTGTCCTAGCTTTGTGATATCCGCCATCTTCTGTCTTGAGAGGGGTTTCCTTGTCCGTAAAGTGCAGGCAAGAATCTAATTAGTACAGTTGCCCTAACACCACAAAGGACAATACATGTTGAATTTGTCATTCTTCAAGAGGTAAATCTTTTCCTTCTTTCTGTCTAGAAGCTTTAGCTGCTTGTTTTCCTTTTGGATTAAAACGTCTTAATGCTAGCAAAGGTCTTAAATACTGCTTAAATAGGAGCTCTTCAACGCTGTCTTTCTTCTCTTATGTCCATGGCAGAGCTCTAAAGAGCAGAGGGTTACTGAGCTGAGAGCCTGAGCATTATTTTTCCCAGTAATAGGAGACCCCAAGTAATTGACTAAACAAAACAAATATGAAAGACTAGACAAGAGACACCTCCCTGAAATGTATGTTTCTCTCCTGCATTTGCTTAGTGTAAGGCAAAGGGAGAAGGACCAACAGGAAGGTTTCTATTGCAGTGGCCTGATTTCTACCCTTAAAAGGTTTAAAATCTACCGAAGAGACTAACATGTGCTAAAACTGAGAAGAATATATAATACTGAATTTTAAGGAATTAACTCCTCCCCCGCCCCAAGTAGTTTCCCCAAAGGATGTCTTTACCAAGTAGGAATCATCTATTATTTTTTTCAGGTTGTTTTCATTATTTATTCACAAAGTTGTGTGTCGATTGTACAATATTCCTGGAAAATCTTACCCCTGCAAAGGTCAGCTGTCAATCTCAATCTCCCCTGAAGTCCTCCACTCCAACCTTATACCTATGGATATATCTTATACACACACACACACACACACACACACACACACACACACACACACACACACATATATATATATATATATATACATATACCCTATCGATTTCCTTATTTGGATCCTTGCATAGAAACAAAGCCACACTCCACATGGCCCCTGACTGGGTATATGTAGTGTTTCCAAAGTTCATTCATGTAGTAGTTTGTGTCAGTAATTGATTCTCTCTCTCCCTCTCTCTCTCTCTCTCTCTCTCTCTCTCTCTCTCTCTCTCTCTCGCTTACAGTTAGCAGTTTTCATTTGTCCATTACTCAGGTCATTTGAACCAGATATTCTGAATGCTGATGCTGTGAACATTTTTGTGCAAGATTTATGTTTTCATCATCTTGGGTTTACATTTAGGAGTGAACCTTCTGGCCTAGGTAGAGGCTGTGTTCATCTTTATGAAAAACTCATACACTGTGGCAGAGAAGCTAATAGCACTGGCTGCTCCTCTGGAAGACAGGATTTGATTCCCAGAATCCACATGGTGACCCATGACTGCCTGAAACTACTTCCAGGGCATCTGACTCCCTCTTCTAGCCTCTATGAGCACTACACACACATGGCACACATGCTCCCCGCCTCTCTGTATAAAGGCAAAACATTCATATATGTAAGTTAAAATAAAGTGAAATATCTTTTCAAAAAAGTAGCTGCACCCTTTATATTACCACCAACCTTTCCACATCCTTGTCCACACTGGTGCTTTATCCTTCTCTTTGACTGTAGCCATTCAAATGGGCATGCATGATCTCTATTGTGTTTTAGAGCCACATTTGCCTGATGATAATGATGTTGAGTTTCCTTTTGTGTTCTGATTGGCCATTTGCATACCACCCATTCAATTCTAATTGGGTCATTTGTCTTCCAGTAATTGATTTGTAATGGTTCCTTATTGTTATAGATACAAATCTCTAATCAGACATATGACATTTCCCCCCTCACTATGTCTTTTTGTTTTTGTGGTGGTATCTTTGAGATACAAAGTGTGATGACAGTTTTCTTTTATCGTTTGTATTTTTGGTGCCATAGCTGAGAAAGCACAGCTTGAGCTAAGGCCACTTCAACTCACTCTCAGAATTCTTTTTGGAAGATTTTGTAAGCTTATCTCTTTGATGTTTTAAATGTTTTTATTACTGCATGTTAATTGCATGTAATGGTAAGTTTAATTGAAATGTTTTCATACACATACGTTATGTATTTCAGCCATATCCACCCCTGCCATTCTCTCTTGGCTCCTCCCCATTTCTGTTAGCCCCTTATTCTTCCAAACCACCCCCACTCTATAGTTCTATCTTTAATTCTGTAACCCAATAAATTCATTAGAGTTCTTTATAGGAGGGTGGGTACCAGGTTGTTTTCAGGATCATGTGCACTTTACCAGTCGATTCAGCAGTAAAGAAAGTGTTCTTTCTTGCTCCATGTTGAATATATTTTAAGTTAACTTTTGTGGTTGGTGGATGGTAGGGCTTTGACGTCATGCTTTGCGCAGGGACATCAGTTATCCCAGTGTCATGTGTGGCTCTTTTTCTCCCCAGTGAATTGCTCTAGCTTCCGGGCTGAAGAGAAATTAATCACGATTGTGAGAATTTATTTCTGACCTCTCAGTGCACTTCATTGATGTGTTGCTCACATGGCGGTAGTGTCCTGAGTGCTGGAGCTTTTGTTGTGAGTTTGGCAGCTGGAAGTGCAAGGAATCCACTTCATTCTTCTTTCCAGGATTGGTTAGTTCTTCTGCTCTCCTTGAATATGCATCTGCATGTATGGACCGGCCTGAGAATTTCTGCAAAGAAATCAGCAGAGACTCTGACAGGGATTATGTTTAATTCATGAACCAGTTTCAGGGTGTCGTGCCTTCATAACATGTCAGTGTCAACCAACTGATTCGTGATTATGGGATAGCTTTTTGATTTTTTTTAAATTTAAAGGTATTTTTCTTTTTTTTATGGTTCTCAGAGTATTTTTTTGGATTAAAATTCATTCTTATGCGCTTTTTATAAAATACTTATTTATTTTATTTAATATGCATGAGTGTTTTGAGTGAATGTATGTCTATGCACCACGTGTGCTTTCAGTAGCCATGCAGGCCAGAAGAGGGCATTGGATTCCCTGAACATGTGGTTTCTGGGAACTGAACTCAGTGCTTTAGCTGTTGAACTATCTCTCCTGCCCCTTCATTATTTTCCAATGTTATTGTAAATGGAGTTGTTTTTGTAATTTAATCTTACGGTTCTTCATGGCCTGTATATAATAAAATGGATTTTTATATAATAATCTTATGTTTTGAAGCCTCATTTATTAGTTATATTGATTTGCTTGTGATTTCTCCATATGAGATCATATGTGTGCAAATCATTCTGTTTTCTTCCTGTCCTATCTTGGTGCCTTTCATTTTGTTCCCTTGTCTATTTGCCTTGGCTGGAGCTTGAAAGCCAATATGAACTAGGAGTCATAACGTGCTATTGCTGTCCTGTTCCTGATTTTAGGGGGAATGCTTTGTGTTTTCACCATGCAGTTTGCTAACTGTGCTCACAGGTATTCTTAACAAGGTTGAAAGTTCTTGTGAGAATGTTCTGGTCAGACTGAAGAGCTTGCCTTCCGCCTCCTCATGTGAAGTGCTTTTATTATGAAAGGGTATTGATATTTTTTCACATTCTCTTTCTGTATCTATTGAAATGATCAGCACTGGAGTGGTGTATATAACATGAACTGAACAAAACTTCTTTTTATGTATAACCTGGCCTGACCATTTGTCTTGTCAATGTTCTATTGCTGTGTTTGAAAATTAAATTAATTTAATCATTTTACACCCCATCACAGCCCCATCCCTCCTCCCAAGTTTACCCTCCCACACTCTTCCCCCCTTCCCTACTTCCCTTCTTCTCAGAAAAGGGGAGTCCCCCTACAAACCCATCCCCTACTCCCCTCCCCCCCCCCCCCCCCCCCGCACATCTAGTCGCATCAGGACTAAGTACATCCTCTTCCACACAGCAACTCTTATAAAGGAAAATATTTGACTGAGGTTGGCTCACACTTGAGAGGTTTAGTCCATATCATCATGGCGGGGAGCATGGCGGCGCGCAGGCAAACATGGCACTGGAGAGGTAAATGGGAGTTTACATCTGGCGCTGCAGGCAGCAGGAAGAGATAGATACTGAGGCTGGCTCACGGTTCAGAGGTTTAGTCCAGATCATCATGGCGGGGAGCATGGCGGCGCGCAGGCAAACATGGCGCTGGAAGAGATAGATACTGAGGCTGGCTTGAGCTTCCGAAACCCCAAACCCCACCCTCAATGACGCACTTTCTTCAACACGGCCACGCCTCCTAATCCCTCTCAAGTAGTGCCACTGCCCTGATATCCAAACATTCAAATACATGAGCCTGTGGGAGCATTCATGTTCAAACCACTGCACCACTCAGTTGGACAACCTGTGTTAAGACGTCATACGTCAGGAAACTGATTCTCCTTCCCCTAGCAGCCATTCACCACCATGTGGAATTTTCCTGTACACGTTGGCATACCAGCTGCTCATGCCATTATGTCAATATTGTCCAGGTTAACACACGGTTGAGATTTCATGGGTGATATTTGTTACTTTATTACTTGTGTGTGTGTGTGTGTGTGTGCAGGTGTGTATGCATACACATGAGTGTGTTTGTGCACCTGCTTCGCACGTACAGAAGACAAACTGTGGGAATTTGTTCTCTCCTTCTGCTCTGTGGGTTTTGAGATCATCTCATGTTTTCAGGTTTGGCAGCAAGTACCTTTACCTGCTGCGCCATCTTGCCAGCCTCGGCTGCATTTTCAATGCTTTCCCAGCTTGAATAGCCACTCGGTTATGATGTGATCCATTTTCTATATTGCTACATATGGTCTATTTGATTTGTTATGTACAGTGTTGAAGATTTTTACATCTTATTTGTAAGAGATACACTGTTCTGTGGTTTTCTTTGGGTATTTTTATTCTGGTTTTCAAAATTAAGTTTTAGCTGATTTTTAAAAGCTATTTGGAGTGTTTTCTAAATAAATAGCATTTGCTGCTTGTAATCTATATGCTAAGCACTTGATATCTTTCAACAATCCCATTTGATTTATTTAATATGAGATTTTATAACATTAAAATACTGAAAATGCTTTATCTTAAATTCCAATATGTATACTACCATTTTGTTTTTGTTTTTATAATATTGTCTTGAATTCACCACAGTGAAGGAGAAAAAAAGTGGATTAAATGTCCCCATTAAAGCCAGGGAGAAGAAAGAGGGCAATCCCTTTTCTTATGTTTTTATCATGTTCTTTTTATCTGCTTAATATAATTCCTAGCAGTAATTTCTAATTTGTGTATCTATCTGGTCAGGATATAAAGGAATTTTAATTTTATTTCTGATTTAGTGAGAGGCCAAAAGCAATCATCCACAGCTGTTAAATTGTATTATAGCTCTCTTCAACATGCCTTTGGAGGTAGTTTAATCTTCCCCCTGTTATCTATTAACACACATAATGATATTAATTGAATCTATAATGTTAAACCACTCTTTTTAAAATTTATTATTATTTTTTATTTCGTGTATATGAGTGTTGCCTGCATCCCCAGTGCCCACAGAGGCCAGAAGAGGACATCACCACTAGAGTTACAAATGGTTGTGAGCTGCCGCGGGGCGCGTGTGGTGCTGGGAATGAAAGCTGGCTCCCCTGGAGCAGGAGCTAGTGCTCTTCACTGCCGAGCCTTCTCCTCAGCCCCCATTGAGCTGCTTGAGCCATTTCAGTAAACTGATAGAGACCGGTGGTTCAGCTTTTTTTTTTTTTTGATGTTTTGCATAATTCAGTAGAATCAGTAGAAAATTTGATTAAAATGGTGATAGTCATTATGATTATTATCCTGTAGAGACTTTTTAATTTTTGTCTTACAAGTATAGAACAGGAAGGACTCTGGACTTCTGGGTCATCGCTCCAGTGTCCAGGTCAAACTTTTAGATTCCACATTCCAGGGAGTTCATTTGGCATTCCCATCTTTTGGGCTTGGTGTATTTCACTTGGCATAATGCCCTTTATATTTATTCACTGTTGTTGACAGTGATAGGATTTTATTTGTTTTTAAGGCTTATTAGGATTCCATCTAATAGCATTCCATTTGTATTCCACACAATAGCAGCTGGTTTTCTCCCTCTCCACCCACCACTGCCCCCCACTTCATCCACTGATGAGTTCCATGATGGCTAACCTTGGTTGTCAACTTGACACACATGGGAAGCAAGGACCTCAACTAAAGAACTGTCTTCATTATATTGGCCTCTGGCGTGCTTGCGTGACATTTTCTTGATTACAAATTGATATAGGAGGGCCCAGCCAACTGTGGGTAGCACCATCTTTTGGCAGGTGAGCCTAAGCCATAAAAGAATGGTCGGTGAATGTAAGCCCTGGAGCAAGCCAGCTGTGATTCTTGATTCAAGTTTTTGCCTTATATGAGTTTCTTCCCTGACTTCCTTCAACGAGGGGCTACAAACTGTAAGCCAAAACCCTTTCCTTCCCAAGTTCCCTCTGGTCATGGTGTTTATCCCAACAGCAAAAGGCAAACCAGGACAGACACTAAAGTTGGCTCCTTATCTTGGCCCTTGGGACTGGTTCTGTAGAGATCGCAGGGATGTAGGTAGCCTATGTTTTCTTCTGGTGTTTTCTCTGTTTCAGCTATTTTTGAGTTTAACCCGTTTTGAGATACCATTTTCAGTGTGATATAAGGTAAGGTCTATGTGTGGACGTCTGGCTTTCCAGACAAATACATTGAAGAGCTTGTCCCCACTTCACCCCCACCCCCTGTTGTGTATTCCCAGGATCTTTGTTGAAGCAGTTGGCTATGGATGGATGGATGGATTTATCTGTGGGTTCCCTACTTTACCTCATTGGTCTATGTGTCTGTTTTTATGTTATGACTACATTATTTTGGTTTTTATAGCTTTCCAAAGTAAGTTAACAGGAGGCTTCCAGTTTTATTTTTTTTTCCTGACGATTCCTGTGGCTCTTCTGGGTGTTTTCTGGGTCCCCATGAAGGCTTTTCTGCTTCAGTGAGACTAGGATTGTGCTGAGAATAGATTAGCTTGGGTATTATATGTATTTAAACAACATTGATTCTTCTGTCCCACGAATGTGAGGTGTGTTTATCTATTTTTGTCTTTTTCTATTTTTCAGTCAATGTTTGGCAATTTTAAGAGTAGAGATTTTTCTTTTTCCTTGGTTAAACTTATTTCTACATCTTTGACTACTTTTGCTCTTTTTTTGCGTAAATACTGTAAATGGAATGATTTTCTAGATATCACATAATTTGCTGTTGAGTGTATGGAGGCAATACTAAATTTTACATATAAATTTTATGTCTTGTAGTTTTGCCCAGTTTTAACTGTTTGTGTGGGTATACATATGCATACTTGTGTGCATTTATTTTTATTTTATGTGCATTGGTATTTTTCCTGTATGCATGTCTGTGTGAGGATGTCTGATCCCCTGGGAACTGGAAAACAGACAATTGTGAGCTGCCATGTGGATGCTGGGAATGGAACCAGAGTCCTCTCAAAGAGCAGTCAGTTAACTGCTGAGCCATCTCTCCAGCCCCATGATTTTCTACATATTATGACTTCATCATCTGTAAAGGGGACATGCAACATGTTTCTCTCCCATGGGAGTATCTTCTACTACCTTTGCGTGCCCACAGCTGTGACATGGAAGAACAGTGGCAAGAGCAGACATCTTTACTTTGCTTTGAATCTTGGAGGCAACGTTTCCCATGCTTGCCACCCAAGCGTAGTGTTTGATGGGAGCTTATCTTATGCCTTGTGTTTGGTAATTATTTTATGTTCTAAAGTGGCTTAAAAATATAGCAAATACTCTTCTTCTAAGTGCTTTTTTTGATGGAATTAGCCTGAAAACAGTAAGATGTGAAATTAGACGTAAATGTAATTATAAGAGTACAGGGAATATTTTAAATAGGAAATATTTAATGTGAAAATTATTTGAGTTGATAATATGTTCAGGGGAGACATGGTGAACTTTTGTAATGAAATTTTCATATTCTAGTGTTTATGAAATAGTTCTATTTAATTAGTTTGAAATTCTTTTTTGGATCAGTTCACAACTTACAAAATCATTGATCTTATTGAGATATACATTTTTTGGCAATGAGCATTATATTTTTATTTAATAAAATGTTAATATCTGTGGCATATCATCTCTCATTTCTAATGTGAAAGAAATGTTTTCATTTTTCCTCTTCTGTCCAGGCTCCTCGTGTGGTTATATAATTTATTGGTCTTTTAAATGACACAGCTTTTAGTTTTATTGATCAAGTCTGCTCTTCCTCACTCCAAACTCATTGATCTCAGCATCTTATTTTCCTTTGAATCTTCTTGTTAGTATTTTCAATATCTTCTCAATGTTTCATGCATCCAGGCTTGGTATTCTGTGCTTACAGTACTGGTCGCTCACTGAAAGTCATCCTTCTCATGGATATTGCTTTGACTACAGCACACAGTTCTATTGTGTTTTCATTTCCTGTACTTATTTTGTCGTTCTTAATTTCAGTTTGACTTCCTCTCTGACCCCAGTTGGAGGAATGAAGCATCCAAAGTGATTAAATAAAAAGTAGTTAATGGGCAAATTCTGGTTTTATTGCTAATTAAAGATGTAGAATATGTGCTATATAGCTTTTAGATTTTGAAGTTTGCTGAAGTTTTCTTTTTTTTCTTTTTTAAAACAACGTTGTAAAAGCTTAAATTTAGTTCTTTACAATTTCATACATGTATATAATGCATTTACATTTTTTTTCATTGTGAAAGTGTCTCATATTGTAGCACTGGTTAGCTTAAAACTCTGCGTAGATCAGCTGGCCTCAAACTGCTGTCTTTGCCTCCTGATTAAAGACATGCACCACCATGGCCCATTCATCACGCATTCTGATTACTCTGTATATTTTCTCTCCTACCTCCTTCCCAGTCCTTTCATTCTCACCTCCACTAGCTCCTTTTTGAGAATTTGGGCCTTTGGTTTTGTCTTGTGAGGCTATTGATGGGATGGTGGTGATGATGATGGTGATGATACTGCTGTCGGTGCTCCTGTTGGTGAAAATGGTGGTGGTGATGATAATGATGGAGATATGATTGTGACAATGGTGGTCATAGCTGCTTCTGGTGCTGGTGGTAAAGATAACGGTGCTGCTGTTGCTCCTGATGTGGAGGAGGACAAGAAAGAGGAGGAGGACAAGAAAGAGGAGGAGGAGGAGGAGGAGGAGGTAGTGATGGTGATAATGTTATTCACTTGGAGATAGAATGCACAACCATGTCCATATGGGACAACAGTCACTTCTATTTTAGCATAGTAGCTAAAGGACAGTGATGGCCGTCACTCAGAACTGGCTTGTGGTATTCAGTGTCCAGTCTTGCAGATTAAGTGCAATGGGAGAGCAGAGTTCTGGGTGTGAACACTGTGCAGCCTTCCTTCACACCACATGAAACAATCATCCACCTGCTTGTTGGAAGCTACCCACCATGGAAACTTCGCTTACTACTTTGGATATTTTGGAAACGAGTGCCTGCAGAGCTCCTAGCTACTGTGGGTTATTGGCAGGAATGTTCATTTAGAGCCAGAACCTCTCTCACTGATGGGGAGCCAGCAACCAGAGGGGGTTGTTTGGGAGAGTGAGATGCCTTCCACCAGAAGTGAACTTCTTGGCAAAGTAGTATCTGAAAACTCCCAGGGTAACCAAGTCACTTGAATTCCCACGGATAACTTAAATGAGTGGATACAATGAGATGGAAAACTTAAAAATAAAAGCAATTGAAAATGCACCTGAGGGAAGCAATTGAGCTAGGTTCCTTTATGTAATGAGACAGACATTCTTATGATTCGAACATGTATTTTAAACGTGATTTTTGTTTTATTTTCCCATGGTACTGAGAGAGCATACTGGACAGCAACAGGGATGGATTTGTCTTGCTGAAAGGTCTCAGTGGCATTGAAAACTTAACGTTTATTTTTTTCTGATTTAAATGTGTTAATATAGAGCTTTGTTAAAACGGAAAGCTTAATTAATGCAGATTAAATCTAATTGAACACTCTTCCTATATGTGAAACTCTATACAATATAATGGCGAGTCTTATGTTTTTCAATTTTATCTCTAAATTGTAGATAAAATGATATCTGAGCGTAATTAGGTAGGAATCAGAAATATATGATCTAAGACAAAAGCATCCTGTGGGGTAGATTCTGTGAGGGGACAAAGAGGACATGTTTGACGTCCTAATTTCTTCTTGTGGGAAGAATTCTGCACAATGATGATAGGTTCAGTTCCTGCCTCTGCCAGTGGCTTGACAAGTGAATCTGCAAAGTTGTCCTTAATTCATGACCACTGCAATGTCTTTCCATGTAAAGGGAAGGTAGGATGAACACAGCATGGCGCTCTGGAAGAATTCAAGAGAGTATGTGAGAGCTACCCTTCCTATGCTTTGTAAATATGGGGCTCAATAGATGTAGTTTTCTTTTCATCCCTCATGGCCTCTTTTGCTATTTTCTAACCCCATTGTCTTCAGGAGGAAAGGCAGTAGAGATTGGTCCCTTGAGTTTAAATTGCCTTTGGGTTTTTATAAGAGGTTTGCAGAGATAACACACAGCAGTGGCTTTTCTAGCCGGAGTTCATATCATAATGTCCGAGCAGCAGAGTGACCTTTCTTAGTATAGATGAGTTAAGAAAATAGCTAAATTGTTTTTCAGATAATTTGTAGGAAAGTGTCGGAGCAGTGTTTAGAGCAGAAAAGAGGAACTCTAGCGCGTGTTGCAGTACTTGATAAAACCAGCCCAGGAGAAGCCTTTCTGCCAGGCAGTTGACAGCACAAGTCGGTAAGCTGAACTTCCTTAAATGCTGAGCAACGAGATGCAGCGTAAGGCTTATATTATATTATTTAAAAGGTATATGTTTCGATTGTTAAGTTACTCCTATTTAGGAATGGAGGGAGAAGCCTGGATTCTTGCCTTTTGAACCATACAAACTATCCTCCACATTTCAGACAACACCTGGTGTGTGTGTGTGTGTGTGTGTGTGTGTGTGTGTGTGTGTGTGTGTGTGTGTGTCTTAGATTCAGAACTACACCCTTGATAGATGGTAGCCTCTTCAACAACATACCCAGGAGCAGTCAGTGATATTAATCAATACCCATGTAGTGACAGATTCCAAGCTATTACTCCATTAGAGAAACAATATAGTTAGAGGAAAAAATAGAGAGAGCAGGGCACCCTGCTCACCCCGGAGGAGTCGTGGAGTCTCACACTAGGAGCCATGTATCATAGCCTAATCAATAAGAGCCATGCATCACAGCCCCTCATAGGGAAATCAGGATAAATTATCAGGAAGACAGGGATTGGAGGGTTTCTTGGATGAAACTTGAGTGAGGAAGTGAGAGATGAGACTTTGTGGGGCACTAGAAACAGAGGAAGAGATGGAGATATCTTGTGTTATTGGAGAGTGGTAAGTAGGGATGGGGACCAACCGTGAATCTGGAGGAGCCGGCAAGATGCCTGATCATGAATGAGATAAAGAGCTCAGTCTTTCTGTAGCGGAGGTTTGACATGCTTTTTGTTGTGTGGTTTTGAAAGGTTTCAGAGGGGAAATTGCTTCTAGTATTTATTTTGCTCAAGTTTTCAGTTGGACAAGGTAACAAAACCATAGAAAAAAGCTAAAGTATAAAAAAGACATACACTATACTCTCACCCAGTAAACGGGGCCATCTGCTTCCTGCTGGAAGTTTCTTGCGGAAGAAGAATTAAAAGTCAGAAGATGAAAATGTGTATCTTCTAGAGATGCTTCCAAATGTCAGGTGACTGGACACAGAGATGCTGGGCTTTCATCGTTCTTGCCGTGTGCTCGGCAGGGTGTAGTCTAAAGGGTACACATTTGAAGAGCAAGAGGAAGAGTGGGGAGATTATGGTGTCTTGGGACAGCAACAATTTTCACGCAGAAATGCAAATGAATGGAAGAGCTTTCGGTCAAGAAAATGAGGTTTTCAGGAACACAACAAGTAAAATTTAGATCTTTGTTGGAAGAAATGAAGCTGTTCCGATCACTTTTGACCTTAATTGAAGACAGGACGTATCATAGCAATACAGTATAATGTCTCAGGCAGATTGCTCATGCTTGTATATATGCATATTAGATTTTGGATTGCTTGGTGTTTGAAAAATGGAAAAATAGCAAATGTAGCCATTAACCTTTACTTTTTTCGTATAAAAGTCACAATTTCATTAATATTTATGCATATAGTCATTTAAGTTCAATGGAATTCTTCTAGAGAATTTTAAAAGCCGTTTTTGAAGCCCTTTGGAATTAGTGGTTGTGAAACACTTGAATTACTGAGTGACATTTCTTTTCTCAATTGGTTGTGGGGACAGACATACAGGCAAGTGAGTCTTATTAGGGGGTGAAATGCAGATCAGATCCCTAGCTTGCTGAGTCTTCATGGAAGGTACCTCTGATGCTCGGAACAGAGGTGAAGGGGACACAGTGGCTGTGGTGCTGAAACAGGAGGCAGCCTATACGGGCAAGCTCTTCTGAGTATCTGAAAAATGACAATTCATTCTTACTCGTCGTCAGATGCTAATCTATTCTGGGCACTTGCTTATCTGTAGGTGAAGACACAGATGATGTATTTCAAGATGAGGAGAACTGCAGTGGGCGTGTCCTTGGGGCAGTTCACACTGGGGAGTCAGGCGGCAAACAGGAAGGATTTTAAATCTAGTAGTGAATGTTACAGGAAAGAAGGCAATTGAGGAACTGGAGAAAACCAAGCAAAGAAGAGTAAGCCAAGAGGAGGAGGAGAGAGGGCTTTGAGAACAAGGCAAATGAGACAAGCCTCATAGAGACAGCAATGAGAAAAATCAGAAAGATGGGCATCCCAGAGAGAAGAGATAACACACTCAATGTTCTCAAGGCAGATTCCAGTCTAGAGCTGAGGGCTGGGCCACGTGGGGGCTCTGTTAACTGGTGGTGGGAAGGTAATAATATTGAGTGAGGAGACACTCAAAGCAGATTCTGCCCTGATGACTCACAGTGAGGGGTGTTTCACAAATTACAGTGTGATGTTCACATGGCGCCATATTATTTCAGGTCAAAATTTACTTATAGAGAGCCAGCTGTGTGCAAAGTTGACCCACTCATCAAAACTGTTCCCGTCAAATGAAAACGCTTTTATAGTTTGTGAAACTGTAATTACGTCTACATATTTTAAAGCAAATGAACTCAATGCGTTTGTTTTATTTTTAGATTTTTTTATGCCTCCCCTTTCGCTCTTAGTTGATCGAGTTGCTTGTGAGTTAGATACAGCACTGTAAGAAAGAGCTAACCTTTCCTTTCCCAGGAGATGCAGGGTTGCATCCCAGCAAGATGGCTGTGATGTCGTGGTGGTGGTGGGTGTGGCACAGTGGTGGGCTATCTAAGAAGTAGGAGGTATTCAGGGTGTGGGAGGGAGGTGCCATAAGGAGGCTCTGCTGGCTGTGGTATCCTTCAGGGCAAGGCTGGCAAAGGGAAAATGTCTGGCAACTTCTGCCTCTTCCCCTGGAAGGCAGCCTTGTGGGATTTGTTAAGAAGCAGAATCTTTAGCTTTTGAGATAAAGGTTGAAACTGCCAGTTCTGATGGCTTGCATGCTAATGCTCAGAGCATTTTTTTTTTAAAAGAATGAATTAGACATTATCACTTTAAAGATTGATAGCTGGTTCTGGTGGCTCAAGTCTGTAATCTGAGCACGTAAAAGTTCAAGGCTAGCCTTGGCTACATAGTAATTTCTAGGCTAGCCTGATCTACAATTGAGATTTCCCTCAATCCAACAAACAAAACCCCCAAACCTCCAAACCTCCTGTTTTCTCCTAGATGGTAAATGTATTCCTCAGCTTCCCAGCTCTCAGCTTTCTTCTTTGCCTGACATCACTGCCCAGCCATCACAGTTTGATGTGAGTATTTATTCTAATTGATGCACTTAGAAGGAATATTAAAGGCTGTGCCATTGACTTTTTTAGGAGGAACTGAAAGAATCTTAAAGGAATATTTATTTCAAGAAAAACACTTCAGACTCCTAGTCTGCTTCATTGATGTAAGGGCTAGCCTGGCCATCTACCCTGGAACTGTGGGTCCTCTGAGGAGGTGGCATGGCTGGTGAAGTGTTTTGCAAACAGGAGGAGGCATGCAGAGATGGATCTTGTGACAGGCGCTCGTAGGCAGCTCTGCAGAGGACGTGATGCCATAGGTGCAGGTTTGTGGCAATGAAAGGAAGACTGTATTTGCAGAGCCATATTTTGGGATAGATGCTCTTCAAACCGAGAAAGGAGAAAAGAAACACAGGAGCCATGAAACAATGCTCACTGCAGTGCATCCTATATACCATTGCAGTGTTGGAAGCTTCATAGATGGCCCCCCACAGTCTTCCAGGCAGATTTTGTCCCCCCACCTGGCTGTGCTTTCTCCTGGTGGAGTTTGAGAACTGGAGAGTCTCACAGGGAAGTACCAGATGACTTCCCAAGGTTTCATTCATTTTGGAGCTGATGGATTCTGTGGGGGCATGCTGGGAAATAGTGAGTCCATTGCAGAGTCTCTCCTTACCTGGCTGGAGTAGGATTGGGCTGGCTATGCCAGCATAGGGTGCCTCTGAAGGGTTCTGGAAATTGCCATCAGGGACCCATGCATTGTTTTAGTTGAGCCAGAGTTGATGCTGTATGCTTCTGTCTCAGCTTGTGGACCTGGAAAAATGGATTATACTCAGTTCTGTGAGGTGGGATTCCATCCAACATCCCAAATGTGACTCTTTGCTTTTGGAAAAGTGAGCGATTTTGTTGCTCTTTGACTTGTGTTGACCTAGGAATCAGGACTTCAGTGGTACATCTGGAAGTCTCAGTCTGCACTTCTTTTGGAGCCCAGTGAAAAGAGACTCAAAGCTGATTAATACCTAAACTGGGATGGCTGTGTTAGCCACATTACCCCAGTCAATGCAGGGTAAGGGCTTCCATGCCTGTGCAGAGAAGGGGAGTGATTGCAAAGCCAGAGGGCCTTTCCAAGTCTGAAGACTCCGAAATAAGACGTCCAGTGCACCCAAGGAAGTGTGGCCCATGAGCTACCTTAAAGTCTAAATGCCACCTTTTACCTCTGGTGTTCTTTCAGGACATCAGGTAAGTTTTTAAAAACTTTATTAAGTTAGTCCATGAGCTCTAAAAATGAGTGAATGAATGAAAACATATAAATAATAAACTATAGGAGTAAGCTGGGGGACCTTGATAAACATCAGTGTACAGCTCAGTCTCCTACAACAGTCATATGCCTGCAAGTGGCCGCAGTGTGAGGTGGGGAAATGGCATTCTCTCCTCACCGAAGGTACAGACTCTGAGCTACTCATATTTATTTTTTCTGGAGATCAGTTCTTGTTTCTCATATCTTCTAAAAGCAAACATAATTCCTCCTAGCAGCCTAATGTTATTAGTTACACTGAATTTTTTTTTCTGAGAATTCCATACACGAGTATTGTATTCATGCTGTTCCGACCTCTCTCCCTCACCTCTAATTTACCATCTTCGCATCACTCTCAAACCAATGACATCCTTACAACCTAGTAGGTCCCTACACTGTTGCTTGTCTGTGTATGTTTTCAGGGCTGACCACTTGGTATTGCATAACCTCTGAGGACTCTTCCCCGGGGAAGACTACTCTTCCTGCTCCCAGCATTCCTTTGTTATCTTAGTCTTCATAGAAATGTCCTTAGCATGTCATTGGTGTCATCCTTGCTCAGGTCTTGTTTAGGCAGCCTTATTGGTGAGACTTCAAGGAGTAGCTTCTCTGACATTTCTAGAAGACATAACCTCACAGGCAACTTCCTTTCTCTGGCTCTTAAAGTATTTCTGCCCCCTCACCCATAATGATCCTGTGCCTTAGGATCAGGAGGTGTGTTGTGGCAGTCAGGTTGGGCTCCACATCTCTCCGCTTTGATCAGATGGGGTTTTCTGTTGTGGTGAGAGTAACTAGTTTTGCTGGATGAGAACATTTTGTGATTACAATTCCAGCTTCACTTATTGCAGAAGCCACTTATTAGCAGGGTCTCTGTCACACACTCTCGGGAAATAGAGTTTTAATCTTCTGTAAACACTGGAAACCTGACACATATTTTTCCTCAGTTTTGGAGAAACACAATAAATGTTAGCATCCCATCAATGCCAGACTTTTTGCATTTATTTCAGAATAGGGGCCTAGGGAGACAGTTCAGAGGGCTAGGTGCTGGGGTAGTGTGAAGATCTGAATTCAGGCCATTGGCATCCACATAAAAAGCCAGACATAAGCCAGGCACGGTGGTGCACAGCTGTAATCCCAGTACTCCGGGAGGCAGAGGCCTGGTGGATCTCTGAGTTCAAGGCCAGACTAGTCTACAGAGTGAGTCCATGCATGTCTGCACAAAGAAACCCCGTATCAAAACACCAAACCAAACCAAACTAAACCAGCCAGCCACTGCAGCACAGGCCTGGCATTCAAGTGAGGGAATCAAAGGTTAAGTAGGCTGGGGCTTGCTGGTTAGCCAATCCAGCCAATCAGTGAGGCCCAGGATTAGCTAGAAACCCAGTTTCAAAAATAAGACAGAGAGTGATAGCGTAAGACACTTGATGTTGACTTGTTCAGGCATCGGCATGTACCCACGTACATCTGTACACACACAAACCCATATAAAAATATATTGGACATAATGCTATGAATTTGCAATGCACGGTAGGATTTAATCTCTATTATGAGGCGGGTTCAGTTCACATTTCTACTTCCAGGATGAAGAAACTAAGGCACAGATTGTTGTCTGCATTATCAAGGGTCACCTTGCTGGCAAATGGATAGAGCTGAGCATCAGAAGCAGGATTCTGGCTCCTCGGCAGACTTTCTTTGCCTGTGTGCTGCACTGCTCTTTAACCCTGGTTCTATTGCATTATTGGGCTTTTTAAAAGGGTGGCTACTCACCATCCTGTCATTGAATTACATGCTGGCAAACACTGAGAGTTGCTGTAGATATGCTATGGGCTCAAGGCCTCAGCAGACTCCAGTCCAAAAAGAATCAGTCTTGGAAGAGTCTGGAAGCCCGGACCTAGTGGAGTAGGCATGCTTGTTGGAGAACTGGTTGGATCCAGTTAAGTAATTCCTTGGTGACTGGTGCTTGTCTGTTGAGATGTTGTTACTCAGGTGTCCAGCATCTCACCCAGCCTCATGTTCCGCAAAGGGAAGTGTCTGAAGCCCCATCTGCTTGTCAAAGTTTGGAGGCACAGAGAGCTGGGCAACACCGGTGTCTGCGTCTGTGTTGCCAGAGGAGACTTTAACTGGTTTAAAAGTTCTAGTGAGATAAATCAATCCTGAGCTGCCCTTTCTGTGAATATAACCTACACATAAAAAACTCTACTTCTTTGAAACCAGTTTGTTGCCCAGGAATGGGTGTGTTGGCTGATGTGGTAGTTTTGGAATCAGCCCCCCCAGTTGACAATAGCACTACCTGGAGTGGTTAGGGGAGGGGCAGCCTTGCTGGAGGCTGGCCTCGAGAGTTCATTACACTGAGGCTCAATGTTTAGGAATCCTTTCTTTCTCTTTCGAAGGATTTAAATATGGTAAATATAGCAAGTGCAGGATTCCACGGTACCTCAGTTGTGATCTTTCAGAGTGCCTTGGGGGACACTAACTATATGGTACCGAGCAGACAAATAGAATTGACCTGACTGCTTGAGCTCCTTTATGGCAGTGCGTAGAGAGACTGGTAGGCATTTCTGGAGGGTAATATAAGGCCCCAGTGCATGCTGGGGCATCAGTGGTACTTGGATTGTAGGCCATTTTTGATGGAGTTCTGGCCATAGGAAAATTTGAACATCCTTTTCTGGTGATGGCTCCATGGATGAGTAGGCTGTTTGCTGGTCCCTGCACTTGGAGAAAAAGTGTTTCTGAGGGAAGCCTCACTTGGCTACGTCCAGGGAAGAGTTAGAATTTTGGAGACTGACCCTTTCCAAGCATGATTAGTGAGTTCCAGGTGGTCCTGCGTGCTAGGTACGCCTGTGGCAGGATCAGGGCTCTCTATTTGCTTTCTTCTTGTCTTCTGTTCTCTGAAAAGTTATTAAACACCTTTTATAAGCTGGGTGCTGTGCTAGGAGCTGCAGAGATTGAGATGTGCCCTTGAGGGAGACATACATCAACCATTACAGCGGCAGCGGCGGTGTGTTTTATATGGGGAGATGAGCTGTAGCAGTTGGCTTCCCCACTAACTCAGTATAAGACCCCTCTGTCTGATTCTGGCCCTGAGCCTGCAGTGATCTGGGGCCTGCCTGGATTGTTGGTTCTTTCTTCTTTCTTTCTTATTTTTTCTTTCTTTCTTTCTTCTTTTCTCTGTCTCTCCCTCCATCCCTCCCCTTCCTCTGTTTTTCCTTCTCCTCCTCTTTCTATTATTATTATTTTCTCAAGATTACAGAATACAAATTTATTCTACATTCTGGGTTATGGGTACAATGCATTTCTGTCAGCTATAGGCTATAGGCTAATTTTTTATTTGATTTTTTTTGAGAATTTCAAATATCAGTACTATGTTTACATCATTTCCCTCCTCCCTCTTTTTCCTCTATCACCTCCTGAGTTCCTCCTATTCCCTATCAAATGAAGAGCTGCAGGAAATCAACAGCTGTTGAAGAGTAAGCATATACTTTAGGGTTGAGCCCCCCCCCCACCCCATAGGGTATCCAACTCCAAGTGGCTGGACCCAAACTTGTATACATGTGGGCAAAGCTAAACTGCCTTAGAAGTTGTATTTACAAATTTACTATTAATTTTTTTGGTGCTGGCACTCACTTTTATTATTTTTTATATATATTAAGTTTGTTTATTTTTTCCAGATTTTTTATTAACTCATTCATTTTATATCTCAATAGTTATCCCATCCCTTGAATCCTCCCAATCCTCCCTCCCTCCTGCTTTCTCTCTACTCCCCTCTCCTATGACTGTGACTGAGGGGGGGCCTCCTCCCCCTGTATATGCTCATAGGGTATCAAGTCTCTTCTTAGTAGCCTGCTATCCTTCCTCTGAGTGCCACCAGGCCTCCCCATCCAGGGGATGTGGTCGAATATGGGGCACCAGAGTTTGTGTGAAAGTCAGTCCCCACTCTCTGCTCAACTGTGGAGAATGTCCTGACCATTGGCTAGATCTGGGTAGAGGTTTGATGTTTAGTGCATGTATATTCCTTGACTGGTGTCATAGTTTGAGCAGGACCCCTGGACCCAGATCTGCCCATCATAATGCTCTTCTTGTAGGTTTCTAGGACCCTCTGGATCCTTCTATTTCCCCAATCTCCCATACTTCTCTCGCCTAACGTACCAACAGGATGTCCTCCCCCTCCATCCCATTTTCCTGATAAGTGAAGACTTTCATGGGACATGACCCTTGGGCTAGTGAGTATATACCATTTGACTCTGTTTCTGGGTTAACTCACTCATTATGATCATTTCTAGTTCAATCCATTTGTCTACAAATTTCGGGAATTCCTTGTTTTTAATTTGCTGAGTAGTATTCCATAGTGTAAATGTACCACAATTTCTTTATCCATTCTTCTACTGAGGGACATTTAGGTTGTTTCCAGGTTCTGGCTCTTATGAATAAGGCCGCTATGGACATGGTACAGCATAAGTCCCTGTTGTGTGCTGGAGCTTCTTCTGGGTCTATTCCAAGGTGTGGAATAGCTGGGTCTTGAGGAAGCCCTATTCCCAATTTTTTGAGATAGCACCAGATAGATTTCCAAAGTGGCTGTACTAGTTTGCATTCCCACCAGCAATGAAGGAGTGTTCTTCTTTCTCCACATCCTTGCCAGCATGTGTTGTCATTTGAGTTTTTGATCTTAGCCATTCTGATGGGTGTAAGATGGAATCTCAGAGTCATTTTGATTTTCATTTCTCTGATGACTAAAGACATTGAGCATTTCTTTAAGTGTTTCTCAGCCATTTGATATTCCTCTGTTGCGGAGTCTCTGTTTAGTTCTGAGCCCCATTTCTCAATTGGGTTATTTCTCAATTTGGTTTGGTGGTGTTTAATTTCTTGAGTTCTTTATATATTTGGAAATTAGACCTTTGTCAGATGCAGGGTTGGTGAAGATCTTTTCCCAGACCGTAGGCTGTTGCTTTGTTCTCTTGACAGTGTCACCTGCCTTACAGAAGCTTCTCAGTCTCATGAGGTCCCATTTATTAATTGTTGACATTAAGGTCTGGGCTGTTGGTGTTCTGTTCAGGAAGTTGTCTCTTGTGCCAATGTGTTCCAGGCTCTTCCCCACTTTTTCTTCTAACCTATTTAATGTCTCTGGTTTTATGTTGAGGTCTTTAATCCACTTGGACTTGAGTTTTGTGCATGGTGACAAATATGGGTGTAATTGCATTTTTCTACATGTAGAAATCCAGTTAGACCAGCACCATTTGTTGAAGATGCTATGCTTTTTCCATTGAATAGATCTGGTTTCTTTGTCAAAAACCAAGTGACCATATGTGTGTGAATTCATATCTGGATCTTCAATTCGATTCCATTGATCAACCAGCCTATTGCTGTGCCAATACCATGCTATTTTAATTACCATTGCTCTATAGTACAGCTTGAGATCAGGTATGGAGATTCCTTCTGAAGATCTTTTATTGTATAAGATTGTTTTAGCTATTCTGTTTTTTTTTTTTGTCTTTCCATATAAAGTTGAGAATTGACCTTTCAATGTCTTTAAAAAATCATGTAGGTTTTTTGAAAGGGATTGCGTTGAATCTGTAAATTGCTTTTGGTAGGATGGCCATTTTTACTATGTTAATTCTCCAGATCCATGAACAAGGGAGATCCCTTCATCTTCTCAAGTCATCTTCAATCTCTTTCTTCTGGGACTTAAAGTTTTTTTCATACAAGTCCTTCACTTGCTTGGTTAAAGTTACTCCTAAATATTTTATATTGCTTGTGGCTAATGTGAAGGGTGTAGATTTCCTCATTTCTTCCTCTGTACGATTGTCATTTGTATATAGGAAAGCTACTGATTTTTTAGTTAATTTTGTATCTGGCCAGTTTGCTGAACGTGTTTATCAGCTGAGGGAGTTCTCTGGTGGAATTTGGGGTCACTTATGTACACTATTATATCATCTGCAAATAGGGATAATTTGACTTCTTCCTTTCCCATTTGGATCCCCTTGATCTTCTTGTGTTGTCTTATTACTCTGGCTAGAACTTCAAGAACTATATTGAAGAGATATGGAGATAGTGGGCAGCCTTGCCTTGTTCCCAATTTTAGAGGAATTTCCTTGAGTATCTCTCCATTTAATTTGATGTTGGCTATTGGCTTGCTGTATATAGCCTTTATTATGTTTAGGTGTGTGCCTTTTATCCCCAATCTCTCCAAAACTTTAAACACGAGTGGGTGTTGGATTTTGTCAAATGCTCTTTCTGCATCTAAGGAGATGATCATGTGTTTTTCTTCTTTCAGTTTGTTTATACCCTGGATTACATTGATGAATTTCCGCATATTAAACCATTCCTGCATGCCTGGAATGAAGCCTACTTGGTCATGATGAATGATATCTTTGATATATTCTTGTATTCATTTTGTATATGTTTATTAAGTATCTTTGAGTCTATGTTCATAAGAGAAATTGGTCTGAAGTTCTCCCTTTTTTGTTGGGTCTTTATGAGGTTCAGGTATCAATGTGGCTGTGACTTCATAGAAAGAATTTGGTAATGTTTCATCCATTTCTATCTTTTGGAATAGCTTGAAGAGTATCAGTATTAGCTCCTCTTTGAAGGTCTGATAGAATTCTGTGCTGAAACCATCTGGCCCTGGGCTTTTTTTGGTTGGAAGACTATCAATGATTGCTTCTATTTCTATAGGAGAAATAGGACTATTTAATTTGTTTATCTGATCTTGCTTCAATTTTGGCAAGTGGCATCAATCAAGACTAAGGCACTAGCCAAGGACAATACAGACGGTAAACCTTAAACCCCTACCCAGATCTAGCCAATGGATGGAACACTCTCCACAGTAGAGTGGAGAGTGGGATATTACTTTCTCACATACTCTGGTGCCTCACCTTTGACCATGTCCCCTGGAGGGGAAGACCTGATGGCACTCAGAGGAAGGACAGCTGGTTACCAAGAGGAGACTTGATACCCTATGAACATATAGAGGGGGAGGTAATTCCCCTCAGGAACAGTCATAGGGAAGGGGAGTAAGGGGAAAATGGGAGGGAGGGAAGAATGGGAGGATACAAGGGATGGGATAACCATTGAGATGTAACAAGAATAAATTAATAATAAAAAAAATTATTAAAAAAAAAAAGAAAATTGTCCATTTCACTTAGATTTTCAAATTTTGTGGCATATACGTCTTTAAAGTAGGATCTTATGATTCTTCATATTTCTTCTGTGTCTGTTGTAATGTCTCCCTTTTCATTTCTGATTTGTTGATTTGGATAGTGTCTCTCTGCTTTTTAGTTAGTTTAGCTAACTGTTTGTCTATCTTGTTGATTTTCTCAAAAAACCAGCTCCTGGTTTTGTTGATTCTTTGAATTGTTCTTTTTGTTTCTAATTTATTAATTTCAGCCCTGAGTTTGATTATTTCCAGACATCTACTCCTCTTGGGTGTTTCTGCTTCTTTTTTTCCTAGGGCTTTCAGATACGTTGTTAAATTGCTTATGTGGGATGTTTCCAATTTCTTTTTAAAGGCATTTAGTGCTATGAATTTTCTTCTTAGCACTGCTTTCAATGTGTCCCACAAGTTTGGCTATGTTGTTTCTTCATTTTCATTGAATTTCGGGAAGTTCTTTATTTCTTCCCTTATTTCTTCCCTGACCCATGTGTCATTAAGTAGAGAGTTGTTTAGTTTCCATGTATGTGTAGGCTTTTTGTTATTTCTGTTGTTTGTGCAGTACAGCCTAAGACCATCGTGATCTGATAGTATACAAGGTATTATTTCAGGACTCTTGTATCTGTTGAGGCTTGCTTTGTGACCTACTATGTAATCAATTTTGGAGAAGGTTCCATGGGTGCTGAGAAGAAAGTATAGTCTTTTGTGTTTGGGTGGAAAGTTCTGTACACATCTGTTAGATCCATTTGGTTAATGGCATTGGTTAGTGATGTCATTTCTTGGCTTAGTTTCTGTTTCAACGATCTATCCTTCAGTGAAAGTGGGGTGTTAAAGTCTCCCACTATTAATGTGTTGGGATCGATGAGTGGTTTAAGCTTTGTTCCTTTACAAATGTGGATGTCCTTGTATTTGGAGCATAGATGTTCAGAATTGAGATGTCATCTTGCTCGATTTTACCCTTGATGAGTATAAAGTGTCCTTCCTTGTCCCTTTTGATTAATTTTGGTTGAAAGTCTATTTTATTAGCTAATAGAATGGCTACACCAGCTTGTTTCTTGTGACCATTAGCTTGGAATATTTTTTCTAGCCATTTACCCTGAAGTAATGTCTGTCCTTGTGGTTGAGATGTGTTTCTTGGATGCAGAAGAATGTTGGGTCTTGTTTATGCATCCATTCTGTTAGTCTATGTCTTTTTAATTGGAGAATTGAGACCATTGATGTTGAGAGATATTAATGACAAGTGACTGTTAAGTCCCTTCATTTTGATATTTGTTACAGTCGAGAGTTTGTGAGGTTATGATTTTGTGATGGTGTGGCTTTCAATTTCCTGTGTAGTTTTGGTTGTAACTCATCCCTGTGCAGTGGAGTTTTCCTTCTAGTAACTTCTGTAATGCTGGATTTGTGGGTAGGTACTTTTTGAATTTGTTTCTGTCAAGGAATATTTTGTTTTTTCCATCAATGGTTATTGATAGTTTTGCTGGGTACAGTAGTCTAGCCTGGCATCTGTTGTCTCTTAGGGTTTGCAGGACCTCTGTTCAGGCCCTTCTGGCTTTCATGGTCTCAGCTGAGAAGTTGGGTGTAATTCTTATAGGTTTGCCATCGTATGTTACTCTGCCTTTTTCCCTTGCAGCTTTTAATATTTTTCTTTGTTCTGTATATTTTGTGTTTTTATTATTATGTAGCAGGAAGGTTTTCTTTTCTGGTCTATTCTATTTGGTGTTCTGTAGGCCTCTTGTATGTTCATATGCATCTCCTTCTTCAGTTTGGGGAAATTTTCTTCTATGATTTTGTTGAAGATATTTTCTGGGCCATGGAGTCAGGCATCTTCTCTTTCCTCAATGCCTATTTTTCTGAGGTTTCTTCTGTTCGTGGTATCCTTGATTTCTTGGATGTTTTATTGATTTCCTTCATCTGTCTGTTTGTATTTCCCTGAAATTCTTCCAGTGCCTCTCTATATGACTCTTTTATGTCCTCCACCTGCTTGGTTGCATCCTCCTGCAGTTATTTACAGATTTCATTAATTTCTTCCATTATCATCTTCCTTACTAAGGACTTGAGGTCATTTTCTTGTATTTCAATTATGTTTGGGTTCTCTGGGTTGTTTTCTTTGGGATAGTTGGGATCTAGAGTTGCTGAGATGTTTTGGTTTTTGTCGTTTGCATTCTTGCCCTGTCCTTTAGACATTTTGCTGTTTCTGTTAATGGGATGTGGCTTCTGGTTTCCTTCACTGGTTGTTGAGAGTGGATACTTGGTGAATGATTATAGGTCACATGCTCTTGCCTGTGGGGATCAGGGAGCTTTTCCCTGACACAGGCAGGTGACCTAGTTTACACTGCTGGAGACTTGGCCCTACACCTTAGGCTCTGGGCTGGGTCAGCAGAAGTAGGCTTCTGACTGGTCCCTTTCACATTAGTGTTGTGATTCAGGATAGCTGTTATGGGGTCTCAGATCGAGGCTGGCAAGCTCTGGCTGGGCAAGATGTTCCCAGTTACCTGCACTTCCCACGGACCTCTAGTCCAGACCTCGCCCGGCTCAGACCCACTGAGTTATGTGCGACTTTTAGACCAGCGTCTAGACACCTCAGGGACATCCAGCCTTTCCTGAGAGATGGAGATCCTGCCGGAGCTGTGTGAAGTGTCCAAGCTGTGTTCTAATTGCTTGGATCTGCAGGCTCTGTCCCCTGCTCTCTGTTCCAATGTGGACCAGTCTCGGCCCCCGTGTGCTGCTCTCTTTGAGCTAGGTGGACCCAAGCAGCTCACTACCCTGCGCTCTGTTCCAATGTGGGCCCAGTTTGGCCGAGCGTGTTGCACATACTCTCTCTGAGCTAGTTGGATCCTAGCAGCTCAGTACCCTGTGCTCTGTACCAATGTGGGCCCAGTTTGGCCAGGCGGGTTGTGCGTGCTCTCTCTGAGCTAGGTGGACCCAGCCCCGTGGGAGATCCTGCCAGGGCTGTGTGAAGTGTCCAAGCTGGGTACTAACTGCTGGGATCTGCAGGGTCTGTCCCTGTGCTCTGTTCCAATGTGGGTCCGGTTTGGCTCCAGCGGACTGTGTGCTGCTCACTCTGAGCTAAGTGGACTGAAGCAGCTCAGTATCTTTCGATCTGTTCCAATGTGGGCCAGATTTGGCACCGTGGGTTGCCAGCACCCTCTCTGAGCTAGGTGGACCCAGTTGCCTGTGTTTCCACGTGGTGTGGGGTCCTCGGCAAATTTGCGTGGGGTGGGTTGATGGGGCCAAGGGCAGCTTTCTCTGTTTCCCTGTGACTTCCACAGGCCAGGGGCTCCAGTACTGACCAACACACTGAAGTCGATCTTAGTCTGCCAGCTGCAGCCCGCAGGTGGGTTCTATATGATCGTCTGGAGAGTGGGTTCAAGGCCTCCATGGACTGTTACTTGACCTTGGATCAGGCCCGCCAGTGGTCTGCGCTGTGTGGGACCCCACTCACCTAAAGTTCTCTGGGGTTAACAGTCTGTGGCTCCATTCAAGTCCCTGGTCTCCGTGCAGTAGATCAGATACAGTGCTTGCTGGGCGCCGCCATCTTGAGGATCCCCCAGCACTCGCTGTATTTACAAATTTATATGCCCAAATACTATACATAACAGTTAGAGAATAAGAGGCTTAGTGATTCTTAAGCATAACCAGCTACATCTTGTCTCTGCCACAAGGCTTCTGCACCAACTTTCCCTGCCCAGTCCAGCAATATCCTTTGTGGAAATCTCTTTTCAAGTATTCATAGCTTCTTAGGGATCCCCATCCCCCATCCCACCCAACAGCCTTTGTGTCTGTAGTTCCTTCTCTTCTCTGACATGTTTTATCCTCTTAAGCTTCTTCATGCTGCCTCCTTATCATCATCTAAGACAAGGACAACTGACTGGTTTCCCCTCTCTTCAATTAAATAGGAAATGCAAGCATTGAAACTCATTTGTTTTGTCCATGGCTGTATCACAAGCACTTTGAACATCTTTTTGGTGTCCTGATAACATTTATTAAATAAATGCACAAGAGGAAAAGTTTATTGAAAGCAGAAGGAAGCCAATAACGGTTGTCGGAAAATTCAAGGAGGATTTACAGAGAAAGTAGCATTTACACTTTAACTCAAAGCATAAGTAAGAATGTGGGGAGCTGAGGACATGGTTCAGTGGTTAAGAACACTGGTTGCTCACCCGCAGGACCTGGGTTCAATTCTCAGCACTAAATGGTGGTTTAAGACTGTATGTAACTCTAGTTCTAGGGGATCTAATGCCCTTTTCTGGACTCTGTGGGCTACAGACATACATATGGTGCCCAGACACACATGCAAAAAAAAATACAATAAAAAGAAATAAATACTAAAAAGCTTTCCAGGTAGATACTGTGTGAGGTGCAAGAGGGGTACAGGGCAAGTGGAGGATGCTTTTGAGGCAAAGCGTGGTATATCGTTTCATTCCCCTCCATTTCTTGTCCATCTTCCCAATGCTGTGGAACATAGATTGTTTGCCAACATCATTTTGGAGGCACATACTCCAGAATTATATTGTTCCCAGGTTTATGATGCAGTGCAGTACATCAGGTGCCTGACTGAGCCTGAGTATTATGTAATGAGTTTGGGGAAGAGGTGGTAGCTCTGGCCCTCTGTACTATTATCGGCTTGATCACTAGCTCCTCCAGAGTATGTGGGGCTTCCCATGCTGGTGAGGGACAGGAAAGCATCTTGAGTCAATTGCAGGGTAATAATGTCCATCTCCAAAAGGGCTTGTTATGGTTGTGACAATGTCCAACTGCTCTCACATGCTTAAAGCCCAGGTGGGGCTGGGCCTCCATGTGGAGCTTTTCCTCACTCTGACGCTTTGGAATTTTACTTGAGCCCCAGCAGCTAGATCTTTAAAATGAGGTAACATTCAAACACTGTAATTGAAAAATTTTAAAGGGCAGTCGTAACTTACACACCATCAGGCTCAGCCTGGGTTTTGCAGTGATTCATGCACTGGTTGGTCTGAATATCTGGGCTGTTCCCTCATGTGTTATTGGGGGACACTGCTTAGCAAATGAAGGGAAAGCCCAGCGAACTCTCACTCACCCCAAAGCGAGGAGCAGAGGGCTGCTCACTAGCTCCCACTGGTAGCCAGTGAGTAGTAATAGAGCAGGTGTTTTTCTGTCTTTCTCCCTTTTTCCGAAGACATTTCTTCCAAGGTTATTAAAATTCTTAATCAGGCCACGCTTAATGCTGTGCTCAGTCAGGTCCAAATGGGTTAATGGGTGTCCTCAAGTCAGGAACGAGAGAAGCGAGTCATTTTGGGAATGTTGGGACCCACAGAGGAAGGGGCATAGGAGGACAGCCTGGAGCACAGGGAGCAGCAGTGGTCTGGGTTATGGAGCAGTGTAATAGGCAGAGAGAACGCAGGGGACCTGCAAGCTTAGAGAATGGATGGCCGCAATAGCAGAGTCAGGACCCAGGGGGAACCTGAGTCATAAGTTTTGTGTCCTCATAGGGAGAGACCAAACATGGAGAGTACAGCTACAGAAGTGATCACCAGCAACAAGGCCTGTAGGCCCTTGGCAGGACACAGCATGGCATACATGCTTAGCGCAAGCATTCGTGGAGCTGTTGAGGCTAGGTTTTGGTTTTAGAGATGAGAAGCCTTTTGTCAGAGCAAGTCATGCTTAGGGTAGGTTTGCCGGAGGTCCGTGGGCATGGGCATTCTCAGAGAAGTGTTGACAGATTCTTATGTACCATGAGGATGACAGGGCTGGATTTTGGAGCAAATTGGCATAGTTCCTGCTGTCACTGTAGTGTATTAATTGCTTTCAGCTACGTGAGTGGATGTTGAAACTGAATCTTGAAGGTGGATATAAGTAGCTAAGGCTGTAGGAATGAAAGAAGATGTCAAGCGCAGGGAACAGCTCTTACAAATGCAGAGGGAAAGGGATCTTTGAGATGAAGCAGGAATGACGGGCAGAGGTAGTCAGAACCTTACAAGCCCTGTGCCCATGCTTTGCCGAGAGAGCTTGACACTGTGAAGCAATGAACTTGATGAATGAATGAGAGGACCTTTTCAGGTAGATGATGAAGAAGGAAGCTTGAAGTATGCAGTGTGGAGGATGGCCCCTGGAGGGACAGCTGCAGGGTTGACTTGGAGAGTTGGAAGAGACAACCCTGATCTGGAAATGGAGGCAGAAGAAGGTTTGGGGGAGACACACCTGGAGCTACGTGGAGGAGATGTTACAACAGGGTATCTGTGAGGACCCTGGAAACATCGAGGCTTTTGCTCCATATGACCCTCATCTCTATAGGCCACGAGCACAGAAGACAGAGCCACGGACGCTTTAGGATGATGGTTTGGGGAAACACTTTAAAAACATCTACATATGAATTCTTGGGGACTTGGTCCAGGGATGTTGTGTTTAAATAACTACCAAGGTAACTCTAGCAAAAACATTCTATGGACATTATGAAATCGAGGCAAAGCAACTATGCTGTATGCACTTTTTTTTTTGAAAAGACAGAAAAAATATCCAAGAAACAGAAGGACAAAAGCTGCATGTTTTTCCCCATTTGTGGATCTAATATTTTATTTCTTTATTTATCTATGTATTTATATACCTATGAATCTATGTATGTCCATACCTACTTATCTATCCATCCATTCAACCTACCATCTATATATTTATCATCTTCCCTACCATCTATATATGTATCGAAATATATATATATATATATATATACATATATACATTTATATATATATATATAAAATGTGTGTCTATCACCTATCTGTCTGTCTGTCTATCTATCTATCTATCTATCATCTATGTATCTATCTATGTATCTATCATCTGTATCCACCTACGTATTGGTGTGCCATCTATCTATCCTCTCTCTCCTCTTTCTAGATGCATGTATAGCTCATGAAAGGAGTTCACATGACAAAAAATAGAATCTTAAGGAAGAGTTGGGGACAGATAAAAAGCAATCAATAGAATATATGTGATATGAAAGCAGATGGGGTATAGTGGGGCAAGGAGGGGAGCCAGCAAAAGGAAGGCAAAGGGGTGAGGGGGGAGCTAGCAGAAAGAGGAACAAACAAAACAGAGTATGCATGAAAATGCCACTATGAAAACTTTTACTTCAAATGCTCATTTAACAAAAGTGGATCAAAAGTAAAATGAAACAAGACTATAGAGGTACAAAGTCATCCGGCTAGAGCTGAAAGGCAAGCTGAGGTTCATGCAAATTCGCCGTAACCAAGGGATCCATGGTTATCAGACACAAGGACTGACTGCTGAGTGAGGAACGGAGTAATAGGGGTTTTAAAAGGAGGACCACGCAACTTCCTCCTGAGAGGCAGTTGGGATGTAGGTGGTCCAGAGTCCATGATGCATTTCCACAGGGTTGAGGTCCAGGCTCTTCTGTAGTTCCTGGTGTGGTATGTTCTGCCCTCTACGTCATCCTGCTAAGCCTGCCTGAAGGAGAACCACTGAGTAGAGATTACTCCTTGCACACATAACTTTGATTTCTGTTTTATTGGCTGGAAACTGGTCACATGACCACATATGGCTGCAAAGCCTTGGGGGAAATGTAGTCTTCATTCTGGGTGGCCATGCACTTCACGGTGACTTCAATACTGGAGCAGGGAAAGCAGGTGTACTTTGGGGGCAGCGAACCTTCTAAGCTTCCACTGTATTTCTTCTCTGACTGTGAAGGTGAATCCTTAGAGGACTTAGCTTTCATTTTTAAAATTCTGGATGAAAAAATCTTTGGAATATTGAGATCCATCCAAGAAAATTATCCAAAACCAGACTTGGAAGTTAGCTTCCCCCTATGTTCTCACCACAAAGTACTTCCTAGCAAGATAGAGCTTTGGTGGGGGGGCCTCTCAGTGTATCGGGTAGATACAGCCTAACTTGCTTTGGTGGGGGCCTTTCAGCATACTGGGTAGATACAGCCTAACTTGCTTGTGCCTGCCATCTTGACCTTTGCAAAGAGGAGAGTGGGGGATCAGTAGAGACTAGAAAGCGTCCTGGATGTTCATGCTTTTAAAAAATTAACACGCTTTAATTACATACACAAGTGAGTGTGTTTGTTGTGCTGTTTTCAGATGTGTGCAAACATGCACCCACCCATTTTGTTCGTATCTACACTTCCCACTTTCTGCTATTCACTCTCCTGTGCTTTCAGAACAGCTCCTTGGTGAGCATTATCATGCTGCCCTCTAGTTTGCTGACTCTATTTCTTTTAAATGCATTCTCAGAGGTAGGGGAGTTAATAGGCTGTGTGTGTGTGTGTGTGTGTGTGTGTGTGTGTGTGTGTGTGTGTGTGTGTGTTTGTGTGGTGTATGGGTGGAAGCAAGGGTCTTGCTATCTTTCCCAAGGTTCCTATGTTGATTTGAAGTGGTCAAATATTACTCAACCATAAAAGTGTACTTGAAAATTGAGAGAGAGAGAGAGAGAGAGAGAGAGAGAGAGAGAGAGAGAGAGAGAGAGAGAGAGCTTATTTTACTTAAAATCATTTCTTTAGTTAAATTGGTTTTGCTACAAATGATAGATTTTTACTTTTCTTTTAAAGCCAAATAATATTTGACCATGTCAGGCCAACATAGAAATGTTGGACAAGATAGCCAGACTCTGTCCTCTCCACTGCCGCTATCCAGCCTCTGGGTACCACTCACAGAAGCTAAGATGTGATGTCATTCTGTGTGCCTACCAACGTGGGAGTGAACGTATCAGTGTCTTCCCTCCCCATTGTTGTGATGAAATTTCTGGCAATGAACAGTTTAAGGGAGGAAGGGTTTATTCTGGTTAAAGGTCAAAGTGGCTCATTCTATCTTGGTGGGGAAGATATGGCGTCTGTCAGGGAAGCATGGCAGCAGGGACAGGAGGTCAAGTTGGTCACACTGCATCCCCAGCCAGGAAGAAGAGAGCAATGGATGATAGTGCTCAGCTCTTCTTTATTCAAGCCTAGAACCCCAACTCATCAGATGGTGCTCCCCACCATTAAGTGCCTCCTCCTACTTCAGTTAACCCAGTCTAGGTAATTTCTTCTAAACATGATCGGAGTCAGAGGCTTGTTTCTCGTGGTCATGCAAGAGCCTGTCATGTTGACAATCAAACATCACAGTGGCTAAAGAAGTGGTATATATATATATATATATATATGTATATATATATATATATATGTGTGTGTGTGTGTGTGTGTGTGTATCTGATGTATACACACACACACACACACACACACACACACACACACACACACATACACACAAACACACATACACCTGGGAAACAAGCCTAGCTTGAAGTGAGAATACAAGTGAGTGTAACCAGTGGTAAACTAGCAAGCAGCCTTTTCAAGACAAGTCCACACGCTTTTTACTTTTGGAATCACAGTCCTTTCCAGGCAAAGCACTGAGGCGCTAACAAGTGCTAGGCCAGTCACAATAATCTGCTGTGATGGCACTGTACAGTAAAAGCACCTCTGTCCCCAAGGTTGGTTTATAGCACTTTTTTTTTTCTGTGCTGCATGATGCCAGCAACTCCACAGTCCCCATACCATTTCTTAGGCACAGAGCTGTGGAGCAGAAGAGCATGTGCAGTATTGGGTTAGCTTGGCTCCATCCTTAGAGCTGCTGCCAGCCAGAGGTGGTATGTAATGGAAGCTTTGGTTTCTTTGTAAATTCAGTTATGATATGTAAGTATGGTTTTGTTTTAATTCCAAGTGTGGGATTTTAGTTTGGCCTTTAGTATGTCCACAGCTGATAACTGTCTTCTGTGAGGCGTGGTCTTTACCGGATGGTAACATCTGCCTCATGCGACGTGGAGAGGGGCGTGGTCTAGGACTCTGAGGAAGATAAGTAGGATGCTCCCAATACCGCATGTGTGCATCATCTTTTCTCTCCAGGCTCCCTGTTTATCTACAGCCCAAACTAAAATTGCACAATTGGGATTAAAACAAAAACATATTTACACAATATAACTGAATTTACAAAGAAACCAAAACATCCATTACAGTGGTGTTGCAGTTAGTCACTTTAAACCTGTGAGCTGTGGTTTCTGTATCCATGGAGCAGGTATATTTTCTGTCTAATGGTCATAGTAAGAGATCTTGGGACACGATATGACATACAGCTGGCACTCAATGGTTTTTAATGACTATTACTAATGTAACTTTTAGGAGGCACTATGCTCTATGTTTTCACTCCAGTAGGCATTGTTTAATTTTCTTTTTTGAGAATTTTGTTTATCTTTTATTTCTATTTTTGGAATGTGTATTGAGATCAGTCATGTCTGACAACATTCTACTTGCAAACACCAGAGGCTATAGAAAGAATCGTGAAAAAGCCCTGAGTTATGTTGCTACCGTGGTGACTGATATACGGAACCATCTTCCTGGCTACTTTTTGAGGATGAATCAACAGACTTGGTGCATCTGCAGTCTGTCCTGAGATGGATGAAAGAGAGCTACGTGACTGTCTTTGGTTTGTCTTACCTATTAACCGATGACGTAATGAGTTCTGTCGTCATATGACGTCAGTCTCTTCCTGTGCTCAGACACCCACCAATATCATGAAGGATGGGGAACTTTTAATTTTTCTCTTGTGGTTATGCCTTTATAAATAATTATTTTCTCTCTAGTTCTTTTTTGGTTTGTGTGTATATGGTCTCAGCTGAGAAGTCAGGTGTAATTCTGATAGGTTTGCCATCGTATGTTACTCTGCCTTTTCCCCTTGCGCATGTGTGTGTGTATTACATGTGCCCACATGAGGAAGCCAGGCAAAATGTCTTGCTTTATCACTCCCCACATTACTGTTTGAGACAGGGTCTCTTACTGAACCTGGCTCCAGGACAGTAGACAGCAGACTGTAGCAGTCTCCCATCACCAGCCCTCACAGTGCTGGCGCTACAGGCACATGTGGTCACAGCTGGACTTTTACATGGGTGCTTGGGGTTCACACTCAGGTCTCAGGCTTGTGTAGCAAGTGCTCTCACCACTGAGCTATCTCCCCAGTCCCCACTACTGTCCTTGTTGAGGTTCATTTTCCCATAAGCACATGGCAGGTGGATATCACATCTGGAACCCAGCTGCAGTGGTCTTCTAAAGTATGAGAAAGCCTAGAGCAACAAGGACATGCATGGAGTATCCAGCTTCTTAGGCTCTATCTCCAAGGGAGGCTCTTCTTCTTCTTCTTCTTCTTCTTCTTCTTCTTCTTCTTCTTCTTCTTCTTCTTCTTCTTCTTCTTCTTCTTCTTCCTCTTCTCCTCCTCCTCCTCCTCCTTCTTTTCCTTTTTCTTCTTCTTCTTCTTCTTCTTCTTCTTCTTCTTCTTCTTCTTCTTCTTCTTCTTCTTCTTCTTCTTCTTCTTTATTTTATTTATTTTTTTAGCCCTTTCCTTGGTCTTATTTTAGATTTAGAGGGAAGTTTCAGAAAACTTCCGAGCATCAGTGTGTCTCCCACACTGAGCTTAACTCCAATAATAGCATCTTATGTAACCACTAAAATTGTAAAACCCAGGAAGCTAGTAGGAAAGCCTGACTGTTCTTCACGCTGTGAAGGTTATTTAATTTACCTCTCCCACTGGGCTCTTCCCTCCACTCTTCTAGAATCTGCCCCAGCATCTCACATTACATTTAGTCACTGTTTCTCAATGTTCAGGATGTGACAATCTGTCAGGCATTCCTGTCTTTCAAGACTTGACAGTACTGAGGCATATGGCCAGTTGCTTTGTAGAAAAAGCCCACTTTGTTTTTTGACATTTTCTTGTGATTAAGTCTTTTTTTTATTTTTTATTTTTTTGGAAAGAATGAAGTGAAGTTGTCTTTCCTTGTGTAGTGTGTCAAAGGACCCGCGGTGTCTCTGTAGAGCTTTAGACCGGTCATGTGTCCCCTCACTTGGTTAAAGTCGCCGCCACCATTTTTTACTGAGAAATTTCCGCTTTTCCTCTGGAATTAGAGGAAGTGGTACTTCCTAAAGGTCTTTCTAGGCCACTGCTAACTGGGGAAGGAGCGCTCCTGTGGCCTGTCTGTGGCAGAAGAGATTCAGATGGGCAATGACAGCTTAGCAACACCGGCACTCTCCCTGCTTTGCCTTTTAGTTATCCCCTTTGCCTTGTCTTCCTCATAGTGTTCCTCCCTCATTGTGACACAGTTGAACTCCTTTGGGGTGAAGGAGGGCAGCAGGATTTCTACATTGTAAGAGTAGATCTCCTGGGAACGGACATTCATAACATGAAATGCTTGTCTGGCCATCTCAGTTCTCTTAAGGGTGTAGATAAAGTAGCCCTCATCAAAGATGGGGGGGGCAAGAGTGCTTTTAATTTGAGCTTCTTTTTTTCATTTATATTTCACACATACTTTATACACACACACACACACACACACACACACACACACACACACACACACGAAGATACTTTCCTGTAATATTTTTCAGTCTGCTTGCTTGCAACTGTGGCCTGTCACATGAAGACAGGTATAGAATCTAAAAATATCTTTTCACTGTGTATGTTCACCATGCATAGAAGAAAACTTTCATTTAAGTATACATTCTACATTGCATTTATTCCTCTTTACTCCTTGCCCTCTACTTCCTGTTCCTGTTAACTCTCCCTTGCTCCTAGACACTGTTCTCCTGTCATATAAACATACATGGCTTTATGTATCTATGTAAAATCTAGGAACCAGATGTAGAAATTTTAATTTGTGGTATTATTCTAGTGCTGAAGAAATTTCAGATTTTGGAATAGTTGGGCTTTAATCTTCTTTGGCACTGGGGTCCCAACTTGTATTTCCAAGGTAGCCAATGACATACTTTATGTGACCGTGAACTTTTGAGATGGAAAAGCTTATACTTTGTCAACTCTCCAGGAGGCTGGAATTTTGAAACCTCAGTGCTTGGAAACCACTGCCCTGCGAATTCTTCCTGGAGCACAGAAGACATCAGTCATATTTTCAAGCTCTGTAGGGTTTTTTTTTCTCTGTAGGTTTTGATGTATTGTTTTTGTGTTCCTATACTGAAGACCAGAAAATACCTTCAGATACACAGTGACTTTCTTCTCCAGTCCACCTGTACATTTTTGTAACTGAAGTCATGAGACCTTGCTACAGATCGTGTGGCTGTAGGTGAGCAGCATTGCCCCCAGCTGGCCTTCATTAGTGACGCAGAACCTTAGTCCCCAGCCAAGACCTACTGAATCAATGAAGCAGGGATTGCAACTGACATGCAGTTGTTATGCTTATGTGTAGGGTACAGTGTGATGTTTATCATTTTTGGATGCACTTCGGTGTGTATGTGTGTGTAGGCTGGAAGTTGAATCTGGGTGCCCTCTTCTATCTTTTTTTATGTTAGTTTTTGAGGGGGGCATCTCTCATTGAGCCTAGAACTTTCTGATTGGTTTTTGGATGGCCAGTTAGCTCCAGGGGTCTTCCTGGCTTTGTCCCCAGCACTGGGGTTACAGGTGCACATCACTGTGACTACCTGGCTTTTTCCACTACCCTAAGAGCTGGGGATCCAAACTAAGGTTCTTGTGTGTACATGACAGACGCTAAACCCACTGAGCCATCTCTCCAGTCCCCAGTGTGATACTTCAGTGCATGTATATGATATGTAAACATCCAATTCCGTGGCATGTTTATTTCCTTACATTTGTATCAGTCCTTTGTATTGAGAACATGCATAATCCTTTGATTATCTGCCACAGTAACTTTAATGTACTGTAGAGTAGTGGGAGTTACTCCTCTTTTGAACTTGCTTTTACCAAGATGATTTGTGTGCAACTTGAACTACAAGGCATACTTTACAAAGAGTGATGCTGTTCTCACCGTAACTCTGTCTCCTAGATACCTGGGTAGCTTTGGCTGTTCAGGACTAGACAATGGTGACCTCATGGTGATGATGGCAGGAAGCCTCTTCAGCCCTTGGAGTGGTGATAATGCTAGATGACATCATAGGAGCTGCACAGGATGCATGCTTTAACCTGAAAGCATACTGATGCCCTTGTAGGGTGTGAGTGCTCTGGGCATGCCAGCTTCCTAAAATTTTGTTGACTCTGAGAGGAAACCCTGTAACTAAGTGCCTCATGCACTTTCTGATCTGTTGGAAAAGGCAGGGTATAGGTTCCCTATTACCCCAAATGAATGGTTCTAAAATCAATTTACCTAATGGCCAGTTTAATTAATAGCACTTTCTTCCAATTCACACACAGTAGGAAGTTAAGCAGGTTAAGTCAAATTTGGTGTTAGATGAAGGTATTTTAGGCAAAATTTCACTTATGTTAATATAACTCTAGGCAAGCTGAGACATGTGGTTTCAGATGATCCAGGGTCTTCTCCCAGGACAGGTGGTGGTGGTGACTTTTTCCATGGGATTGCCTGACTATAATGCATAGTCATTAGTGACAGTATGTTTGCAGAACTTTCTTTAGAGCCAAGAGGCCTGTTCTACTTGTCTTCTTATTGGCTTTCTGAGAGGTTCATCACATAGATCTTTACTTGCTTGGTGACTTTAATATTGACAAGCACTTTTTCTTTGCTGATCCCTGCTTGCTAGGCTCCTCCCTTATTTCAGCTCTCAGTGACCCTTGCACATGGATAAAGAAACTGTGGTACATTTACACAATTGAATACTACTCAGCTATTAAAAACAGGGAAACTTGAAATTTGTAGGTAAATGGATGGAACTAGAAATGATTATCCTGAGTGTGGTAACCCAGACCCAGAAAGACACATATGGTATATACTCACTTATAAGTGGATATTAGCCCAACATAGATGTCTTCTGAGAGACTCCACCCATTAGGGGACCAGGAAAAATGCTGGGAATCACTGCTGGACTCTGGGTTGATTGCTGGGAGTGGTATGGAAGAATGGGGGGGGGGGGATGGAAGGACTCAGAGGGTTCAGGAGGCCCACAAGGAGACTATCAAGGCCAGGGGATCTGGACCCAGGGGGAGGGTGTTGTACCAACTGCTGTACCAACCAAGGACAAGGCATACAGTAAGCCTAGGCCTCCTGTTAAGATCTAGCCAATGGACAGCTCATTCTCCATGATTATGGGGAGAGCAGGGACTGCCTCTGACATGAACTCTGGTCCCCCAACTTGATAACTTTCTCTTGGTGGGGAGGCCCAGTGGGAACACAGAGGAAGGGGAAGCAGGCTTTCCAGACGAGACATGGGAGGTTGTGGTCATATGTTGGGGAGGGAGATCCCCTTCTGTCAGAGGTCTAGGGAAGTGAGGGGATAGCGATCGGGGTGTAATCTGAATAAATTACTACTACTACTACTACTACTAAATTCCTTATGATAAATGTGCTCATCCTGTGTTTGCCATCACCTTGGACACCCTTATCCCAGGTTAATTTAAACTAATCTCAGCTTTGTCATCAAGCCACATGGCCCTTTCTTGGATACTACTTATCTACTTCCAAGTTTATATTTGTAGCGTGATTATTTCATTAACATCTGTCCTCCCCCTGAATGGCAAGCTCAGTGAACATGTGGGCCGTGTCCGTTTGTCTCATCATGGCACCCTCAGACACTAGAGTAGGATTTAGCATATCAGACTGGAAATGTGGTATATATTTCTGGATTGAAGGAACACATTAACAAACCTCTGGCTTTTATTAACGGTAATCAATTACATATGGCACATCTCATAGATAACTGCCATGCATCAGAGTACTCCGACACTGAAGCTGAGAGTCATTATTGTAGAAGATAAAAGTTTCTCATCAAGAGAGCAGTTCAATAAAATCAACATTTAAATAATGATAGTAATCACCGACATTTATTGAGTTCTTGCAGCATATCAGTCATCACAAAGATTTGACAATATAACATACCTCTCTCTATTTTTATGGAAGCTCATCTTTCTTACAAGCAGTGAAGGGGCCACTAGAACTGTTACCAAGGTGGCTTCTCTCAGTTTCTAGTGGTGTGAAGCATTCAATACCCCAGACAGAAGCAGTGTATTTAGGCTCTGTTAGTCAGTTTGCTTTCATCTCCCATCTCCCAGGGCTTGGTGGCACATTCTGGGGAACTATCTGGCCAGGAGGCCAGCCTTCTTGATGACTCATTTGGGTGGCTGAGTGCTCATTAACAGGGCAGATGGGTCTGAGTTGACTCACATGCTTCTCTCCTCCAAGAGTGTTCAGCATAGGCTCTAGTGTCTCAACCTTGTGCCTCCGGTCAAGACACTGGCCTGCTCTTGGATTGCATTCTAGTTAAGTGGAGATAATGATCTGCCTCCCCACAGAGTTGACATAGGAAGTCACTGATGTATGTAAAGAGCTCATCAAGTTGGCATATGGTAAGATGGAACAACTGCTAGTGATTATTATGGTTTATCATCGTATAGGTGGGGCTTTTACAGAATTACCTTTTATTTTTCAACACAATGATTCTTCAGGCTCACAACTTGTTGGTGTAGCATAGTCAGGTCTCCATGTACACATGAAGTTTGTTACTGCAAACAGTATATCTGCTACTTCATTCATTCATTCATTCATTCATTCATTTCAGAAGTCTACACTAAGTTTCTTTAACATGCTAGGCTCCATAGTTGGGGTAATGCATGATAGAAGGCAATGGCCATGCCTTTGTGGAGCTTGAAGTCCAGTGTCAACCAAATATTGAGACTTTAGAAGTAGAATCAAGGATAATAAGGAAGCTAGAAGCAAACTGAGATTCATCAGGGCCTGGGTCCACTGCCTCTGTCCGGGATATTGACTGCTTCACCTAATTGGAAGCTGAGAGCAGACACCTTGGTAAACAGGGTCTAGTGACTCCTACATTGCTTGTAAGGAAGATGAGCTGCCATGGAAATTTAGTGAGGTATGTATGTTATATTGTCAAGGACTTATGATAATTACTATCCTTATTTAAATGTTGATTTTATTCATACGACCATAAGATCTAGGTGAGAGGAGTTGAGTGCACACAATACCTTCACAGGCAAGGTGAGGAAGGATCAAGGGTAAAGAAAATGGGTAACAGCTGCATGGTTCCTGGTCATACACCCAAAGAACTCCATCCTACCTAATTAAAAAAAACTGATTAAAGAAAAGAAAAAGGAAGAGGAGTGCTCCACATCTGGAGAGTGGGAGCACTGTGTTGTGGTGGATGGGAGCCTGGCATGTTTGGAGACTTGACAGAAGCCTAGAATGCAGAAGGCAAGGTAGAACAGGCCAAGGAGAGAAGATATACAGATGCCAGGACACGTGAGTCCTTGTTTAGAAATTCTAAGCTCATCAGCAGTGCGAAGTCAGTGATGGGGCTTTAGACTTGGGAGTGTTTGATAACTTCCTTGGATGTTGTTGTGGCAGTGAGGTAGCCTGGCTGGTCTGGAACTTGATATGTAGATTAAGCTGGCCTTGAGCTCATAGAGATCTCTCTGCTTCTGCCTCTTGACTGGATTTTTATTTTCCAAAGATGACTGTGGCCTTCAAATGGGTTAGAAAGGGCCAGAATGGATTTTATCAAGATCTTAGAGGCTGCTGTAGAGTTGCCAGTAAGAAATGATGGTGGCCCCGGAAAGGACAACAGCAGCAGAGATGAGTGATGGGCATGGGGGAATTGGCTAAAGTAGAGCAATGAATTAGGAAATATTTCACATACTGGGCCCTGGGAAGAGAGGGTGTCAGAGTTGGAGCTTGGGGCTTCAGCCTTTGATCTTGGGGAAGCTCTCCTACCTAGGTGCCAGGTTTATGAGACACAATTGGGTTATGTGTTTGTTTACTGAGATTGAGGGACACAAGTTGAATTATTGCGTAGACAGTTGGCTACCCAAATATATAGCTTAGAAAACAGACTTGGACTGGAAATAAAAATTTGTTATTCATTGGGTAAAAATAACCAAATCAAATCAAACAAACAAAACACCAGCGACAGCAACAACAGCAACAGCAGCAGCAGCAGCAACAACAACAACAACAATAACAGGTTAGAGTTGGGACAGAGTACTTGATTTGGTCTGTAAACTCTCTGAGAGGAGGAGGAGGGGCTGGGTCTAAAAATTCATGCCAGCAAGTTTGCTGACACTGGGAGGGGGCATGTGGTAAACTCAGGAATGTACTCTGTTTGCTTTTCTCATGGCAGAAAATAGCTTGGGCACTGCCAGCAGGAACAGGATTATGTGTCAGAGATTGAGTCTGTGGTCGCAATCCTGCTTTACAATTGTTGTTTCTTCACAACTCTTTTGTTTGCTGGCATCTTTGATCCTGTGTATAGGTGTTCTGCCTCTCTGCTGTCTGGATGCCAGATGTGTTTACGCCTCTGTGCTTTTGCTTTCGTCTTCCCCAAAGCATCTTCCTCATCTCTCCCTGTCCATCTTCTTTCACCCCCAAAACTATCCTGCTTACCCATTTAAGAGTGGATTTTCTACCCCTTCACTATTTGGTTAGGCTGGATTGTCTGTTTTTCTGCAAGTTTTTGTTTTACCTTATCATATGACATTATATTCCTGGAAGAGGCACGTTTTTATGTTGCCTGCCGTACCACCCTTCCCTTATGATTTTCTGTCATGCGGCCCACATGATTTCCTATCTTGTGTTCAGACTATGGAAGCTTGTCTTAGCTGAAGGTTTTTATGTAAAGATAATCTGGGTTTGTTCTGTAAGAAGCAAGTGATTTTAACTTTGGGAGGGAGGGAGAATATGTATTATACTGAAATAAGAATAAAGAGTCAGTCCTATATGTGAGGGAGAGCTCATTACATTAAGTGAAAGGAGCGTGGAAGAGCGAGCGTAATGTGCTACCATTTGTGTTAAAGAGGTGAGATGGATAATGTATTCATGTTTGCTTTCTCAGATTGAGAACCTTGGGAAAGAAGGATAGTCTTCTTAGCAAATGATGCAGGAAAATTGGCCATTTCTATGCAAAAACTGGACCTTGACACAGAGTTTTCACTTTCCATGAAAATTAACTTAGAAGGATCATGCATCGCAATGTAAGATGTAAAACTAAAACACAGGGAAAATAAGTGGCCTTGGTTTTAGTGGTGTGCTTTTAGATAGGATATTGAGAATAGGAGAAATGAAAAATGTTGGATCTTGTTAAAATTAAAACCTCTGCTCTGCTAAAGACACTGACAAGAGAGTGGAAAGTCAAATCAGACTAGCAAAAAAGTAGCTAAGACAGAAGTTGGTACTGGAAGTGAGGATAATTTCTACTTAAAGTGTTCAACTGCTTTCCTAGTCCAAAATCCCAAAATCTTCCACATTTCTCCAAGATATCCACATGGTCAGGTCTGTTACAGTAAGAACCCATTCCATGCTACCAACTCCTGTCTTAATTATTTTTCTATGATGTAATAAAATACCATGATCAAGGCAACTTATAGTACAAAGCATTTAATTTGGCTTATAGTTTCAGAAGATTAGAGTCAACAATATGGAGGGAAGGGAAGTTGAGAGATTATGTCTTGATCCACAACATAAGGCAGAGAAGGTAATACTGGGAATGGTAGAAATCTTTTGAGACTTTAAAGCTTACCCCTGGTGACACACCTCCTCCAGCAGGGCCACACTCCGAATCCTCCCCAAACAGTTACACCAACTGGCGACCAAATAATAGAATATATGAGCCCACAAGAGCAATTCTCATTCAAACCACCACAATGTATGTCTATTTTGCTTGCATGTATTATGTATGTATATATGTGGCACCATGTGTGTATAAAGTGTCTGTCTCCAAAGGCCAGAAGAGGGCACCACATGCCCTGGAACTGGAGATGCAGATGGTTGCCAACATCATGTAAGTGTTGGGAACTGAGCCTAGGTCCTCTGCAAGAGGAGTAAGTACTCTTAACCATTGAGCCATCTCTCTAGGCCCAAAGATCACCTTTTTCCTGGCCAAGCGGGCTAGCCAGCAAGCTCTCCAAATCTGCCTGGCCCAGGACTAACAGGCACACATAGCATGCCTAGTGTTTTTTTTTTTTAAATGTAATTTAATTTTTTTTTTTAACATCGGTTCTGGAATTCATACTCAGGACCTCATGCTTCCAGAGCAAATGTTATAAACCCCTGAAGCATCCTGAGCCCCAGCTGTTGGCTCTAATTCCATTATCCCATAAAAGGATCCAAGTATTCATATAGAAGTAAGTTTTAATAATGAGTGTAGAAATGTGTAAAATGAGCATCCAGCTTCATTTATTACTAGGAAATAAGGAAATTCCAGAACATTTAAAGAAAAAGTAAAAAAAAAAAACAAAAAACAAAAAACAAAAACCCAAAAGACCAAAAACCAAAACCAAACCAAACCAACCAACCAACCAAACCAAAAAACCAACCAAAAACCCACCATAATAATGGAAATGTTTCAAAAGAGAAAAGTGAAAAGCATACTGTGGCTAAAGATGGGTCAGTTTGAGATACCCAAAGAATAAAAGTTAGAATATAATCTAATGAATAAAATAATTATAACTAAATCCATGGCACTTTAAACATATTTGAATAAATAAATAAGGAAAATAGAATAGGTGCAGAATTATAAATAATTATTGTAAACAACATGCCCTCAGGGCAGGTGGGGCAGAACTCCCCTCTGCTTGAGTATGGGCTGCAGATGGTAACTTTCTTCCTGGAGTGCAGTATGGAATCAAGAGAATCATCTTTGTACCGGAGAAAGCAAGAACTACTTGAGCCTGGTAGGATGACACCAGCATCAGCATCAATAAGGTTGCTGGTGACGTGGCATGCACTCCTGAGAAGCTGAGGTGAGGATGGTACCTGACCTCTCCTTTCTTCCTTCCCTGAATTCACAACTCCGATGTAATTGTGACAGACATCACAGAAATCTAAATGGAAGAAAAACACCTGAATGCTACTCAAATGTGTCAGGGTTATAAAAAGAAGACAAGTCTGACTTGGCACAGCCTGGAGCCTGAGGAGACAGGCTGATTAAATCTGTGTGGTGTGTTGGGTAAGATTGTAGGTCAGAAAGGGAATACAAGGCAAAAGTACTGAGGGAATATTGTGAAAGAAGAGGAGGAGGAGGAGAGATTGTGAGAGCCGTGGGTGGAGGGCAACTACAAAAAAACAGTGTTTTCCAGACACAGCAGCCAGCCAGCCACACACATGAACTCGTGGCAGCCGTGACAGCAGGCACAAGACCTGTGCAAGCTCAAGCCGGACAGAATCCCAGCATGGAGACAGGAGGGTGGAATTGGGTCTCACCCCAGCTGAGAGCCTTTTGGCGACTGAGAGCTGTTGGGAGAAGGAGCATCATTTTTAAGGATGTAGCCCCCTGGTAGGTTGACATTCCAGTAGATGGCCCCACATCCAAGAGTATTTGTACAGCACACACTGTACCTGATGATTTTAAAAATGGAAAGAGAGGACACAAAGTTGAGTGGTTAGAGAATGGGGTGAAGATCTGGGAGGAGTTGGGGAGGGTTGAATATAAACAAAATACACTGAATGAAACTATCAAAGGATGAATAAAAATAAAATTAAAAACTAAGGAAAAAGTATGAAGAAGTATAACTCCTAGTCAACAATGACATATATATATATATATATATATATATATATATATATATATATATATATATATATATATATATATAGGCTCATTGACTGTATAAGGTGTCAATAATGGAGGAAGCTAGTGTAGGGCATGTAGACTCATATATACATTGAATTTTTTCTATAAATCTAAAGCTATCCCAAAGAGCTATCACAAACTTTTTATAAACAAGGCACAAGGCACAGCGAAGATTTCTTTCTTTCTTTCTTTCTTTCTTTTTTTCTCCTTTATTAATTTATTCTTGTTACATCTCAATGGTTATCCCATCCCTTGTATCTTCCCATTCTTCCCTCCCTCCCATTTTCCCCTTATTCCCCTCCCCTATGACTGTTCCTGAGGGGGATTACCTCCCCCTGTATATGTTCATAGGGCATCAAATCTCTTCTTGGTAACCAGCTATCCTTCCTCTGAGTGCCACCAGGTCTCCCCCTCCAGGGGACATGGTCAAAGGTGAGGCACCAGAGAATGTGAGAAAGTAATATCCCACTCTCCACTCTACTGTGGAGAGTGTTCTGTCCATTGTCTAGATCTGGGTAGGGGTTTAAGGTTTACCGCCTGTATTGTCCTTGGCTGGTGCTTTAGTTTGACCAGGACCCCTGGGCCCAAATCTGCCTATCATAATGTTCTACTTGTAGGTTTCTAGGACCCTCTGGATCCTTCTACTTTGCCATTCTCCCATGCGTCTCTCATCTAGAGTCCCAATAGAATGTCCTCCCCTCTGTCTCAGTTTCCTGGTAAGTGAAGGCTTTCGTGGGACATGCCCCTTGGGCTAATATGCAGATATAAATGAGTATATACCATTTGACTCTTTCTGCTTCTGGGTTAACTCACTCAGTATGATCATTTCTAGCTCAATCCATTTATCCACAAATTTTGGGAATTCCTTGTTTTTAATAGCTGAGTAGTATTCCATAGTGTATATGTACCACAGTTTCTTTATCCATTCTTCTATTGATGGATACTTAGGTTGTTTCCATATTCTGGTTATTATGAATAAGGCTGCTACGAACATGGTTGAGCAAATTTTCTTGTTGTGTGCTGGAGCATCTTCTGGGTATATTCCAAGGAGTGGAATAGCTGGGTCTTGAGGAAGCCCTATTCCCAGTTTTCTGAGATAGCACCAGATAGATTTCCAAAATGACTGTACTAGTTTGCATTCCCACCAGCAATGAAGGAGTGTTCCTCTCTCCCCACATCCTCACCAGCATGTGGTGTCACTTGAATTTTTTATCTTAGCTATTCTGATGGGTGTAAGATGGAATCTCAGAGTTGTTTTGATTTGCATTTCCCTGATGATTAAGGAGGTTGAGCATTTCTTTAAGTGTTTCTCGGCCATTTGATATTCCTCTGTTGAGAATTCTCTGTTTACTTCTTAGGACAAACCTGGGATGCTGAACATGCCATGTATAGGATGAGAGGAGAGATTTTCATTGAGTACTTTTATAGACATATTAATCAATTTATTTTTTCTTTTATTTAAAAAATATTTTTATACAACAATACTTTGCCTTACAGAAACTTTTTAGTTTCATGAGATACCATTTATTAATTGTTTATCCTTACAGCCCAGGCTTTTGATGTTCTGTTCAGGAAGTTGTCTCCTCTGCCAATGAGTTCAAGGCTCTTCATTACTTTTTCTTTTAACAGATTTCGTGTGTCTGATTTTATGTTAAGGTATTTAATCCACTCCAAATTGAGTTTTGTACAGGGAGATGAATATGGATCCATTTGCATTTTTCTACATGTAGACATCGAGTTAAACCAGCACCACTTGTTGAAGATGCTGTCTTTTTTTCCCCATTGTATGGTTTTGGCTTCTTTGTCATAGATCAAGTGTCTGTAGGTGTGTGGGTTTATTTCTGGGTCTTCGATAAGATTCCATTGATCCACCTGTCTGTTTATATGCCAGTGGCAAGAAGTTTTTATTACTGTTGCTCTAAAGTACACTTTAATATCAGGGATGGAGATACTTCCAGAAGATCTTTTGTTGTACAGGATTGTCATAGCTATTCTGGATTCTTTGTTTTTCCATATGAAATTGACAATTGTTCTTTCAAGGTCTGTAAAGAATTGTCTTGGCATTTTGATGGGAACTGAATCTACAAATTGCTTTTGGTAAGATAGCCATTTTTAATTTGTTAATTCTACTGATCCATGAGCATCGGAGATATTTCCATCTTCTGATATCTTCTTCAATTTCTTTCTTCAGAGATTTGAAGCTTTTTTTTCTTTCATACAAGTCTTTCACTTGCTTCTTTAGAGTTACACCAAAATAGTTTATGGGTCTTCCTTGTGGCTGTTATGAAAGGTGTAGTTTCCCTGATTTCTTTCTCGGCCCATTTGTCATTTATATATAGGAGGACTACTGATTTTTTTGAATTGATTTTGTATCCATTGACTTTGCTGGAGGTATTTATCAGATGTAGGAATTCCTTGTTAGAATTTTTGGGGTTATTTACATATATTATCATATCATCCTCAAATAGTGATGCTTTGACTTCTTCCTTTCCAATTTGTATCTCCTTGATCTCCTTTAGTTTTCTTATTGCTCTAGGTAGGACTTCAAGTACTATATTGAAGAGATGAGAGAGGACAGCCTTGTCTTGTCCTTGATTTCTGTGGAATTTCTTTGAGTTTCTCTCTGTTTAGCTTGATGTTGGCTTGCTGTATGTAGTCTTTACTATGTTTAGGTTTGTGCCTTGTATACATGATCTCTCAAAGACTTTTAACATGAATAGGTGTTGTGCTTTATCTAATCTAAGGAGATAATCGTGGTTTTTTTCTTTCAGTTTTTTTTATATGATACATTACATTGATGAATTTCCCTATATTCCCTGCATTCCTGGATGAAGCCTATTTTTGTCATGGTGGATGATGTTTTTGATGTCTTCTTGGATTTGTTTTGTGAGTATTTTATTGAGTATTTTTGCATCAATATTCATAAGGGAAATTGGTCTGAAATTCTCTTTCTTTGTTGAGTCTTTGTGTGGTTTAGGTATCAAGGTGACTGTGGCTTTAAAGAATGAGTTTGGTTGTGTTTCTTTTGTTTCTATTTTGTGGAATAGTTTGGAGTTTGGTATTAGCTCTTCTTTGAAAGTCTGGTCGAATTCTGTGCTGAATCTATCTAGCTCTGGGATTTTTTTGGTTGGGAGACTTTTGATGACTTCTTCTATTTCCTTAGGGACTATAGGATTGTTTAAACAATTTTGATTGGAATTTATCAAGAAAAAATGTGCATACTATTTAGATTTTCAACTTTTTTTTTTACAAATAGTTTTTTGAAATAAGAATGATTCTTTGGATTTTTTTTTTTGGTATCTGTTGTTATATCTCCCTTTTCAGTTCTGATTTTGTTGTTTGGATACTCTCCCTTTGCCTTTTAGTTAGCTTGGCTAAGGATTTGTCTATCTTGGTGATTTCGTAAAACAAACAGACAGACAGAAAACAAAAAACAAAACAAAACTAAAAACTGAGCCCTTGATTTCATTGATTCTTTGAATTGTTTTCCATAGGCTTTGAACTTTTTTCAAAATATATTTTATTAATTTATTCATATTACATCTCAATTGTTATCCCATCCCCTGAATCCTCCCATTCCTCTCTCCCTCCCATTTTCCCCTATTCCCCTCCCCTATGATTATGACTGAGGAGGACCTCCTCCCCCTGTACATGCTAATAGGGTATAAAGTCTCTTCTTGGTAGCCTGCTATCCTTCCTCTGAGTGCCACCAGGCCTCCCCATCCAGGGGACGTGGTCAAATATGGGGCACCAGAGTTCATGTGAAAGTCAGACCCCACTCTCCACTCAACTGTGGAGAATGTCCTGTACATTGGCTAGATCTGGGTAGGGGTTCGAAGTTTACTGCATGTATTATCCTTGGCTAGTACCATAGTTTGAGCAGGACCCCTGGGCCCAGATCTGCCCATCATAATGTTCTTCTTGTAGGTTTCTAGGACACTCTGGATCCTTCTATTTCCCCATTATCCCATGCTTCTCTTACTTAGAATCCGAATAGGATGTCCTCCCCTCTGTCCCACTTTCCTGGTAAGTGAAGACTTTCATGGAGATGAAGGGCTTTGAACTTTTTCAAACCTACTTTATTTGGAGGTTTTTAATGCTTACACCTCTCTTCCAACTCACTTAGGATAGATAGAAGAGAAAAGAGGTTAATAGGAGCAGAAGAGATAGACCTTTTTTATACTCTGTTCTTTGGAACTATTCTACTTGTACAGTCGGCAGGATTCCAATAGACCAGTTAAACAGTAAGTCAGCAATTCAGAGAAGGTGACTGTAACAGCAGCTGCTGGAACCCGGAGCAGTATCCTGAGCCCAGAGCAGCAGCTGGAGCCCAGAGCCTCAAAGCCTTTGCTGGAGTGATTCTCTCTAGGGGGATCTTGAAGTGGAGTGATGAACAGTGAACACCAAAAAGAAAAAAGACCACCTCTTGTTTTGGACTCATATATATAGTGTATATTGTTGGAGGTTAGTCTGATGTATTTTGATGCTAATTATTGCTTGCTCTCTCTGTAACCCACCTTGCCTAAGAGCCTAACCTGTTGGACCAGGTTCTCTCTCTCTCTCTCTCTCTCTCTCTCTCTCTCTCTCTCTCTCTCTCTCTCCTCTCTCTCTCTCTCTCTCTCTCTCTCTCTCTCTCTCTCTTTTCCTTTTTGAGACAGGGGTTCTCTGTGTAGCCTTGGCTGTCCTGGACTCATTTTGTAGATCAGGCTGGCCTTGAACTCACAGAAATCTGCCTGCCTCTGCCTTTCTGAGTGTTGGGATTAAAGGTGTGTGGCACTACTCCTGGCTTAAATTTCTTAATATAAAAGTTCCTTCTGGATTACCTTTCTAAGCTTCAGTCTTTTCTGGGTCTCCATTTTGGACAAGGCACAAGTCAGCTTTCACTGTAGCAAGAGCAGCCTGGTTAATTCCACATGGATTCTGAAGCCTGTGATAGGACCATTTTTGCATTGCTGTAAAGAGCTCACTTTACATTTCATGTAGCAGTGAGTGCTTTGTTTTCAGTAGCAGATGCTATGTCATTGTCACTGTTAATCTCCCGCTAGCTGTTTGCTAAGCACACTGAGTACAAAACTAATATGTAACTTTACAAAACAAATATAATCACCAGGTCATAGCTATCCAAGAAGGGAAAAGCAGACAAATACTCCTCCTGTGGAAGCATGTGTGTGTGTGTGTGTGTGTGTGTGTGTGTGTGTGTGTGTGTGTGTGTGTGTTTCTGGTTCTGCTTCTGGGTTTCCCTGGGCATAGAAAGATATGGAGATTCCCCTGCTCGTGCTTTTTCCTCTCTCTGTCCACCCATCTCTGATTGCTTTCTTCTCTCTCGGTCCTCCCATCCTCGTTCTCCCTACAGCAGATCCCCGCCGTCATTCCTTCTCCTATGCTGTTCCCTTTCTTCAACCACTTCCACTGTCTATTCTATCTCCTCTTCAGAATGAGATCTCAACATCCTCCCTGGAGCCTTCCTTGTTGCTTAACTTCTTTGGGTCTGTGAATTGTACTATTGCAGGCTTTGAACTTTTTCAGACCTACTTTATTTGGGGTTCTTTAATGTTTATGTCTCCCTTCCAACTCACCTACCCTAGATAGGAGAGAAAATAGGTTAATGGGAATAGGAGAAGTAAACCTTTATAGACTCAGTTCATTGGAGCAATTCCACTAGTGTAGTCAGCAGGATGCCAGCAGATGCATCACCCAGCAAACTCGCAATTCAACAAAAGTGACTGCAACACAGCCGCTGGAACCCAGAGCAGCCCCTGAAACCCGGAACCTCGAAGTGTCTCTGGAGCAGTTCTCTCTAGGAGGTCTCAAAGTGGAGCAATGAACAGCCAAACAGTAGGAAACAATACCAAGACTCAAAGGTCTTGGGTCCTGTTTTGGGCATGTGTATATATATTATATGGGTGTTTTTACTGAAAACAAATATATATATATTTTTTTGTGGAGCTCTGTACTAAAATGTTTTTCAGCTGACAAAGACCAAGCCTACACAAAAGGTGGTTCATCTTCTAGTGGATAAACATCACCTGTTCTCTCACAAGTCTGTTCCCATCCCACACTTGGGATCAAAACAAAAACATGTTTACATCCACTATGTAGTATGTTTATCCTGTACTATATGGCTAATATCTACTTATAAGTGAGTACATACCACGCGTGTCTTTCTGGGTCTGGGTTATCTCACTCAGGATGATCTTTTCTAGTTCTATCCATTTGCTTTCAAATTTTACGACTTCCTTGATTTTAATAGCTGAGCAGTATTCCATTGTGTAAACACACCACATTTTTAAATCCATTCTTTGGCTCCTGGAAGGATATAGGAGTGACTCTAGCTGAGACCTCCAGCAGTGGGGGTCATGGAGAATAAAGAAGAGGCCACCCTCTAACTAGACAAGACTCCTAGTGGAGGGAGGGGAAACACAAACCTACAGTAACTTTGACTCAAAACTTACCCTGCCTACAAGATATACAGGGACAAAAATAGAGCAGAGATTGAGAAAATGTCCACACAATGCCTGGCCCAACCTATGACCCATACTATGGGAGAAAGCCAACCCCTAACACTATTAGCACTCTGCTGTGCTTGCAGACAGGAGCCTAGCATAGCTGTACTCTGAGAGGATCCACAGAAGCTGAGACTCACAACCAGACATTAGGCAGGGCTTAGGAACTCTTGTGCAAGAGTTGGGGGTAGGGGGTGGGATAGAAAAACCCAGAGGGGACAGGAGCTCCACAGGAAGACCAACAGAGCCAACCAAGCTGGGCCCAGGGGGCCTTGTGGAGACTGAAGCACCAAATGAGGACCATGCATGGACTGGACCTAGGCCCCCTACACATATGTACCCAATGGGCAGCTTGGTTTTCATGTGGGTCCCTTAGTCAGGGGAACAAGGGCTGTCTCTGACATGGACTCTGTGGCCTGCTTGTCTGTCACTTCCTCTTGGCAGGGCTGCCTTGCCAGGCCTTACTGGAAGAGGATGCATTCAGTCCTGTTGCGACTTGCTGTGCTGAGGTGGGTTGGTGGGGGGTGGGGCGCCCCTTTACTGAAGGGGAATGGAGGGGAGGTAAGGAGAAGAGGGAGGGTGGGACTGGGAGAGGCGGGAGGGGGCTAGGATTGGGATGTAAAATAAATAAATTAAGCAACAATAACAACAAAAATCAGAAGGAGGAGAAAGAAGGAGGAGGAGAAGAAGAGGAAGAAGAAGAAGAAGAAGAAGAAGAAGAAGAAGAAGAAGAAGAAGAAGAAGAAGAAGAAGAAAGAGGCAGGGTAGGGGGTGGGTGGGTCTGGAATTGTAAGCAGTGTTGGGGACCTTGTAAGGTACCTTACAGACCGAAGTCATTTTTGTCCTAAGCAAACTGTGAAGTGGATGTTTTACTTTCTTACTGATGGAAGACACAGGCCAAAGGGAGCCTATGGACCCAGGAGGGGGAAGGGCTGGGCTCTGAAGCTGCGCTGTGTGTGGCCTATGTTTTCTGGTGTTGAATCTCCTTCTACAACTCATTAATACATTTGGAGAAAATGGAAGCACCAGTGTTTGCCTGTGTACCTTCAGCCTTTCCTTTAACTCAGATGAGTACCTTAAAGATAGGAAGGCAGTTGGTACTGAATCCGGGAACACAGCTCACTTTTGAGAAGACCATCAATGTGGCGCCTCATCCTAGCAAGCATGAAGCTTAAAACCAAGATGCTAGTACCTGAGAAAGAGTGATAGTTAAGAAGAATGACAGTTAGGCATTCCTTACATGCTGATTGAATATCTGCTGACAGGCATGGGTTAAAAAAACAACACAATGGTGTATTTTAGAGCTGAGTGCCATTTAAAAAACTTTTTAGTAACTGATTTTTTATTTCAATTGATAACCTATCATTGTTTATATTTATGGGGTACAAAGTGATGTTATGTTTTATGTATATAGTGCAGAAAGATTAGATGAGTATCCTGACTAATTGGTACTGTACACATTGCCTCAACACTTGGTGTGTTTTGGGTGATGACAGTTGAAATTCTCTCCCTCTCCCTCTCCCTTTCCCTCTCCCTCCCTCGTTCCCTCCCTCCCTCCCCCCCTCTCTCCCTATTCCCTGCTCTCTCTCTCTCAAACAAATTTGAAATGCACACTCTTTTATCATCAGCAGATCATCTTGAGGTGCAAGAAAACTAAAGAAAAATCTTGTTCCTCCAGTCTGAGATTTGAATCCTTTTTCATCTCTCCATTTCAACCAAGCACCAGCCTCTGCAAGCATAGTTTTACTCTTTTACTGTTATGTGAGAACAAGTAGTGTTTGTCTTTCTTTACCTGTCTTATTTCACTGGTATTATCTTTTCTGCTTTTCCACAGTGTTGAACACGACAGAGTTTCTCTTTTTCTGAGGCTGCCACTGTTTGCTAATGGCATGCTTTTTTACAGAGAAGAGCATAAAGGCCACACCAAAAATGTTACAATAGATGGATTTAATAACTAACTCACAAAAATTTGGTAGTTTGTCTGTACACTGAAAACAGACTATCCATTTTATTTTTGTAAGTTAGAAGAAAGTGCACAGCTATAAATCTGTGGGGTTACTTATCAGCAGAGAATTGTCACTTTGAGATGTGATTATCTGGCCAGAGACCCCAGGCATTTAGAAAAGACATAAATTATAGTTTCAATTTTTAAAGGTCAAAAATATGTATACTTGCACCCAGAGTGCTCCAATTTCTGTTAATGTCTGAAAAATGGTCCCCTAACTTTTAATGCTTACAGGTTCTATGGGTCAAGAATTTGGACATAGCCCAGAGGAAAAGGCTTATCTGTGCTTCATGACATTTGTGGCTTCAGCTATGGGGATTAGGCAGTGGGAAAAGCCATCTGGAGGGGTTTCTATGCTGCTTTATGCCAGCTATTGGCTGGTGTCCCAGTTTCTGAGCCAGTAAGAGCATCTGGCTGCTGCCATCTTGGTGTGGCTTGGGCTTCCTCCTGGCATGGTGCCCTCGGATACTTACGTTTCCTAGTAGGTGACTCGGGGCTCCAAGGACAAGCATTCTGTTACATGGGATCAAAACTGGACTCCTGCATTTGTCACCCAGCCTTGGAGGTCAGCAAATGTTACAAGGTCCCCTAGGTCCTGTGGGACAGGGGTGCCGACTTTTTCATAAGATGAAGATGTAGGAGGATGCTGTGGTCGCCCTTGGGAAATGTAATTTACCAGTTACCCGTGGACAAGAGCAGACTGTGCCTCCTGCCATTCCTGTCTCAGGGTACTTCCGGCTCTGTATCTTGGCTTCTCCAGTTTTCTGCCTTTCTACTCAAATTCATGCTGTTGTGTTTCTCTTTACTCTCAAAGCTTCTAAGCCTGTTTATTATGTCTGAGCACATTCATCATATTTATGTCTCAGCTCAGTGTTAGTTTCTGTGATGATGAATGGTATCTCTGATTCATACAATCACTTTCAGACTCACTCCATCCAACAGCACCATCGAGTCCCTTGCCAGCCCCCCCGCCCCCCCCAAACTAGCATGAACTAGCACACACTATTGACTAGGGTTAGCATTTATTGAGTTTACTGTGGAATTATGGGGACAATTCTGAGAAACTATTTTATTTTTATCTGCTTTGAGCTCTTTGTAGGGTTTAGGAATGGTCCACTCAGATGTTCTATCTATGAATGAGATGGCATGTTTTCCCAGAAAGGAAGTAGATTAGTAGCTATGGGCCCTTAGTATTCTGCTAGCCTCGAAGGTCTTTCTAGAATTAAGCATGACTGGGTACAGCCTGGTTTTTAAGGTTGTTTTGTCTTGAACTTCTACTCTGCTCTCCAGAACACAGTTACTTGTCCAGCCACAGAGGTCACTTTTGGAAAGTGGATGGGCACAGAGCATAGCACCAAAGCCTACATTTCTAGATAGGCAATGTACACGTATCATATAGAGGAGAAAACACCAGAAGAGACACCTAATACTTGTTATCTTTCCCATGAAGAAAATGGCCACTGGCCACTTAAAATGAGCCTCTCCTGTTTTCCCACTAAATGTTCTCTCAACAGTGTTTTCTTTAAGTTTTTAAATGTCTACCTTTGTGCTCTCTAATACTGAACTAGTAAGTATCCTTTTTTTTTTTTAACTTGAGAGAAGGTTTTATTGTATATGTAGACTAGGCTGGCCTCACACTCACAGAAAGGCCTCTGCCTCTCAAGTGCTGGAATTAAAGGCATACACCACTAAGCCAGGCTCTAGCTACCTTTGTTGTTGCTGCTATGGCAAAATACCTGTCAGATGCATCTTAGCATCTTAAGGAAGCAAGGCAGGCTCACAAGTGGAGGGTGCAGCCCTTCATGACAGGGAAAGTGTGGCTACAAGATTGTCTCTAGACGCTTGAGGCAGATGGTCACATTAAGCAGAGAGATAAATGACCAGGACTGCAGACCATGAAGTGATGCTGCCTAGTGGTTGTACGTCTCTATGCACCCTCACAGACACTCCCAAAGGTGCATTTTATGGTGGTTCTGAATATAGTCAAAATTATAATAAAGACAAACCATTGCAAATGAATTATTAAAACAATCTCAAAATGGGGCATAAGTTTGGAGAAGCTTACAAACATTTTAATACAAAATGTCTCAAGTGACCTTCATCAACCTATACTATTTGGAATTATTCTTCTTGACTTTTATTTCCAAGCATAGCATGAAATTCATGTGGTCCCATGAAATTAAACTTATATTCATGGTGAACTGGTTGTGCTAATACTGCAGGGTGGGCCTTTGGGAATTATTCAAATGCAGCCTAGCAGTTAAGCAAAACTTCTATTTTAAACTTCATCTATGTGAGGCTTGATAGGCTGTGACTACATGGTGGGGGAGGAGGTCCCCTTTGGTCACAGATATAGGAGAGGGGAATAGGGTGAAAGAGGGAGGGAGGGAGGACTGGGAGGATACAAGTGATGGGATAACAATTAAGATGTAATTTAAGTAAATTACTTTAAAAAAAATAAAATAAAATTAATCTATGGAAATACAAAGTGGGAAAGATTTGTCTTTATAGAGTTTGGGGTGAAAGGAATCAGAGTGTTAGTTGATGAGAAAATCAGTGTAAAGATTAGAATACGAGGCTCAGAAGCTTCTGTAAGGCAGGAGACACTGTCAACAGAACAAAGCGACAGCCTACAGACAACCCTACATCTGACAAAGGTCTAATATCCAAAACATATAAAGAACTCAAGAAATTAAACACCACCAAACCAAATAACCCAATTGAGAAATGGGGCTCAGAACTAAACAGAGAATTCTCAACAGAAGAATATCGAATGGCTGAGAAACACTTGAAGAAATGCTCAACCTCCTTAGTCATCAGGGAAATGCAAATCAAAACAACTCTGAGATTCCATCTTACACCCATCAGAATGGCTAAGATCAAAAATTCAAGTGACACCACATGCTGGTGAGGATGTGGAGAGAGAGGAACACTCCTTCATTGCTAGGGGGAATGCAAACTAGTACAGACACTTTGGAAATCTATCTGGTACTATCTCAGAAAAATGGGAATAGGGCTTCCTCAAGACCCAGCTATTCCACTCCTTGGAATAGGCACAGAAGAAGTTCCAGCACACAACAGGGACATATGCTCTATCATGTTCATAGTGGCCTTATTTATAATAGCCAGAACATGGAAACAGCCTAAGTGTCCCTCAGTAGAAGAATGGATAAAGAAACTGTGGTACATTTACACTATGGAATACTACTCAGCTATTAAAAACAAGGAATTCCCGAAATTTGTGGACAAATGGATTGAACTAGAAATGATCATACTGAGTGAGTTAACCCAGAAGCAGAAAGAGTCAAATGGTATATACTCACTTATATCTGCACACTAGCCCAAGGGATATGTCCCATGAAAGTCGTCACTAACCAGGAAAGTGGGACAGAGGGAAAGACATCCTATTGGGACTCTATGTGAGAGAAGCATGGGATAATGGGGAAATAGAAGGATCCAGAGGGTCATAGAAACCTACAAGAAGAACATTATGATGGGTAGATCTGGGCCCAGGGGTCCTGTCCAAACTATGGTACCATCCAAGGACAATACATGCAGTAAACTTCGAACCCTTACTCAGATCTAGCCAATGGACAGTACATTCTCCACAGTTGAGTGGAGAGTGGGGTCTGACTTTCACATGAACTCTGGTGCCCCATATTTGACTACGTCCCCTGGATGGGGAGGCCTGGTGGCACCCAGAGGAAGGACAGCAGGCTACCAAGAAGAGACTTTATATCCTATGAGCATATACAGGGGGAGGAATTCCCCCTCAGTCACAGTCATAGGGGACGGGAGTAAGGGGAAAATGGGAGGGAGGAGGAATGGGAGGATACAAGGGATAACAATTGAGATGTAATATGAATAAACTAATAAAATATATTTTTAAAAAGATTAGAATACAATCATAGCCACACAAGGCCCAGAACAAAGCAGGAATAATGTCATCACTCTGCATTTGAAGATGTATACACTGGGACCTTTAGTCCTGTTTCTATATTGATGGTGTACCAAGTGGATTCATTTGACTGTGTTTGAAGCATCAGGACCAGCATGCTGCTGTGTCTAGAAGGAAGAATAATTAAGAATACTTTTCCTAGAAAGAGGAATAGTTTAGGCGTACACAGGAGAATACCTGTCCTGAAAAAAAAAACTTTAGGATGGGAATATCATCATTGTCTGTAAACATCTATAAGATGAACAGGCTGCTCTGGGAGTAGTGTTCCTGGGGACAGCACCCTAGAGTGAGGTCCAAGCCTAGGGAGGTGCTGCCCACAGCATCTGCTTGCTGAAAATGAGAGCACTGCAGAGCAGCTGTCCTTTCTGGGCTCCCAGGAAGCACTTCCGCATGACGAGTAATGGCTTCCAGGTTTGGACTGCTCATAGGATGCTTTCTCATGCCTGCTTCCACCACCCTCCTCCTACAGCAACAAACGGCTACTAGCTGCCACCCACCCTGGAACTTGAGACTTCTGCCACCCTTGTGGTGAGCACCCTGGTGCTGAGCAGCTCACCAGGAAGTATAGCCAGTGCGCTCTATCGTACAGCATCTTAAACTTGCCGGGGCTCATGAAACATCTTGGGGGTCTTCCTGAAACACAGTCTGCCTCTGTAGACCTTGGGGTGAGGAAGGCAGGAAGCTGATTCTTCTGGGCTGTAGATCACATGTGTTAGTCTACTGTCTCATCACTGTGACCAAGTGACCAAAAAAAAAAAAAAAAGGAGGGGAGGGTTTGTTTGGGTTCAGAATTTCAGAAGTTTCAATCCATGTCAGCCGACTCATTTGCTGTGGCTTATAGTTAGGCAGTAGAATCAGGTGACAAAGGAGTCTAGCTGTTTATGGTGGCTGGAAAAGGGGAAGAATGCAAGAAGTGGGGAGATATTGACAGACATAGAGCGAGATACAAAGAAGGACATAAATAGACACATAGAGACAGAGATACGGAGAGACAGACAGAAAGAGAAACCCAGAAAGAAACCCAGAGATATGCACCGTCAGAGGGAGGGAGGGAGGGAGGGAGGGAGGGAGGGAGGGAGAGAGAGAGAGAGAGAGAGAGAGAGAGAGAGAGAGAGAGAGAGAGAGAGAGAGAGAGAGAGAGGGAGGGAGCAAACTTTCTTCAACTAGGTCCTACCCCCGGTAATGCCATGTATTATAAATCCATCAAGGAATTGATACACTGACTTGGCCAGAAACCTCTGCTGGGTACCAAACCTTCAACACACAAGCCCTTTGAGACACTTCAATCAAACCACAGCGCTCTACTACAGTCCATGGTGTACCCTTCCCATGCCACAGTCACGCCACACAGATGGGTGACTGCCTCCTGCACCTGCATGCATAGTCAGGACAGCCACACGTCCCTGTCAGTGGAGAATTACTGCGTGGACATACTGCCATGCATCCCTCAGTGTTTATGAAAATTTGACCCAGGTGCTCCTTAGCTGTCCAGTATCCTAACATAACTCTTCAAAGGCACATCATCAAGTAGTTTGAGGTGCATCGCCTCTGAGTGTATGTGTATGTCACCCCAAGGTGACCACAAGTGGCCACTGTGAAGTGCTAGAGCAGGACTCTTTCCTTTTAGCTCCATAGTTGTGATGGCCACAAGGTAATCACTTACGCCAGTGTGTTGTAAGGGATCTTCCAACGATCTATTTATAACACATTAAGCACTTGCTCGGTGAGGCCCTAACCCCAGGAACAGTGATTGAATCTGGTTAAATGCACTTGCCCCCATCTTAATGATCCTGTCAGGCATCTCGATGAACAGTTCCAGTTGTCATTGGCTGAAGTCCTTTAAAGGTCTGCTCGCTTCTCCCAGGAGTCTCTTATTGGTCAAAACAATTGAGAGATGTCTCGTGATGTCTTGGGAAGGTGCCATTCTAAAAAGCTGGAGCTGTGTCCTGGGGCTAGGCATGCTCTGTGTCTGCTCATGTGGGAACTCACTACAAAGTCTTAGTAAAAAAGCACTTGGCAGGGCCCAGCATGGCAGCTTCCCCTGCCTCCTCTTTGACCATCTCTAGGCCCCTTTCTGCTTTTTGATGGGAATGGACAAATTTTTTTGCATTCTTTCCTAGTCTCAGGACATCCTGATGGAAGGAGGCATACTTCAGATCATTTTTATCTCTCCAGTGCGCTCACTAAAGGCACACTGCAGCAATGAGCTGGGGAATGACCGAGAGCCTGTACCGTCTCTGATTAGGTTCTTCAGTTTTATTCTTCTAGGACATGTTTGATGCTTTGAAGAAATTTAAGGAATTTAAAAAATAATAAACATTAAGGACTTTCTTCTTTTTGAAGCTGTGTATCATGTTAATAATGGCTAATTAGCATGAACCTGGGCGCAGGAGCTGGCTTCCGTGCTTGGAATAGTCTTTCATGGCTGAATTCCTGTGCTCCTGGAGTTGACATGGTTACAAGGAGATCTTCACTCCGTGCTCCCCTGTGGAGTAAACCGTGTGAACAAGGGGCAAGAAACGCTCTTTTTTTTTTCTCTGCCATGGTTGGAGTCCTGTCCAAAGAGGCTGCTTTTTATGACAGTTCCATCTAGTCCTGATCAGTGATGGCTTTTGTGTTTTAGATTTGATACAGTCAAGCTTGGGTCAGCTCAGCTCAGTGGATTATAGGGAACCTTAGCTCCTTTCAACTACAAGGATCACACCCCCCTCCCCCAACTCCCCCCTCTCCCCCTCCCACCCAGGAAAGTCTCTAGAGTGGTGAGTGCTAGGTGAGTTTGTGCCTAGCACTATATAAGAGCATTTTCTAATGCCTAGGAAATGCCAATAATCTGCCTTAAATGGCACAGGAGTATGTTTATAATCCTTAAATCTCAAAGTTTTTCTCCCCACCTTTTCCCCTTTACTGCTTTACTTCTCTCCCCACTCTTCTCTTTTCCTCCTCTCCCCGCTTCCCTTCTCTCCAGTCCTTTTCTTCTTCTTCTTATTCCCTTTTCTTTTCTATCTTTTCTTTCCTGATATGTTCTCATGTAGCCCAGGCTAGCCGCAAACTCACTGTATATTGTCAAGAGTTACTATGAGCTTCTCTGATCCTCCTGTTTTTACCTCCTTAGTGATAGAATTACAAGTGTGTGCAGCTGCACATGGCTCATGCAGTGCTGGGCAAGGGACCCAGAGCTGCAGGAATGCCAGGCAAGCATGCTGATCGACTGGCTCATACCTTCCTCATGATCTCAGTTCTTCGCTCTTTAAAAGGGGATATCAATGCAAGGACCTTAGGGCATGTGGGAGGCAAATCAGATGGTGTGTGTAACATGCTCGTGCACAGCGGGCAGTGAGGTCAGGCACATGTCAATGACAGTGACACTGATGTCTAGAAGTCACAGGAGACAAAATACCCCCAGCGCGATCTGTGGAAGTCCCAGGCCTAGCACATTGAACTATAGTGGTGGCACAAAGGATTTTGTATGGATCTGAAAAAACATGAGGACTATCTTAGGAAAGGAAACTCCAGCTATGTGCTTTGCACTGTGATAATCGTGAATACTGACTCATGTGTGCATGGCTTCAACTCCTCCCTGCCCCATCATCTGGGAGTCATCTGTTTAGTGAAAGTATCCTTGCCCTCAGTCGGAAGAACAGAAACGGACTTAACTTGTCTCTTCACTCTTGCATCAATTTCAGTCCCAGATGCCCAACCCATTTCTCATTAATTTTCAAATAAACATCGATTAAAGCCTTTTTTTTTTTGACATGAATAGCCCTTCTCAGTCAATACAAAGAGGGTGCTGAACCCTAAGCTTTACTAATTAGCGTGTGGGGTTTTGGTCTCGCTGTGGATCAATTGATTTCCACATCAGAAGCTCAAGGTGAGAAAGAACTCTCAGACAGTAGGTGAGGCAGGCTCTGTGCCACACACTTGATTTAGGTCATGGCCCTGTATGCTGTGTTTAGGTAATTCCAAGACACCTGGTATTGAGGATGTGGGGCTGATGAGCGCCCTGATGCCCAGGACTAAAATCTTTGCTTCTTTATATGCAGCTATTTTGAACTGGAGAGCAGTGGCCCAAGGGAAGAGATACGCTACCATTACATACATCGAGGGAAGCCCAGGACGGAGGCCCTTCCCTACCGCATGGCCGATGGACAGTGGCACAAGGTCGCACTGTCAGTGAGTGCCTCTCACCTCCTGCTCCACGTGGACTGCAATAGGTATGTTTGACTTTGATCTTCAGTGACTCTACCCTTCAAATTTGACTCTGTATGAGGAAGGGGGGGGGGGGAACTGCTAACCCCCCTTCGCCGAAACCAGGGACACTAATTGTCATTTAACCTACTGAATGGGCCATTAGGCATGCTGAAATGACCAACTGTAATACGATAAGAAAACAGTTCATTAAGGCGAAACTGTATCCTGTGATTAGGAACAAATGTAAAAAAGGTTGATTACAGATCAGGGACTGTTAACTGTCCCTCAGTGAGCTCTCAGCACTGGCTGAGGATCCATGGAGCTGTGACCACAGTTAACTGTGATATATAGTTGAGTTCATTTCCCCTTGGAAGTGAATAAGCCAGTCTACTATAGGATGCATCTGAGAAGCTCTGCTACTGAGGTGGGTGATTCTATTATATTTCATCGAGTGCAGCTTTGCTTGAGTTGAACGGAGACGTCTTAACGAGGTATTCTTTGAGTCTTTTGTGGTCGAGGCCTTCTGCATTCTGCAGAGGAAGGGACCTGCTTAGTTTGTCAGTGGGTGGCAGTGTCACCTGGGTAGGTGGGACCTCAAAGAAGTCGTTGGTGGTGATGCAGAAGTACTGACACCTGCCCCCCCCCATGTCTGTCTCTGAAGGCAGGCTCATTGAGAGCTGAGAAGAGGAGGAAGCCATTGGTCTCTGCTGTATCATTTGTGGAGGGACAGCTGGGTAATTGTGGTCAACGTTTTGATCTTTCCACCCACTGAAAATTATTTTGGGTAGTGACCTGAGCCTAATGATAGAGATTTTTTGATTTTTTTTTTGAAACTCTAAGCAGTGCCTGTGCATTATTGGCTTCAACAATGATGCTGTCAAAGTTAAAATGACTGTCCAGCCATAAGGCATACTCCCTGAGGCCCAGGGTACCAGACTGTCATGGTGGGGATAGCCCGGCTTCTAAAACTTTCAGAGACAGGGCGCTCCAAGGACACTACAGTTTTGTCAATCTGATGAGGAGATGCTGCCGCGTACTCAGCACTTCCATGCTGCAGTCTCCTCTAGAAGATTGGAGGACAGGAGAGTATGTCAGGATCCAGGCGAGGTCTACCATATTGAATGATACTTGACCCATTGGATGTGATCTATTTAAGATGCTCTCCAGCTGGGCGTGGTGGCACACGCCTTAATCCCAGCATTCAGAGAGGCAGAGGTAGGCGGATCATTGTGAGTTTGAGGCCAGCCTGGTCTACAAAGCAAGTTTCAGGATATCCAAGGCTACACAGAGAAACCCTGTCTCAAACAAACAAACAAAAAACCCCCAACCAAACCAAACAAAAGATGACTTCCAGAAATTTGAGGTATTGATGCTTCCCATGAGTATAATGTCTATGTAAGGGAAAACCATGCATTCTTTTACCCCATGGATCTGGGCTGCATAGCCTGGATAAAGTCAACCTATCTTCAACCTCTCCATGTCTACCTTGAAAAGCTCGCTGTATCCTCTAGTTCCAGAGAACCCAGGAGGCCCATTAGGAGGCCTCGTGTCTCTAGGATCTACTGACCATGCAGGTGCTTCTCACATGGGATTGCAGATGGAGGAGCTGCATGCCGTTTGGGTCCATTGGCCAGTTTGGAGATTTGAAACTGAGAAGTCCTGAGATTCCTGCCGTGCATTTGTGTACATCTTTATGCACAGCACTTTACCATTTTCTGACATTTCTCACTTAGGGGGAGAGAATGATAGCACAGTGTGACTGCTAAGTTAGCGTTAGCGTCTCGCTCTCAAATTCTCTGGTTTCAGTTTGGTGTTTGCCTCCCCCTCCTCCTCCTCCTCCTCCTCTTCCCCATCCTCTTCTTCCTCCTCCCCCCTCCTCCTCAGTCACTTGCTGGTTGCATGAGTTCAAGCAGCATCTTGCTTTTTTTTTTTTTTCGTGCATTTCGGTTTCATCTTCTTTTAAATGGGATTATTCATACTCATATATAGTTAGTAATTATGAGTATGCACAAATGACACTTTAGCCAATGACAAGTATCAGACCAGTTTCCGTTGATGGGTCCCCAGGAGATGATGTAATCTTTGCATAAGCTCACTTGGTCATGCCCGTAGAGTGATAAAAATTGTCTCGCCATACATTTGTCAATACATATTGTCCTGAAGCTCCATAAGGCTGTACACGCTCATGAGCAGCTGTGGAAAACATTCTGAGCAAATTTCTTAGACATTTGGTACTCAGTCCACACCTGCCTTTGTTGCTATTATGTATTCCACATACCTATGGTTTCTATGGGCTCTGAAGCATTCCCATGGCTTGTCCATCAGAAGAGTGGGAAGAGGACAGGCATGCTGTCTTGTAGCTTTGGGCTTGGCCTCATTTTGGCAAATGAGTGGAGGGGTTTCTAAGTCTTCCTTTCTTTCCTTGATATTTCTCATTCTTTGGCTTGTGGTTAACGTGTAAGACCTTAGGGGATGTTGGAGTTGGCTATTCCTGTGATGAGCACCACAACTGGAAGCATCTTAAGAAGGGAAGGACTTACTTGGCTTATGTTTCCGCATAACAGTCTATCATCAAGGCAGCCAGGGGAGGAGTTCAACTCAGGAACCGAGCAGAAGACGGGGGGCATGCTTCTTTCTGGTTGGCTCTCAGGCCTGCACTCAGCCACCTTCCTTATGCAGCACAGGCCCACCTCCTTAGGGATGGCAGTTCACAGTCGGCTGCCATCAATTATCCCACATCGATTATTAATCAAGAAAACATCCTCACAGACTTGCCTATAGGCCAGTCTGATGGAGGCATTTTCTCAAACAAGGCTTCCTCCTTCCTAGGTGATTCTAGCTTGTGTCAAATTGACAACAAAACAAAACAATAACAAAAACAACCACAAACAAAACAAAACAAAACAAAACACCCAAACTAGCCAGCCCTGGAGAGAAACGTATGAAGCTATTGCCAGTTAGTGAGTCAAGGGCCCCAAACACAAACACCAAACACGAATATACCTTTTAGATAAGTTGGTACAGAACAGACCTATAAAGGAAAGATACATTTTGTTTCCTGTAGAGGGAAAAAAAATGTTACCTGGTGAGCTTACTAAAATCACAGGCAGGTGGGCCCACATGTGACCTACTGAGGGTAGCACTGAAGACGTTTTCATTTTCAGCTGACACCTAATGTTTGTTCATATTTACCACATGATAATTCAATGCAGTATACAATGTACTACGATGAAATCTAGGTAATTAGCTTTTATCCCCTCACACATTTATCATTTCTGCGTGTTCGCCAGTGCTTGGCTAGTTATTCTGAGATATAAACTGCTGCAGACAAAAGTTAACCCACTGAGCTGTAGCATTTTAAAGCCAATTCCGCCTATCCTTTTGTTTCCCAAGCCTTGGTCCTTGGCCTCTAGAGATCATTAGTCCTTTCTTTCATTCTGCTTTATGTTTTAAGCTTCCGCAAATGAGTGAGGATGTGGGCTATTTGTTCTACGATGGCTGGATTATTTCACTCGACGTCATAGTTCTAGCCACATTGTCACAAACGGCCAGCTTTGGTTCTTATTGATGACGGATATCTTACTGCAGAGCTCTCTCTATTGGCTTTGTAAGGGACATGTAGACTCAGTGCATAGACTGGCATTTCCAAACCACTGGTTAAGCAGAACGGCAGGTGATGAAGATGATGGGTGCCTGTCAGAAACCAGGGGCTTGGAAAAATCAAGCCCTGACAGTGCATTCCTGAGGAGCAGGAGGGGAGGATCGGGGAGAGAATAGTGTATAGTGCACAAAACAGGCCTGTTCTCTTCACAAGTTGCTGCTTGACCAGTACAAGCTGGCCCTAGAGGGACAGCAGCTCTGCCACTAGTACCTCTGTGCTGGTCTACACCTAGTTGCCTAGTTGTTTCCGCAGAGAGTGAATGTCACAGAGAGCTCTTGCTACTTGTCCAGCTGTGCCTTTCATCCTACCTTGAGATCGTCGCTATTTTTTGTTCTTTCTTATCCTGTCACATTTTTTTTCTCCCAACCCATCACTCACTGAAATCCTCCTGGTTAGATGGAGATAAAGGCAATGGACATAAAACTGACTGAATGAAAAAAAAAAAAAGAATGAAAAAAAAAAAACCAAAACCCTGACTGAATGTTGACTGTGCTTGTCCAATTACTGTAAGTTTCTATTTTTAAGATGAAGGAAACTAAGACTGCATGACTTATCAGTAATCCTGTTGTTGATGAGTAATGACTCCTAGGTCTGACTGTGTCCTGTGACTGCTGAGGTCTGACTGTGTGCTCTGACTGAGGAGGTCTGACTGTGAGTGTGTGCTGTGGCTGTTGAGCCCTTCACTGGTGATGGTTACCACCAATGAGCTTGATATATATATCTTATAATATATGCAAAGTCAAGTGCCTTGCTCAGGGGCTGAAGTTTGCTCCTTTTCCTAGTATTTCTGCAGATGTTTATACCGATGACCTTGGAGGTATCAAGTAAGATGGGGAATCTAGTGAACAGACTCTATTGCACTCGTGTTAGGTGCAATTACTGCCTAGGTAACGTGCTAAGCTAGGCAGTTCCTAAAACAACATTTAGTGACTGCTTTACTAGGCCCTACACTCAAAACTGAAAAGGGGCCAGAGAAGGTAGATGACTAAGTTTTAATCACATAAGCATAGACACAAAACCTTGAGCAAGAAACCACCTCCCAAACCTTAGGCACACCCTCTCTCCAAGTCATGTCCATAGTCCATAGTGTGTTAGCATCACCTGCTGCTTAGGATAAAGCCACAGGACCAGGGAGTCTTCCCAGGGCAGAGATGCTGTAGAAGGTGAGGGAAACATCTCAAATCAACATGCCTACAGAATGGGGGAGAATCTTGGGTATATTTCCGTCAAGGGGCTTAGTGTCTGATGGTTTGAATAAGAAATGTTCCCTCTAGGCTCATGAATGTGACCACTTGCGTCACAGTCAGAGGAAGTCTGCATGGGGGAGTGGCTGAGACTTTGTAGCCAGCCTCTACTTTTAGTATGCAGTCGAGATATTATCTCTTGGCTTCCCACCCCTGCCTCTCTGCTATTGTGGGTGTTTAGATGTCTGGAAACATAACGGCCAAATACATGCTTCCTCAAGTTGCTTTTGGCCTTTTCATCACAGCAACAGAAAATAACTAATCCACTGCCTATGTAACAAACCGCAGAAATTAAACACAGAACATCAGCGACTAGAACAATGGGGCGAACAGACAGTTCTCAAAAAGATATAAATGGCCAATATGTATTTTTTTTAAAGCGTCCAGCATCTTTATCCATTAGAAAAATGCAAACTGGAAACGTCATTGATAATTCCATCTCACGTCTGTCAGAATGGTCATCACTGTGAAAGCCAATGGCAGCAAATGAATGCAGCTGAGGATGTAGGGACAGAGGACTCCTTCTACACCACCAGTAGGAGTGTTGCTAGTAGAGCCACTGTGAAAATCAGTGTGGCAGTTCCTTATAAAACTCAAAATAGAGCTTCCGTATGATCGACCTGTACCATTTTAAAACACTCCCAAAGGATACACTATCCTGCCGCAGGGATGCTTATGTATCCATGTTTAGTGATGCTTTCTTCACAGTAGCAAGGAAACAGAATCAGCCTGGATGTCTATCAACTTGATGGTTGCATAATTAAAGTGTGGTACATATACACAATGATATATTCATATATTCATCTCTAATGAAAAATGAAATTATGAAACAGTCAGGAAAAAAATGAGTGAAACTAGAAAATATTGTAAGTGAAATAACCCAGGCTCCTACAACCCAAACCAATGGATGCTGGAAGTGACAAGCCCTGGAAGGGAACTCATGAGAAAGAAGAAGAGACTTTGAGGTGATGTGCCTGTGGGAAGGGGAGGGCGGAAGCTGACTTGGGCAGAAAGATGGGACAGGATCAGTTAAAACTAGGCCTGTGTGAAATGACACACAGAACCCTGTTGCCTTGTCTCCTAACTTAATACTAAAAAGATTTTTTTTCTCTAAAATATGGAACAATTTCCCAGACAATTGCATTATTCTGAAGCATTTCAGGCTGGAAGGATTTTCTAGCTTTTATTTATTTATTTATTTTTTTAAGGTTAGAATTGAGAAACAGAGCTAATTGCACAAATTGTCACAAGGAAAGCAGCTGCTATTTTAGTCAGTAGTCAACACTCTCTGCTGAGTATGGGAACTCACACTTTTCCACTCTCTTTTACTATTCAGCTAGGCCTACTTAGCAGTTCCCAGTAGTGTAGCTGGGGACCTCAAGTGACAAACCAGAGGACTAGTTTGTTCGTTGGCTAGTCTGGTTATCTTCACTGACTTAGTTTTGTTTTTCTTTTTCTAGCTGCCTTTTATGTTGGTAATTTTCAATAAATTTAGAGGCAGTTAATGGTTGCTAGGTGGAGGAGGGTCTCCTGAAGCCTCACCCCTCCCTAGGAGCCACACCCCTCCGTAGGAGCCACACCCCTCCCTAGGAGCCACACCCCTCCGTAGGAGCCACACCCCTCCCTAGGAGCCACACCCCTCCGTAGGAGCCACACCCCTCCCTAGGAGCCACACCCCTCCCTAGGAGCCACACCCCTCCCTAGGAGCCACACCCCTCCCTAGGAGCCACACCCCTCCGTAGGAGCCATTAGCAGCTAGCTAATGGTTTTTGGGAAAGGAAGGACATTTTCTGCAGTAGTATAACTACTGGTGAATTTCTCATATTCCTGTAAATAACCCCTTACCTGTGCTCATGTCAGCAAGCCTAATCAAACTCATTGGGTTGCCAAAACAAAAACCAATGATAAAAGTAGAAGGTTGGCTGGGTTTTGAAGAGAAAGGGCGTTGGCAGGAGTAGAAATAGGGTGAGACCGGGCAGTGGCAGATTCTAGATACATTGCATTCGTGTATGAGTGTCACAGTGCAACCTATCATTATATATTATTAATATATACTAATAAAAATAGTTGCTAGCAGCTGGGCTTGGTAGTGCATGCCTGTAATCCCAGCACTTGGGGGAAGCAGAGGCAAGGATCTTTGTGAGTCCGAAGCCAGCCTGATCTACAAAGTGAGTCCAAGGACATCCAAGGCTACACAGAGAAACTCTGTCTCGAAAAACCAAAATAAATAAATAAATAAATAAATAAATAGTTGCTGGCCAAGCTGAGAATGAGTCCTCTGGCTCATTCTCTGCGTTTTCAGCTCATGTGGCAGCCTGGGCCCGTGACTCAAAGGGCATCAACATAACTATTCAGATATGCAGCTTTTGATTTTTCCTCGTTAACCATAAAACAGATTTTCTTTATTTTATTTGGTAACTCTTAATTCTCTGTCATCCCATCAAGTTAATTCATTTGGGTGTACTGTCTCTGCCAGGCTATATAAGGCTCAAAAACCAAGTGCCCCAACCACCAGAGAGTTCATGGCTCTTTATTTTACTTACCCAAAGTCCACCGTTGTCAGCCCTCCCTTCATGACTAGCCCGTGTTCTGGATATCAGAGGCAGTCTGGCCTTAAATCAAACCCCTGTGAGCTGGCCGATGTGATGGTGTATAATGGCAGCTGATCATTGGAGAGAATTGAAAATAGTCAGCTTTCATTTCCCTTCTATTGCTGTGTTAAGCATGGTGATCAAAATCAACTTGAGGGAGGAAAGGGCTTATTTCATCTCACAGTTTGTAGTCCATCATGAAGGGAAGTCAGGACAGGAGCTCACAGCAGGAGCCAGGGGGCGGGAACTGGTGCAGAGGCCGTGGAGGAATGCTACTTACTGGCTTGCTCTCTTGCCGGGACTTGCTCAGCTTGCTTTCTTCTAGAACCCAGGACTACATGCCCGTGGGTGGAAGCTCCCGCAGTTGGGTCCTTCCATGATGGTCATTAATCAAGAAGATGCTCCAACAGACTTGCCTGCAGGCCAATCTGGTGAAGGCATTTTCTTATTTGAGGTTTTCACTTTCCCTGATGACCCAAGCTCGTGTCAAGCTGACAAAATCCATGCAGCTCAAGTCACTTCTGTCATATGAGCCTTTGGTTGTCAGGGGCACTGAGCTTCTTGGCAGTGAGGAGATGATCTACTGACCTGTGTATTCTCTGGGAAACCGGCCAGTGCGTTTTTACAGTGTCTCTATTTCTTGTCTACATCCCTCTTCCCCACTTGCTAGAAAGACCATCTCCAAAGGACAACTGATTACAGTCCAATGCAAGTCAGAATTCTTTTGCTGCTATTCTCTCAGTTTCACCCCCCCTCTCTGTGTGTGTGTGTGTGTTTGTGTGTTTGCACTTGAGGGTGCCCATGTGCTACGGTGTGTATGTGGACATCAGAGGACAATTTGTGGGAGTCTGTTCCCTCTTTCCTCTAGGTGGATCCCAGGGGACTGAATTCAGGTCATTAAGCTGGCCAGTGATGAAGTTATGGATTCTTGTTAGGATTTTCAAAAAGAATGTTTTGCCCATGCAGCATGTACATGCAGCAGGTACATGAAACTACACACATACACACACACACCTGCAGCTTGGTTGTCCATGAAAGTTAACAGAACAGAATTCTGTTCTATTTATTTTTACATGTTTATTTTACATGAAGCTTTGTTGATCTGAAGGTGTATGTTTGTGTGTGTGTGTGTGTGTATGTGTGTGTGTGTGTGTGTGTGTGTGTGTGTGTGTGTGTGTGTGTGTGTGTATTGCCTGAATAGACTAGAAGAGTGTGTCAGATCTGTGGACTGGAGTAACAGATGACTGTGAGTCTCTATATTGGTGTTGGGAGTTGAACCCTGGTCCCCTGCAAGGGTATCCAATGCTCATAACTGCTCCAGCCCCTCAGTGATTACACTGTTGATGACAAATATATTTCATTTTCATTTTAATTCGCTACTTATTTACACCGGGCACATCCAACCTTTGCACCCAGCTGATTTTGTAATACACGTAGAATTGGAAACTAAGCTCACTATAAATCATAGAAAAAGCCAGTAATTCAAGGTTCCTATTGAATTTTTTTTAGTTCTTTTAAGATACGAGGTGGATTTTTCACAATAAAATGTGTTGATATGGCATCTTCCACAGAACTGCTGAAGTACCTACAAATATTGTCTTGTTACACCTCATATTACTTTCGATAGTTAAGGCATTTGCATCATGAGCCCCATGAGTTTTATCTAAACACTGTTTCAGTATGATGGGGCTATCTATGAAGAGATGAGTAGCAAAGGCCAGGGGTTCCCAGAGAGCAGCCAAGACTCCCTAGCTAACCAGCTTTGGGTTTCTTCACCAGGGAACAGAAATGCACACCCCATCTCAGTAGCAAGACTCATTAAAAGTTCCAACCAAGACAACGATTTCTTCATCTCTGAAGAAGCACAGGCAAGCTAGGAAGATAGGATGTGCCCTTGCTCAAGTATAAGGAGCAGTCCTGCATTCAAGAGATGCCACAAGACAATGCATGACAGGTTGCTGCTTTCCTGGTACAGATAATCCAGCCTGGAGTCCCAGGAGATCTCTCTAGGGAGCTCCAGGGGGATGTTCAGTAGCCTGTTTCTCACTGTCGCAGATGAAATGCGTCGTGGTTTCTACAGCTTCCCGGGCTGCTGTGTGAGCTGCCAGCCATGTGTGAGTATGACATGAGGCACTGTTTATGCTGCAGAGATCGCAAAGCCAGTCATAGTTTGGTAAATGTAGAATGTGTGTAAACAAGGGAAAGCCTACAGGGAGAGGCAGGGACGGGGCATGAAAGAGGGAGGAAAGCACAGGAAGAGCAGCCTTGCATGTTTTGTATTTCAGACGTGAGACCTGTGAGTTAGCACAGGCTGGAATGAATTCCTCAACTCTTGTCTTGGTTTTGCCATTTGTAAAACTTGATTTCATGCAGTGGTGTAGTAGTGTGAAAAGCAATTGGGGCTTTGTTTGTCTCATTCTTTCATTGGCCACGAACTGTGCTCATGTTTGTGAAATAGGAGCCATTATGACTCTTCTACCACAGAGCTGTGGGAATGTAGCCGGAGGGTGCGTGAGAAAGCAGACTATTTCAGGCTACAGTCATTACGTCTTGTGGTATGGAGATGACTTTAAAGTATGATGCGGGAACAAGTGCAGTTCAGTCAGATTTGCAGTTCTCTGGCAACAGCGGGTTATGTTCCAGATTCATGATGCAGCATAAGGCTTGAGGCCAGTTAGGTCCCCAGAGTCACTATGATTGACAGCTCCCAGGCATGGCGTTCCAGCAGTTTGCCTTGGCTTTCTAGTCTTAGTATAGCATAGTGGTGCATAGCTGATATGATAGCAGAATCACTTTAAAAGTGTGTGACTGAGGCGGTGTAGGATATCTTTAGGGTGAGGAGGTCATTTTTGATCCTTGCAGGATTTACAGCATGTGGTGAGTTTTTTCCTTTTTTTCCATTGTTAGTGGGGGCAGAATTTACCCCTCCCAACAAAAGCCAAATTTATGATTTTTTTTATGAGAATATAAAACTTTACCACACAGAGAAATCATCTGTTATATTTTGAGGGTCTTTTAAAGACCCCGTGAGGGAGCAAAACAGTGTTCTGCCTTGAAAACCTGGTATGCTAGCCAGAAAATATTTTGGAATGAACTGATCTGAAATAAATGACTAAATTATATGACTCCAGACAAATAATTTACTGTTTCTGAGATTCAGCTTTCTTTTGCTTTTATTTTTCTTTTAAGCTATGTATGTACATATGTATGTATGTATGCATGTGTTTGTGCAAGTATGTGTGTCTGTGTATGTGCATGAGCACACATGTGTATGCGTGCACATGCGTGTGTGTGTGTGTGTGTGTGTGTGTGTGTGTGTGTGTGTGTGAGAATAGCACGTGTGTTCAGGTGCCCACAGAGGTCAGAAGAGAGTGCCAGATCCCTTGGAACTACAGTAAGAGATGGCGGTGAGTTTCCTGCCAGGTGAGTGGTGTGTGCTGGGAATTGAACTTGTGTCCTCTCGAGGAGCAGGAAGTGCTCTTACTCACTGAGCCACTCCTCTACCCCCTGGGCTTTATCCTTTTAAGTATATAGTGAGGAGTTAAAAGGACACAAGTCTTTTTTTTTTTTTATAATGCCATGTAAATTTATTCCATGTAAATAATAAAGAAGCATCCAAGACAGACTTAATTCATGTGTCATCCTTCCAGGTGCCAGCACAGCTCACATATTTGGATCCCTAGTACTCTGATTATGATTTTAGTCAATGATTTATGAGGGGCAGAAAGTTCTGTATCTGGTTACTCTCTGCATCATCTGGCTTCTGAGAACAGGGGCAGTGGTTCTTCTTAGCAGAAATAGATGTCTGAAATAGCTGCTAAACCCTTTGAGCATGGAAGCTGCCCATACATTAAATGAACTGAAAATAGATCTGGGGCAGAAAAGAGATTGCAACTGTGCATGGAAATGAATCTGATGCTCACATGGGGGGGGTGTCGTCATGGAAGAGGTACATTGAAAGGTAGAGTCAGCTCACATAAGGACACAAGTCTTAACTCTGCTTCTAGCTTTGGCCTTCTGGGCATCTCTGATTCTATTTTACCCATCCAGATGGGCAGTTTAGGTCTTACAATATCCCTTCAGGACCCTGGACACTTCCACAAGCCAGCAAGCTCTTGACTAGGGCACTTCCTTAGCAGACCAGCAGGGGCTCTGATGCTCTGTGAGGTCTGCCTGCAGGTGCAAAGACCAGAATTTGTTTTCCATAAATCTTGCTCCTATCTAGTTGTCTCGCATTTTCTTGAATTCGCTGCTAACCATGCAGTTTAGAGTCTGAAGGATGTTGGGACAGTGGGCAGCCTTGTACGTGGAGGTGAATGCTGGTTGGGCGTGGAGGCCTTGGTCGTGTGCTGACCCTCAAGAATAGCAGTGCACTGTAACAAGCAGATGTCAGATAGCTGTATTATTGAAATAACATAACATACTCTCAATACTGAGAGGGAAACAAGCTCTTAGATTCTGCTTCATTACCAAGATTTGAGTAATGATGAGAGCAAAGGGAAAGAGCTGCATGGCCAATGGGATGCATTCAAAGTTGTAGCAGAATGGCAGGGGGTCTTTTAATTATTGGGGAATGCTAGATATTAAGGGGTCCAACTTGGCTCCCAATCCTCCTGTCTCTGGGTCCTGTGGTTTATTCATTGCAACATCACTAGGTGAACTTGAGACTCAACTTCTCCCTATATTCAACTCTATCAGTAGCAGACCTTTTTCTAATTTGGTCTGTTCAGGAACTGTCCTCTTTTTCCCTTGTACCCCGATGTGTTTAAACATGCCTTTGGTTAACTGTGGCCTCAGTGGCATTGAGATACAGGAGGCAGAAGGGTTATCTGAAGCAGATGATAAGGGTGCTTTCATCATCTCCCCCATCAGCCTGTGGTCCTGGGCTTCCAAACGTGGAAGGACAGCGAGCACAATAGTCTTTGCTTTAACAATGGTTTTTTGGCCGAAGCTACCAGCAGATCAACAGGAAGCTATTTTATTATGCACACGAGGCCTAAGGTGTGTTAGAATTGAGGGAAAAATAAGCACCTTTTGTATCCCAATGCCTTCATATATGGCCTTTTGACATATCTTGTAATGTCACGGAGGTGGCTCTGCAGAAGGACCATGGGAGGCCAACGGGCCACAAGAGACATAAATGCTTTCTTACAGAGAGTGTCGACGTTTGCATTTTTATCATTATAATTTTACTTGTGCTTTCGATGGATATGCATAGGTATTTTTTTAAAAGGAAATAAAAGAGAGATGAGGGAAAAAAAGCCAAAGGAGAATATGCCTGATGGGATTCTATTTGGAAGAATACACATTTATGCATTAGTTTTCTGTTTCTTTTGTGCTCAAACTTGTTGGATAGAGGAGCACCAAGGAATAAAAATTGCATGCTCCATGAGGACTTTTTAATTGGAAAAAAAATTCCCATTGCTGCATTTGTTTTCCAGTTATACCAGAGGTGCGGATGTTGTCATTAAAAAGAACTGATTTTCTACACCAAGAAATTAATTTATCTCTCTGAAAGCTTTAATTAAACTAATGTTATAAATATGAGCAGCCAGAGCTGCTGGATGCCAGGGAGCAGATTCATGGCTGCTGGTGTTTAACTGCTTTTCTTCTACGGGTGCACTTGGGGTGTGTGTGAGGATGAGGGGGGGCTAAGATGGGAAGAGCATCTGTGCACACTTCAATGCACTGACCCTGAAGACAGCTGACTTGTGTGCCCAGTGCAGCCATTTAAACTTGTGATGAGTGTTTCCCCCAACAGGGGTTTCAGATGCACTTACCTAGGTCATACACCAAAACCCTCACCTCAGTGTTTTCCTTGGCAATTAGAGTGGAAATAATTTCTCTTCTCCTTAAAGGGCCTATGTGATACTGTCTCTTGAGTTTTCCCCAGGAATGTCAAGATGCATCCTTGCTCATTAGAGCCCATTAGTTTGAGTGTATCACTTTCCTGACAGCAAATCTCACACATGTGCACTTATAGGTTTCAAGTGGGGACCCATCAGTAGGCTTTTTGGGGACACTTAGAATGCCTCTATTACCCTGGATGGAATTTTACTTGATTGGAGGTAAACAGCTCCAGGCACTCAGCTAAGACACTTGGTGCACTCTTGCTAACATCATCTCCAGGTCAGATTCTGTCTTTGGCTGAAGGAGAAGCGAGGAAAGGACTAGAAAATGTATATTTCAAGTTCCTTGAATCATTTGACATTTTAGCCTTGGAGGCCCAATGCCACTCTGGTTGAAATTTGAACTTTCTGCAGTCCCTCTGAGCTGAGGTGAATGTTTCAAACTTGTTAAGAGGTGGGTGTCATCTTCACTGGGGACTCACTGCAGCCCTGTGAGACAGATGCTCACGTATCTTACAGATGGGGACTTTCGAGATCTGGGGAAAGAAGTCATTTATTTGTTCAAGGCTTCACAAAAGATCAGCAACAAACCAGAATCAGGGCCTATGTTCAGGAAGTCTGTTCTCTGCTTGTAGCCCATGTGGCACCTGGAGCCACTCGAGAGATCCCAGTGGCTTTCCCTGGGCTGGACCTCAGGACTTAGGTCTCTTCCTTTTCTTCTCCATCTCTGCTTCACCCCCCTATGCTCTTTCTCCCCCTTGCATCTCATGGAAGAAGTATTACCTTGAACTTGTAGACTCCTTACAAATGGAAGAAAAGACCAAACTGTGTGTGTTACTTAGACTAGCAGCTGACATCTCTTAGGAAGAGTACTTCTGGCTTGGATGAAGATCTACCTTTCTAGAAACCAATCTGTATCAGGACAGTAGGTCTTCAAGTTCAAGGTGGTCTGAGTGTTGTCTTCAAGTCTGAAGACTCCTCTGTTCTTGGAACTGGAAGTGTGAGGGTCCCACTCTTTTGATATCACATTGATGTGGCCTGGCACCCCCATGAGATCTGTATGCCTTGCACATGGTGCAGTGTGGATGTATAATGGCCTGGGACCTAATCTGTAATGATGACTGACTGCAAATGAGCCATTTGGCCATTTCTGTGAACGTGGAGTGAGTGGATCACACCATTCTCCTCAGTTACATATGCGGTTTTATATTCTTCCAATAGAAATTTTGATACTCTCTGTTTCAAGGTGATAAACTCTATTTTTTTGAGGTGACTTTGTAATTGCCATGTCTCATTAAAAACCGCTGGCAGTGAAATAATGTGTTGGGCAGTGGAGGACCCACATTTAGGAGGACATTAGTCGTTATTGCCTTTTTTTATTGGCACCTAATTAGATATGTACTAGAGCCTGCAGGAGCTAATCAGAGAGATAGGTAGGTAAGCACACTGAATTCTGAGTGGTTTTCATAGATGGAAGCTTATGAATGCTATATGGGTGCATAAATGCCTTCCATTACAAACTGGGTCACCACATTCCCTCTATGATAGAAGTGCCCTGCCGGTAGCATCCTATACACTTTTAAATCCTTAACACAGCTTGCACAGGAATGTGAAGTCTAGCTTGTGGTCCCCTCTCCAGTTTCATCTCGTGCTTCCCTTCCTCATCCTCTAGTCCCACGTTCCTCTGCTTCTTTGCATGCAGCATAGTTGCTTAGGTCACTGGATCCTCGCACGTGACAGTCCTAAAGTGCTAAGTTCACTCCTGTATCCTTAATTTTCAAGACGAAGAATCTCTGGTGTTTTATATAATATAGAGTTCATTTTCTACCAAGTAGTTTTACATAGTCATCCATCCATCCATCCATCCATCCATCCATCCAACTATATATCCTATATATTGATCATCTAGAATTCACCCATCTATCCATTAATCTGTATATCAGTGTGTATATGTGTGTGTGTGTGTGTGTGTGTGTGTGTGTGTGTGTGTGTGTGTGTGCCACAGTGCACATGAAGAAGATAGAGGACAACTTGTGGGAGCCAGTTCTCTCCTTCTAGCATGTGGGTCCCAGGAGCCTAACTCAGGCTTGGTGGCAGGTGCCTTTATCCTCTGCAGCATCTTGGTATGTTTTACTCATTTGAATGGGGTCTGCCTTTGTCCAGGCAGTGAGCATGTAGAAAGCTCGCTTTTGTTTTTACCCACTAGTGTCTTTCATAGAGTAGTCATACCAGAACTGCTCAGACATGTTCACAAATATTAAATAGATAAGTAGTAGGCGGAAGAGGTGCTCCTGGTGTCTGTATTCTTGGTGTCTAGTCTATGCTCCTAGCCTTCTAGGTAGTTCTAGAAGTTTAGCCTCCTTTCATTTGTTTCACTTTCCTTGACTGTATATCAGTTACTTGTCTAGGGTTGTGTTGAGGACCAAGCGAGAACCTGCACGTGAATGTGGACTGTAAATTTTGGCACGTCTAATGCTCCTTGTGTGTAAGAACAGGAAAAAGTGGAGATGAATGGATCCCAGCCTTTCTGCTTTGACATTTGGGGGACTGGCTTCTTCCAAAGGAGGTAGTTAATTTACATACAGCCTGTGGTGCTTTCTGGGCCTGATTCACAGCACATGGTCAGCCTGCTCTGCAGCTGGATTTACACTTGTTCTGTGTTGGTGGGCTCACTGGCAGCATGAAGGAGTGAAGGTGGTAATTTATAGATGGGGCAAAAACATAAACCAATCTTAGGTGAAAGTAAGGGATATGTGCCTCCGTGGTGAATTGCAGATGGAGTTGTGGTCACTTTGTTTTGTTCGTATGGTAAGCATATCAGCACTGTAAGATCCTGAGTTTGTTTCTCAAAACTGCAGCTGATGCACACAGGCAAAGATTGCTGTGAATCTGAGGTTAACACATTGTGCAAGATTTTGTCAACACCTCACACTATTTTATAGACCATTTTTTTGTGAAGCTTGATGCCTGTGCCCTTAGTTTTTTAAATGATGAAAGAATGAAGTATTTAAAACCACCGCTATGCCTTTAATGCCATTGTGCAGAAGTGGTTATTTTTGCATAGTTACTGCTCCTCCCCCTTTCCCAGGCTTCCTTTTTTCTTTAAGTGTACAAACACACTTATTCAACAGTGAGGTTGCGTCATGAATATGGTTCTTCAACGGGCTTTTCCATTTAGCAGAATATAAGCCTGATAGACCCTTGGCCTGTGGCAAGAGCCCATCCAGGAGGAATTAGGGGGTGCTGCGGTTCTTGCAGGATAGTCTAGACAGCTTTGTCCCTTGGCAGTGTGTGCAGCAACATTTGCTTTCAAGGTTGCAGCTTCCTATATGGGCTTTTTACATCTCTTCTGCATGTCACCGACACCAGTGGCTGTAGAAACAGGCCAGAATGCCAGGGGCCTCTGCTTTTGGATCCAAATGTCGTAGCTCAGCTGTAGCAGCGAGATGAGAGCATGCCAGGGTGCTCAGATGGGAGCAACAAGGTGGAAATGGGGTGCGCCAAAGGCCAGGTCCTTTGAGCACAGGTCCTCTGCTAAAGAGTTCTTGTGTTGTGTGAAGTTGAGCTAGTGCTGTCCAAGGTGATAGATGTCAGGTTAACAGCAAAGTGTAGTTTAGTTTAGTAAAGGTAAGGGCATGCACATCTGGAGTTGGACAGAAATGAGTTCCAGCTCTGGTTCTACCACAAGCCACAAGTTACCTAACCGTGTATATAAAACCTTATGTAAAATACACTTAATATAAGCAAACGTGTAGGAGATGGGTAATAATAGAGACTCCTTTATGGGGTTTTAAAGAAGTAAATGTAATACTTTGTGTGGATCAGAAAGGCCAGTTTTGGATGCAAACAACAGTGGCTTGAATAAGACTTTGCAACAAGCAATAGGTTTAGGTGAGGATGAGCCAGGGATGTTTCTAGCCCAGACACCGCATCTGGGATGAGTCCTCTGAGGTCCTTGACTCCACCATCCCCAGAATTATCCTAGATATTTCTCCTCCAAAAGGGACAAAGGGGACCATTCTGCCATAGGTCAATCATCATCTCTCCTTCCATGATACTGGCTTATTGCCTTAACTGAGTGTTTTTTGTTTTGTTTTGTTTTTTGTTTTTGTTTTTGTTTTTTGTTTTTTTTGTTTTTTTTTTGGCAAAGAGGAACAGTGTGTGTGTGTCTGTGTGTGTGTGTTGGATCGGTTGTCAAGTTGTCAACAGTCATGTCAAGAGTTTGACTTCATTTCTGGAAAGATTTAATATATACCCTGGTGCTGACACCAGGGAGAGTCTTGCTAATCTGAGCAAAGCAGAGGTGACCAAGAGGACGAATGATACAGGTGCTCGATTAATCAGAGGTCAATATCATGCATGGCTGTTGCTGCCGTCAAAGCATCTTCAAAAGGCCATTATCCAACAGGACAGCCTGCCTTCTGCCTGGAAGTCTGCCTACCCCATCAGCCAGGGTACCACTTGTTAGGTCTTCTCTTTGAAAACCTGGCCTTGTTTTTCCACGTGTTGCACCTACTCTCTCACAGGTCATTTTGACACAGACGTGTGTGTTCCTTATGCAGTACCATGATGGATGGATCTGGGCTGGGGAGCCCATGGAACCTTCTGCGTTTGCTCGCATTTCTGATAATCTTCCTTTCTCAGTGCATCACGATCTGGCGTCTGATAGCTTCTTCTCTATCTGCTCACCGTGTTTGGGCCATTTCTCATTTGCTAATCCCAGAACTTCAGTGTTTCTCTGCTAGCTGCACTCCACGGATTCCTTATTGACAGGGACAGGAAAGTACACGATGACGTTTGCTGTGCTGCACTCTCTCACCTTTTTTTTTTTTTTAAAGCTTTTGGTTTGATTTCATCACTTATACAAAATATCCCAATGACAGCTTTTCCTCCCAGCACCCTTGTACCTCCCCTCTCCTCCAGATCCACTTCTACTACCCCCCAAAAGGAGCAGGCCTCCCAGGGACATCAACCAAACATGGTACAACAACATATGATAAGACCAGGCACAAACCTTCACATCAAGGCTGGATAAGGCAACCCAGTAGGGAAAAAAGGGTCCCAAAGGTAGGCAAATGAATATGAAACACCCCCACTTTCACTGTCATGAGTGTCCTCCAAACACCAAGATAACAACCATAACATATATGCAGAGGACCTAGAACGAATCCATACAGACTCTGTGACTGCACTTCAGTTTCTGTGAGCTCCCATGACCCCTGCTTGGTTGATTCTGTGGGCTGTGCTCTTCTGGTATCCTCAACCCCTCTGGCTCTCTCGATTTTTCCTCTTCTCCTCTATGGGGTCCCCTTGAGCTCCTGAATGGAGAGACTTGATGGAGACCCCCAACTTGGACTCTCCACCTAATATTTGACTGTGGGTTTTTGCATCCGCTCCCACCAGCTGCTGGGGCAGCCTTTCTGATGATGACTGGATAAGGTGCCTATCCACGACACTGTCTCATCTTGACTTCTTGAGAAACTTCAGCACTTTTATTTTCCTGCCACAATTTACCTGTGTGTTGGATCCTGGCCAGCCTGGTGGGGTCCTGCTTTGCCAGTGTCAAGTCAGAGGAACAGGGCAGTGGAATTTGATGTCTCAGATGGGCTTAGAGCTCCAGCCAGCTAAAATCCACAGTGGTAAATGAACACAACCTTTACAGTTTCCATAAAGCTGTTAAACATGCAAATGATGTGATGACGCCCTTTTCTACAGCTCACTCCTGCTGAGCACCTCATGAGAAAGGTGCTTGCAAAACGAACAGACACTTGGATTAAGCAAAGTGCCACCTATTTCAAAGCAGAGAATGCCTGCGTTTCTCTGGCAGTCATCCCTTCAGGAGTGGGGGATTGGGATGGAGGAGGAGGTCTGAGAGCCTGTGCAGCATCTTACATTGCTTCCCCAGAAACACTCTCTGTCCTCGCGTCTTCCCTCTGCCGTGTGCTGGCAGGATGTCTGGACTTCTCATGAAATTGTGTAAATTGCATTAGCAGGAAAGACAGGCAGGATCTTGGAGGAACGGAGAGACCACTTATTTGCCTAGATCTCAGCATCACCACTGGCTGCCTGTGTCCCTTGTTAAAGGCTATAGACTCTGATGAAGTTTTTTGACCTTTTAAGGTCATTAAAATATGAGGTCATGCAGTGCCCTTAACTTTTAAGAGTGGCAGGGTACCATTCTTCACACTTACCCACCCCTGAGCTTAGTCGTGTGAACAATCCTTTTATTATATATTGGGCATTTTTATTTTCATATCTTCACTGTTCCTATGTACTGGGATTCATAATGACTAACACTGGGCATTTGTGCAGGAGGCCCTTATGCCAATCTCGTCACAGAGACACTTGTACGTCCATGTTCATTGCTGCACCGGCCACAACACTTATGTTTTGGGATCAGCTCAGGTGTCTGTCAAGGGAGGAGTATATATTATTATCTTTCTGAATGATCGAATCTCAGCCTATACCTTTTCCCAACCAGAACGCTGCTCGTTACAGATCACATTCTGGCTTCTCCACTCTCTGGCTGTGTACCTTTGGGGGTGTTTACTCCTTACCTTGAGTCTTGGGGTTATCATCGGAGTTGTGGGGGTGACAATAATGCCTGCTTGTGTTTCCCCCACCAGCAGGAACTCACAGAAGAAATACCTCGGGAATGGCAATAGACTGTATGAGGGAGGAATTGATATCACTCTGCCATGTCAGGAGCTTGAAGAAGATTCCGTGGAAGGTGCAAGGCATGAGGCTGGAGCATGAGAGGCCTTGGTTCCCTCCCCATTCCTCAGCATTGTGGAGGAAAAGCACCTCTGACAGGAGGATGAACCAACAGACATATTTCCAAAGCTGATCCCACCGGATCTCCTTTTTTCATTTACTGCAGCCCACGGGGCCACTCCTGAGAAACACAGACAAGTTATTCTGTGACAAAATTACCCTCTGTTGCAATGGATTCTATGACAAAGCCTTTGGGAAATAGGGCTATGTGACCAGAAAAGGAGAAACTGTCAAAATAGTGGCAAGGAATAGGAGCTGGAAGTTTGACCCCTGAGCGTCTGTTTACCCATAGTCAGAGTGCACAGCACTTGATGGGAGTAAGCCACATTATTTGTGTCGCCATCTGACACTTGTTCCCAAAGAGAAAAGGCAGTAGCACTTATATTGGGCATCTTGATGACTGGGCTGCAGGAAGGCTTTGCCGGGATCCCTTTTTAGCACACCCTCCATGCTACTGCCTTTCAAGGACTCAGCAGTAGGCGAAATGGCCTTCACCACTTATTCACCTGTCTGCTGTTTCCTGGTGTGTCTCCCCTTCACCACCACATGCTTCTAATGGAGAAGTTTAGTCTGTTCCACTAGTTTTGTTTTAATGATGAGAACCTGGCACCTGGCACATACTTGGCATGGAGTGGGCACTCAGCGGTATTTGTTAAGTGGATAAATAAATTAATAAAAGCAATTCTTTTGTTGAGATGAGCATAAGCCCACAATTCCAAGATGCATCCTATTCATCAAGGCTGGTGTAAGGAAGGGGACTGATTCACCTGTCGAAGGATTTAGGAGTGTGCTAATAGTCTTGTACTAGAAATGGGAAAGGGAGAATGCACAGTTGCTGCAGTGATATCTTTTTCGGGGAGCTGTTACGCCAAGTTTCCAGTGTTCTCCTTTTGTCCAAGTTAGTTACACATGGTTTGCTTGTCTTTTTTGTAAAAGGAGGGCTAGGGACATAGCTTAGTGGCAGAGTACTTGCCTAGTATAGGCAAGACCATGGTTTGTGTAACTGGACTTTTGGCTGCTTTATTGATTTTTTTCCTACCTCCCTACATCACTCCTATCCCTTCCAATATCCCCTCCCCCAACACTAAGATATAAGAGAACGAAGGTTAGAGGGGAAAGGGGGGCCTCAATATCATTAGACTATTTTCTGTGATTAGAGGTGTTGAGTTCCTTGGGGCATCATCAGGATTTCTCCAACCAGCAACCAGCAACAGCATCAGGAGCAACCAGCAACCAGGAACTAACAACACCTTCAGGAACAAATAGCAAGCAGTACCAGTAGCAGCACCAGCAGCAGGGGAAAGTAGCACCCACTGATTTTCTCAGGGCTCTGGTATTTATATACCTTCTAGAGAGTTCCCAATGGATCTCACACTTCCCCCACTGTGACCCTGCTCCCAGCTGTCACCTATGCTGTGGCAGTTCTACAGCAGGATTCCCTCATTCTTCCCATTCCAAGTCCATTCCTAACCCTACCAACCAGGGTCATCCACTTGGATTAGATGACATTAGCCCTTCACTCAAAATTCTCTGGAGCTTTCCACCTCACTTCAAGTTATAGGTCTGAGCCATGGGCTGATCTGTTCACCTAACATGATCCAGGCTCCTTGATTCTATACCCCAAACTCCTGTACTGTCTTCCTGCCTGCTCTCCAGATTCATCTGGTTCCTAGAGCCTTAGTGTACCCTGAGCACTCCACACCCATACCCTTGGTCCTTTATGTGTGTCATGTGCTCCTTCTTCCTCTCTCTCTCTCTCTCTCTCTCTCTCTCTCTCTCTCTCTGTGTGTGTGTGTGTGTGTGTGTGAGTATACACATGACTTGTTTCTTTGCTTCCTTTAAGTCTTTATTAAAATGTCTTCTTATCCATGAAACCACCTAGGGCAGAGGTCCCTTCATCAGATTCTTACTCTTGTGTTTCCTTCTTAAATTTTTTACATTACACACACACACACACACACACACACACACACACACACACACACTTATCTCTCTTTGATGATGCTTCCCTAAAAGTCAGCAATTTTTCAGAATATATGACCATAACAAACCATCATAAATACTAGATATATGTAGAGGAGAAGGAGGCATCACTATACTGTGGGTCCAAATCAAACCAGAACGTATCAGAGCGAAGGTTAAGATGATGACCCTGGCTTTCAGAACCACAAAATGGTGAAGGTGAAGTGATAGAGTCATTTATACAGAGATGTCAGCTATGTCAGCTGTTGTGCTGACAGGAAGTACCACTGTGTTGACAGGAAGTGCTGCTGGATCTTCTCTTGGCTGAGTTTGGCCCCTGATAAATAAAGGGAAAATTAATGGCAAGAGTGCTAAGTTGCCTTTCCATGAGTACCTGCTACAAGCTAGCCTCCAATGATTAAAAAATGCATATTTTCATACCACATAAAACCAGGAGGCATCATTTGCCTCATGTTACTGAGAGGTTAAATTTCTGTGTCAGGATCCCTGGCTTAGAGATGGGATTTGGTTGCACCAAAATCTCATTGTTAAGGAGGAAAAGGCAAGGTATGGGGAAGCTGCTCTTGGCTCCCCAGATCCATCTTCTGATGTACAGAATATTTAGTTGACAGTTGGCACATTTACTTTTTCAAGAAAGCATTTGTCAAGTATCCACCTCTGGAGCCAACGTAATGCCATAGGGGTTGTTGAGGCAAAAGCATACCCTGTGGTCCAAGAAGTTTAGAGTCTTGTTTGGAACATAAACCCAACATGATGGCCAGTTGATTATAGTGCACAATAGGGTGTAACTCAATGCTGAACTGTCTGGCAAATGCATTTTGAGTGACATAATGACATAATCATCATAATGATGGAGAAGACAGACAGACACGCTCTTGTTCCATTTAATATTTTTGAGTATGCTTCATGCTAAGTTTTATTCTGGTGTCCAAGAATAGAGCAAGGAGGAGAAGGAGAAAGATGAAGAGAAGGAGCAGGAAAAGGAGGAAGAAGGAGAGGCAGTTGTTGATGAGGAAGCATTATTGCACTTAAAGGAAACATGTCGAATTCACAGATCCATAGGAAGGGTCAAACTCGGAAAGCAGAGCAGAGGTTTCAGGGCTGTTGGGGAGGAGAATAAAATACTGCTTTATAGTCAGAGTTTCTGTTTGGGGTGAAGACAAGTTTTAGATACAGTGTCAATGGTCACATGTCACAGTGGATACAATTAGTGTTGCTGAATCTTACAACTAATCATGGATAATGTGGCAATTTTTGATATATGTTATAATAATTAAAATTAATGATGTAATGCAAATATATATATATATATATATATATATATATATATATATATATATATATCTCAAAGTGTACACATTCAGTAAGTGAATTATGTTGTATATGAAGTGCATCTCACAAAGGATGTTGAGGTTAGCATGCAGGAAAATAAAAAGATTATGGGTGAAGAGAATCCCCCATGAATCTGGGAAAACTCCCTCAGCAGGTGAGTCTAAGCTAATGAAAATCATTTAAATAAGAGAAAAAAAAAACTCAAAGTAAAAACTGTAATACTTAAGAAGTAAAAGCAGGAAAAAAGTCAGGTTGGCATCAGGCAGTTTGATAGCAACATCTGAAATAAGACAAAAAGCAGCATTTTCAGTGAAACTCAGCTAGACTGAGGGGGGCTTGCAGCTGACAGCCACGCTGAGTCTTGGTGTGCTGATTCAGCCACTGACATGCTTCAAAGGGGTCTGGAATCAAGAAACCAACTTGCGGGAAGGATGGAAGCTTGAGACCCGGTGAAACTTCCAGAAGTTGCAAATACCCAAGCATGCGGGATAATTAGACTAGCATGAAGTTGTTCCCAGGCAACTCGTGTTGTGGCGAGAGAGTTGTTTATGAATCCCTATGAAGAGATGGAAGCAACTCACAGCAGCCAGGGCTACATGGCTATAACTCTCATTTGCTTTGGCAGACAGATCACGGAGCACCTAACTCTTCAGAGGTCCCATACTCATCTGCCAACCAACAACCTACTTTTCAACTTTTCCATCCATCTAGTTTTGAAAATACTGACAAAGCAATTTGAAAAGTTTTATCTTATTTTTTGGAAAACATAATAATAGTACTAACTGTTAAGGTAGAAGATAACACTTCAATACATACATGTATAACATGCGCTGATCAAATAAAAAAGTATGTGTGTGTGTGTGTGTGTGTGTGTGTGTGTGTGTGTGTGTGTGTGTGCGCGTGCGTGCACACGCTGGTGTGTGCGTGCATGTGCACAGGCACTTACATGCCGTGGGGTGTGTATGGCGATCAGAGGATGACTTGCAGTGACTTGTTCCCTCTTCACTCTACATAGGTCCTAGAGATGAAATCCAGGTTTCTCCAGCTTGGTGACAAGCACCTTTACCCACTGAGCCATATTGCTGCCCCTATTTATTTATTTTAGAACCTTTGAGCTCCTAATGTTTAGTTCTTTAACAAAACATATGACAGGTTTGGGGGAACTATAGTGATATGTGGGGATGCTGGAATCTCTTTCTCTGAGGTTTTGGTACCCATTCTCCAAACTCCTGCTCCCTGCTCTCTCTCTCTCTCCCCTTCTGAGCAGTGACTCCTTTAGTCTCTTTTATTTTGAGGTTTTTATTTTTAGCTTCCACGTGTAAGAATAAACAGGCAGCATGTGTCTTTCTTGTCTGACTTTTACACCCACATGATATCATTCAGTTCCAAATGTTTGGACGATGAAAAATTGATCTGTGTTTGAGGCAGAAGGAATAAGCCCGTTTATCCACTGTGCTGTCATCGGGAGAGGGCTGTATATAGAAACTATGTGCAATAACAGACTAGGAGTGCCAAGTGCAAAAGGTAAGTGAAAAAGAACCCACTGTTCACCAGGTGTCGCGGCGCAAGCTTTTAATCCCAGCATTTGGGAGGCAAAGGCAGGTGGATTTCTGTGAGTTCAAGGCCAGCCTGGTCTACAAAGTGAGTCTAGGACATCCAAGGATCTGTTATACAGAGAAGCCATGTCTCTAAAAACCAAAAACCATGCATTCTGTTGCGAGAACTGGGTTAGGTCTTGGAGACGGCAAGGCATGGGAGAACCAAGTTCTGTTGTTCACTTGTCCACAAGGACATAGGTTCTGGTTAAGTCACAGGCTGTATATGATGTGGGCATAGAGCATGTTAGAAGATGGCATCTTCTGTCTGATGTGCATTGTAAAGTAACCTCCCCATTTTGTTGCATACAGGGCTTCATGTGAGTGCTGAATTGTTTGACATTTGATCCATTTTCCCACACACTCTTATGTTACTTAAGACGTTTTGATGCTAAGTGACAGAGATAAACTTGAGTAACTCCGGTTTTTACATTTCAGTGTGTGTGTGTGTGTGTGTGTGTGTGTGTGTGTGTGTGTGTGTGTGTGTGTGATGTGGTTTATGTAAGGAGGTGGCATGGTTTATTCAAGGTTACATCCCACATTGGCTGAGCCTTGAATTTGCAGCAGAGCCCTTCTGCCTCTGTTTTATTTAAAACTCTCCTTCAGAACCTCCTTGTTTTACTAGTATTTTTCCTCTTCTTTCACTTCCTTAACTCTTCTTTTCTCACTTGTTTTGGTCTTGAGAACTAAAGGAGTCACTTGTGTGTCCCTAATAATAGGCTTATTTGAGGCGTGTCTGAAAACTCTGTAGTCTAAACATAAAGTGGTCACCAAGACACAGGGAGATTCAAAGGAGGAGTAGAGAGCTAGCCATCACATCAGTTTTTCTGTGATCATCTATGAATGCCTTATCAGTGAGGGGCCATTACAGTTTAAATGGTAAGAAGAGTTTGAAAGGAGTTTGCAACTTCATCAGACACTTCCTGAGCTTCGAGTTGTAGCCCATTGTTTTCCAGATTCCAATTCCCCCCCCCTACAATGAACAATAACTTTTTGATTAAACAGCTGGCAGTTACTATTGAATGCCTCACATTTAATAACAAAGTCTTCCTTCAGAACAGGAAATTTTATCTAAATTGCTTTGCTCTTCTTGGTTACTGAACTTCTAAAGTCTGACAGGACTGATAGCATGGAAAAACAAAAATTTCATTCAAGAAGACGATGATTACTTTTTAAAAGAAACAGCCTCGAACTAAATGAATAATTCAGAGTACATGCTGCAAAGCAGAAGTCAAGGCATAAGCCTTGTCCTCTCTGTAAACATTATTAAAAAACAATCAAGTTTGTATTGACACATTTATATTGGGAAGACCACAGATAGTAGCTGAGAGCCGAAGAGACTGCAAAGCCATGCTGTAGGAAGGACTTTCTTCACTGTGGCCTGTCTTCTCCATGGGGGCATCTACCATCACCTGGCTAGTGCTATGTGCTCTGCAGCAGGCTACCATGACGACAGGCTACCATGACGACAGGCTACGATGACAAGCCCCTTCTCTATGCATCCGCACCACAGCCTCAGCCCTTTCTTCCCTCCTGACAGTACTTGCATTTGGTTGAGTCACTTGGGATCTTGGCAGAGAGGAACCAGTAGACAGCCCAGGGTCAGTCTCCTGAGCTGCAAAGCAAGGCAGTAAAGAGTCAAAATGTATCTGGAGGGACAAATGGACACAGTCCATCTCACTAGAGTTTCTATTTCTTTTTATTAAAAATCTGAGGTTAAAAATATGATTACAGCATTTCTTTCTTTCCTTTTCTCATTCTAATCCATATAATAACCCACCCATCACATCTTCTTTTTACATAACGGCCTCTTTGTCTTTAATTGTTGTTACATATACATGTGTATATATAGCTCTGTTATCTATCTATCTATCTATCTATCTATCTATCTATCTATCTATATCTACTTATTTGTCATCAGTCTTTCCACTTGCCATCTGTATAGCAGTTGCTGATGGATATGGTCAGAACTCTTTGATTTTTTTTTTGTATACCTCATAAAAGATAGGATGAGATAAGTTTTTCACTCCTTTGCATTGTTTTTCTATTTTTAAATTCTGTCATTCAAGTAGAAAAATCTTTAGAGGTGGTCTTAGAGTGGAGAAATTGCAAATGTCACTTGCAAATTTCAAATTTCACTTTTTGGACATGGCTTTAAGCCCTAACCATGGAGTGACAAGCATTCTTGAACAAAGTAAGGCTGTATCCAGGATGTATTAAGATTCCCCACCCAAATCTGACTGTTAGGAGGGGACAGACAAGTCAGACATCATATCTGTCAGTGATTCTTGTCTACACAAGGTTAGATTGGCGTATGTAAGTCTGATTTCTATGGGACCCATACATTTGCATTTTTAACAAACTCATGAAATTCTCCCATTGCCTAGCCAAGTTTGGACATTACCAAGTGATCTTACATTCAATGACTTCAAATCTGACCTCCGTCAAGAGACCTGGAAAGAGCCAAAGAAAATAGATTTGGTCTTGGGCTTCAGAGATACCAGCGTTTGGGACAGGTGTGTAAGCTTGCAGCCTAGGACTGCGCAAGATCTAAAGGAGAGAGAGAGAGTGTGTGTGAGTGTGCAAAATATTTCCTTTGTTCCTGACCATAGCTGCTGATTGTTTGGAAATGTCGATCACCAGGTCTTTTGGGAGCCCTGCTTTGCTCTGGGAAGCTTCAAGCTGTTAGATGAGGAAGCGTACCTGCTCACTGCTGACAGATGGCTTTTGGATGCTTGTATATTATTGTAACAAGTAGCAGATGGAGGTGGGATTAGAAAACACTGAATGTCCTTTCTGACCTAAGAGTTCCTGCTACCCAAGTATGTCCTACATGAGCAGCGGGCGTTGGACGTGTCACAGGAAGATCATTTAAATCTTCATCTCAGGAAATAACAAGACAGGTAACATGAGCAGCTAGCTGGGCTATCATTAAGCACTGTGCACAGCACATCTTGTCTGGACCCCTGGAAGACACGGCAGTATGTGGCTGTGGCCTCACAGTGCTGCTGGCGGCACTGTGTCGATAGAGTGGTTTGGGGCCTCAAACTCAACTCTTCTTCACACTGGGGCTTCTGACCTCGTCATTTAAAGAGATTGAGAGCTGAGGTAGGAGTGTGCTTATCCAGTAAAGCCAAGTGGGGACTTGGGCAGTTTGTCTGAAAATATTTCAAACCAAAGTATCTTTTCAGGTTATTTGGCAAAGATAAGAGCATCTCTTTTCCTTAATCACGCTAATAACATTGCACTTGTAAAAAAAAAAAAAAGCATTCACGACTTCACAAAAATACTTTACAGACTATTTTCTGGGTGTTTACAGAAAGTCTGTACAAGACAGATTGCTATTAAAAGCACCTAGGCATGGTGGTATGCCTGTAATTTTAGCACTTTGGAGACGGAGGCAGGCAGACCAGAAGCTCAGTGTCATTCTCAGCTACTCTATGAATTTGACGTCAGCCTTAACTAAATGAAACCACATTTGAAACAAAGTTCATGGTTGAAAACAAAATCCAAGGTGCAGTAACTTTGCTTAGGTCACAAAGTGTGAAGAAGATGGTAAGACTTAAATGGAGGCTGGTGGAGTCCGGTCCAGATGGTCCTTCTCCGCCTCACAGTGTTTCTGTAATCTCCCCGCTGGGTGTTTTACTCTGCAGGAGCGGAAGGCAGCGCCCACCTTGTGGCAAAGGCTTACATCTGGGTTTGAATTCTGTCTTCACCATTCGTTTCAGGAAAGCCATTTCACCTATGTGAGCACGTGTCAGCTGAGCAGAGTGTGTGCCTATTCTTAGCACTAGTACAAAGATTACAAAGGCTATACCATAGTTGGAGCCCAAGGTTTGCTCCTGCAGCTTTTACGGCCGAGACCCTGCCCCCTTTGAGTTTGAGATTAAAGTGCTCTGCCCCCATCAGCTGCAAAGTTCTACAGAGAAAGGAGGTTCACGGTTGCCAGCCTGCCTTTCTCTGTGCATATTGCTATGGCAACTATAAAACTCACCCTATCTTGAGGCATAAGTAAACTGTTATTGTTTCTCTCATTACCTATTAGTTGCTTGTCTTGTTTCCCAACCAAAGCAACTTAAGAAAGGGTTATTTGACTCACAGTTTGAGGAAATGGACTATTATGTTGGGGCAGGCCTGGTGGCAGGAGTGTCAGCCACAGTTCAAGCTGGAGCCACAATCAGGGAGCAGGGAGAGGTGAACACTGGTGCTCGGTGGCCTTCTCCTTTCTGTTCAGTTATGGCATATGCTCCCTAGAAGCAGGTTGGGCCTTCCCACCTCGGTTCATGTAATCTTGAGAGTCCCTCACAGATGCACACAGAGTTGTCTCGTAGGTAGTTCAAGATCCTGACAAGTCGCCAGCATAAACGTTCACAGTGCACATTTCCCTCCGTTGAGACACTGGGGGGCACATTTAATTCCTGTCCAGAGCATCTTCCTCATATGGGAAGACTACTGTGACTCCCCATCGGTCTTCCTCACACGGCCTCTGTCCTTCAGCCGTTCATTTCTTGACTTGGTTCTTAGGTCCTTCGTGTTCTTCTTGACTCGTTCTGAAGTACGTCTGTTTATTTGGGGAGTTCCTAGAACTACACGTGATTATCTGAGCAGATGGATTCGGATTAGAGTCAGATTAGAGTGGACTTCTCACGGTCCAGTTTAAACTCCCAGTCCTGCTTTGACAGTCTTACCTTAATTCACTCTTAATGAAAGAGAGCTAAGATCCCTCCCACCCCCATATATCTTAGCGTCCTGTTGATTCTTAGGTATCACACACTGTGTTTAAGAGGCTTGCATATTCTAAGCACGGACGCTTTTGTGTATGTTTTTTTCTTCCAGTGTTAAATTTCATCTTGAGTTGACCCGGATTCCTGCCTATTAATGTCACTTTTAATCCTGATAGTGTTACATCAACTCTCTTAGGACTGAAACCATAACACCAGCTTCGTAGTTTCCTGCAGACTTAAGAAACACTGTTAACTGCCAAGTCACAGATGATATTCCAAATATGATAGAATTATGTGATCGGGTAATTTGACATTGATCCACAAATCTGAAGCGTCTAGCCTGACTCTGGATCCTGAGTTTCAGGCAGAGAGAAAGTGTTGGGAAGAAGCAGTGGAAGATGTGCTGACAGGACCTCTGATTCCTCCTCACAACCCACAGGACCTCTGATTCCTCCTCACAACCCACAGGCCACAGAGCCATCCTCACAACCCACATTAAAAACAAAGCCAGGTGTGATGGGTTGTGCTTGTAATCGCAGAGCTGGTGAGGCACAGAGAGAGGTCTCCTGGGGTTCTCTGGCTAGGCAGCCCTGCCTGAGGCCAGTGAGAGACACTGTCTCACAAACCAAGGTGAATGGCTGCTGAGGAGCGGCACTGGAGGTTGTCTCCTGGCCTCCACACATGTGCAAAGCAGTGGGAGCCATTTAGATATATAAAAACTGTCAAGACAGGGCAGCTTCGTTGACATAATGGTTCTGGTGAGGAAAGAAAGAGGACGAATGGGTAAGATTTTGCTGCTAGGGAAGAAAAACACAGGGTTGACAAGTCTTTTTTCAAGTCAGTAGAGCTGGTCACATGCTCTCTGATCTTGGAGAAGGCTCCTCTTCTCTTTTGAGGTGTTTGTGTCCTGTTCTGCAGTCTTCCCTGGGGGGTGGTGCTGGTGCTGGGTGTGTTAATCCCTTGTAAACACTGCTGTAATTCCTAGTGTGTGTACACCAGCAAAGGCATCTCCTCAAATATCTCAACTGTACCTCCTCCTCTGTGTTTGCATTTGTGGTGATTTCCCAGCCAGCTGCAGAGACACAATTTGGAAAGCTGCCCAGCTTCCTGCTTTGCTGTGGCTGTCCCTCTAGTAACTTGCTTGGATTTTAGCATTGAATCTGGTTTGTACCTGTAGGACACACACAACACTCACCTGCACAGCTCAGCTCCCTGTGACATTCTGTTTCTGCCATCTAATGCCAGAGGTGCATTTTTAAATCTTATTATTTGTTGAGTGTCATCTGGATGTTAAGCAGATTGGTAGGAGGGGACCCTTTCATGTCCTTCAGGTACAAGCGCTCTGGGCTGTGTGTTCCATGTTAAAAAACAAAACAAAACACAAAACCATAATTAACAGAAGCCAGACAACCTGACAGAAACGCAGCAAGCAGCTCTCTGTGTGCATAGCTGGTTATGTGCCCTGTCACAGTGGATGAGATTTGAGGAACCTCTGGGTGCAGGGCAGACCTCTGCACTGAGCACTCAACATTTGTGGGTGTCAAGAATAATGCTAATGACATCAGATGGGTGCCCTGGGTTTTTCTAGTTGGCCTCAAAACCCTGTTTTTCTCACGCATGTCCCATGAGGCCATCAGTAGAAAGTGTGCCGGAGTCTTTTCTAGCCTAAGGCAGAGGAAGGGCTCAGTGTGTGCAAGGTCACATGTCACCACAGCAGGGGGACATCTCGGGGGGGGGGGGAATGATCTTGTGTTCCGCAGAGGAAACTCTCTAGGAAGTATCTTGATAATCTTCTGGGAAGAGACTTCACACGCTAAGCAAGGTTATTGTGACTTCCCTCCTCATGAGTCCGTTGAAGAGGCCTCTTCAGGTGGAGGCAAAGCCCACAATTAATGTCTGCATTCAGTGTCTCATTGGGGGCCTTCATGGTGCCTCGGTAAACAGGGACGCGACACATGTCAGTTCATTTGCTTTACATTGACAATTCATCCTTCTATGTAGCTGGGTAAGGAACTTGGGGTCCCTTTGGGGGTCTTTCTTCATCCAGGTAAATAAGCCCCCACTATCCCTTCGCCCATCACATAGATCCACCTTTCCATTGCACAGTGCTGAGTGCCAAGGGTGTTGTCTTTAAAACAGGAAGTTCAAGCTTTCAGTAGAATATGGACTAGTCTTTTATGTAGGAAGAGTGCTCTTACTCAAAGTTACACAGAAAGAGGGCTTGTTCCTTGTGAAGAGACTCCTGATGCGAGCCCTGGATCCGGCGGCTGATTTTATCCGGACTGTCAGTTACTCTCAGCTGCTCCATCTCCTAAGGCAAGTTTTATGTTTGACTGATGTCTAATTTTTCATGGTGATGTATTAGAAATGAGGTAGTATACTTTAGACCCCTGATGGATGCTAATGGCACACGCGACTCCTGTAACTCCCCCAATACCATTTAATAGTCAGTGCCATGCTCACTGTGGCTCAAGTGAGCTCAAAGCCTCAGATATAGGACCAAGTGGGAAGTAAGTTTTCTTCAGTCAAAAGAAGGGATAGGTTTTTCAGACTTTCAGACGGCTGGAGTGTAATACGTTATTTGTGTCACACAGACTATGAGAGTGTGATAAGTTTGGTAAAAGCAAAAAGATTTATATGATCTGAAGAGAAACTACAGTGTTATCTGGGAAGACGATGATAATGGAGCCAGCTGAAGCTGTAAGTCACTAGCTTAGCAGAAGGGCTGCTCTTGATCTAATTAATTTTCAAGTTGCCCACTGTTTGTCCTTCTTTTTGAAATACAGCTACCTAGCTTCTCTGTTAGCAACGGGTCTGCCTGACAGATTTAAATTTGCTGCCCCCTCTCTTTTCTGGGTGGAAAACAATGAGAAGCATTTGTCTTGCTTCTTTCTAGCTTTGTGTATAAATCTCAGGAGGTGGAGATGGGAGAGGAAGACACTAGGAAGGGACGATCACATTTCACTCATTTACTGACTTTATTTCCCAAAGGCTTAGCTGCATGACGCAAAGCGCCTCTTCTGGTGAGCTTTTTTTTTTTTTCAGTCTGAATTATCCAGTTTTATGAATTACTTATTGTGAAGTTTTGCCTCGGTAGGCTTTTGCAACCATCTTACTAGCCTCTTCCAATTTTGAAGATTCAGGAAGTGTTCGTTCACTCAACTATTCAGAGTACAGACGTCTACCTTGGCCAGGCAGGATTCTTGACACTAGAAATGCTGACTTGAAAATGGTAAGGGCTCCACTTCGAGGTGTCCCATAGGAGATGAGAGTCAATGAGCAAAGCAACCATCTAGGAATGAGGATGAGAAAAAGACAAGCCAAGTGCTAAAGAGTGACCAGGTGCCTTGGAGGTGCTTTATAGAAGACTATCAGGGTCTCTCAGTAAAGGCTGCAGTGGAGCAGACACGGGACTGGGTCTTGAGGTGAGTGCTCCACTACATCCAGACCCTGCAGAAGGTGAGAGCAATGGCAGCCAGTAAGTACAAATGCATCTTGAGGGGGAACACTCTGGGTTAAGGTCACCGGGGCAACTGAGTTCCTCCTTCCTTGGTCAGGAGGTCTGGAAAGGCAAGCCCTGCTGTAACCAGGATCTTAAAGACACCACTGTGCTGAGGAGGGACAAACGACATCTTCATAGGTAGAAGAGAGACTCAAACTGGTCATCCTAGTGTAAAGTCTCAGAGACCAGTAAGGAACCAACAAAGAAGACATAAAAATAATACATAAAAAGCATTTAAGGTCACTCTGAAAAACTGGCACAGAATAGAGATGTTTCTCAGCGTGGACATGCTTGTCTTCTAAGAACTTTTTCTCTGCAAATTGTCTCAATATAATGACTGTATCGGTGAGCCTGCAGAGAGCATCCCTGTCTCAGTCATCTTGAACTTGCTTCCTTCTTCCTTCAAGATAAGTCAGTCAGGTTAGGGCTTGTAATTTTTTTGGATAAGCTGTGTTTTTATATTGCTATTGTAGAAAAAGACACCTACTTGGTTTGTGATGTGAACACACATGAGGCAGTGCAAACCACACCCTTACCCCATTCAAAAGTGTAGATACTTTATGAGTTATCCTAGGGTGACCTCACCCTATACTTTGGTATTTTTCTCTGCAAATATTTACAGGCTCTATTTTCCTGTACTCTAACTTTTTGGGAAGCAATAGCTTGACTGTGGCTTCTGTAGTGGGATTTCATCACTGACTATCTAAACTGGCAGTGTAGGAGGAGTGGCTATGGCCTCAAGTTCAAAGCCCAGCACTTACAAGCCTTTGCACGACGGCTATGTTAGTTAATCTGGCTGATGTCCTTTATGCAGAGTTTGCAAGTTAAAAAACATAGTGTGTTTTAAACTCCTCTGTGTTGCTATACATGCCTCCAGTTTGCTGATTCTGCCTGCTGCATACATATTCTAGCGATTGTTACCTTTTGCAAGACATTGGTTGCCAGGGAGACAGCATCTTGCCCTTCTCTTTGGCCTGATGAGGAGATCCTGGTGGGGACTTGGCATACAACACTGGAGCACTGGTGTGGCAAACATGTCCTGTGGGTTACCATGTTCTAGTTGGTGGTGACAGACATCAAATACTGGTTTCCTCCCGTGTTTTAAACTAGGAGTTGCCATGGTCAAATGATGGACAGGATGGGAGTTGATCTTTTTTGATTGGTCCATCCTCCCTTCACTCATGTACTCAATAAATATTGATTAGGGGCCCACTCTTCTCAGTGGGCATGGGCCAGGAGTATATTGAATATAAGGAAGAAAGCATCTGTACCAGAAATGCCTCTCATTCTGACAGAGGTGAGCACTTGAAAATACAAGCTAAGGTAAATGGTTTGACAACATCTTCAATTTATTAGTAAAACAGCTTTGTAGAAAATTATGTTCCTATCTCTTCCTCTAAATACAACGACCTTCATTTCTCCATAGCCCTTGTTGTATCCACCAGTGTCAAATATAATTTTTCCATTGTTATCTCCACAGTACATAAATAACTTTATATTTCTTGTCCTCTATTGAAAATTATTTTGTATATGTTTTGCTATTTTTCACAATCTGCATATTTATCACTCTTAATGACTATAGTAAATTCTTAGAAGCTGATATATTTTATAAGTTATTCTTTTTCCTCTTTGGTTGTAAGTTTGGCTTGTTTCTATTTTTTCTGCTATATTGAGGTTGGGAACTCTTTAAGAGGAAATATGTAATATATTGTTGCACCATAAAACAGCTTTGACAAGTTGTTTTACCCAAGAAGGTTCATTCAACACATAGAAAACGTTGAATTCATATGAAGAAAACATAGCCTATCTTCTTAAGGGAAATTTATTTCTCCTTAATTATGTTTTGAGTTTCCATTTATAATAGAAATATAATTAGTGGGGGAAAAAAGCCCCGATGTGTCTCATGTTCCTAACAAGGCTTTGCACACAGTCTTCCGAACTGCACATTTCTGGAGCTGTAGAGCCACGGGGCTGCACAGCTTGGATAAATGGGTACAGTATGACAGCCTTGAGCCGTCACAGTCTTAACTGTCTCTCACTTTCTTTACACAACTGGAAGTCTTCAGTTCTTCTGCTATTTCCTTCTGAGCACCTTCTAGAGAAACACATTGCCTTCTGCCCTTCAGCAAGGGGCAGTCTGCTCCATGATAACCGGATGGTCCTGATACATCCGGAGAATGACTCCTCATGGCGGCCCCAAGTAAAGAATGCAGAAAACAGGAATAGATAGGGCTCTCATTTGGAATTGAAATGTACAGCTCTCTCCATCTAACTCAGTTGAGAGTCCTCTGGGCTTCCAACACTAGACAGGCAGTTGACCTACCACATCTGGAAAGAGAGACCCTCATTAAAGAACTGTCTCCATCAGGTGGGCCTATATGGACACGCCAGTGGGGGGCATTCTCTTGATTAATGGTTGATGCAGGCGGTTGTGGGCGGTGCTCTCCCTGGGTGGGGAGGCCTGGGTTGTGTAAGAAAGGAAGTGGACTGTGAGTCTGGGAGCAAGGCAGTAAGCAGAATTACATCATGGGCTCTGCTTGCATTTTATGCAAGCCAATTAAACACTTTTTCCCCCAAGTTGGCTTTTGTCATGATATTTATCACAACAGACTAGACGAGGTACTGAGAGATGTTTGCCATGGGGGAAAATGGAGGCTTGTGATGAGCTGACCTGAAGAAAGCATAGATTTTTAGCTGTCTCGTTGATCACCTGGTGTCAGCAGGGCAGAACCAAGATAGTCAGTTGTTCTGAAGCCCCACCTTCTGTGGGACCATGCTTAGGATGCTGTCTTTGGTTTCATGTAGTAGGACTGTATGGGTCCCAAAGCTCATTGCTTTATTTTCTTATCCTCCATTGTAGAATTTGGAGCAGAAGACATGCTTACAGAATACCTTGTGATTGGGTTTTGGTGTGGCAGTTGTCCAGTCATGTGCAGGGTTCTCTTGGGTATTGTAGAAGTGACCAGTAGCCACATCTCCAAAGCTAGGATGCAGTAGATACTTATGTCACCTGGGCTGTGGAGCCAGAGAGACGAGGGCTTCATCACAATGCTGTACATGTTCTCTATTCCTGCTGGCTGCAGTTGTGGATGTGCTTAATTTGCTGTGCCTCAGCTCTTTCACCTATAACGTTTGCATAGAATCATTTACCTTTGAGTTTGCACAATAGTCATTGCTCAGTCTGAACACTGAAAATGCCATCTTCATATTCACATCCACCCACCTTGTGGTAAGGGAGGTAAAAAAAAAGGCATGAGGTTCCTAGTCAATGTGCCCAGTACTGTCATGTAGTAGATCTCTGTTATGGGACCTGTAATTTAAAGTATGCCACATCTTAACCTCTTTAAACCAGCAGCTATGTACAGATATACAAACAGCATGGCATCTCTGGGTTGTGCTATAAGTCCTTCTATTAGCAACGATGTTCTTTGTTCCTACAGGATCTACGAGCGCGTTATAGACCCTCCAGAGACCAATCTTCCTCCAGGAAGCAATCTGTGGCTTGGACAACGTAACCAAAAGCATGGCTTTTTCAAAGTAAGCTCTGTTTTTCACGTATATTGAAAAACCCTCAAACTAACTTTCTCTCTCTCTCTTTTTCTTTCTTTCTTTCTTTCTTTCTTTCTTTCTTTCTTTCTTTCTATAATTTTACTTAGACTATTAATATATCACCCCTCTTTTTCCTCTTCAGCCTCTCCCACATCCTCCCTGTGCCTTCCTCTCTTTGATTGCTATGATGGTTTAAATGAGAATAGCCCCCATAGGCTTGTGTACTTGAAAGCTTGGTCCTGTACTGGTAGAACTCTTTGGGAAGTATTAAGAGGTGTGGTCTTACTGGAGGAGGTGTGTCATCGGGGGTAGGTTATGAAGTTTCAGAAGCTCATGTTGTTCAAAGTTAGCGCTCCCTCCCTCCCTCCCTCCCTCCCTCCCTCCCTCCCTCCCTCCCTCCCTCTCTCTCTCTCTCTCTCTCTCTCTCTCTCTCTCTCTCTCTCTCTCTCTCTCTCTCTGCCTCATGTTTGCTGTTTCAATATGTAAGCTCTCAGCTACTACTCAGCACCACGCCTTCCTGCCTGCTGCCGTTCTCCCTGTTACGATGAGCATGGCTTCTACCACCACGTGGAAATATGAGCCCGAAATTAAACGCTCTCTTTTATAAATTGCCTTGGTCATTTGTGTCTCTTCACAGCAATATAGAAGTAGCTAAGACAATTATTGTTGTTACGTCCATTATGCATAAATTATAAGTGTAGTGTGTTGAGCCCACTTGCTGATACTTGTATGTGTATAATTTCAGGACTAACTCCTTGGTATTGGCTAGCCAAGCATAGGGACTTTATTCTTGGGAAAGAGTAATTGTCCCTCTCTGAGGAGCTGTTATTTGCCTGTAGTTCCTTGTCAGTGATAGTTCCCCAACCCACATTAGCATGTCTGTTGATGTTGTCATTGTTTGGGGCTTGTTAGGCAGCCATATTGTTAAGGTATTATGGGTAAAGCTTCTCTTTCATATCTAGGAGACACAAACTCATAATGACTTCCCAAACCTCAGCGCTTATAATTATTATACTCCTTCTTCCATGATGTTCTCTGGGCTTTAGACACAGGCTATGTTGCTGGTTGTGTGTACACAATTATACTAGTGGAAGGGCATGGCAGTGACTGTTGAACACTTACTGAATATATGTGGTTTTAACTCTCTTAATGGCTTAAGTACTGTGTAAAGTAGCTATTTTGAAACTAGATAGAGCAGGAATGGTTTACCCTAGAACTTCACTGTGTTAAATGTTCCTTAGATAAACCACTCTGCTCTCCGTCCTGCTAGGCATGGGTGATCAAGAATACAAATGGCAGCCCTTCGGATGTATCCCATTAACTTCTTAATTCTGGGAGATTCAAATAACTGCGGTGGTTTGAATATGAATGGCCCGCATATGTTCATGTTTGAATATTGATTTCCAGTTAATGGAACTGTTTGGGAAGGATTAGGAGACATGGCCTTATTGGAGGAGGTGTGTATTGGGGGCTGGCTTTCCTTATTGGAGGAGGTGTGTTACTGGGGGTTGGCTTTCCTTATTGGAGGAGGTGTGTGTTGGGGGCTGGCTTTCCTTATTGGAGGAGGTGTGTGTTGGGGGCTGGATTTCCTTATTGGAGGAGGTGTGTTACTGGGGGCTGGCTTTCCTTATTGGAGGAGGTGTGTGTTGGGGGCTGGCTTTCCTTATTGGAGGAGGTGTGTGTTGGGGGCTGGCTTTCCTTATTGGAGGAGGTGTGTTACTGGGGGCTGGCTTTCCTTATTGGAGGAGGTGTGTTACTGGGGGCTGGCTTTCAGGTTGCCGAAGACTCTGGTCAGTAGCATTTGGAGCTATCTCTCTTAACTGGCTTCCTGTCTGTGGCTCTCAGCTGCTGTTCTAGCCGCACGCCGCAGTACCTCCCCGCACCATTACAGGCTGTACTACTCTAGAACTTTAAGCCCAACTAAACGCTTCCTTTTATAAGTTGCCTTTGTCCTGGTCTTTCATCACAGCAATAAAAAAAAATGGGGTCCATCATCAGCATACATGGTAACTGAATCTAGGAGAAGTATCTGTTCATACATAGGAAATAAAATCTCACCTTCTTTGAGTTTGGTTTTCTTGGCTATGAAGACCACACCATTTTGTTGTTCTTTGTGAAAACATGAACATACTGCAAAAAAAAAAAAAAAAAAAAAAAAAAAAAAAAAAAAAAGAACTGAAAACTTAACACCACAAAATTTAAAAATATTCTGTTTTGTAAAGAATAGCAGGCTTTGCCTCAGGCCATAGGGCAGACTTATGTTTTTAAAAATTCTTCTAACTTGAAATACTGATAAATGCTGGATAAAATACTGGCGAAATCTTTTAAAATTCGTTATTGTACTTACAAGAAGGGAAATCCTTAGGTATTAAATATGTGGAGGAGAGAAAAAAGAACAGAAGGGTATATTCCAAACCATAAACATAGCACTTTGGTCTTTTCCTTAAAAAATTAAGATAGAATTTACACATAGTAAAAAAAAAAAGCTATTTCTCATCTCTAAATACACAATGCAGTTATTTTGAGAAATTTTAGTTCAACCCCACACTGCTAAGAAGATAGAGAATTGCCCCAACACCTCTAGGCTATTCCTCTCTCTTTTTCTCCTTATCCCAAGCCACTCTTCTGTTCTGAGTTCTGCTTTCCCAGAATGCTCCATAAGTGCAATCATTTGTGCACATGGAATTTTTATAACTCTGAACATTGAGATTCTCCTAGGTTCTTGTACTTATGGGTGGTTTACTCTTTCCTTTTCCTTTTCCTTTTTATTTTTTATTAATTTATTCAGATTACATCTCAATTGTTATTCCATCACTTGTATCCACCCATTCCTCCCTCTCTCCAGCTTTCACCCTATTCCTCTCCCCTAGGTCTATGGCTGAAGGGGACCTCCTCCCCCACTATAGGATGTAGAGAAAGAGGAACACTCTTTCATTACTGGTGAGAATGCAAACTTGTACAACCACTTTGGAAATCTATCTGGAGCTTTCTCAGAAAACTGGGAATAGTGCTTCCTCAAGACCCAGCTATTCCACTCCTTGGAATATACCCAGAAAATGCTCCACCACACAACAGGGACATATGCTCAACCATGTTCATAGCAGCTTTATTCATAATAGTCAGAACCTGGAAACAGCCTAACTGTCCCTCAGTTGAAGAATGGATAAAGAAACTATGCTTTACTCTTTTCTGTTGCCCAATGTTCCTGTTTTTTCAGTATGAATAAACCATAGTATATAACTTTGCTTTTTGCTGTGAAGACAAATATCATGACTGAACAATTTAGGGGAAGGACGGATTTGCTTGGTTTATAGTCTATGCTATATTCAGTCACTGATGGAAGTCAGGGCAGAAACTCAAGCAGGAACTTGAATCAGAAACTTTAGAGGAGTGCTGCTTGTTGGTTTGCCCTCAGGCTTATGCTTAGGTCTCTTTATTATGTAGACCATGGCTGTCTGTAAGGGAAGGGTGGGACCACAGTGGGCGGACCTCCTGCCCCATATCCACTGTCAATTGACAGTCAAGACAATCTCCCCCAGACATGCCCACAGGCCAGTCTCATTTGAATGACCCCTCCATTGGGACTCCCATCTCAGAAGACTCTAGGATGTGTCCAGTTGACAATAAAACCTAGTAAGGGCACACATGCTTGTTAAGCTATTTCTCAGCTGATGAACATTTGAGTGTTTTTCAATTTTAAGCACTTATAAATAAAGCCACTAGAAACATTTGCAGATAGATTTTTTTTTTCGTGTGAGTAAAAGGTTTTGATCACATAAGTAAATATGTGGGTGTGAGATCACCAAGTCAGACATCAATGTTCAAGTTCATAGGAAACTGCCAATTAGTTTATAGACTATGTGAGCCATTTGGCACCCCCATAACTAATGTGTGAAAACCTTAGTTAGAGCCTTGAATTCCAACAGTCTATGGAGTGTGGGAAGCTCCTCAGATCCTATGTGTGTTGGAGAATTAGATGGAAACTTCTGAACTCAAGCCAGGGCCTCAGTGGAGGGAAGGCAGAGGAAGTCCATTACTCAACAAAAGCCAGATGGTCCAGAAACCAGCCTGCTTCCTCCTCCTCTGCAGACAAGAAAAAAGAATGTTTTCTGAGAGTTTAATTCCATCCCTGTCATCATGTGGGCATCGCCATAGACTTAATATGATAAGTGATCTTCAGGTGGCTCTTGGTTGGTTGGTACCTTGTGGATCCTGATGAGTAATGCAAATTAACTTTGGAGAAGTCACTCTCGGCCAGTCCTTTAGGGGTATCCCAGTGACTAATTGTTGAAAGTGGGGGTATATGAGTCATCATGGGTGACAATAGGGAAGAAGTGAAATATTGTTTGTTTAGTCCTTTAAGGATTTCAGAAATGAAATCAGCAAATATTTTTTTTAAAATCCTCATGTTTCAGTCCTCTAAAGAAATACTACACTAAGGAATATGTGCTCACCAGACATGATAAATTCAACTGGGAGAGATTGAACTGAAAACACTGTAAGAGATGAGAACTGTGGTCATGGGGTGAGCTAAGACTTGAGTGAGTCTGCTGAGATATGGGGTGATCATCCTTAGAAGGGCACTTAATGCTAAGGTCATTTACCATGGTAGCTCTGCAGATGTCAGGAAGGAAAGAAGAGGCTAAAATGCAGAAAAGATAAATATAAACTTTATACACTTGTTTAATGTGCACTCACAGATATGTATACATGTGTATACATATGTATACATGTGTATACATATATTCAAATAGATATTATATATAGACACATGCTGCATTTTTATTTGCATATCTCTGTGAACTAAAGAATGCTTTATTAAAGAATGCTTCATTAATTTCCAAATTAAATTTAGAGAATTTAACAGAGAGAAATGTTACAGGAGCTGTTAGAAATATACTTGTTAAGAATTTCCCGAATTGTGAAAGCACATTGACTCTCATTACAGGAAGTAGAATGAATGCACACTGTGTTATCTGCAGGCCAGCAAGTCACTTGGACATTTGGAGGTCTAAAGAATAATTTTACTTAGCTCCAAGGTCCAGTAGTGTTTCTGCTTTTGATTGTCTATGCTTGTGCCTGTTGGGTTCCCTGGAGAGCCTGTGCTCAGCTGGCCTCTCAGCAGGTGGCAAGGTGAGCCAGGATGCTTTTCCATTCTCCTCTCATTGGCATCTCACTCTCCAATGGCAGCATTCAGACATCTCTACAGGGTAGCCTTAGGATACTGAGCACCAGGTGCAAGTAAGTCCCAGTATTTGTGCTTGTAAAGCCTCTTTTAATTGATTGCATAGCTAATGGTTCATTGTCCAAAGCAAGCCATGTGGTGAAATTGGGAGTGTAAAGAAATAGAGTTCCTCTCTCAAAGTGCTGATTTGGAACATCACAGTGCAAACCTCGAATGCAAAGAGGAAAGGGACTCTGTGGAAGATTTTAATAATGTATTACACAAAGAAGATACTAAAAGTATCCAATGAGAAGAGATAAAATTTTAAAGCAAAAGAATGACTTGGATCAAATAGTTTTTAAAATATAAAGGCAGAAACCGAAAGACAGGAGGGAAACACTTTTAAATTTTGAGGAGAAAGTAACTCTCCAAAGTAACTGTGCAGACACAGCTTGATGTACAGCTAAGGGCAATGGTAAGATAAAAACCATCTGAAGACAAATCAAAACTCTTAGGTTATGACCACCAGGCTTTCGTTTTTAAAAAATTCTTCAAAGAAATACTCACATGGTATATATTCACTTATAATTGGACAATAGCCCAAGAGGCATGTCCCATGAAAGTCTTCACTTACCAGGAGATTGGGATAGATGTGAGAATATCTTAATGGGACTGTAGGTGAGAGAAGTATGGGGAAATAGAAGGATACAGACTGTCTTAGAAACCTAGAACTTTAAAATTTAAAAAGTGGGTAAAAATATGAGGCATTTATTTAATTTAATTTTTTTTTCATCCTGAGGAATTCTTTCTGTTAGGTAGTTTTTACGAGGTGCATTGCTTAGATTCAGGGATGAGAGAGGAGTGCTAATATGGTCAAATTAAAGGTTACAAACATTCTGGCTCTAAGTAAGCACAAGCCATTTGTTGTTTTTTAACATCCCCTGTTTAAGAAGTTATTGGAAAACACACATTATCCCTGCAAGCAGTTTTGGCTTTATCAGTTATGTTGAAGTTTCTTGACTCTGAGTCACCAGGAAAGGCAAACTAGATTCCAGGGTAAGGAATTTCTTTCCCTTTTTATGTCCCCTTAGTTTTTCTGTCTTTCTATTTTGCCTCAGTAATATTTTGGACAAGCAGTGGAATAAAAGTAAAGTTAGGACCAGAGTCTGGTGGCCCTACAAGTTTCTCAGTACAGCTAAAAGCCATTTCTTTTCTTACTGAGTGATGATTCTTGGGAGATTGACTTTGAAGGAGCAAGTCTGGGTAAGGCTTATGGGTACATATGCTTGTGAGGATAGCGCTACATGTACTAAGAATGCATTAGGTACATATATTAAAACATGTGAAGAGGTACCTATAGTTATTTTTGATTATATTCATTTTTTGTCTTTGTGCATGCATGCATGTGTGTATATGTATATTTGAAGAACGTGCGCGTGTGTGTATGCCACAGCACGTGTGTAGACATCAGAGGACAAATTGTAGATGCCAGTTTTCTCTTTCTACCATGTAGATCTAGGGCTTAAGCTTGGATTGTCAGGATTTGGGGTAGAGCTTCTAATATCTGAACCATACCAGTTGTTACATACATAATACATACATATATACACACACACATACATACTTAAAAACCCTTTTCAAGATTATTATAAAATTTTCTCTTAAAACCTTCCCACATACCTTTCCCCACTTTCTTTCAGATTCATGACCTGTTTTCACATTAATTACTATTCCATGTGTATATATGTATATATGAATATATTTATATGTTCCTAAATATACCATGATCAGTCTCTATAATGTTACATGTATGTATGTTTTCAGGACTGAGAGTTTGGTTCTGGACAACCAATAGATGTGCTCTCCCTGGAGAGGATGACAATGCCCACTTCCAGCATTCCTCAGTTGCCTATTGCTCTTTCTGTTGAGTCCTTGTGGGCTCTTCTTCATCCACTTGGGCATGCCCACTACTGTTGCCTTTGGTCAGCTTATGCTTGAGTGGTCATGCTGGTGACATTTTATGTTTGTATCTTCTGACATTACTAGAGCATAAAGATTTACATATTTGAACAAAGTCCAAGCTCGACCTCAAGTCTTTATGATATGTAAACTGAAGAAATTATTTAATTTCTTTAAAAAATCATATTCCATCTCAATAATATAAAAATATAAGCTTCAGAGTTTCTATGTATATACGTATGTGGAATTTAAGCAAAATTAAATAAGACAAGCTGTATTGCTTGGTACTCAAGATTTAAAAAAAAAAAAAAAAAAAGAACATCATGATGGCCAGATCTGGACCCAGGAGTTCTGCTCAATTACTGCATCAACCAAGGACAATACTTGCAGGGAACATCAAACCCCTACTCTGATCTAGCCAATGGACAGGACATTCTCCACAGTTGAGTGGAGAGTGGGGACTGACTCTGCCATGAACTCTGGTGACCTGTATTTGACCACTTCCCCTTGGTGGGGAGGCCTGATGGCACTCAGAGAAAGGATAAGCAGGCTACCAAGATGAGACTTGATAGCTTATGACCATATAGTGGGGGAGGAGGTCCTCTTCCCCCAAGGTCACAGACATAGGGGAGGGGAATAGGGTGAAAGCAGGATGGAGAGAGGATCGTGAGGATACAAGTGATGGGATAACAACTGAGATGTAATCTGAATAAATTAACTTTAAAAAAAAAGAATAATGGGTTCAAGTGGATTCCTAAGATTCTATCCTTGCTGTGTCTTGTTAAGGCAACAGCAACAACAAAGTACTTTTAAATGCCAGCAGGAGAGTAGAGTTTTACAAAGGAAAATGGGCCAAAGGTAGCTTGAGTACCACTGACCTGAAAACCCAGAGGTGACTGCATAATCACAAACAACTCTACAGAGGCACAGGCTTAGTGAAGCAACGTCACATGTGCATGGCAGCAGGGCAGCGTGGAAGGGAAGGACAGCCCTGCAGGGACAGAGCGTTTCATCAACCTAGGTTCATGCTGGGGGGTGGGGGAGAGGGGAGACTTTGCACCTTGTGTGAAACCAATTGTAATTCAAAAGTCCAATCCAATCTGTAAGTGAAATTTACCATAGATGATGGCCACTCTTGGTTGTTAACTTAACTGTAATCTGAAAAGAACTACAATCTAGAAACAGAGGGCACACCTGTGAAAAGGGTTTTGCTTGGTTTGAAGTGGGTAAATCTATTTCTAGTCCCAACCTTTGAGGCAGGCAGACACACACCTTTGATCTGAATCTTGAGGCAGGAAGCTGGGACTTTAATCTGGGCCACACCTTCTATTGGAAGTCTATATAAAGACCTAGAAGAGAGAAGCTTTTGGTCTTTGCCTGCTTGCCCTTGCCACATGCATTCCTTCACTGGCATTAGAGCCTACTTCTTCGGGACTTCAGCATATACTAAAGATCTGCTGAGACATCTAGCCTTGTAGACTGAGCAACAAATGCATTCTTGAACTTTCAGTTCAGAGCCAGAGAATATTGGATTAACTGGACTGCAGCCTGTACATCATTCCAATAAATTGCATATATACTCTACAAATTCTGTTACTCAACAGAACCTTGTCTAATACACCGTAGAAGAATTTCTTTACAGCCTTGATGTGGCAAAGATATTTTTAAAGAGAACATAGTAACCATCAAGAAGGAGGTGGCTATAGTGGAATTTACTAAAATACCAAAGTGGGTTTGTTTTTTTCAGTAATACATTTTTAAGAGCAAAAAAAGGCATGCCATAATATAGCTGAAGCTGTTACTACCAGTTACATTCTACAAAGGCCTTTGATTCACACCTCCAAGTCAATGACACAGTTATTGAGTTAAAAAGCAGACAAACACGCTGGCAGGCACTTTATAGGAGGGAATATCCAAAAGGGTAGTAAATACAGGGAAAGGCATCCATCTGACTAGTAATTGGGGCGAGAAGACAACATATGGATGCTACTGAATTCTGATAAGAAAATTAATGTTAATCACACTGATATGAGCAAGTGTTTTGTCAAGATGTCGAGCAACTAGAACCTTCATTTACTACAGGCACACGCACACTCACACACACTCACACTCACACACACACACACACACACACACTCACACACACACACGCACACTCACACACACACACTCACACACAGGCACACTCACACACATGCACACTCACACACACTCACACACACGCACACTCACACACACACGCACACACACACACACTCACACACGCACACTCACACACACACATACACACACGAGTATGTGCATGCACAACTGTTTTTTGTAAATATTTATTTATATTTATTTTATTTTTATGAGTGTTTTGCCTGCGTGTATGTATATGTATCATATGGCTGCTGTCAATAGAACCCCAGTGCTCTGAGAGAGCAGCCAGTGTACATTTTTCTGGTCCTATAAAATGTTTTTAATAGCAATATCCATAACAGGAAAAAACAGAGAAGCCATTGAAAGTATGAGCTATATCAATTGTACCATCATTAACAAGTATATTCTATGCATTAATCAACATGAACAAGCTATGCTGTGGCCATGTGGTTGGACCTCATAGGTAGTGAGTCCAGCAACAGAGTACTCAGGGTTGTATTACAATGAAGCACAGGAAAGGTAAACCTGAAGTGGGTCTAGGCTTTTGCTGGGAAGGGAGGAGTGAGGACTGGAAAGGAGAGAAGTGTCCTGTAAAGTACCATCCGGGCTTTGTTCGCTGAATTAGGTAGCAATTCCACAACGTGTTCGGGCCACGTTAGCTCCTCAGCAGTGCTTTTATGATTTATGTACCTTTATGTGCATGATGAAGATACATACTCACTACACACACACACACACACACACACACACACACACACACACACACACAAACACACACACACACAATGGTAACTTGAGGAAATAAATAAATCTATCAGTTGAGTGTTTTATTTTTTTTGGCATATTTCAATTTGTAATATACAGATCATGTAGGCAAAATGTTAGTAAGCGTACAAGCTAAGCAACACACTTAGCATATCTGTCATACTGTCTATAAATCTCGTAACCAATGTGTAACACAGTGTGCAAATGGCATCTCTATGAAAACTGATATGTGGGAACACGGACAACACAAAAATCGTAGATTGAGTCTTCACCCAACTCCTGGGGACGATTCTCGGATCGTGGTGTATGATGACAGTGGAATTTCATTGCAGCAGTAGTGAATCTGGAGAGAGTATCTGACATCGCGCTTTCATTCATGTTGGGATGTGACTTCTTAAAAGTCATAGTCTGGTTTAAGGAAAGAGAAGTGCGTACCAGAACAAAAGGAGAAAGGCAAAAAAAAAAAAAAAAAAAAAAAAAAAAAAAGATTCATTCTCAGGTAGAAAAACCTTTAACAAGCTAACTATCCAGATTAAGAAGTTGGGGAAAAAGCTTACAAAGTTTATCCAAAGATAGTAAAAAGCATGGAATAATAAGCATATAAGAACAGAAATTAATACAATGATCAGGCAAGGTAAAAATCCACCAAACGTGATCTTTAAAAAAATAAATCTAGGAATTTGAGCAAGCAAAAAATGAGGATGCTGTAGTGCCTCAGAGATTGAGAGCACTTGCTAGTCTTGCCGAGGGCTGGGGATGGTTCCTAGCACTTACATGCTGCTTTGGTGTTCCATGAGTCCAGTTCCAAGAACCTGAGGCCCTCTTCTGGCCTCTGCAGGCACTGCACACACGTGATACACATGAAATGCAGGCCAAGACTCATGCACTTAAATTGAAAATAAAATTTTCAAAAAAGACAGACTGAGAGAAAGGTATAAAACACAATGGTTGTAAAAAGACACACACCAATAAGTGATATAGAAATTAAGTAATACTCATGTATTACCCTCATAATAATAAAATGGAAAGTTGAGGGAAAAAGCATTACTGTTGAAAATATAAATTGCCCAATGAAGTGAGAGCTTCGCCAGGCTTGTGTCACAGCAGGGAAACTGAGACCGCGCTGAGCAAGCACCCAGGGTAGAAGCACTTACCAGGAAACTGCGACAGAGGAGAGGACATTCTAGGGGGACTCTAGATGAGAGAATCATGGGAGAAAGGCAAAGTAGAAGGACCCAGAGGGTCCTAGAAGCCTACAAGTAGAACATTATGATAGGCAGATTTGGGCACAGGGATCCCGCTCAAACTAAGGCACCAGCCAAGGACAATACAGGCGGTAAACCTTAAACCCCTACCCAGATCTAGCCAATGGTCAGAACACTCTCCACAGTAGAGTAGAGAGTGGGATATTACTTTCTCACATACTCTGGTGCCTCACCTTTGACCATGTCCCCTGGACAGGGAGACCTGGTGGCACTCAGAAGAAGGACAGCAGGTTACCAAGAAGAGACTTGATACCCTATGAGCATATAGAGGGGGAGGTAATCCCCCTCAGGAACAGTCATAGGGGAGGGGAATAAGGGGAAATTGGGAGGGAGGGAAGAATGGGAGGATACAAGGGATGGGATAACCATTGAGATGTAACAAGAATAAATTAATAAAGGAGGAAAAAAAATAAATTGCCCAATGAGCACAGGTAGTATTATTATCACTAGAACTAGAAAGCTCATGACTCAGTCTCTTGGTCTCTAGTTTTCATGCCAGCAAACCAAGCACAGCCCATCTCTAGAAGCAGCGCCCGTGTGGAGGTCAGCTTGAGGCCAGGGCTGCGCCTGGCTGAAAACCCTTGCCTCTTCACAGGGCTCACACCATCTGATGGGGGTTCTGACCTCCCACAATGGCCTTTGCTGGAAGAGCTCACCTCTCTTTGGTACCTCCCATTTTTTTTTTATAAGTCTGGTCCAGGCTTTTCTACCTAATGGCTCAGTAGAGTTCCCCGGGGCTACAGCGGAAGCACACTGGGCTCGTTGAGACCCAGGCTTGGAGCGTTTGTGTTGTTTGCTTTGCGGTATCACAGTGTCCTAAGAAATGACGTGTCCCGCTTTTATCTGGAGGGCATGGCAAATAGATGCTATCTTTTGTTGAAACGTGTAAAACTGTGCTGCACAGGGCATGGACGCAGCGAGGGGCAAACATTTGGACCATTTTTCGTTCACCAACAACTCCTTAGCTAAAATTCCCTAGGGCATTTGGTCACAGCACATTCGGGGAATAATCCACTCTAATGTTGTCCTTTCTGAAGAACAGTATACGTGAGAGTGCCTCCTGTCTGACCCACGAGGATGTAGACTCTCTATTTTTCCAGCTGGGTTTAAAACTCCCTTAAAAAAATTGCATAAGCTGGCCTAGTTTTGAACAGATTATGTTAAAAATATCTACAGAAAGTATTTTGTGTGTGTGTGTGTGTGTGTGTGTGTGTGTGTGTGTGTGTGTGTGACAGAGAGAGTGAAAGAGAAAATTGGTTATTTCAACAATGCAAATTTGTTTTTAGTGCATTACTGTGTTAATGTAATCTTCCATATTAAACAGACAAAAGGAAAAGCTACAGGGTCATCTCAAGAGACAGAGAAGGAGTGCCCTGATAAAATTCAATATTGACTCATGGTAAAGGATTTTTAGCAAGCTTGCAACAGGAAGAAACTTCACTGAACTAATACAATATATAAAATAAGCACACGTTAAAAAAAAATCAGGCTTGTAGTTTAGATATGGAGAGCTCTCACCAAAGCCAGGTCAACACCCTGCTTTTCGTCACAGTCTCTGCGTTGGCTGTGAACTAGAGGTCACCTGCAAAACAAGAAGTATTTCAAAAGAAGTGTAATTAATTGGGGGGCTCACGGACAGTGCCTCCAGGGGAACTGACATGGAAATTGTGAGATGGAACATGTTCTAACCCCAGAAATCTCAAATTTGAGATTTAAAATCTCATCCTGAGAAAAGAAGGTGTGGGACAAAGCTCCCTCTTTGGTTCTGTGCCTGCCTGAGGAGCAGGTGACACAAGCCCAAGGTGGTTATAGGCGATCAGTCACGTAAGCCTGTCACCTGTTATCTTTCCCCACCTAAATAGAGCATTGGCAGCATCTCAGGCTCAGCCAATGACATGCATTCATCCTCTAAACACACACACACACACACACACACACACACACACACACACACACACACACAATCTACTTTACCAAAGATCATCTGAGACTGGCTGTTTATACTGAGTAGCCCTGGGAAAAGAAGCTCCCCCCATCTTCCCCGACAAATTAATCATTGAACCCCTAGACTTGACTGCCAGCCAGGCTGTCACCATGGGATTGTTGTGGGTCAGCGTTCCTCCACTGCCTGACTCAGTCTCAGAGCCCTGAGTTTCTGCTGCCACTTGGCTCAGCTCCCGAACTGTGTTCCAGCTTTACCAGGACCAGGTGTGGGTGAACCATGTTCACGCTCATTGTCTTTAGCTAAAGCAGCTATTTACCTAGAAGAGCCTTATCACCTTGCTGTGGAGAAATCTTTTTTACCCCTCATCCCCTGCTGGACCTGAAATCTTGTGGCACAAACCTCAGAACTTGTTCCATGCCCCAGAGCCCGAAGTTCCTGAGAGATGTGAACTCGGGGCACTGCGCTTCATCCTTTTCTGTGCTGAGACGACAGTGCTTGGACCTCCCGTTGGAGAAGCTTGGACCTTCCGTCGAAGAAGCTCACACTTCTGGCTCAGTGCCAGAACCACAATTACTCACAAAATTTAAAATTGTCCACATAAAAAGAGGATTCTCAATTTTTTTTATTTTTTCCTTTTTTTATTAATTCATTCTTGTTACATCTCAATGGTTATCCCATCCCTTGTATCCTCCCATTTTTCCCTCCCTCCCATTTTCCCCTTATTCCCCTCCCCTATGACTGTTCCTGAGGGGGATTACCTCCCCCTGTATATGCTCATAGGGTATCAAGTCTCTTCTTGGTAACTTGCTGTCCTTCTTCTGAGTGCCACCTGGTCTCCCCCTCCAGGGGACATGGTCAAAGGTGAGGCACCAGAGTATGTGAGAAAGTCATATCCTACTCTCCACTCTACTGTGGAGAGTGTTCTGACCATTGGCTAGATCTGGGTAGGGGTTTAAAGTTTTACGGCCTGTATTGTCCTCAGCTGGTGCCTTAGTTTGAGCGGGACTCCTGTGCCCAAATCTGCCTATCATAATGTTCTACTTGTAGGTTTCTAGGACCCTCTGGATCCTTCTACTCTGCCATTCTCCCATGCTTCTCAGATTATTAATACTGACAAGAGAATAGAGAATTTGGCAGGTATAAAATCAAAAGAAATAACCAGTTGTATTAATTGCAACAAAAATGCAGAATGTGGATAAATAAAAAGTATGATTTATAATGTCAAAAGACCACCAAATCAAACACAATATAAATGTTAAGCAAATTTCACAATTTATCACCCTGTAGGAGGACATCTGTGTCACCTCAACCTCCCATGCTCAGGGATCGTCAGAAAAGGAGGTGGAAAGATGGAAGGGCCAGAGTGGGTAGGTGATGCCAGTGCAGTTGTGGCTTCTGGACGCACCAGAAGCTGACCATGTGAACTCACCACAGTGTGACAGCAGGCACACGGCCTGCGCGAGCTCCAGCCAGCCAGAATCCCAGCAAGGAGAGTGTGTGTGACCATGATGTCCCGTGCCCAGCTGAGGAGCTATTGGCAGTTGCTTGATGTTGAGAGAAGGAGAGTCAATTGTCTTTAAAAAGTGTGACTCTGGTAGGTAGACCAACACTCACACCCACACTAACAACCACACTCACAGGAGCACCCACACCAACACCCAGACTCACCAACACTCACACCCACACTAACAACCACACCCACAGGAGCACCCACACCAACACCCAGACTCACCAACACTCACACCCACACTAACAACCACACCCACAGGAGCACCCACACCAACACCCAGACTCACCAACACTCACACCTCCATTCAAACTCATTCTGTAAACCAACACCCCAGTCCCCCCACCAACACCCACACCCACACTAACGCCCACACCTACACACTGGTATGACCCTCATAACCTGGTATGTCACCTACGTTCAAGAATCATATGGACAGCACATATCGGACTCAACAGGCTTAAGAAAAAGTAGAGGTCACAGAACTGGATGGGTAGGTAAAGTAGAATGGTGCTAGATTTCAGGAGCCGAAGAAGGGGTAAATATAATCAAAATATATCATATGAAATACTTGAAGAGTTAAAAATCTTTTTAAAAATCACTGAATGATATCTACGTAGGAAGAGGCGGCATTTTATTATTGGAGAAGAACTTGTGACATAGTTAAAATGTCAAAAATTTCTCCAGTTATCTCTAGCTTCAGTGAACTTGCAATAATTTCACAATGGAAATGTGCATGCGCGCGTGAGTGTGTGATGGAGTCTGTGCGTGGACTGCAGAACCCTAATGGAAGACCAGCAATGAACACAATTTCCCGAAGAAGGGAAAAAAAAAAAAGGAGGGATGTGTTCTTTCAGGTTTGAAAGCTTATTATAAAGTTATTGTAATGCCAGAGCATTCTGTCACTGCACGGAGTAGCCCACCAGCCAAGAAAGCAGAAAGCAGGCTGCACAAGGCCGCGCCATGAGATGTGGCGGTTTGTGAGATGCAGCACGTGAGTGAAAGGCTGTTTCTAAGCAATGAGGAAAGGAGGGCTAGCAACTAGTTACGGGGTTCAGTTACTTAAAATCTCTGCATTCCACACAGATGACTGACTAGCACACAGCACTCATGACCGTACATTAATGTTCTGTGTTTACCGTTAGGACCGATTCCCAGGAGACACCTGCATCCTCGCACAGAATGAATTGCAACTATAACTGAATTCAGGTCTTTATGATCTCAAGATAGAGAAGTTACATTTTAAAACACATCTTTTTTTTTTTAAACGAAAATAGAAACTTCTCTCATACAATCCATCCTAACCATGTTTTCTTCTTCCTCAACTCCTCCTGCATCCCTCCCAACGCCCCTCTCCCCGGAGCCAGTCCCCCTCAGTTTTCTTTCAGAAAAGAGCAGGCCTCCAAGAGACACCAACCACTGATGCAGTGACTGCATATATTTAGATGGTCTTAGGATAAAAAGGTAACATCATGAGCCCCAAGGAAGACGCAGTAGGAAGAGTGTCAGAGACAGAGAGGTGGAGGACACTGAAGAAACACAGCCTCTAACTCAACATGAGCAAAGCCCATATGAGCTCACAGAGACTGAGGCGGCAAGCTCAGGGCCTGCGCGGGTCTGTACCGGGGCCCGTGCACATCTCACGGCTTCCAGTTTTTATGGGCTTCCTGAATGTGTGCATGAGTGGGTGGCTCCGGGGAGAGGGGAGGTGAGAGGGATACAGGAGGAGTTGAGGAATAAAGAAAACATGGTTAGGATCTTTTGTACAAGAGAAGTACCTATTTTCAATAAAAAAAAATTAAGATGTGTTTTAAAATGTAACTTCTCTACCTTGAGACCATAAAGAACTGAATTCAATTATAGTTGCAATTCATTCTGTCTTTTCTTTTTGTCTTGTCTAATTATAATATGTTTATTTTTTATCTTATTATATTATATTAAATTTTATTATTGTCTCTTAGAAGCCCATTTGTTTTCTAATGAGAGACAGAAAGGGAGTGGATATGTATGGAAAGAGACTTAAGGAGGAACTAGGAGGAACTGAGGGAGGAGAGATCATAATCAAAATATATATTATGTGAGAAAAAAATTTTTTTTTTTTTGGTTTTCAAGACAGGGTTTCTCTGTGTAGCCTTGGTTGTCCTGGACTCACTTGTAGACTAGGCTGGCCTCGAACTCACAAAGATCTACCTGCCTCTGCCTCCCAGGTGCTGGGATTAAAGGCATGTGCCACTATGTCTGGCTGAGAAAAATATTTTCAATAAAAGGAAAAATTAAAAAAGCAATCTCATTAAGGAAGATATTGATGAGTCTACTACTACAACTATATGAAATTGAAAGCTCCATCAAAGAAGGTCTTGACGATATGTTGGATTGTATTGTATTTTTAAATATGGAAGTGATTAGGCTCAAACAGAAAAAAAAGGGGGGGGTTTCATCTGTTAAAGACAAATTAGTAGGAGTCGCAGAGCCATCAGGATCATATACAGAAGATTAGAGGACATTCCCCTAGAGCAGAACGATTCTCTGGTGGCAGCAGTAAAAAGACATATTGGAAATGCCAATTCATACAGTTAATGTGATAACATTTCTTCACTGATCAGGCTGTAGAAAGTGGGGGATGCATGTAAGTGATGGGCCCATTGTGGAAACTTTCAATGACAGAGCCCAAACAGAGAATGATCTGGATTTTTTTTTTGTAATATGTACACCTTATTATACAGAACTTCAGCTCCTCAATATAATTATCAAAGAAGCTTTTGGTAATATACCGAGGGACATTTGTATAAATATAATTGTAGGCGGTCTGGGTTGTTGTCATCTAAAAAAACAGGGGGGAGGGCTGAGAGGGAACCCTACTCAAATGCCAGTCCAAAGGAGAAGGCGCAAATGAACTGTAATAGGAGATGATAAAGTCAGCGGTGTGTTGAATGAAGAAGAAAGCAGCATAAGAAAAATATGGAACTAAATCACTTCCATATTTAAAAATGCAATACAATTCAACATATTGCTTATTGATTTAGTTCCATATAAACAGACAATTGCGCGGAATTATAGGCATCAAACATGGAGTCGTTTGTTTTCTCAGAGGGAGGGACGGGGGAGCTCTTTGATGGTGCACTTACATAAGCCTGCGTGTGGCCTTGTTAACAGCCGTGAGGCCGAGTGGTGAGTGCGTATGCTGCATTTTGTTTTCAGCTCTTTCATACATCATTGTCAAAATATAACAACTGCAGGGCTAATAACCCATATATTTTAGTGTATGTGTGTTTAAGTATCATTGGTCTATGCTTCCAAGAACCAACAGATGTCTGTGCAGGTGGTGTCTTCCTTCCAGCCCAAATCATTTAATGCAATGCCGACTCTTGTCCTGTAGAGGGCGATTTCCTGGAGAAGCCAGGCTTTTCACTGGAGTCTGTAGTCTGTAATGCAGGGAAGCAACCTGTACCTACTCCTAGAAAACATAAACTCCCCGTGAGAAGACAATTAAATTCAGACTCTGTCTACAGCTAGATATACTTGTTGCGAATCTGAACTGAGGAATTTCAGAATTTCTACTATAAAACTAAACGACTGATTTGTGTTTAATAGGTTGGAAGGCTCAAATGTGAGGCCACCGATGTAGAGATCTATGCGTTGGTTAGGGTTTTTGCCTTGGCTTGGAGGAATATTCAACTGCGTGCAAGCTATCGGAAGCTAACTTCTCATAATTACTGGGCTAGCTTCTTGAAATGCAGGTAGATGGAAACCAGCAAAAGGGTGGCACGGGCGGCTCCCGGGACACTGCACCTCGAGTGCACATACATACATGAAGGCAAACACTCATATGCACAAGCTATGTTAAAATATTTAAAACAAGGAAAAAAAAAAACAAAAAAAACCCCAGTTCTGTCTGGACATACTGGCATGCACCTTTAATTCTAGCCAGTGGGAGGTAGAGGCATGTGGACACCCGTGAGTTTAGGGCAGGCTGGGTCTACACAGTGAGACATTTTCTCAAAACAAACAATCAGAACAGCAACAACAAAATCAACACTGGGAAGTCATGAACAGAACTAAATTTAGTGAAACGTTGAAAACAAGCATTTATAGGAACCCAGTGACTCAATACAAAGACAGCGTGGGCAGGGTGGGGCTGGCCCACAGACTTTTTTTTTTTAAACTGATTTCTGCCTCACACTTCTATGGCCTATGATGTGTGTCACTTGATAGAAATTCCTGAAGATATCACTCTCTGTTCCCAGTGCAGGAAAGGGGTCCCCAGACTGTAGACTGAGTAGAACTAGTAGAGACCTTGCTCATTAGTTATTTTTGTGTCTGTTCTAAATGTCAGGGGCGGTGAGGGACTGATGCAAGGCACTGGTCTCAATCTTAACATCTCAGAACTCGTCGGCATGAGAAAAGTGGCAGGCAGTGTTCGAACAGCGAAGCTAATAACCCACAGCTGTATGGCGGGGGGGGGGGGGGTAAAGGAAGGACACATACTAGGCCACACAACATAAGCCTGAAACTGAGGAGAAAGTTTCTTCCAGTGATTCAGAAGCTCGTATATATTTATGGTGTATAGAAAGTCTCCTGCATGCCTCAGGTTAAATGCAAGGTCAGAAATGACCGGGAAAATGACCCCCAGCTTTTACCTCAGGCTAACCCCCAAGATCAGCGCAAGCCAACCTGTAAGAGTTGGCTATTCTGGCATATTCTCTGTCCCCGCCCCTGCTTTTCAAGATGTTTAGGGAAAAGTTGCTAACACAAAAACAGGGTAAGGACAGCAGTGAGCCCACGTGATAAGGAAGCCAGTCTTAGAAAATCCATCTAATAAACCACCAAAGAAACAGACAGTGCCTAGCAGAAAACCCAGAACCACTGGGTGACTCTGCCATTCTCGCACTTTAGTGTTCACATGCTCACAAAACGTTCAAATAAAACTACAGGGCAAGAAACGAATGAGGGAAATATTATTATTCGACGAAGCATAAGTGTACATCCCAGAGTTCAGGAACCTGGGACCAGGGGAATGATGTACAAACAGAGCAACAATTTTAATATCAATAGGATGTATAAAAACGAACCAGATAGTCTGCATCTAAGAAGAGAACTAAAATTTTTAAAATTCACCAGAGGGAATTCGACAACGGATTTGAGCAAGCCGGGAAAAGACTTACTGAGCTTGAAAATGAGATGATTAAAATTAACAAGTCTGAGAAGCAAGGAGAAAAATAAGTGAAGAAAAATGAGCCCAGGGGACTGGAGTTTACTACAAAATGGATGGATGTGTCCGCTAAGGATCTCAGAAAGGGTGAGTCAGATGTGTGAAGGAACAGCGGCTGAAATTATCAAAGTTCCGTGAGGTGAGTGAACTGCATCATCCAAGTACAAGACACACAAAGATCCTGACAAGGAAAAGAAGGCTGGAACAACAGCTCAGCTGGTAAAGAGCTTGCTCTGTAAGAATAAGGACCTGAATTCAGTCCCCAAACTCACATTAAAAAAAAAAAAAGCTGCGTGTACAGCCAAACAATAGGCAGAGCTCGGGCAAGGAGTCTTGTGAAGGAGTCAGGGGAAGGATTGAGGGTACCAGTGGGATCAAGGACACCACAAGCAGACCTACAGAATAAACTAACCTGGGCCCGTGGGGGCTCACAGAGACTTAACCAATAACCAAAGCGCATGCGTGAGCTGGACCTAGACCTCCTACACATATGTAGCAGATATGCAGCTTGGTCTTCGTGGGCATCCCTTAGCCATTATAACCGGAGCTGTCTCTTACTCTGTTGCCTGCCTTTGGGTCCCTTTCCCTTAGCTGGGCTACCTTGTCTGGCCTCAGTGGGAGAGGGTGTGCCTAGTCCTGCTGCATGTACCAGGGTGGGTTGGTACCCATGGAGGAGGGATCCCTTTGTCTGAGGATAAGGGTATGGGGTATGGGGGAGGGGTGTGGGAGTGGGCCTGGGAGGAGAAGAGGGGGAGGGCTGTGATCAGGCTGTAGAGTGAATACTACTACTACTACCCTTAGTACTACTAGCAATAATAATGAAAATTAAAAAGTAGGTGCAGTGGTATGTTCTTATAATCACATCTGGGAATGCAGAGCCAAGGGGACACTGGTGCTGCTAGTAGTCTCTTCAGTGAGCTCCAGGCCAATAATGGGCTCTGTTTCAAAAAAACAAAGTATATGACATGAGTCTGGACACACATGTGTACCCTCATACATGGGCAAGCACATACATGTATACAACAAAGAGACATTTGACAGGAGGAGAAACACAACTGTCATATAGAATTAATAGCTACTTCCTTATCAGAAGGTGTGGAAGCCAAAGGCAGTAAGCCAACTTGTTTCAAGGAAGGATAATACTTAGACTTTATACCTGGGGAAGGCCAGAGTCAAGTGTGGTGGTGCCCCAGGACCTGGAGTTGAAGGCCAGCTTCATAAAAACCAATACTTAGACTTTACAGAAAACACGATTTCAAAAAAACACCACATAAAGATATCAAAGGCAAGGACATTACGGGCCATTATTTCTTAATGTATATGTAACCTCCCTTATGACACATAAGGAAGGAACCTGAACTCAGCAGCATATTCAAAGGCTGTGCCCCATGCCACAGATGCAGGTTGAATATGGAAAATCAGCACTCATAGAAAAACAAACAAACAAACAAACCATGTCACCACACGTTGCATAAACCCCAAGTGCCTGTTTCCAGTTTCTAGCAGTATAAGCAGTCAGCTGGCTGGGGTTTTTCTTGCTGGACCAAGCTTGAAACGCCAAGTGGGCAGAGTAATCACTTTAGCATTGGCCATCCTGGGTCCTTGTGCTCCAAAGGCTTTTGGGTTCAGATGACAGACCCAGAGGTTTCTAGCTCAAGGATTTGAGAAACAGAGTATTTAGAAGCCAGAGACTCACAGCTGTAGGTGCTCCAGTCAGAAGCACGCTGTTCTGAGATTGACTTCCTGGGTCCTGGCACTTGACAGAGAGTGTGATCCTTGGCTTTTAGAGAAGCTAAGGATAGGAAGTAATTGGCATCCACTAACAGCCAGCATTATGGCTTCTACATCTTGGGTGTCAGGACCCTGGTTCTCAACAGAAGCCAATATTACAGTTCCGAGCTTGGGCTATTGGAACCCTCAGCCCTTAACCCACTAGAGCTCTTCTGACAATCAGGGTTACAAACTCCTGCCTCATCTTATTCCAATCTCTAGCCATTTGCAGCATCTCTGTCTATTGCCTTCCCAACACCTCGGCCATCCGTTCCTGCTTCTTGCAAATCTGCTCCTTGCTCCTTGGCTTTATCTCTTAAGTGTGTTTTCATGGCTGCTGCTATAGCATCATCTGACTGGATGCTCTTCTGTCCATCTGCTCTTCATGCTAGTAGCTTGGCCTGCTCTGCTCACAATAAAGTGTGCTTTTAGACAACGAAAGCAATTCACAGAATGCCTTCTATCGGGCCTAATCCTGCAATACCATGAGGCAGCACAGTATAATCCTTAAAAAGAAAAGATATGGGGCACCAGAGTTCGTGTGAAAGTCAGTCCCCACTCTCCACTTAATGTGGAGAATGTCCTGTCCCTTGGCTAGATCTGGGTAGGGGTTTGATGATGACTGCACGTACTGTCCTTGGTTGGTGCCATAGATTGAGCAGAACCCCTGGGCCCAGATCCACCCATCATAGTGTTTTTCTTGTAGGTTTCTAGGACCCTCGGGTTCCTTCTATTTCCCCATCTCCTATATTTCTCTCACCTAGAGTCCCAATAGGAATATCCTCACCTCTATCCCATTTTCCTGGTTAGTCAAGACTTTCATGAGACATGCCCCTTGGGCTAGTGTCCAGTTATAAGTGAGTATATACCATTTGAGTCTCTCTGCTTCTGGGTTAGCTCACTCATTATGACCATTTCTAGTTCAATCCATTTGTCCACAAATTTCTGGAATTCCTTGTTTTTAATAGCTGAATAGTATTCCATAGTGTAAATGTACCACAGTTTCTTTATCCATTCTTCTACTGAGGGACATGTAGGTTGTTTCCATGTTCTGGCACTCGGAGGAAGGATAGCAGGCTACCAAGAAGAGACTTGATACCCTAGCATCATATTCAGGGGGAGGAGGTCCCCTTAAGTCACAGTCATAGGGAAGGGGAATGGGGTGAAAGTGGGAGGGAGGGAAGAATGGGAGGATGCACGGGATGGGATAGCAATTGAGATGTAATATGAATGATTTTATTTTTCAATATTAAAAAAAACAGTAAAAAAAAAAAAGGAGCAGAAGAGTCGGACTCTGAGGTTAGGAGGGGGCCTATGGTGTGGGTATGGCATGCAAATGTAGGATTTTATTTTGTACTAGTCATAACACAGCTTTTAATTACATCAATTGCAAATCTTAAACAAAGAGTAGTCGCAGCCTTTTGCCAAGTCACTGGAGTAGGAGCTCTGCCACTTGTCCTGAGCGAGAACAGCAGCAGGGAGAATAATAGACACATTGGGAGTGCACTGAAAGCTGTTGGAAGCTGTCTGGAGCAATCACGGCTAGAGCAAGCCTCCTGTCTGCAGTTGCATTGCTTTTTGCATCTGGTGTGTAGTTTCCCCAATGCGTCACTGCAGTGCTCAGTGCAGCCAGGCCACCATAGTGCCTGTTGGACTGGTCATAGACCCAAATCACTTGGCTCCCAACAACTTAGCTTATTTAAAGCAAAAGGAAACATTAAAAGGGCGCTTATGTTAAATATCTATTGTTGACACTCTTAGCAGTTCTCTTACCGCTCTTAAGCAAATACACTTATGACAGTTGGGCATTCGCTCTGTCTGAAGAGCGCTCAGAACACTAGCAATAGGAGGAAACCTACTGAAGACGATAACAGGCATAAGAGGAAAACCACAGCATCCATCAGCCTCCATGGACAAGGATTGACAGCTTTCCTCCGAAGAACCAGAGCAAGGCAAGGAAGACACTAACCACTGTTCGGCAGCATCCTGGAGCTCCCAGTTAGTGCAACTGAATGAGCAATAGAGGAAAGGGACAGGGGAACCATCTCTGTTTGCAGGAGTGATGGGGCGTACTGAACAGTCTGCAAGTCTGTAAGAAGGCTGCAGAAGCTTACAGGTGACTCAGGCAGTTAGAGATCACAGATGAAGCTCGCAGTGCCTGTGATGCTTCTGTAAGCCACAAGGAAGAAATCTGGAAGACAGATTAAAACAGTAGTCCACACAGAAGCATCTAAATGAGCAGGTCGCCCCAGCAGTGCATTTAACAAGGAAACAGGAGGGTTGCATTTTTTACAACTATAAAACTCTATAGAGAAAGATTAAATAAATCTACATAAACGGAATATTGTTTCACTGTTTGGGAGATTAATATTATCAACATTATAACATGGGAAATTGGATCCTCAAATTCATATGGACCTGCTATTTGGCCTGAGTAGTAAGAAATTTGGAAGACTCGATTTCCCGGTTTTGACACTTCATTCAATGCTCCAGCATGAGGATGGACATGTGTTTCAGTAGAATGAAATTGAGAGTCTAGAAATGAACTCATGTATTGTATGGCTAGTTTAATTTTTTAAAAAGATTTTTACTTTAGTGTATGTCTATGAATGCTTGGCCTGCAGGTATGTTTGCATACCAGCTGCATTCATAGCCTGGCACAGTTCGATGATAGTGTCGGGGCCCCTGGAGCTGACACCACTAGACTGTTGTGAGCTGCTGTGAGTGTGCTGGGAACCAAATCTAGGCTCTCTGCCAGAGGATCATGTGCTCCGAACAGCTGAGCCATCTTTCAAAGGAAATGGCTAATTTTTTTTTTACAAGAATGTTATGACAATTGAGGGGGAAAGAATAGTTTCTTCAACAAATGTTAAATTTCCACATGCGAAAGACTAAAACTAGGTTTGTTGTTTACAACATATTAAAAAATTGGTCCCAAATGGAGCAACAATCTAAACACAAGTTAACACCATGAAATAATTAGTAAGAAACATAAGAACAAATAATATGATCTTTGATTTTGCACTGGAGTCTTAGCTATGACATCAAAAGGCACAAGCAGCATAAGGAAAAAGTAAGCAAATAGGACTTCATCACAGGGTATTATTAAGCATATGAAAACAAATCCCGTGTAATAAGAGAAAATATTTTCTAATTATATGTCTTAAAAGGCTTTAACATCCAGGGTATGTGAAGTAAATGAGTTACAATGTGCTAATGCTAAGGTTGGAGAGGTTTGAGGGTGGACATAATCTTGTATGAAATTACAAAAGAATCACTGAAAAATTAAAAACATTAAAATGATCTGTATAGGCATTTCTCCAAAGAAGATGACCAGAAAACTAATGAAAGAGTTCTCAACATTATCAATCAGGAAAAGGTAAATAAAAACCGAATGCTATAGTCCCCTTTACTGCAATCACGCTACTATACATTTTAAAAATGAGAAGCCGAGTGTGACTGAGGACATGGGTCCCCATAGCCTAACCTTGCTCTGTGTGAGTATGAAAAGGTATAGATACTGAAAAAAGTTTGTTCCTCAAAATTTCAACACAGAATTATCATGTGACCCCTACATTGATATGCAAAAGGATTTAAAGGTGCTAGGGGTAGGTAATAAAAGGATGTTTACAAACCTGTATTTGAAGTGATACATCACACAGTGTTGTGAATGAATTTCACACCTCTAACTTGTGCATTCGAAAGAGCTAAAGTGGCAAATTAGTTATCTTGGCTACATTTCCAAAGTCATACTCAGTAGTCCTGAAGTAGAGCCTGACACTTTTCACGTCTGACATCCTGAGGCGTCATTTGGGAGCAGTGTATTAGCTACGTTATGACAGCCAGGTGACAGAGCTTTGGTTATATGACGATGCACGTCTATGTTCCATTACTGGACTTGCCTTCTCAGAGCTGCTGAACGTGTACTTGCTTTTGAGACTAGTGGGCTTATACCCTTTTGTTTAGTTCTGTATGCACTTGTGCGCAAGTGTGTATGTATGTGTGCAGATGCGTGTGCCTCTGCACACCAGAGGGAGGTACTGAGTGTTGTCCTCCACCACTCTCTCCTTTCTATCTTAGTCCCTGCTGTCAGGGTCTTTTACTGAACTTGGAGACTGTCCCTTTCAGCCTTTCAAAGAGAGAGAAAAGAAAAAAATCCTGAATCTAAATTTCTTTCTTCTTGTTTCTTCTTTGAGCATGACTACTACCAAACTGCAAAGACAACATCTGCCCATCCCACCTGGTGTCACATTTATATACCCTCTGAAAAGTTCCCAGAATTCCACACATCACACAGTCACAGAAACTATCTGCAGCTGAAAATTCATAGCCACCTGCTGTGAAGCAGTCCATATCCCCACACCTGAGATTAAAACAAAAACACATTCTTATAATATTCCTCTATTTTTAAAGAAACCAAAATTACAGAATTCTCACTCCAGGATTCATTTTTTGGGTGAGTCTTTTGTGTTTGTTCTTGTTACCAGGCAGACTGCATGCATTCCGTCCACGCCTTGCCCTGACTCTCTGTTAGAGTTTCATGGGAGGAGTTTCTTTTAATCCTGACCATTTTGACATTGTTTTACCACATACCCATGGCTGAGAGAAAGATCAATATTTGAAGTACAGTTCCTATTGAATATGAGTTGCTTTGATGCTGTTGCAAATTTGAAAACTAAGTTAAACTGTGGAAAGGTGGGGACTTTCTGTAGTCTTTAAAAATGAGTGAGTACAGAGTTTAGAAAATTAGAGAGTGGGTTATCCAGTGTTCTCTAGAGGTACAGAATTTATAGGATGAATGCACATAAGTGGGGGCTTATCAAATTGGCTCACAGCATGCAGTCTGGGTAGTTTGACAGTGTCTGTTTCACTGCACATGAAAGGCCAAGAACCCGGTAGCTGCTCAGGCCTTGAGGCTGTATGTCTCCAGTTTCCGTCTGGCACAGAAGCCCTGGAGGATTCCTGGTCAGCCACTTGTCTTCAGTTTATGTTGGAATCCTGGACACATTGGTTCTAATAGTGGTGACACAATGCCACAGCAATCGAATAGATGGGCTTGCCAGTGAGAGTGAAGGCAAGCCAACTAAAAGAAATTATTTTTTCTCCATGTTTTTTTTTTAAATCTGGGCTGCCACCAAACGGTGCCATTCAGAGTTAGGATGGGTTGTTCTGCTTCAAACAATCTGCTTAAGAAAATCCCTCACAGGGGTGCCTAACGTCTTTGGTTTTCATTGATTCCAGATGCAGACAAGATTAGCCATTACAGACATCTTACTTGTAAAGTGATAAGTCTGTCACAGAGGCAATGCAGATTGAATATGCGTATGCATTAAAGGCACCTGGCCTGTAAGAAGCTGCATGGCAACAGTCCATCCTGCTTCTCTTATGCACGTTATACTGAGCTTCACATCACACTGTAGAGCATATGCATTTATTGTATTTGGGGGACCTCTGTTTTAGTTAGGGGGATTTGACTGAGAGAACAGTCAACCCTACCTATCACAGCCTTGGAGTGTATGACTCTCTTGGGCATGAGGAATCTTGGGCATCAGAGCTTACATTCACAGAGAGGGCACAGAAAGGACTTGAAGGGGACATGAAGAGAACACAGAGAAGACACGAAGAGGATACAGAAAAGCCATGGAGATGACACCAAAGGAACACAGAGAGGACATGGAGAAGATACAGGGCACAGAGAGAAGATGGGGAGGATGTGAAGAGTTCTGAGCCTGGACAGTTGTTCGCTACAGATGCGGGATGTGGGATGTGGGTGAGAGAACCAATGACTTAATGCTTTTGAGGCTCCAGACTTCTGTTCTTCATCATTCCCTAAGTTAATTATACCTGGCACTCAGAGAATCCTAATGAGGTAGTGATTATTCTCTGCATTGTTCAGGTTAGTCAATGGGACTGGAGATTAAGCGTTCTGCCAACCCCACACAGCCCATAAGTGATGGAGATGAGATTTAAGCCTAGGGTTTTCCACCCTACAGTCTGATCATTCATCCAACAGGTATTTATTATAGGCTTCATGGGCGTGCGGCAGCACACACTTGCTTCAGTCCTGATTGGAGATGCATCTCACCTGACTGTACCATGTTTCATGGATGTGATGAGATGTATTGTTTTATTCTGAATTTCCAGGGGGTGAAGAGCAGTTGTTTCTTGGGGGAAGAATATGAAGAGGCTGGCTGTTTCACACAGCCCTTTTTCCTGTGGAGCGGGGTGGTTCTCTTGCCTTCCAGCAGTGGTGTGAACAGTATTCAGTGGGGGTTCTCATGGGGGTCTCAAATTTCATGTCCTCTTTAGAATTCTGGGCACTAGACAATGCTCCTGGCCACCCGCTGGTGAGGTGTGATGACTTGGGTATGGGAAATATGTCAGCGTCTCGTTATAGAAATAACCTCTTGATTAATTCAGTGCTGCAGAACTCTGCCTGAAGAAGAGGCAGCCACGTCCTGAGCATCAGCACATCTTAGGGCTTTGCACATTTATCCTTGGGATGCTGCCTCCCAGGCCCAAGACACACACCTGCTTTATTGCTGTGGAGTTAAATGCCTACGATATGTTTTAGGCTAAAATAACCGCATTCTCCATTTTAAAATATTAATGTGTCACTTCCTAGGCAAAGAAAAAAAAATCAAGAGTATCTCATGTGTCAAGCTCTGGTGCAGCCTCACAGACAGTGTGATAACAGTCTTACAGATTAAGGAACATAGGATGGAGGCAAGCAATTGGTGAGGGACACACAGGCCTCTGTGCCATGCCACTGATGAGTCTCCTTGGAAACATAGACACAACCATGGCATTTCTGTACTTTAAAACAATGCCTTTCAGAGGAGATAGCTATCCAGTATGTAGAGACATGGTTGTCATAGATTTTCGTTGCTGATATGCTTGGCCACCCACTCAATTTCCCTGTCATGCATTTTAGCTGTTTGTGCTCTTATTTCAGAGTGTTAGACATAATAACTAACCCTAGATGAACTGCAGTGAATTGAGGAAGCTGCAGGTGGTTGATGGGGCTGGAGCTACAGCTTAGTAGGTAGGGACCTTACATTCAGTGCATAGATTCCTGCGTTCAGTGTCTAGTACGGCATAAACCTGGATTAGTGGCTCACACCTGTAATGCCAGCACTTGAGAGGTGGATGCCACAGGATCAGAAGTTTAAGGTCATGCTCAACTTGCTGTAGGAGTCCTGAGGCCAGCCTGGACTACTCCTCAAGAAATCTAAGAGGAGTGAGGGTAAAGAGACAGATGAGAGAGTAAATGTTCTGACAGCTTCTAAATAGCTCAGGTCTGGGGGAGGATTCCCACCCAAAGTGTTTTGCATAGGTCGTGGTTGGTTCCTTTCTCCCCTGAAAGTCTTTACTTTCCCCCTTTTATTTTGTTTAAATCCCATCAAGGGTTTCTTGTTCTCCAGGCTGGATGACACTGGACTTCTGATCCTCTCTCTTGTAATCCCAAATTCTGGGATTCTGGGCACACTCCACCAAGCCTGCCATTATGCGGTGCTGGGAATTTCACCCAGGGCTTCATGCTTGCAAGCGAACACTCTACCAAGGACATCCCAGCCCTGAGACATCTCTTACCTGGTCATCTCTCTCTCTTTTAACAGCTGAACTGACACAGCAAAGTAAAATTGATTACAACTTTTCCCCCTAATGCAGCAGCTGTTGTTTTCTCACCTCAGCTGCTTCCCACAATCCTGCAGATGGTAAACATATGTTTATAGGCACAAAGCAAAGGAAGCTATGTCGGATCGCTCCCATTCTTAATTCCTGTTTCCCTTTCATGCGGAAAGCTGGAATCGTAGCACCGGAAAGTGTATACATCTATGGATTAATATTTCTCTGCGTTAAGACTTTGGAAACAGCAGGGCAGCTAATGATATGCTAATGAGCTGACAGTTTTTATGGATCATAATGAAAGTCGACAAGTGTCTTTCTTGGTTTTTAATGCAAAGCTGGGACATTTCATTCACTGTCTTCAGGGCAGAGACAGGCGATGGGTTGCATCTTCAAAATGCTGCTCACCAGCCAGCTCTTGCCGTCCATGATCCTCTTGTCAAAGCTTGGGTCTCTGCCAGTTTATAAACAGAACACATCTTCATCCATATACTTACATGCCTGGCAGGAAATGCTCCCTCCTGCTTTTCCTTTCCCTTTCAGAGCAATTTGTTTCAGTGTTTTTAGCACACAAGAACCCAGTTTCTTCGATGTAAACAGAGATCTGCAGGGAAATAGAAGCGTTAAAAATGAATTAGCATTTGTTTGGCCTTAAAACATCTTTCATTTGTGTTAGAGCGCTGCTGAGTGTCAAAGAGGGTTTGCTAATCTCAGTTATCCCATAGGTAAGAGTTTCTTAATGGCATGGTTTTCTGATTTCTTATTATATCTTTCTATTTTTCTTTTCAAACAACAACAACAGAAATGTTGGAAAGAATGGGAGTTAGTTTCATGAACATGAACCTTAAAATCTCAAAGTGTATCACTTATTGGTGGGAACGTATTTTTTCCGTTTCATGGTGAGCTGGCTGCAGGAGGTAGAGTTGGCAACAGGTGGAAAGGAAGAGAGAGATGCTCCTTCCCTGCCTTCCATCCGTACCAAAGGCAAGCACTTACTAATGTGGGCTCTGTACTCTAGGACTTCACTGAGGTTTAGCTTCCCCTACAAAGAGCAAATTAGTCACGGAAATGTGATGGCTGTGTGTGTGTGAAGGCGGGCCACCTAGAAGCAGCTCTTCGTTTCCGTGTTTAAAACTGCTTCAGCCGAAGGTTGCCATCAAATGCGAACAACTTGCTAGACATTGGGCAGTGAAGTAAGCTATCACCACTTCAGTAAGAGGAGCTCTTTGCAGCCCTGTCTCCCGTGGTGATGCCACTGTGGGGCTCCTCTAGGGTTTGCGTTTTAAGCTTTGGCATCCTGTGGCACCAGGATGTCCTGGCTTGGGGTTAGAAGACCTATACTGTTTGGTTAAGAATCCCAGCACTCAGGAGGCAGAGGCAAGCGGATCAATGTGAGTTCAAGGCCAGCCTGGTCTACAAAGCAAGTCCAGAGAAGCCAAGGCTACACAGAGAAACCTTGTCTTGAAAAACCAAAAAAGCTGTTTGGTCTTTTGACCATCATTCCTCAGAATCACCTAGAGAAACTCTTACAAACGCAGACTCCTGACTCCATTCCAACCCCACTGAAGTGGAATCTAGTAGGCGTGGTCTGGGCCTGAGAACCTTTAGTAAATACTCAAGGTATTACAGGGTTAAGGAAGCTAAAATTTGAGACAGTTTGCCCTGATAAATAATGCTAATTAAGACATAAGTAATAAGGTCAACTCAGGCCAGCTAACCCAGGCCCAGGATGCTGCTGAAATAAACAAGAGGCCCACTGTGTTGTATTAGACATAGTCCCAGGACACTGCAATTTCAGATGCGCTTGGATACACTTTAAGGTAAATGAGGAGTAATGGGGAATTCCGTCTTTTACCTCTTATCTCTTTGAGAGAAGTTGCAGTACCAGAAGGCTCCTTTTTGTCTATAGAAACCCTCACAGGTGAATTTTTGTGTGGACAAATAAAGTTAAGGGAGGTTTAAAAAATTTTTTTTGTTATTAAAGTTTACCATCATATTTATAAAGCTTAGCTAAGTGGTTTAAAAAATTCAGTTTACTTTATTTATTTTTAGCATAGCCAATATCTATCCTGTCACTATCCTGGTTAGTTTTGTCCACTTGGCACAACAGAGTCGCCTGGGAGGAGGAAACCTCAATTGAGGATTTGCCTCCAGCTGCTTGACCTGTGGGCATGTCTGTGGGACATTTTCTTAATTGATAACTGACATCAGAGGGTCCAGCCCACTGTGGGTGGTACTATGCCTAAACAGGTGGACCTAGACTGTATAGGGAATGTAGCTGAGCAAACCAAGGAAACAGCACTCCTCCATGGTCTTTGTTTCGGCTTATCTGGAAGATAGACTGAAACCTATGAGCCAAATCACCCTTTCCTCCCAAATTCTGTGTTTTATCACTACAAAGGGAAGCTAACTAGGATTGAAATTGGTACCAGAGAGTGGGTTATTGCTGTGGTGGATCCTGATCATGTTGGGTTTTGGGAGGATTGTTGGAAGGCCTTTGAAGCTTTGGGCTAGAAAAATCTGTTGAGTACTCAAGCTTAGTAGGCTGCCCTATGGAAGTGTGATAGATAAAAATGTTGAAATAAATGCAGACCATGGAGGCCTAGCTTCTGAAATTTCAGAGGAATGTTTGAGAGACCCTCACAGATTGTACTGGGGCTGTTTGTGTGTTAAGGTTGACTTAAGAAAAAGAGGTTGCCAGTTTGAGAAGGAGACAAGAAGTGGGCATAGGAGAGGTTGGAGGGAAGAAAGGAAAGGTGATGAACCAGCCTGCCTCCATCTGAGGCTTACAAGTCATTTTATAGTAAAGACAAACTAGGCCTATTCTTGTTTATGATTAAACCTCTGTTTCTCAAGGATTTGGTTATGTCCAACCTGTCACCTTGACTATCAATGATTCTGTATTGTTTGTTCCAGGAAATGGAAACTCTGTCTTTGTTTCAAAAGTTATTGTAACCATCTTGCCACCCTACCTTTATTTCAAAAGGTTGTTATAACTACCTTGTTTGGCTACCTGTTGTTATGACTACTTTGTTACAAGCCCCTTGCAATCATGTCTTTGTTTCAGGAGGTTATTATGGTTCTGTTCTGCTCCTGTAACTCTGCCTATTTGGCATGCCAAATTTCCCATTTGGAAACCTAATACCCATAAGCTTTGAAAACCTTGTCTTCCTTATATCCAAGGCCAACCTCTTGAACTCTATCTTAGGGGGAGGCAGCCCATGTATGTGAAAAGAAAAGCTTGCTTTAATTAGCTGGGTATGATGATTTGAGTCAATGGTCTTACTCCTCACTTTGGGATTAACAAAGGGGTAAATGATATGGTTCTATTTTAAGAAAAATATATTTAAAATAGATGTTTATAAATCACAATCAATCAATTTTTGTAAGAAAAAACCCTGTAGGGAAAAAATGAAACCTTTGCTGTATCAGGGCAACAGATGCTGGTAAACTAGGGCTAAAAAAATTAGATGTGATTATTAAGAGATGAGCATCATGGAGTAGAAATCTCCTGAGAATTCTCTAGTATCTTCTCAATGTCAGCACGTAGAAGCTGTAGTCAAGAGAATGACAAGGCTATATCTCAAGCTGGCAGCCAAATTTGGTGATTTTGGTGGCATGGATGCTACAGGATCCAAGAAGTCATTGAGAGCAGCTGAACCTTGATACTTTGTGGCACCACTGGAATTTCCCTGAAGAGAGGTCATCTGTGAAGGTGCAGCCTTAGTTGCAGTGTGGACCCAAAGACTGAAGGGATCATGGAGAGAAGTTGAACCTTGTCCCTGAGAGGACAGGAAAAGCCATTGGTGAAGACGCAGCTTCACTTGTAGTGGAAACCCCAGCATATTGCTGATGACAAGACCATGGGACAATCATCAAGGACAACATAGGTGTGGAGTGGAGTTAGCCTATGAGACAAACTGTGTATGCTGTGGCAGAATTGGAGAACTTGAGGTACCAAGGCCCTTTGGAGCCCAGAAGATTGTGAGTGAGTTTCAGATGTCAGACATTGAGCTACAGGGATTTGGAGCTACACTACTGGACTTTTGTTTAAGAATGCTTGCTTTTATGCCCCAGTTCTTCAATTTTGGAGAAAGTATTCAACTTTTTATTTTTACCAGAACTCACCATTTTGGTCTTTAAGAAAAAAAAATTGAACTTTTAAACTGATGAAAAATTTAAAGACTGTGGGACCTTTGAGGTTGGACTGTGTTTTCTATTGTGGTAGCAACATGAAATCTTAAGGACACATATGAAGGGAAAAGTGGTAGTTTCATGGTGGTGTGTTTGTGTATAAAGTTCACAAGGAGTCAATTGTGCTATTTAGTTTTTTCCATACTGATGGAAGTTTCAATCAAAGAGTTACCTACATCAGACTGTCCTGTTGGGCATGCCTGTGAGACTTTTTTTTCTTACTAATCAATGTAGGAGAGTGCAGCCCATTGCAGGCAGTACCACCCCTCAACAGATGGGCCTGGGCTATATGAAAAAGCAGGCCGAGCTAAGTAATCCAGGGAAACAGCTTTCTTCCCTGTTTTCTGCTTCAGTTCTTGCCCCCAGTTTCCTTCTTTTACTTCCCTTGATGATAGACATTTATGACAAATAAACCCTTTACTCCCTCAAGTTGTTGTTGGTCAGAATGTTTTATTACAGTATCAAAAATCAAACTGGGATAGTTCAGTCCCATGTCACCAGTATCTGAGCACTGCATGATTAGTATGGTGAGTCAATGCAAAAGCTTCTGTTCTCACATGTGCACATTTACACCCACATTTCCGTCATTCACACAAATTATACTCACACTTCTGTGGGGACATATGCATCCTTACATCCACACTTCCGTGCGCTAAATGAGTGTTGATCGCTATACTTTGTTGGGGCAGATGCACATTTATCATTACACTCTGGTGAGTTACATTTATACTCATATTTCTGTCAGTTACATATGTGCACACCCACACATCTGTGGCTCACATGCACACATGCATAATCAACATCAACACTTCTGTGGCTCACGCACAAGTATACACCTATCCTTTTGTGAGTTGCAGTTGGCATTGCTGTCCTATCTCAGCTTTCTTTTAACCCAGCATCGATTTGTATCCATTCTGCATCAAGTTAACATCTTGATTTATGTGGCAAGAACAAGTTTTCATGCCCACGTGTGGGCTGACCCCTATGCTTTTTTTCTTAGAAAAAAATACCAAGTGCTTTGGGTTTTGTGTTAATGAGCATTGGAAAGCTGTCAGTTCTTACTTCAGGTTTTATTCAAGTCAATATCGCTGACCTTCACCTAATGATCTGTCACACACACACACACACACACACACACACACACACACACACACACACCTGAGATCAAAAGTGGAAAAACAGAAACAAGAAAGGGTGGGAGGAAGTAGTTTGTAACTTATCTTTTATCTAAGATGAGTAAGATCACTTCAAAGAAGACCAAGGAAAGCCCTGGAAAGCCCTAGATTGTTATTAGGCTAATAGATGCTGCATTTTTTTTTCAGTGTGCTTTTCCTTTTTTTGTGGGGTAAAGCTAATTTATATAAAAGATGTTTTCAATTGAGAACCTTTCCAATGTGTGTTGTAACCTCTTCGGACAGGAGTGGATGGATCGCTCCTGGCACATGTGTGTCTTCTGCACATTTCTACATCACGAAGATTGACCAGTACTCTTGCTTTGTCTGGATGTCTCTTTAGCAATAAAATATCCCTTGATACAGAAAACCTCATCTTGGAAAAAAAAAAAACAGGATGGCTGGTTATTCTAAATCTGTCTAGGATCTATCTGATTACACAGGTATTTTTTTTTAAAAAGCATTAAAATTTAATATATTTTTTATTTGTATCTTAAAGTATATTGTGTTTCTATCATATGTAATAGTCTACAACTTTTAGTAAATGCACACAGTAATGATCTCTTTATGGTATTTTACATATGTATATTATTCTATGTATGTTCAATGTCTTTGTACATTTTCTCCCTACCTTCTCTTTCCCCCTATAGTTTTCCTTCTACCCCACAAATGTAGCCTTCTTCTGCCATTGTACATCTGTCACACACAGACATCCTGCACACAAGAGACCATTCAACAGTTGCCGTTTCCTTTTCTTCTCATTATTTTCTGTTGTCCCATCCTTCACTTAGACCCGTTTTTCCTCCCCCCGCCACAGTCCTATTCAGCTTTCTTATAGACAGATGTTTTCTAGCATGACGTTTAATTTTCAACAATGGTCTGTTCTTTAATGGAAATCTATAGTTCTGTCTATATAAGCATACTTCTATGCTGATGCCGTATACGTAAATGGAAAGGCAATTAAAAACTGAGTCTCATAGGTGGCAGTGCAGATTCAGATGCCTGTTAAATTAACCCAAATCTTGGGTTAGAGCGATTGTTAGTTTCTGGGTTCAGCATTTCCCTTCCAGACGATTGATGCTCAGAGAAGATTGTGCCTTTCTTGTGCAGTCTGCACAGTAAGAAAGAGTCAAGATCTAGAACTTCGCTTCCCTTGACTTTTAAGCATAGATTTTTAGTTCCAATGTGTTTGAAAGTTGCCCTGCCTCTTGAAACAATTGTCTGACTCTGAAAGATGTGGCATCTTTGGGCTTGAGAGAAGCTGTCTCAGGTTGTGTTGATTGCTGCATGAGGTTATGAATTAATAGTGGGAAGCAGTGGCCGGTTCCTCTCCCATGGTGAAGCCATCTCCCCTCATGATCATAAGCATTGCTTCTTTTTAAAAATTTTTTAATATTTTTTTAATTTATTAACATTACATCTCAGTTGTTAGCCTGTCCCTTGTATCCTCCCATTTCTCCCTCTCTCCTGCTTTCCCCCTACTCCCTTCCCCTATGACTGTGACTGAGGGGGATTTCCTCCCCCTGTATATACTCATAGGGTATCAAGACTTTTCTTGGTAACCTGCTATCCTTCCTCTGAGTGCCAGCAGGCCTCCCCATCCAGGGGACGTGGTCAAAAATGGGGCACCAGAGTTCGTGATGCACTGCTTCTTGCTCAGAGAAAATGAGGTTCAGAAGTGTGTACACTTCTGATGTTGGTGTTACCTATTCCTGTTATTTCTATTAATATTTCCAATTAAAATTTATCTTGAAATAAGAAGGTGAAAGCAGCACATGCTGATTGCTTTGTTTAGTAGGCATGCACATAAATGTTAAATGTTAGTTTCTCCAAAGACTTACACCCTATCTGAAGTCAATATTTTATTTATAGATGAAGCTCAATATTCTGAGGCAGAGTCCGCATCTACCATCTGTTCTCTTCTATCTTTTCCATTAGATCTAGGGGGGAGGGCTCTAAAAACAGAATCTTAAATTTAACTTGAAAAATCCCAAAGCTGAGCCAATGTTTTCAATGAGTGATCAGTCCCTGATGACTGTCTTACACTTGGTCTTTTTTTTTTTTTCCAGACTGAATCGTAGAATTAAAATGGACTTTCTCCTCAGAGATGTTGATCAGGCTTTAACATGCCCGTAAAGACTCAGTGTTGTTCAATTAGTTGAGGAGAGAAAATTGTTGCTTATTTTTCTTTGGTGTCTAATTTTATTTCCGTAACTAAATGCACCAATAAATGTCTTTATTGGGATTAAGAGCGGGGCTCAGTAGGTGAGGCGCTTGCTGTATAAGCCTGAGGCCTGCACCTAATAAATACGAAATGCGTTTGCAAGCCTGCCTGACATCCCAGCACATGAGAGGTGGATACAGGATCCCCAGAGCCAGTTGGCTAGCTAGAACAGCCACAGGGGGTCAAGGTTCAAGTAAGGGATGCTGCCTCAATACATACAAATTGAAGAAGATGCCTGATATCAAACCCCGACTCTGCAGTCATACGGGCACACATACGTGCACATACACCTTCCTCCTTATGCCCATGCTCATGCAGACAGTGTGCACACATGTACAAACACTGTATACATACATATGCAAATGAGAATTTTTTATTATATTTGTTCTTATATTAAAAAAACAAACAAACAAGCCTTGTAAATCAGCATTACTCAATGTCCCAGAATGATTAGGGCGTAAAAGAGAGTTTTCATTCCACCGTGGCTTTTTAATTTGATGGTTTATGGATGCAGATACCTCCTAATGCACCCTTGCTGTTGTTCTCACGGGCATCTACCAGAATGAATTAACCATGACCTTCTCAAGATGAATGTACAAAGGATTTCTAGACAAGGGTGATTTGGGACGGTGCTGACCAAGGCTGACTCGCCTTCTGGGTAAACCAGTCTTCCTAAACACAATCTGGCCTACATGGATGCGGAGCTGCACAGGGCCCCCCGGCAACTGTCATCTTGATTTTTGCTTATCTCTTCTTTGTTAGGGAATCATCCAGGATGGCAAGATCATCTTCATGCCGAACGGGTTCATCACACAGTGTCCCAACCTCAATCGCAGTAAGTGGCACTTAGACATTTCTGAATTTAATATTGTGTGACTTGCTCCTAGTGTCAGACAGAAACATCTGGAAGGATACGCAGAAATTATTTAAGATTGACTTTGGAGGAGATGAAGACAGTAAAAGGATTATCTGTCATAGATATTACTGTGTCTTCAAGTTTGAAAAAAGATTTTGTTATTTTAGAATTACAATTTGAAGGTAAGAAAGGATTAGACAATGGGTTCTCTATGTTAGAACAAATAAATATATTTAATATAATTATATAAATGTATATTTAATTTAAGAATATATTTCTCAAAAAATTATTCTTTAAATTTTTGACCTGGGTATGAGTCACTCTTAGAAATTTCCTTCTTTTTTTTTTCAGTTATTTTTCAATACATATGAAGATTTAGTTTAAAAATATCATGTTCTTTTCAGTTAATGGCCTCCTTCTTTTCATGTTATTATTATTAGTAAGAGTGAGGGAAACAGTATCAGGACCAGAGATCTTCTGTCATTTCCCTCAAATTTTGACCTCAAGAAAGCAAAAACCCTTGTGTAGTTATATAACTCTTGTTGAAATTTCTCTCTCTCTTTCATTTGAGCACAAGATCAACAGCTACTTTCTGTTGTTTTTTTTTTTATTGAGCTTGCCCAACATGCAGCGATTTCCTGAGCCTGGTTCAAGGAATAATGGATTTACAAGAGCTTTTGGCCAAGATGACTGCAAAAGTAGGTGTCTAAATTCACTGATATTACGTCTCTCGTCTCTCTGTCCTACCTGGCATCCAGAGCAATATGTTTTAATGGAAACACTTTCAGCTGGGCATGTGCAAAGTGCTATGACAAAATGTTTCATTCTTGCTTGAAATGGGACTGCCCATGGTAAACACAACTATCGAGGTCTTTGATACAGTTGGGCTGTATCACAGTGGCTTTCTGGGAAGCGCTGGGAAACGGAATGCAGCCTGTGTCACTGTAGGTTCCTTGTGAATGAAAAGGAAATTTGCCCAGTGGCTAGGAGAGCAGTAACAATAAGAGATGATGTATGGGCAGAGTCACTGCAGCTTGGGAGCTAATGCGTTTTGGATGTAAGAATAATTGGCAATAATCAGGAGGGTCAAACAGCTATCCCAGGCAGATATCTGTCATGGGAAGGCATTTCATCAAGCTTCTAATATGTGACTCATTGTCAGATTGGTCCTGAGTTAAACGGAGGGGCAAAGACACCTTCGCACTTCATCGTTTATGCAGCAGACATTGTGTGTGGCTCTGGGATGTTCCCAGGCCCCTTGTTAGACACGAAATGGCAATGATGAACAAAACAACCCCTCAGAAATGTTCATGTTGAGTCGATGAGCCCCAGATGTAAATAACTAGGTCCTCTCATATGTATTCATGAAGCATGGTTTCACATGAAAAGCCAAAGCCTTGTAGAAAAGGGCACTGGGAAAAAAAAAAAAGAAAGAAACGAAATGAAACAAAACAAAACAGAACAAAATAGAAAATGCTGTTGTTATGGTCGTAATCACTCCTGGACATGGATTCTTGCCTAGGGCAAAAGAAGAATTAGGTTGGGCCTGAGAGACATTATACTCCGCAAAAGTAAGAATTTTAATGACAGTGAAATGAAACATTAGTCCCCTTCCACCTGTGGCTGACTGCTGCTGGCCCTCAGTGGTGGCAAGTGGCTATGTGTGTGTGTGGATGTGGGCCAGAGACGAGGAGCCACAGATCAAGGCTGAGACAACCTTTCTATCTCAGACTAGACTTTTGGTCAAGACATCTTTGTGCTTGTGTGCGTGTGTGCCTGTGTGTGTGCATGTGCATGTGCGTGTGCGCCTGTGTGTGTGCATGTGCATGTGCGTGTGCGTGTGCGTGTGCATGTGTGTGTGTGTGTGTGCATGTAGGTGGGTGCATCCATGCATAAGTGTAAATGCTGAAAATCAATATTGCCATTTCCCCCGAGTCACTTTCCACCTTAGCTTTTGAGACAGTGTCTCGCTATACCTGGAGCTTGCCTATCAACTGTATTGGTTGCCTAGTGAGCCCCAGAAACCCTCCTGTCTCTGCAACCCCATTGCTGATATAATCAGGCCAACACAGCTGCCTCTTTACCCGGGCAATGGAAATATAAAGTCAGGTCTTGAAGTCTGCACACTAAGCACGGAAGCTACCAAACTATCTTCCAAGTGCCCCAACCAAATCCTCTTTTTCTTTTTTCTGGAAAAGAGAGAAAATACTTTTATAAAGAGAAAGATGGAGTCTGAAGCAGGAGTCCTAAAACATTAGCTTTTCACCTTCAGTGTGTGGAGGAAATTTGAGTCGCAGGCAATTATTCGCCAGTTCAGCTTGTGGCACACAGAGGCTTTTATGTGGCATTGTCTGCAGCAGCTTGATCTCAATACTGGTAATTATATTTTAGCATGCTAGCACATTTTTAGAACAAGACACGTGCCACTCAGCCTCAGGTGGTGGCTGGCCCCCGTTCTCAGCCCCAGGAATGCTCTTTTCTTTCCCATTCTCTCCCATTGTGGGCAATGCCATTTTTTCCCTTTTGAACTGTGCATGGTCTCAGAGCCATGAGGAACTCTAACCTTCAAACATTATTATATAAAATGGGAGTTGGTGAAGTGGAAGACATTTAATTGTGGGAAATTATAAGATAAAAATAGTTTCATTCACCTTCTAAACCTGCTACCTTTGTGCTTTGTGGATGTATAAGTCTGTTCCTCCCAAACTAGATAGATGTGTAATCCTGCAAGGGACTTCTTCCATTTTCACTGCATTGTTTGGAGTCCATGGTAATATAGAATGGGAACTGGACACAGAGGGACACACACACACACACACACACACACACACACACACACACACACACATCTAACTAGCCAATTGTGAGCTTTTAGAGGCTAAGAGGTGAAATTTAGGATACTATATATCCTAAATTTAGGAATTTAGGAAACTATATTTTATTAAAATATAATTGTGTATAACCTAAAATGCAACCATTGAAAATGAGAAAACCATTCTTAGCTTACAGGCTGTACAAAAATAAATGGCAGATGAGATTTAGCCTGTGGAACTTGAGTTCTCAGCCATTGATGTGGAATAAACGGGAAACTTATACATTAGGTAAATGTATTGAGCAGTCTCTATATGTCTGGCCCAACGCTTATCTCTTATGTGTGCTATCCCCTTAATTCTCCAAATAGTTCTGAGGGTATAGTTCAGTGTGTTAGCATACTTCCCAGAGGGGAAGACTGAGGGTCAGGATGGGTAGGTAGCCAGCTCTTCCTGAGACAGTGGAAGACAGATCCAAGACCAGAGCCCAAGATTCTTGATCTTGATATTCTGGACACATCGAAGACAAGTTTATGGTTAGAGAAAAGAGCATTGTAAAGAGGAATAAGATAAAATGTGAAGAAGGGAAGAGGTGCGTATTAAGAGGTGGATAGCAAGAGGATGAAGGCCTCAGGAAAGAGAAGGAATTAAAGAAAGGACCACGTCACAGAGCCACGCCCACCCTCAGAGTCACTGTAGGGAGTGAATGCAGAGCAGCAGCCTGCAACCACTGGGGAGGAGGAAGTCTCAGGCAGGAACAAGACCATTTACCTCTCCCTTTGCCTCTGAACTGCTTGTTTTCTTTGGAAACTGGTGGTTCTTTGAGCCCTGGGTTGACATTGTGTATGCTCCTGCAAAGATGATGAGGACCTTTCTGTTTATCTCACCTGACTGCACAGAAGCACTCTCCCAGCCTAGGGCCGCCAAGGCGAAGGCTGTGGGAGGAATTTGTAAAGAATTTCCCAAGAATAAGGTTTTCTCCCTCCTGCCAGTGGTAAAATAGGAACAGGACGCTTTTCTGTGATTTGTAAGGCTTCCCCTTTCTGTGCTATGTGCAAGGGTTACTTTCTTTTCATCCACTCACAGTTGAGGGTGTAACCTTTCACAGCCTCACTTTTGCACAGAAGTTTTCCTTAAGGGTCATGTGTAGACTATATTGTCTATCTATTCTCCTTTTCTTCCTATGCAACCATCAAGATGGGAGCCCAAGGGCTCTGTGCTTCGGTAGAAACCTTCAGGGTATGGTTGGGTTTGGTGCTTGCTGGTCACCTGGGTTTCCTTCTCTCATTTTGCTTTAGCTTTTGTGTCTTTCTTTTGAGCTGCATCAATGGTGACTTTTGAGATTTTTACTTATGTGTTAGACACAGGATTTTAGTTCATCCAAACAGAGAAGTCCTTCAGGGCATCTGATCTACCATCTTGGTGGAAACAACTCATCATTTATCCTGTGGGCAGATTGAAGGATATGGAGTCTGGAGATGTGAGGCCAACTGGATGTTAAATACGGTTCCAAAGATGCAAAGAGAATTGGATGGCATCAAGTCTAGTTGGAGACAGGGTTTGTCTTCAATTAAGTAAACCTGGTGTGACAAGTGTTAGCGGGTGTGACTGGAGCTGGGCCTGGGTTACCCAGCAGCTATGAATAAGACACAAATGTAATTAGAGAGCTCAGGGCAGAGATGGGGACAGGACTTTGCAATCATACCGATCTGATCCTCAGCCACCTTTTCTCATTCTTGTGGGTGTTCCTAGTCTTGAACAAGCTATTGGACTTTTCCAGCTGCCACATCCCGATCTGTAGAGATAATTAGTCCTGACATCAGCCTAGGAGCTTTGGTACAGGATAGAAGATGTACATTCAGTGAGCTTTGGCTGCTATTCATACTGGTAAACCAGGAAAGACCAGTAGTCTCTAGGGAAATGCACACCTTCCTCAGTGGTTAGACATCACAGACACCAGTGACGTCTCCTGGGTGCTGTGGGGACTTCCATCTACAGCAGGAACAGAAAGGACTTGAAAAGATATTTCATATGTAGCTTTCCTGACCTGGGTCGTAGTAGAAACCTTGGAGTCCTCCTGGAGAGCAAGTCCAGGACGCAGTGCCACCCCTGGTCCTGAGTTGATTAAAAAAGAAAGCCGAGCAAGCCCTGAGAGGAAGTGAGTGAATAGCACCCATCCACGGACTCTACATCAGTTCCTGCCTTCAGGCTCCCACTTTGGATTTGCCTTGGCTTCTGTTCATGATAGACAGTAAACTATATGGCGAAACGAACTTTCTCTTCTCAAGCTGCTTTTGGTTCTGGTCTTTCTCACCACCAGTGAAAAGTAACTAAAACATTGTCTTCTCAAGAGTGACTTAATTTCCTTATATGACTGTCTCCACTTGCATCCATTTTATCTATCCATTGCTTTGTTGTTTAAAATGTTGGTTGGTTCTACAACTTAGCTTTGTGAACAGTGGTGCAGAGGACATTGACATGCAGGTCTTCCTGGGATGTGTTGATGTTGAGTCTTTTGGGTAATTACTGAGAAGTGGCATAGCTTGGTCATATAGTACATCTGCTTTACGGAAGTCCGACACTGGTTTCCATAGTAACTGGACTAGCGCATGCTCTCACTCTGTAAGGCTCCCTTTTATCTGCACCCTCCCCAGCTGTTGCTTTTACTTGTGTTCTTGTTAGCTGCCCTTCTGACTGGCATGAGCTGAGCTCTCTCACCCTATCCCTCACATTTTCAGAAGTCTGAAGATTGTGACCAGTTGACAAATAAAAGCGACCACACTCACAATGGGGGCAAATGTTTTCTCATATCCTTATTGGCCATTTGTACCCCATCCCTTGATGAAGGTCTTTTCCTTCATTAAGCCTATATGTTGGTATTTTTGGTGTTTAGTTTGTGGAGTTCTGTGACACTGAGTTCTGATGTTCATCAGGGCCAGCTAGACTTTCTATGACTGGCAATTCCTTTTGAAAATTACATTTACTTACATATTTCTGTTTACAGGCACGCATGTGCATGTGGCACAATGCCTATGTGCTGGTCAGATAAGCACCGAGGTTCCTTCCTTCTATCATGTGCTTTCTGAAACTCAGTTCTTCATGCTCGGCAGCAAGCAGCTTTACTTGTTACACCAGCTCGCCAGCTCCTAGGGTTGGGATTCCTTGATTACTTCTGTTTCACTCTCTGAAATCCGTGTAGGCAAATCAAGTCCCACTTAGAGTGGCATTTCAAGCTAGGGCATATTTCCTTCTGAGGCCTTTCTTGTTTGAGGAACTCAGTGATGATTTTTCCAATTAAGCTTGCAGGCTTACCAGTGGAAGATTTACATTTTTCTCCCATCTGTATGACACACACCAAATAGTACTTGAAAGCAAAAAGGCAATCTACTCTATGACTAACGTACCCGGACCCATTCATTGACCTCTTCCTGTGAAAAAGCCCTCCTGTGCTGTCTGTCTTCGAGTGTGTAGAGCCAGGAATAAATGATTCAGCCCATGTGGCTTAGATAAGGGCAAGAACAAAGGCAAACAAGACAGAAATGCAGACCTGAAACCGTATCTGTTTGGGATCTCAGGCATTTTCAGAGAGAGGCAGTTGTGTAGAAATAGCTTTTGAAAATGAATTTGTATAAATTCAGAATGCTCCCACCAATAGCAGCAAATGTAATTCATTTCTTTCTGACTCAGAGCTGTTTGTCTCCTTTATTGTTGTTATAGGATTTAGCAGGGGGAAAGAAGGCAAGATTACATATTAAATGCCTTTGAAAAATTAGATTTTTTTTTAATCTTAATATCCCTTTGCCTTTGTTATCTGCCTGTTACACCCTCCTTATTATAAAGGTTAGGGATTTTTTCCATGTTGCTAGAAAGAACTAAACATATTAAAAGTCAAGAGACAGTTCAGACAGGGAAACAAAATGCACCACATTAGAAGTGAAGTTTTCTCAGGTCTGGAGTCTCACGGGTGGACATAGCTCAGCTTTGTTGGATGGGCATCAGCCCCTGCAAAAGGCTGACCTCAGGTAAGTGCCCATGTCACAGAACTTCAGCAGATAGAGCTCCCTCTCAGATCATGGGGTCTTCAAGGACTTTCCTTCCTGGTGTCACACAGACACTGGACTTGCTCCAGACTTTCAGAGTGAGGGCACACACACACTGCCTGTCGAGATCACAGCCCCCCATAGGAGCCACCTTCAGCAGGCGTGCCTAGCTCACCTCTGTTTTTGTTGGAACTACTGGGGCTAATACACGGAATAAAAGTAGTGAGTGATGAGCTGTCGTTTCATTATCTTTGATGTATGTGTGGTTTGGTTATTTAACCTCAGCAGACTCTTGGAAGTATATTTTATCTGTGCTTCCTAAAGAATTCCCAACGATCTTAATTACCATAGATTCTAGAAACTCTATAATTAGGCCGGAGCTTTAAGTAAAATGCAAAGCTTTGGGAGATCATACATATTAGAAAGACCTGTAGGAAGTTCAAAGCGAGTCAGTCAGTTCTTAGCTCCAGGGTGAACATGGACCATGTAGGTAGTTAAGGGGCCTGCTTTCTCTGTGGTTTGCCATCTCACCAGCAACAAAGGCCACATTCCCCTGAGAAATTACAAGTGCTTGGAGGAAAAGGATGAAAGAAGCGGCCTCAAATGACCGTCCCATAGCTTAGAATTACACATGGCCTCTGTTTTCAGAAAGTAATGCCGTTTAAAGGCATGGGGAAAGGCCATGAAACTGACTGTGTGCTGTGCCTCGTTTTCTCCAGTGGTGTAGCCCCTGATGGGTTGCTCTTGCACCAGTTAACCTCCCACCTATGCTTGGATGAGAAACTACAGATAAACTCAGTGGGTCACACATAGAGAGACCACATGGAAACAGGAGGTGGCCTTGCTGAGAAGAAGGGTTCGGGGCGGGGGCAATGAGGGAGGAGAACGGGGCATGTGTGAAGATGACTAAATTCGTTATAGAAATGTATAGAACTGTTTCACAATAAAAATATTGACAAAAGGAAGATGGTGAGACTGGTTGTTTCCCAGGCTCACCATGATACCCAAAGTATTGGCTTGAAAAAAGTCATCGTTGGAGCAAAGGTTACTCGAGTCTCTAAGGGGAACACGTGCAAGGCATTGGAACTGTAGGTGTGACTTAGAAGGAAAAGAGAACTTAGGAGTTGGTACTTGATTCTTGTGAGGACACTCTTCATGTGAGGGAAGTAGGAGATGGGGAGGCTGAGTCAGTCTTCCATATGGATGTCACAATGGATACCCCACACCTCAGGTGTTCGTTGATTTTCCTTGTCTTTCTTTTTCTTCTCTCCTTCCTTCTTCCTTCTCTTCTCCCTCCCTCCCTTCTTCCTTCTCTTCCCCTCCCTCCCTTCTTCCCCCCTCCCTCCCTCCCTCTCCCCACCCTCCCTCCCTCCCTCCTTCCCTTCCTTCCTTTTCTGGTGATGCCATGGAGGAAAACAGGCTTCGCACATGCCAGGCAGGTGCTCTCCCACTGAGCAGCATTTCAGCTCTAGGCTGTGTTTTTGAAGGAAAACTTCAGTAAGCTAGATGGCTAAATGAAGATCAGTTAAGAATTGGAGACACATGCAGAGGTGCTTTTAATTAAACCTAGTGAGGCCAGGGATACCTTAGATGCCCAAAGGTAACACTTGCCCGGACTGGGGTCAAGGGCAAGGTGAAACCATGAGGACCTCAGCTGTCTTATGGTAAGGCTTGTTTAGGATGAGGTCAAAGAAAAAACATCCAAGAGGGGAAAGGAGAAGGTTTTTTTTTTTAAATTCCATATCAAGAGGATTGTTTCAGACATGCTAAGCTGACTCCAAAGCAGCTTTCACTGGAGGGTGATGAGTGTGCCAGCCCCCGAGATAATCATGCTCTGGGCTTCCATGAGGCTGCATGAGCTGTCTTTTCCCTTCGAATGTAGGTAGATTAAGACTCTGGTTAATAGCAATGAAAAACTTTCCCAGAGAAGTGTGTGTGTGTGTGTGTGTGTGTGTGTGTGTGTGTGTGTGTGTGTGTGTGTGTGTGTGCCCTTGAACTAGGAGCCCATCGCTTCACTAGTTTGGCTAATGAACTTCAGAGATCTGTCTCCATCTTCCTCACATCATGGCTACAGACAACTGCTGCACCCAGCTTTGACCTGGGAGCTGGGGATGGAACTCATGACGTCGTGCTTACCTGGCACACACTGTACTTACTGAGCCATCCCTGTTCCTTTCCCATAAGCAAGCAAGCAAAGGAGCACACAAACAAAAACTCCTCATCTCAGCTGGGGGTGGTGGTGGTTCTTGTTTTCCTGGTCTTCCTCTGAGTGTTCAGATGCATTTCAGGGTATTCTGTGTGGGGACACTGACCTGACACTTAGCTCTCTAGTGGTTTTCTTTTCTTGCTGCAAGTCCCCAGAATTTTCATCCAAAGGGAAGTTATGTCTTCGCTCTTGCAAACTGCACAGAGAGGACGTGGGAGACAGATGTGAGTGCACCAGGCTGCTCAATTAAATCTCTACTCACCATCCTAATCAGCTCCCGAGATCACCCTCATTGCCAGCACATCTGTGTGGTTTGCGCTATAAGCACACGCTGTCATGGATACCCACGAGGCACCAGAGATGTCATTTAATGTCTCATTTGATGTTCATTAGACCACGGGAGACAACATGTCTTCAATTTAGTGTGATTTTTTTACCTTTGTGAAAACTAGAAAATAGATTCTTCTAAGAATCAGCAAATTACTCAGCAAATTTTTTTTCTCTCTCTCTCCCTGCTTGGATAATTTTTTCCCCCTTCTTACTATTAGCTTTGCTGGGACAGTACAATTGAATCACACAAATTACACTCACTAAATCTTTTCTGCAGCTGAATTATGCAGAGACAAGACTTGGTCAACTGGAAAATTGCCACTGTGAGAAGACCTGCCAAGTGAGCGGGCTGCTCTACAGGGACCAAGACTCCTGGGTGGATGGTGACAACTGCAGGAACTGCACATGCAAAGTAAGTCCCTAGCTAAAGTCTTCTCATCCAGGCACAGGTCTCGCGGGACAGAGTGTGGCTCGGCTACTTAGCACATACGCTGCGCCCTTTGTACCGACTCTCCTTTACTAACTGCAGCGATTCCCAAATACTGGAAACGGAAGTCTACTTCTTTAGATACGCTTTGATCTAACTTTGTGTTTAGGTAGCTTACTATCTGGACTTTGAGAGTCAGGGTTGGAGGGAGGCAGAACCTTCCTTTGATTTCCAGACTTAACAGGCGCTTTATTCCCTGCTTCTTTCTCCTAGAGTACATAGGATTTAATTTCACTATTTTTAATTATGTGTACTCATGTTTGCCTCTGCGTGTGAGGGTGGTGCGTGTGACTGTAGGTTGTCCCAGGAGCCACTAGTGTTCCAGTTCCTCTGGGGCTAGAGTTACAAGTGCTTATGAGTTACCCAACATGAGTGCTGGGAAGTGAACCCAGAACCCACGAAAGGGCGGTATGCACTCTTAAGGGCTGAGTCACCTTTCTAGGTCCCCTCCCCACCACAAACTTTTAACAGTTTAATTAATCTCCCAAGGTTTGTATTATAATCGTGCAAGATGTCTATTCCTAAAAACTACAGATGCCCCTCCTCTCTTTGCCCTAAAGAATATCCATCATCTGCAGACTCCTCCAGCTTCAGAAAAATCAGAAGAACCCCACCTCTAAATTAGTATGTAAACCCTGCCCTGTTGAAGTTACTTGATAAATATCTAAAGAATGCCATTGTTTGTGCAGGAAAACACCAAATGGATTGTTAGAGCCTTAAAAGTGATTGACAGGGTCTGCGAAAGGTGTTATTTATATTCTCACAGAAATAGGCTTTTTGTTTTCTGCCTAATCTACTTAGTCCACATGGGTGGATGGTTGAAGCCAGCGATGTTTATCAGAAAAGTAATTGAGGTGACGCAGGTTCATTCGGGCTGGAGAGAACACTTTATTTGTGGCTATGGAGGAGCCTGGGTATTCTCCACACTGCTGTGTCTCCTGAGGTTCTGGAGAAGAGAGATGAACTTTTTCAGAAACAGGCTTGTTCAGCGGACACCTCAAGGCCCCTTTCTCTCTGTCTTTCCCTTCTCAGAGTGGTGCAGTGGAGTGCCGAAGGATGTCCTGTCCGCCACTCAACTGTTCCCCAGACTCGCTTCCTGTGCACATTTCCGGCCAGTGTTGTAAAGTCTGCAGGCGTAAGTACTCTCCGAGGGTCAGAATGATCCTCTGTGCTTTTTTGAGTTATTTCTTTTCCTCTCCTTCAGGACCCAGCTAACATTTAGGAATTAAAGTGGTGACAGCTGATCTGATACCGGATAAGCAGGGCTGAACATTTCCATCCCTGTCATTGCAGCGGACACTGAGGTGCAGGCTTCCCCTCTTCAGACATGGCCCTGCACCCACCCTAATCACTGTCCCCCATTTCTTATGTCTGAAGTGACCAAGTCGCTTCTCCAGGCTCAAACACCAGATTGGACTTGAAGTGTGAATGCACAACACCCAAGTTTACGTGGCTCAGTCTTCTAGTTTTGAAGTTAAGGGACAAACTCTGCACTTAGTTTTTCTGAGGCTTTGGGCATATCTGTTGTTATTAGGGTACTTTTATGGGAAATTAATTTAAAACACTGAAACATTTTTTTTTTCTTCATTGGCCAATCCAAGTACTGATGATTTTAAAAATGCCTTTCCAGGTTAGAGAGCTGGCTCAGTGGCTAAGACCACTTGCTGCTCTTGCAGAGGACTCAGATTCAACTGTCAGCACGCACATGGCATCTCATGCTATCTGTCACTCCAGTTCTAAGGGAAGTGACACCTCCTTTTGGTCTCTCCAGGCCTTGGTACTAACATGTCGCACATACATATATACAGGCACCCGTGTGTGTACATTAAAAAAAAAATCTTAAAATTTACCCTTCACCACCATTGCAGAGGACACTATTTACAATGAGACAGTGAGATGAACGCAAGGTAAACTAAGAGTGAGAGACTGCTGCACGCGCCCGCTGTATGATGATGGGTTATGCTGGACAGCTCTGCTCAATAAATCAAGTAGCACACCACATGCTGGCGAGGATGTGAAGAGAGAGGAACACACCTTCATTGCTGGTGGGAATGCAGACAAGTGCAGCCACTTTGGAAACCTGTCTGGAGCTATCTCAGAAAACTGGGAATAGGGCTTCCTCAGGACCCAGCTATTCCACTCCTTGGAATATACCCAGAAGATGCTCCAGCACACAACAAGAAAATTCGCTCAACCATGTTCATAGCAGCCTTATTCATAATAGCCAGAACATGGAAACAGCCTAAGTGTCCCTCACTAGAAGAATGGATAAAGAAATTGTGGTACATATACACTATGGAATACTACTCAGCTATTAAAAACAAGGAATTCCTGAAATTTATGGATAAATGGATTGAGCTAGAAATGATCACAATGAGTGAGTTAACCCAGAAGTAGAAAGACTCAAATGGTTTATACTCACTTATATCTGCATATTAGCCCAAGGGGCATGTCCCACGAAAGCCTTCACTTACCAGGAAACGGAGACAGAGGGGAGGACATTCTATTGGGACTCTAGATGAGAGAAGCATGGGAGAAGAGCAAAGTAGAAGGATCCAGGGGGTCCTAGAAACCTATAAGAAGAACATTATGATCGGCAGATTTGGGCCCAGGGGTCCCGCTCAAACTATGGCACCAGCCAAGGTCAATACAGGCCGTAAACTACAAACCCCTACCCAGATCTAGCCAATGGACAGGACATTCTCCACAGTTGAGTGGAGAGTGGGGTATGACTTTCACATGTACTCTGGTGCCTCATATTTGACCATGTCCCCTGGAGGAGGAGACCTGGTGGCACTCAGAGGAAGGATAGCAGGTTACCAAGAAGAGATCCTATGAGCATATACAGGAGGAGGAAATCCCTCTCAGGCACAGTCATAGGGGAGGGGAATAAGGGGAAAATGGGAGGGAGGGAAGAATGGGAGGATACAAGGGATGTGATAACCATTGAGATGTAACAAGAATAAATTAATAAGAAAAATTAAAAAAGATAAAAATATCTTAGAAAAAATAAATCAAGTAGCATATTCTAAACATCCCATTTTACTAGAAGCTCAGGCATAAGGGAATCAGTTTCCCAAGGCCACAAGGCTATCGAGCTTTGCTGAATACAAACCCTCTAGGTTTTTCATAAAAAATGCATAAGATGTACAGAGAAAACTTCTGGGTAGAAATGTGGCAGTCGAGCTGGGGGCTACCTACCCTGCAGTCCCACAGTGGGAACACAGAGTAGAGTAGTTAGGAATCCGAAGCCACCCTCAGCTAGGTAGTTTGAGTTTGAGGCTTGCCTAGCTACATGAGACTCTGTTTCAAAAAATGACAACGGCAAAACAACACCCCAGACAAAAAAAGCAGGCAGGCAGGCAGGCAAACAAATGGGACTTACATATTCTACTTTGATGACTTAACCATCATCACCTAAACGCATCCACATACCTGTAAAGACAACGGATCTTAGAGTTTCAGGTTCCCAGTGTTTTCCTGTTACATGTAACCACTTCCAAGTTCTCAAAAGTCTAGGTTGTTTTCCAGTTTTCACTGTTATAAGGGGCTCTATGATAATGCGTTTCATACAGAAACACTTTTTTGATTATTTTGAATTTCCTTAGTATAAGATCATCCAACGGAGAATGATCGAGCTGCGAACGGACACTAGGAAGACTATGATGCTGTGCATTTATTTAAAGGGGGTCGGGGTAGGTACATGCGGGAGTCAGAGGGCAACTTGTGGCCATCAGTTCTCACTTTCCATCGTGTGTGTTCAGGGAATGAACTCATATCCGCCTTGGCAATCAGTGACTTTACCTGCTGAGCCATCTTGCTGGCCTTCAAGACATTTGTTACATATAATTAATTTCTCTTTATTATATATGAGAGAGATGGGCATTTTTCTGTATTCCAGCGCACTTGAGAAGTGCCAAGCTATGAGATGGTCCCAGAAAGTTGTTCCCTTTTCCCAAGGTGCTGAGGCACAACCTAATGACAATGGTAGAGTTTTGTATTTATGTGGAGTTCAGACCACATTGGTTGGAAAGAGGCCATCTTCTCAGTGAGTCTCAGCGATGCTTTGATGTGGTCAGAGGTTAAGTGAGAGGGAATACAAATGCAATAAATTAATATTGAATATACCTCTAAAGTTAAAGGCTTGATAACTTCTGGCCTGAAAGATCTTTTATTTCTTTCTGGTCTTTACATAGACCTCTCCTTAGGTACTTTTGGGTTTGGATGTCTGGAATAATTGTGAAAGAGCCTTCCCTACACCAAAGAAGCTCCCCATGAGCCAGGTTGCAGCATCCAAACAAGTTGCAGCATCCAAACCCGAAGTGTGACAGTTTTAGTGCTATGTACACACATGCATTTTTAGGGATGCTTCATAGGCAACAGCTTAACAGGGTACTTAGGAATGAGAAGTTTTTTAGGTGTCTGAGTAAGAATCTACATATCAGAGGAAAACACACATGTAAAATCATGGAATTGAACAGAATTGGTGTTTTGATTTAATAATTAAATCCACTGTGTGGCCGGCTCAGTGGATAAAAACACTGGCTACTCTTGCAAAACACTTAGGGCTGTTTTCCAGCATCCACATGACAACTCACAGTTGCCTGTAACTTCAGTTCCAGAGGATCTGATGCCCTCTAGCCTCCTTGGACACCTACGTGCATGTGGTATACATACAGGTACACAGGTGCACACATATAGACATTTTTTTTTAAATGAAGTGCTCAAGCAAGGCCATGGTATGCTCGGAGAAATGACTTAAAGAAGAGCATTGGGTCAGCAGAGCTGCAGGCACTGGTCAAGCCTGGGACTTGGACATACTCCAGGAAAAGGTGATGTGGCAGTCAGGCAGAGCCTGCCTGGGGAGAGGAAGGGAAAGGGTGGCTGTGGCTGACGGCTAAAGGATATGGTATATAAGCATTGCTTTATGGGAGTGTCTGTGAGAGAGCAGGAACCATCATTTTGAACAAGAGCCCAGAGGAGACAAGCAAAGTGAAGGACAGAGATGGGGCCCAGGGAAGAGGCAGTTTGATGTGTGTGTGTGTGTGTGTGTGTGTGTGTGTGTGTGTGTGTGTGTGTGAGAGAGAGAGAGAGAGAGAGAGAGAGAGAGAGAGAGAGAGAGAGAGAGAGAGAGAGAGAGATGCCTTCTGTTTTATACCTGTGAGTTAGAGAAGCCTTAGTGACACCCATCTGATGTGGGTGTCCTGCTCAGACAGGGGAGGTTTGGGGCCTTAGTGAAGCAATGTACTGAGCTTGGGAGACTCCTTGGGTGTTTAGCTCTTCTGATCTGCCACTTATTTTGAAAGTGTGAAGCAGAGTGCTGACTCTGACATTCAAAGTCACCAAATGCTCAGGGATGGCTGACATGTGTGAGGGAACAAAGGCCTAAATGTGGACAGAGGGACCTCTGGTATGCACATGACAGGGACATCAAAAGCAGTACCTGTCAATTGCTTATTCGCTGTGCACCCAAGTGGCAAAAGTGTCGAGCACCTGTACTCAAGAAACCAAGGTCAAATCCAAAAGGCCGGATGCCTGTGGGTGGAGAAGAACAATAAACTGTCTCTAAGTGCCCAGAATGCTCATTTCTGACATCATGCGGAAGTGCGTACTGGGGCCAGGTTTCAATTTCATGGTTGGACACTGTGAAATAGTCTATTTTGCATGTCCCTGGTGTGACGTGAAGGGCTCCAGGTATCCGTTTGCATTTCTGCTCACACTGAAAGCCGGAGGAATGAATTCTCCAGTGCCTAGCCAAAGGCAGCAGGGCCTGGCTCACCGTATGCTTGAATTTCCTCAGACATCAAAAATTAGTCTTTTGGCTGCAGATCAGGAGGTCGGATAATGAGGACTGATGTTATACATAAGGCAGGGAGCGCCAGGGAAGGACACGATGCTATCAGGGGATGAGGAAAGAACATGAAAAAGCAAAGGGGGAGTTTCCAGTTCTGAAAGTTGTCTGAGGTTATTTCTTGGACACCTGGCATCCATGTCATGTGCACTTTCTTAACCCTGACACAGCGGCAAGTGGGGCAGGTACCCAGACACATGCTGGTATCATTCCCCAAGCTCCCTACGATGTGAGGGCATAAAATTCATCAGCCATTTATTTTTTTACACTAGCCCGGTGGATGCAGGATGTGTCTCTGAGTGTGGTATAAACAGTAGGGCATTTTTAAAAATCTCCAGCTAGGAGGTCTGGATGAGCCTGCCAGAGAAGAAAAGAGGCAGCTGAATGTCTCAGGACGGGGGTAGCAAGTGTGTTAATGCCGCCGTGGAGTGGCAAGGTAATGCCGCCGTGGAGCGGCGAGGGGCCAAAGGGAAAGAAAAGGAGAATTTCCGCATTTCCTGGCCTGTGCCAAGAAACAGATGGCAGCGTTGACGGGAGTGTGCTTAGCAGAACTGTCACTCTGCAGCAACCCACCTTGCCAAGTTGGCAGCTGCTGTCTTTAGGAGTGTGGGAATTTATCACACAGGAATCTCAGGGCCTTGGAGACGGGGCTCTTCCATTGTAAGTCAATGAGGGGAACCCAGAGTATCATTAGGAGCAATGAGTCACGGTCACAGATTGATCTAGAACACTGAGGCATAAAGGACAGTTTTTAAAAAGGAAGGAACAAGGAGACAAGGAGAGTCGCTTAGGGTATTGTGTTGTTTCTCTTACATTGCCGCGGTTGCTCTGATGTTCGAAGCTACATGTAGTTGTAGCAGTAACTCCTAGCAGGCCGATTGGTAGGAGGTTTGTTACTCACTGAGCTCGTTATGTTGAAACACTGTTTATTATTTTTAGTCAACAATAAGCCCAGAGAGGCACTGAGCTCGAGGTGGGATTAGCAATTATGTACACACAGTTCTGACTCTCATGAAGGTGGCAGCAGGAAAGATGTAAAGTTATGTGTGTCTTTAAGACACAGTGTGATACATGCTCTGTTAGGATTTGCTCCCAAGAATGATGGAAGCAGGAAGAAGGGAAGCTATTCAGGGTTCAGGGTCAAGAACAACTTCCTGGGGCTGGGGAGATGGCTTAGTCTGTAAAGTGCAAACATGAGGGCCTGGGTTAGGATCCCCAGGGCCATACAAAAAGTTGAACACAGTGGCATGAAGCTATGAGGTCAGCCATGTCTGTACACAGAGACAAGCATATTTTGGAAACTCATTTGCTAGCTAGCCAGCCTAGCTGAAGTGATGATTTTCATGTTTAATGAGAGTTTAATATTTCAAAAACAAAAACCAACCAACCAACCAACCAAGCAAGCAACAAACAAAGATGAAAGCAGCAGAGGAAAGACACCTGATCTTCGGCCTTCCCATGCACAATATAAAAACCCTCCCATCCTGCACTCACCCACCCTAATAAATGGTCGTTATTATCCACCCAAACACAACATAGTGTGTGCGCACGCGCGCTCACACACACACACACACACACACACACACACACACACACACACACAGCAGAAATGGATGGCTATATGTGAGGAGAGTGGAGACAGATTGGGGCATAAGGTAATAAATATCTCGGAAGGGTGAAAATTTACACACACACACACACACACACACATATGTTAGGAGGTATAAATGTATGGCTATATATGTTGGAAGGGTGGAATCAGATGAGCATATGTTTGGAAGATGAAAAGGGATGGCTGTAGTGTTGGTATGCCGGCTAGGTTTATGTGAACTTGACATAAGCAAGAGGAGGGAAGCTAGTTGAGAAATGTCTCCATAAGACTGGAGTGCAGGGAAGGCTGTAGGGCATTTTCTTGATTACTAATTGGTATGGGAGGGCTCAGCCCATCCTGAGTGGTGCCATCCCTGAATGGTGATCTTGGGTGCTGTAAGAAAGCAGGCTGAGCAAGCTATAGTTGAGTTGAGAATCTGTGTTTCTGGTTGTCTGGGGCTGAATCTGTGAATAATGAGACAGCAGAACTACCAAGGGGAAACTTTGCTGGACTGGGTGGGACACTTGATGCTCGTCAACTGGAGCTGAGAATTTATTGGTGATTAAGAAGAGAACAGTGTCATTGATGCGAATTCTTCTGAGAAGTTTTTCTTGAGGGTCAGCACACACAAGCTGTGTTCCAGAGATGTGCAAGGTTCTACCTTGCACTGGTAGCTCAACTTGGTAGTCACCCAGGTGCTCCTAGTTTTGGAGACCTGAAGGGTTCATGAAAAGCTGTTGAGGTTTGGCACTGTGAGAAGCTACAGCCTCAGTAATGGTAGTAGAAGACCCAGAATTGAAAAGGTCATGGAGAGAAGTTGAGACTGGGTACTGTGAAGAGAGCCCAGGGGAGGTGCTTAGTCAAAGTGCAGCCCAGTTGCAGCAGGAGATGATGCTACCATAGGATAACCATCAAGAATAGAAACAGAGATGGACTGGAGCCAGCCAAAGGCTGGAAGACAGGCTGTGTGTGCTGTAGAAGGCAAGTCAGAGAAGTGACCCAAGGCCCTTGGAGGAGCCCGGAAGATCGTGGGTTCCGAGAGAGTGGACATTGAGTTACTTTACACTTTTGAAGTTTGCTTTTACTTTGTTCAGATCGTGAATGTGCCCCAGTTCTTCCTTCTTGAAGTATAAAAAGAACTTAATTAAATAATTAATTTTTTAGGAGCCCACAATCCAGAGATTTTAAACTTTAAAAAAAAATGATAATTCGCAGTTTTACAGAGACTTTGGACTTTAAAAGAGTGGATATTTTTAAAAAGTAAACTTTTTAAAGAGTTTGAATTTGTAAGGCTGTGGGACTTTTGAAGTTTGTAAGATGTTTCATATTGTGATGTCTTTATTAATATGCAGTCTTAGAGATGAACAAGAAAGAAAAGACTGTGACTTAACAGTGATGTGCTTGTATGTCAAGATGACAAGGGGTCAATTGTGCTGGCTAGTTTTGGTATAGCCATGTGAAAGGAGGGAACCTTGATTAAGAAAATACTTCTGTAAGGTCAGGTTGTAGACAAGCCTGCAGGCCATTTTCTTAATTAGTGATTGGTGTGGGAGAGCCTGATCCACTGTGGGTGCTGCCACCACCAGGCTGGTGGTCCAAGATTCTGTAAGAAAGCAGGCTAAGCAAGCCACCAGCAGCAAGCCAGGAAGCAGCACTCCTCTGTGTCAGCTCTTGTTTCCAGGTTCCTCTCCTGGTTGAATTTCTGTCCTGACTTCTTGATGATGAGCAGTGATGTGGAAGTATAGGCCAAATAAAATGTTTTCCTCCCCAAGTTGCTTTCGGCCATGGTATTTCATCACAGAGCTAGGAGCACTAAGACAGTAGGTGTCATTGGGTAATGGAGATCTGAAGATGAGAATATATGCAAAACTTGGTAGTGGGAGAAAACATAGCCATGGCATAGATGGGATGTGAATGTTTGATGTAGTAAAAGCACAGAGATTGGTAAGTTTTTCAAGTTTTGAGAGATAAGGAAAAGCTGACAGAATGAGCTATCTGTTCAATTCAAGATTTTCAACTTTGTCTCTGAAGGTGTCAGGGAACACCTAATGTTTTTAATAGGGGTTCAAAGTTGGTTTTAAGACACTTTTCTTCTTGTTCTTCTTGTTCTTGTTCTTGTTCTCCTTCTCCTTCTCCTTCTCCTTCTCCTTCTCCTTCTCCTTCTCCTTCTCCTTCTCCTTCTCCTTCTTCTTCTTCTTCTTCTTCTTCTTCTTCTTCTTCTTCTTCTTCTTCTTCTTCTTCCTGTTTGTGGAAGGACTGGAAAAGGCTGATGTTAGAACAAGGAGGTTGTGGTAATGCTGAAGAAGAGGGGCAGTGACGGTCTGAATGAAGACATTGTCAGAGTGGGGGATGGAGAAAAATAACTTGAGGAGGAGGCATTGCTATGGCTCAGTTAGTCACTGGGCACAAGCTAGAGTAAGAGGTAGGCATAGAAGGATCTGGTGTAGACAGTGGTGCCATCCACTGAGAAGAGAGCATGAAGGTGAAGCTGGCTGGTGTGGGTTGCTGCACGCCAGCTGTGGACCAGAAACAGCCTACTGTGGACATTTCCACGTGCTTTATTAGAAAAGGCATGCAGGATCAGTGCCATGTCAGAACGGGTGTAAAGGAAGCAGAGTCAGGCAGAAGAAGTAGGTTGGCAATATATGCAGAGCAAATGCCTCAATTCTTCCCACTGGGATCCTTACTCAGCACGGCATTCCAGAGTCATCCCGAGACAGGCAAGGAAGGCAGGGCTCTCTGTCATTTTCATCAATGCTGGTCTAGGATGGAGTCTTGACTTTGGGCAAAGTGGCCTAAAGCCACTCCATAACATAGCACAGATCTTAGATCAACAGTTGGCTGATGGTTGTTGAGTGACTTTGTTCCAACAGCTGTAGAAGTATGTCAGTTGTCATAAAGGGCTCTGGGCAGCATGTCACACCATGTACCCTACAGGGGGTGCGGTAAGTAGACCAGCATTTGTTTCTGAGCTCTCCGCTTTCTGTGCCTATGAAGAGAGGGTTGGGAAGATGCTTATGCGAGAATGAGAAGACTTTAGAGCCAGGCACCAACCAAATGTAATCAACCCAGTTTTAATAGATACAGAAAGGGCCTGAGAGGTGAAGCAGGTCTGTGAACTAAATGCAAGTGTGTATTTATTTCTGTTTCTCTAGAGAGCCAGGGCAAGCAGGGCCCTTATCAGGCCTGGAAAGAGTTCAATCAGACCTTTGCTTTCTGCTCCTCTTGAAGTGGCTGCGAAATCTAGTAGAATCAGAGAGGGGTCATAGCAAATTGACATATTCTGCACATGCATAAAGTGAGTCAGCAAGTGCAGCCAAGGACCGAGCCTGGGCAGAATCTAAATTGAGTTGTTTCTCTTTGAAAATTTGTACAGGGCTGACTTCTGCTTTCTGGCCTCCCTCTTAGCACACACAGCTCACCTTTCTCAAGGCCTCCCCTCCAGGATGATGATGTAACAATTGGCCAGGTTGGCTAGAATGTCTTAGTTGTCTAAGTGCATCTAGGCTTAGGGCAATCACCTCCCATGATCGTAAAGAAGCGCATAGGGGATCCTCTTTGTGATGTGAAGTTTTGGTGAACAGAATATATGCCTTTTACCCAGAGGCACATCTGATAGCAGGGATGTCTGCATCAAAATTACTACTAACTTGGCTGGGGAGATGCCTCAGTAGGTAAAGTGCTAGGAATGCAAGCATGAGGACATTGGTTCAAAGTCCCAGTGCTCCAATAAAAATCTGGGCATGGCTACATAATGCCAGCTCTGGGAAGGCAGAGGCAGGCAGATCCTGGAGGTCACTGGGCAGCCAGTCTGTCTAAATCAGTGAGTGCCAGGTTCAGTAAGACACCCCGTCTCAAAAAGTAAGATGGAGAGGGACAAAGGATGACACCTGATGTTGACATAAAGCTACCATTTGCACATGCTTCTACATTCACTTGTAAACACACACACACACACACACACACACACACACACACACACACACACACACACCAATGTCCCCCCAAAAAAACAAAACAAAGCAAAAACAAAAAACAGAAAAGCCAAACATAAAACTTGTTCTAATTGGTCATGACATCTAACTTGTTTTGTTTTAATCTCTTAAACTATGAACTTATTCTCTGTTTTTGTTTGTTTGTTATTTTTCCCCACTAACTGTATAGCTCTGTTATGAAGGTGAGGTAAACTAAAAAAAAGCTGGGAGTTTGGCTGAGGGCTTCAGGGCCTGTTGCTACTGCTCTTCCCATGCTTTATATTAGATGGAGTTTCTATCACTCAGACTCAGGGAATCTATGTTCCTGTGAGATACGTTGCCATTGGATGGAGCCTCTGCAGACAGTTTGTAGCACAGCATGACACTAGATGTGAACTGATTTTTTGTTTTGTTTTGTTTGGTTTTGTTTTCTTGCAGCAAAATGTATCTATGGAGGAAAAGTTCTTGCCGAGGGCCAGCGAATTTTAACCAAGAGCTGCCGGGAATGCCGAGTAAGTTTACCTGTGGTCTATGTCACTTCCATAGAGGGGACAGAGATAACTGTGTTGGTGATCCTCTGTGGGGGGGCATGTTGGCCTAAGTAGGTCCCTGAGGGGCAGAATTAGTGAGCTAGAGTCAAGGATAGAGAGGATATAGCCACTATTTCTGGATGATGAGCTTGCATTCAAGTGGGTAACCTAGCTTGAGAAGCAGTCAGTACAGGAAGGCTCTGAAAAGGAAAATGAGATAAGAGCTGTTATGGTGGGGAAGTTGACAGGTGGCCCTGGGAGGAGAGTGGGGGGGGGCGGTCAGACTGCAGTCAGGATCTAGCATATGGAAGCATGATTTTTAAAAAGATCCATAGAACAAGTGAGAAAACACTCTTCTGGACTTGACCTTCATAGAGACAAGTGGCCCCAGCAAGTGCATGCAGACATGTCATAGCATAAATGTATTTCGGGGTCCACTATGACTGCAGTAGATGGGTAACTGAAAGAGCACTGGGTTCAGTTGAACAATCATGGACAGGAATTGACTAAGTCCCAACCGGTGGCTATGACAAGCAAGATGGATAAAGAGGAGGGTTTAGGAACTATGTGGAAACAGATTGAAGAGGCTTGCTACATGGTCGCCTTTGGATGCTCAGGCCCAATGCTGATGATGTCAGGGTGCCTGGCATGTCAAAGAGAAATCCAGTTTATATCCTTGGCTACAAAGAACAGAAACTTTACTTGGGTAATATTAGCAAAAAATGGACAATTGTTTTGCATGCAATACTAAGGCAATTGCAGAGTTTTTAAAAAATGCAAAAGATCAGGGTGGGGCTTAGAAGAGTCCAGAACTCTCAGAAGTCAAGAAGTAGTAGGCACCACAGCCACAGTCTTATATTGAGGAACATGGCAGGCATATCTGCTGCAGCGGATGCCTCCCTATCATATCTATGGCCCTTAAGTTCTATACACACATTTAAGTGTTAGGCATAACCTGTGCTATAAATCAAATCCAGCATGTTCAGGAGGGGGAAAACTTGGCCTCTTTATTCATCTGGGTTGGGAGCTGGTCACTTAGAGGGGAGGAGCCCATTCCTGAGAGAAAACTGTGGTATTGAGTGAAATAGAGTGGGATCATGAGACCCAAAATATGTTAGATGCCTTAATTAGCAGAAGTTTTATATTTAACTGAGCAAGAGGAGAACCATGCTCTGTGGGGAAGGTGGGTGTGGAGAGCAAATGGGAAGGATGAGCTCAATAGGTTTGATTGTCTATCGCCATGAAACCAACTCCCTAAAACGCAACTACTAAAAGCAATACATGAACTATGTACCGATGTCTGTCCCTCTGTATGTGTGTGTACACTCACAAATGTGTGTGTGGCAGCTACACGTCACCTTGGGTGTCAACCTTGAGACACCTTTAACCTTGTTTTCTAAGATCCCAATGAAAGAAGAACCCAAATCTCTTCTTTTAGGGGGCTTATGGGAAAAAGCTCTTTCCTGTATCAGATCTCTTACTGGCAGCATCTTTTGAGGGTTATTTCCCTTGAATTTCATTATTGTGTTCCCCATCATCCCTACCTGCCCAGCATCAGGAATGCCGTAGACTCTGTTGGTCCAGCTAGTTTGGTGAGTACATGGGTGTGGTAGTATGGTGATTAGTTATAAATGTTGGTGTATAACCTAGAATCACCTAGCAGAAAGCCTCAGTTGAGGAATTATCTAGATGAGGTCAGCCTATGGGTATGACTGTGGGGATTGTCTTGTTTGTTAATTGACCTGGCTCACTGTGGGTGGCACCATTCCCTATGCTAGGCCCTGGACTATATGTAAGAGTGGGGAAAGATTGCTGAGCATGGAAACCAGCGAGCAGGTGGCATGGGGTACACTTGTCTGTCACTCAGCTCTTGGCTGTGGATGCTTCAAGTTCCTGCCTTGACCTTTCTGAAGTGATGGACTATACTCTTTATCTATGAACCAAACAACCCCATTCCTCCTTTATGCTGCTTTTGGTTAGGTGTTTGTCACAGCAACTGAATGACACTGGGTCTGGTATCTCTGTGTCAACAGATGCTGCGGGTTACGTCTCCTTTGCCAGGGTCAAAGAGTGGGCATGAGTTGCCAATGAGGAATTTTTCCATCTCTTTATCAATCAGGAACCAAGGCCTGGGAGGTGGCATGATCTCCAACCTGAAACAGGTCCATCATGGTGCCTGGCACTAAATCGTCAGTGAACATGAGCTCTTATCTCACATCACCTAGTCCACCCTCCTTGCATGCAAGTCAAGATGGCATGGTCTCTGTAAATGGCTTTACTTCTGCGGAGGACAATCAATTTACATTCTGCCTTGGTTTTTCTCTCCTGCCCCAGGGATCGGTGGGATATTTAAAGGCTATTCCACCCACTGTGCTGTGGTCACAGCATAAGCTACAGAACTGACACTCATTAGATGTATCCCTTTTTGCATTTTCAGCAGAAGCCTTGGGTAATTCTCTCAGAAGTCTCCATTGTGGCTATCTACTTGATGATGTCAGATGTGATCAGAGCAGACACATTTGAGTCATATAGAATAAATGGGTGTGGGCTGAAATAGTGGCTTATCTCAGTAACCTATAGCATGAAACAGACATTAGGTATCCTTTGGTTCATTTTCCTTTATGTTCAGGATTGATAATTTAGAAAGAAATTGGGCCAGAGAACTCTTTGCACAATCAGCATGTGCCATACATGCATGCATGTGTGTTTGTCCATAGGAATAATCTCACCCTGTTCTGAAAAGTAATTTATTTATTGACTTTCTATAAATATTAGTGAGCTTCTCTGTGCACAGGGAAATGAGTCATTTACAATAACATTTAACAGGTAACATTTCTTGTGTACTTATTATATTTTGAGCATTAACTAAGACAGTTAAAACATGTTACCACATTTAAATGTAGTAATGACCCTACAAGGTATGTAGTACACAGATGTGGGACTCAGGATTCAGGAGAGTGAGGGGACCAGCTGGAGTCAGAACTTTGTGGTATGGCTGTGTAACTTAGTTTCTTAGCTTTTCTGTGGTCACTCTTCAGGCTTAGAATTATTTGTAATAGTTCTTGGTTTTGAATTTTAGCAAGGTAGTGTGTTTACTTCATTTCTTGTTATGTTAAAATACTCTGATGGAAGCAATCTAAGGGAGAAAGGGTTTTCTTCGCTCACACATGAAAAATATTTTAATTTTTTTTATTCTTTAAGTTTCACACATGTGACCATGAGTTTTTTTCCATTTTCAAGCCCTGTTACCCTCTCTCACTCCTTTCGTACTGATACCATTCTTCTTTCAAAAAGTCACCCTCCTACTTTCTTTTCATGCATGTGCAGGAGCCACAGAGTTGAACTAGGGTTTCTTGCATGAGCATGTGTGGGGAGTTATGTTTGGAACGAGGGGTAACTTATCAGTGGCTACACCACTGAAGAAAATAACACTCCTCTCCCAGCAACTGTTAGATGTCAGTTGTCCTTCAGAGATGGGTGGGACCTCATGGCTCCCTTCCCCATTCCTGATGAAGAGATGATGGGGCTAGTCCTGTGCAGGGCTTCCATTAGGCACAGCTGCCCTGAGCTGATGAGTACAACGGCCTTTGTACTCTTTTTGTGGCATACCTTTCCATCCCCCAGCTCCATTCTTTCTGCTCAATCTTTAGTATCCCCTCTAGGCCTGTCATGGTGGAGAAGTCGTGACAGCTGGAGCTGATGGGCATATTGCCCCTGTAGTCAGGAGGCAGGGAGTGATGAATGCTGATGTGGGTCGCTTCCCCCTAATGCAGTCGCTCAGGGAACGGTGCTACCTATGGTTAGGTTGGTTCTTCTCACAGTCTGTCTGATCTAGACAGTCCTTTCCAGGCACTTCTGGACTAAATTCTAGAGTCACTTAAGAGAAGAGAGTCTCGATCTTGTCAGGCTGATAACCAGTGTCAACTAGCACGGATGAATAATTTTAACCTTTCAGTGTAACTGGGAACACACAATCAGTCAGGCTAGGGCACACTGATTCTTGAACAAAGGAAGGCTCTATAAAAGGCCACAGGAGGATCTGAAGGTCAGTATGACCAGAGGATTCTGGGTGTGGATGGCACTGGTCTACCCTAAGCAGCCCTTCTCAGTGTTTAATCCCCAGCACTGCATGGCTTCTGTTGTATATAGTAGATCCATTTCCCCCCAAGACACCTAAGATGATACTCTAACAGGTACTCTCTTAAGAGAATAGAGGAGATATTTGCTCAAATAATGAGTGTGTTCTTTGATTCAGATGAGGATTTTCCCATTGATGAGAGGCTGCCTGGACTTTCATGCATTTCTGTTTTATGGGATTGAATAAGAGACAACTACTGTCTCAGATTCCTTTAAAGTGTCCCCAGAAGTTATGGCATTATTTTTAAATAAAAAATATTTCCTGCTCTCTTTCTCCCTGCCCGCCCCCTCTCTCTTTGTCTGTGTGTCTGTGAAAACAGGTACACTCAGAATGCAGAGCTGATTGGTCTCCTGGAGAAGTTGTGAGCTAAGTGAAGTGGATTCTGGTGACCAAACTCTGGTCCTTCTAAGAGCATCATAAGCTCATAAACAGTGAACTATCTCTTTGGCCAACATGTTATTTTTTTTTTAGACTGCTTTCTTCTACTTTTTAAAAATTTGAGATTATGATACAAAGATTTCTTCCTTTCCTTTACTCCCTCCAAACCCTCCCATATACCATTTTTTTTGCTCTCTTTCAAGTCCATGTTCTCTCTTTTTATTGTTATTGCATGCAGACATGCATATACATATGTTCCTAAATACAACCTGCTCCTCAGTCTGTATAATGTTATGCGTATGTACGCTTTCAGGGCTGGCCATTTGGTATTGGATAAGCAGCTGGTGTACTCTTCCATGGGGAAGACTATTTTTCCTGCTCTCAGCACTCCTTAGTTGTTTTAGTCTTCAGAAGAGTGGAGGCCTTGTGCGGATTGCCCCTACCCTCTCTGGCATGTCTCTTGGGGTTGTCTTTGTCAGGCTTCTGCTTAGGCAGCCAGGCTGGAGAGACAGACCTTACAGATGCAGCTTTGACGTTACTAGAAGATGCAATCTCACAGCAAGCTCCCAACACATCATTTTTAAACTAAGCTGAATGACTCTCCTAACAGTCTTATTTACATTTGACCAATTATCATTTTTTTTCAGGAACATTTCTTTAGCACAGTGGCAGTTTTCAACCTGCAGATGTTTATATATTCAATTTGGAGCCTGGTGGGGTGATTTGAATAGAACTTAGAATGTTTACATCTGAACACTGACATGGGTTAGTTACTCTAAAATAGGAAAAATGGAATAATTGTGTTTTCCCACTAACCCAGAACTCAGTGCAGAGGTCACAACGTAACACAGTCAGGAAGATTCAAAAGCGGTAATGACAGTTTTCAAAATAGAGTTGAAAAACATTTCTTCTTGGCCTAAATGGATGTAAGTATACTTACATAACAATAGTGACAGTTCATATTATTTTTAAAATATGCAAATAGATTTGTCTCAGTTTAAACTTTGGAATGGAGTCTTACTCATTAAATATATTAAAGGTTGATTAGAATCCTCAAGTTGGGGCCAGTGAGATGGCTCAGCAGGGAAAAGAACCTGCTACCAAGCTTGGCAACCTGAGTTCAGACTCCATAACACACGTAGTGGAAGGAGAGAATTGACTTTTGCATATTGAAAAACATGTAAAAAGAATTGCTGACTTACAGAATCAGTAGCTAGGGCAAGCTTCTTTTATAGAAAGAAAGCCTCAGGAAAGATCGCTTTTAAGAAGTCTTCTGCGGTATTTACAGTATTGTTTTATATATATATACATTTTATATGTATAAATATCTTAACACACATCCATGCTGCAAAATGTTGGGTTTAGAGGGGAAAATGCAAGGAAGCAATTTGAAAATCACATAGAATCTGACCACCCAGAGAGGAGTTCTTTAGCAGTTTGCATTTTGAGAACAGCTTTAATGGCATAGTGAAACTCATATTAATTGTCTTAATTTGGGTAACCCTAGAAGCTGCCTCTGCATTAAGGATTCCAGCAAGAGCGATCTGTTCAGGGAATGCTACCAGCAGGATCATTAGACTGTGGATTCATCAGGTGGGGGATGGGAAGAACCTGAGCAAAGGAAGGATTCAGAGAAAAGGTCACATATAGCCTGAACCTACCGGACACTGCGGAACATGAATTATACCTTGGAAACTGTTCATTTTGTAGGTATAGGCCTCACATACTATTCAGCCAGGTGCTTTGGGCCATGGACGTGGGGGGAGGGGGTTGTAGAACTTGAACGTAGTTTCCAGCTTTCTGAATGGATGCAGTGATCCTTGAGCCCTCTCTCAGAGATGATCCAATCAGTGTTAGGATGTTAGGAAAGCCTGGAGATGGGGGCATAGTTTGGATAAAAAAAAAATACTCAGCAGTTCTTCGCTATACCAGAGAGAATGCACTGGGACCAATATATTACTATGGAATGATGGGATTGGAGTTGATACTAAGCCATTCATTTCCCTTTTCATTCAGTCCAGTGCCTGGCAGCACGATGCTTCGCCTTTGTTGCTTTGGAATCGTTGGTTTAACTCCAGTGCCCACAACAGTCTTAGGCCCAGTACTTATTGCTGAAGTAGGTTAGCACCGTCACCTACCCGAGGAATGACAGTAGAATCTGCTGGGGTTAAGAGGACTGAACATAACAGAAACAGGATCAGTTAGTTGTTGAATCTTAGAGACAGTTCCACATGGAATCAGGAGAAAAGTGAGAGTTTAGAAAGAACACTAGAGGAAAAAATATATGAGAGAGAATGCTAGGAGCATGGCTGGCTGGGTAGGAAACTTCAAGAAAGAAGAGGAAGGCATGTTGCAGGTAACTGGTGTCTGTGGCTCACTCTGTGATGACAGCATGGTAGCACTCAAACAAGAGTCCGCATTTCCTATTTATATTTGGCGTTTGACGTCATGGCTGTGCTCATCTCTAGGAATGAGTGTCAGTTCTGCCAAACCAGAGATCTGGGAAGGGGCAGGGTGGACAGAGGAGTAGTAAGCCTCTTGTAAATATAGAATGTGCTGTCTTGTCTCTATTACACTCATGGCTGTGCTGCCTAGTCCTGCCCTACCACCCACCTGTGTTTGTGACTGCCTTTTGTCCTAAAGTGAGACTCCTCTTCTTGACTGTCTTAAACATCCTGCAAAGGATGTGAGAAAAAAAAAAACACCTAAATCTTCCAGATAAAGTAAGAGTCCCTTCAACCTTTGAAAAGAAAGTAACTGATGGGCTTATTTTAAAAATTCAGCATAAATCTAAATGCAGACACCACTTATGCCAACCAGGAGGACCTTACTTAGTTCAGTGAGGCCGAAAGTGTACATCATCTGAATATTTAACAATGTTATTGTAAATTATGTTATTTGCAGCCAGAGGAAATCTATTTTTTTTTTAATCTGACTGATGCTCTTTCATGCCCACGTACTTTGACTACAGTCTTGGCCCATAAAGTCTCTTTCTTATACAATTGTCCAAATTCCCTCAACGTGGCCCCTTCATAATTTCTTCCTGTCTGCGCAGAGTCAATTACTCTCTGTAGCACATTACATTGCCTTTATCAAAACACATTTTAGAAGGAATTCCTGTACTGTATTAGCAGAATACAGTACCTAGTTTAGGAATTGTATATCTCATTCCACCTGAATTGTTTAGTTCACTGCGAACTAGGAAGACACCCGGTCCATGTCCGGTGACAAGGCTTGTGGCCTGTGGAATGCTGGGACTGCTTCACAGAAGCCTGCCATACACAACATAGGCTGCACAAAGCAAACTATTGCATTTTACGGCACAGAAATTGGTGTCTGACACAGGATGCCTCTGCTGCGCTCAGCAGTCAAGCTGCTGGAAATTATCAGCACATCCCTTTGCATTAGAACAGAGAATTTAAAAAAAAAAAAAAAAAAGAATGGAACTTGTTGAAACCCAGGCTGTTTCGATACAGAAAGGAAGCCTGCTTTCTCTCCCTGGACTTTTCAATTTGGCTTGCAGGATTGTACTTCTCAGTGGAATTCCCTAGAAGGCTCTTAGCATCTGAGTGGTTACCTCTGCAAGCTAGCAATAAGGAGTGTTACAAGTTCCTGGGACTGGCTCCCTATATATACTAACTCGTTCGTGGTCTTTGGCTTCTAGGGTGGAGTCTTGGTAAAAATTACAGAAGCTTGCCCTGCTTTGAACTGCTCCGAAAAGGATCATATTCTTCCTGAGAACCAGTGCTGCAAGGTCTGCCGAGGTGAGCGGGCATGGCGGGGCGGGGCGGGGCGGGGCGGGGCGGAGGCTTCTGGGTGGGGCTGGCGGGTGGCGTAGGCTGGGGAGCTCGGCTCGAGGAACCACGGTATGACTACAGCTTGCCTTGCTTACTGCACCCTAGTTTCAGAGACTTGCAGAGCCCCACTTACTTTTCTCTGAGATCGTCTCCTCAATTGTAAAATGAGGATAATAATAGTATCCACCTCATAAGACTGCTGCGGAGATTAAATGGGATAACGGGTAAGCGCAAAGCAGGAGGCCCAGCGTGTGATAGACACCCTATAAGGAGTAGTTTCTAGATTAAAGCAAATGATAGTTCCTGTAATAACAACCATTACCATCATTATACATTTTCTTACTGAGTGGGGCTGAACAGTATTCCTCCCTGCCTCACCCACAGGCCACTTCTCCCACAGAATGACTAAAAAATTCCAATAAGTGTCCCTGCTAATTAATTGTTAGGTAGGTATTGTTTTCTTTTTCTGAGTTGTCTTTCTTTATTGAATTCATTCTTACGTCTTCGGTTGTTAGCTCGTGAATTGATTCTTTCCTGAAGTTCTCCCTCAGGGAGAATTCGGTAGGTTAGGAGAACCTAGAATTTATTCAAAATCTTAACACACCAGTCCAGTGAAAATCATAGCCATGATTTCATAACTGTGCCTATCCTAAGCACCTCACAGTCTCCAATACCCACGGAGCTGGAACCTCCCTAACTGAGTTTTGGTGCTTTCTGAGTTAAAGAAGACCCAGAGCCTAACAGTTTAGCTCAGGTCATTTCACACTTAACCTCCCCCTTTTCCTCCTCCTTTTCCTCCTCTCTCCCCTCCTTTTTCTCCTCCTCCTACCCCTCCTTTTTTTTTCCTAGAAAGTGTTTGCAATATTTTTCTTACTACAAAGTGACTATTTTAGCTCTCACAGACTAGTTTTCTATTACGTCTCCTTAACTCCAATCTCGCAGCGCAAAAGGGAAGGTGGGGTGTAGGTGTACGAGTGGGTACAGCTGTGTCCAAAATAGGAACGCTTGGTAACCGGTCCCGATTGGCTGACTTCATACCCAGCACCTTCAGATGTATATGGAAAATGTCCAGTATTATGAGGTGTCTTCGTCTGCAGTTGTGATTACGCTTAGGAGAGAGTTCTGCTATGTAAGATCTCCTTGCTCTCAAAACAATAGCTGTAGAATCAGGCACATGGTAACTCTGCCTTCAGCTGATCGGCCCTGACTGAACTTCCTCTGCTTTCCATGACTTTTTCCTGGAGAAAATAAGCATCTGCCCACCCTGGATAGGGCACTAAGTACAGATTGAAGGAATCATTCCACCCAAGCCTAACTTGGTGAACCAATGAGTTTATTGGAGTTACAAGAGCCTGGCTGAGGGGTCACCCTCTCTGAGCTGTCTAAACCTGTTAAGTTTCAGGAACTTCTTGAGCTTTGTGAATTTACTTAACCTCTGGAGTTCCGTGAGCCTCCGTCTTGGAGGGTATGTCTCCTTTCAAAGGGAAGAGCTGTAGGGCATATGACTACAAGCTTGTTTGCAGCTGGGACATCTTAGAAATGCCTAAATGTTGAGCTGAATTTTCAGAGAGATGTGCAATTTATTGGGAACCAATAAGGTTGTTAGGTAAGTCTTATAATTTAATGCAAAATCCATCACTAGCTATTTGTTGAGGTGCCAAGCGGGCCTCTGTTTATGCAGATCCTCTCTGATTAATGGCTTCATTAGAGCAGAAACATTGATTAGGGCACAGAAATCAAAAGGAATTTCATGGTCTGACCCAGTTTACAATAGGTGCCCCTGCCTCTGCTTGTACTTATCTGGAGCTTATGCCTTTTATCAACTGGGCTGCTGGGAGCTGCCTCCCAGGCACACCAGGCTCCCACTGGAAAGACTGTGGTGTAGAGGAACAAGAGGCAGGGGACAGACTTCATAGAGTCACCTCAGTCAGGGCAATCTGTGGAGCTGGGGGCTTTCCTTCCGTGCATGTGCCCTGCTCTAGTAGGAAATATCTAGAGGAAGAGGGCGATGGGTTTCTTTGGAAATGCTTGTGTAGGTGAGAGCTTCTCTTGCGTTCTGAATTCTGCGTCGTCCAGAAGAACTAGAGATCCACATTCAGCAAAGATGCAGTGGGCGGGTTCCTTGGGAAGTAAGGGAAATTAAAATTAAACCCTCTGTGTCTTTACTTCTCTTGACTTAAAAATTAAATTAAATTAATTTTTGGTTTTTCCAGACAGGGTTTCTCTGTGTAGCCTTGCCTGTCCTGGACTTGCATTGTAGACCAGGCTGGCCTCAAACTCACAGGGATCCACCTGCCTCTGCCTCCCAAGTGCTGGGATTGAAGGTGTGCACCACCACCACCCGGCAAAAAAATTTATTTTTAAAAATACATTTTTAAAAAAGATTCATTTACTTTATTTTATGTGTAAAAGTATTTGACTGACATGTGTGCCTGTGTTCCGTGCATATACCCGTTGCCTACAGATGTGAGAACATGGTGTTGGGTTATCCGTGGAACTATATATAGCTACAGATGTTTGTTAACAGTTGTGGGAGTGCTGGGAACTAAACTCGGGTCCTTTGCAAGAGCAGCCAGTAATTCTTAACCGTTGAACCATCTTTCCAGCACCTCTCTTAACATTTTATTTATCCTTTACATCAATGTGACACTTGATTGCTAATTAATTCATGGGGCAGAATGTCCTTAGCCGCCTCTTTCTGGCATCATCTTCTTTACCAAGGTCTCTCTTCTATCTTCACATGTAAACTCAAGCATTGCTTCTTTTATGAAGTTTTCACTCAGGGAGAATTAGTTGGATTAGAGGAACCTAGAATTCATTCCAAAATCTTTAAAATCTAATCCTAAAATCATAGCTATTCATCAGAAAAGGTCCATTAAGGGAAATCTTGTCAATGTCTGGCCTGGGTGGAGGCCTAACATTCCAGCTGGGCAAGTCAGTCACCTGGCCAGGAACCACCCTAAGGAAGGAAGCTCACCTTAACCCGTGCTAAAGAGGTGGGTGGACTGGCTAGTCTTTATTGACATACTGTACTTTTCCTCCCCAGGATTCCTGTCCTTATTGCAGTACATAATGAGCCATGTTGTTGGCGTATCTTGTGGCCTGCCTCTAGGCTGCCTAGCAACCTCTGACATCATCACAGGCTACCCACCACTGGGTGTATGCCCCTGCCCAGGATATAACAGGGCACACCCACCTCCTTTCTCTCTCTTACCTCTCTTTCATTTTCTCTCAGGAGTGCTCCTGTTCCCTTTTCTCTCTCTCTCCCACTGTCTCTCTGTGTCTCTCTGTCTTCTCCTCACCGCCCCCCCCCCCCCGCCCTCATGAACCACTCAGAATCTATCTCTTCTCCCTTCCCTTCCCCAGATAAATCTCTCTATATTCATACAGGTTGCGTGGCATCTCGTTTTTAATCCTAACATCACACGTGGTTTCACAAGTCTGCCCACTTTGCTGAGTTACCCTGGAAAGGTTACCTTGTCTTGTTTCTCTCCTTCTGCCTCTGCCTTAAGAATTCTTTCCTTAATAATACTTCGGTCTTCTTTGCCGCCTCACTCTGTGCCTCCCGGCTGCCATGGAGCTGACCTTCATGTAGGCTGCACTCCAGCTGCACAACCCTTTTCCCTCTCCCCTCCGTTCTCCTATAGCTTCCCTGCTCTTGAGATTTTTTTTTTAAACTCTAATAAAATTTTCTTCATGCTGAAAATGCTAAAAATAGCTACTGTTTAGAATCTGTACCTATCCCCAGCCCCTCACTGTCAAAAACCCAGTTTGCTAGATTCTTTCTGATGCAACTTTGATGCTTTTGAGTTAAGAAACGCAATCCACTGGTCCAACATTTAGCTCAGACTACCCTACATGTAACCTTTTCTATGTCTCCCCCAAGCACGGAGGTTAGACATATTCATTAATAAAGTTCCAGATGCTGGGCAGTGGTGGCACACACCTTTAATCCCAGCACTCAGGAGGCAGAGGCAGGTGTGTCTCTGTGAGTTCAAAGCCGGCCTGGTCTATGGAGTGAGTTCCAGGACATCCAAGGCTACACAGAGAAACCTTGTCTCGAAACAAAACAAAACCAAAATAATAAAACAAAGTGCTCTTTTTGACCAAGGCCTTTGCAGCATCCACTGTCATTATCTCCCCCCTCTCTGTGATGGGAGCCGAGAGTCCCAGAACATGAGCCCATGTGTTTGGTCCTGGGTGCACAGGATGCAACCACAGTGTGGAAGATCACTATCAGGATAGGGACTATGACATCCCCATAAAGCCCTACAACTTAAAAGATCTTTCAGGATGGACTCAACATTTGTGGTCCTGAACCCCTCTCACTACGATTCTGACTCCATTTCTCTGAGTTCCTGTTTATCTCTTAAAGGCTTATTAGGAAGTGACACGATAAATCTCACACAGTTCTGAGAGAAACACACTTCCTCCCATTTCATTCACTGTTTCCCATCTTTCTCCCCATGTTTATGTTTTCTGAGTGGGGTCTTAGATGAAGAGGGCGCTGAACTATTACCATGGGAAGACATGGATTTCAGGGACTTCATCTTAGGCAAAAAAAAAAAAAAAAAAAAAAAAAAAAAAAAAATCAGTTTTCAGTTTTATCCTACCTCCTCACAACATGAAGAAAACAAAGGCAGAAACCACTCAACATCTATGTAAAGTAACTAAAAGATTTATTGTATATTCAGGAACATTTGCCTGCATGTATGTCTGTGTATTATGTACATACATTTCCTGTAGAGGTCAGACTAAGGCATCAGATCACTGAGAACAGGAGTTATAGGCAGCTGTGAGCCATCATCTAGTGCTTGGAACTGAATCTGGGTCCTGCCCACACTGAGGCACCTCTCCAGCTCCATATTATGGCAGCTTTGACCCTGCATATGGGAAGGCTACCTTGTTTGTTTTGTGGCCTGACATCTCCTGTAGGCACCCAGATAGAGACATGAGGTCTGATGAGATGAAATGTGTTGTCTCTGGGGTTGGCTCTGTGGATGATAGAGCCACATGGCTCCTGCCACCCTGGTGTGATGGATGATGGAAACCCAGATGATTGTGTTCTCTATACACGTGTGTAGAGTGTTTCCACCATCTCTGTCTCTCTGTCTCTGGGTGTGCTAGATTTGTATGCTGAGGCATGTTGTCAGAGGTGCCATTCCTTGGAAGTTTGAGTTAAAGTTGTTCTCTTGCTTTAGGAATTTGACATTTTCCAGGATTAATTCTCGTTAAGACTCTATTAGGCCACCATACCCAAGAGGCACAGTCTGGGCACAGGATAGAACTGTTCTCCATCTCCATGTCAGTGTTTATGTGATTACCATAACAATATACAACTTAACAAATAACATTGCTTCAAATGATCTAATGTTATGATCATATGTTACATCTCTGATATAAGAGACAGGACAGACCTTCTGATTAGGGGGTGCTATTCTGTGTTTTTTACACTTAAGACTTTAAATACCATTTTTGGCATGGGATAATATATTCTACAAATACAATAGTATCAAATACATTTTTTCTGTGTTGAAACTTATATATTCAAGTTATAACTTGTTAGTTTGGCCATGACATTATTTTTTTATTAAATTATTGATACACACACACACACACACACACACACATATACATATTCATACATATACTCTTGTATGCCTGCTACCACTCCAATGACTAATCAAGATGAAAGATACAGACCTTTGTTTTACATTGAGTGTTTTTTTTTTTGCCTTTGTAGAATTTGAATCTGAGACTTTATAGCTAAGCATAACAGCATGTTGTGATTGGTAGTGTTCACTGCATCAGCTAACCTGGAATTTAGACCAGGAGACTGGGCACTCAGCTCCTTTCAAATCCTGGGTTGTGTCAAATACGATGGACAATTTCCTCTGCCTTTAAGGAAGATAAAAGAACCAACTGAACAGGCAGCTGAATCTACAAGGCTGTTGATGCAGCCAAGACAGACTTAGGAAAAGAGCCATAGGACAGTGCAGGAATACCCATGCATGATAACAGATTTAATGGGCACAGCTGGAGGCTCTTTGCTATTGCTGGATCCGTAGGTCTCAGTCACCTGTGTAGAGCCCAGAGTGTCCCTGACTGACCATTGCTGCGGCCTTTTTTCTGACGTCTCGGAACCACCTGTGACATTTGTTTATGCTCATTGCTTTGAAGTAATGGCCATAGCAGAGGCCTGTATATTTGCAGTGTGAGGTCACTAGGTGGAAAGGCAGAGTGGACAGTGGAGTGGCAGCTATGATCCTTCCTGGAAAGTCAATGAAAGACTGAATGTACACCCAGCAGGAAATATTGCCTGTGGATTTCTGGTACTCTGAGTCAAGGCTGGGGGAAAAAAATAGAAGCACATAATATTGACCGTGAGTTCTCAAGACCGCTCCAGGAAAACACACCAATCATCCGGCCCATCCTGGTACCCTCAACACACTCCTCGGAGTTTTATTTCCCTCATAATCAGCTCTAATTGTATCTTCAGCATCGCCAATGACTTTGGAGGGTTTCGCTTCATGTTTATGACTTTGGGTGTTGGAAGAAAGTTCTTCCCAACATCTGTTCCAAATGTGTTTATCTGTAATTTTAATTCATGCTCACTTGCCTTGTCATCTGGCCTGGACTGAAATTAGCTGGGATTATTTGTACTATTTAAGATTTTATGCTCTTCAATTAAATCCTCCCAAAGACTCCTGCTACCACGTGACTTTCACTCCCATGCTTCCCGATCATTTCAGGTGGGTTTATAATTGAAACCATCTTAGATGACTCCAGGGTATTAGAGGTGGAAAGAGATTTGGAACGGAGACATTTAATGAGAGCATGGGCTCATGTGCACACAGAGGAACTGGCAGTGTTTCATGGCAGGGAGGCTGTCCTTTGAATGTTGACAGATGGGTCAGATCAAAACACTGCAAACGTGAGCTAGCCCAAGCCATGAAGAAAGAGCTGCAATGCAGCTGCTGTGCTGTGGGCAGAGGCATTTGAAGGACAACACTGTCTAGAGAAGATGGAATTCGGTGCCCATGGAAGTGATCTAATGGGCAAAGGTCTCTGATAGCCCAGAAAGAGGTCCATTGATTCAGAGGGAAGCCTGGAAACTAGGGTTAGTACAGGCTTTGTACAGGAAGACAGCTAAGTGTTGATGGCTTCAGAAGAAATTGAGTGCTTCCTAAGACAGAATCTGCCAAGTCACGGAGCCCACTCTCCTTTGGCAGTCCTGTCCTGATGGCATCGTGGTCTGTCCACAAAGGCTAAAGGAATCTTCTCACCCTCCAAGGCTCTATTTCTTCTGTGCCATGTATTCTGGTTGTGGGGCTCTAAGGTCATTCCATTTTCATAAAGCATCTCTCTTAACCAATTGGTGGATGGCGCTGACTCTACCTCTGAGGCACATGGGCCAGCATGCCATTGCTCTTCGTATGGATTGCTAGGTTGGGCACATAGCTGGGAATGGGAGTTATGTAGACTTCCTGAAATTTGGCTTAGGGTAGAGGGGTTTGGGATGTGCAATCTGAATACCCAGGTACATAGATAGCTCAAATGTAAATTGCTTATCTTGTTGGTGAGGAATGTGTTGTTGGCAGGAAAGCTGGGGCAGGCTGTGTTTCTCTGTATGGCAGTAGCTCTCAACCTGTGGGTCATGACACTTTTGGGGGTCAAAATGACCCACTCACAGGGTTTACCTAAGAACATAAGAAAACACATATACTTACATTATAAGTCATAACAGTAGCAAAATTACAGTTAGGAAACAGCAACAAAATATTTTATGGTTAGGGGTCACCACACCATGAAGAACTGTACTAAAGGGTCATAGCGTTAGGAAGGTTGAGAACCGCTGTTTTAATGGAGTCAGTCTTTAAGTATCTCAGCAAAGCTATGTACATCCTGCCTAGGGTCAGGTCTGCTCTGCTTTTATTGTAGAAACAGTGAGAGGACAAAGCACACAGATGCTGTCCATCATTGCTGGCAGAAGCCAGAGGTGAAACAAGAGAAATGAATGGTTTTATCATAATTATGAAGAGAGATTTAGATGCGGGCAGTGTGGGAGCTTCATTATAATGAGCGAAACTGGTTTTAAAGAAACCAGATCGGCTTACTAGTGTTTCCATCACAAAAATGCAGTTAGAGGGCCACAGAGTGAGTCCAGATTTTTCTCCTCTCAATAAGAAAAGTGCGACACACCCAATATTTATGTTTCCTCATTAATTTCCTTGAACACGTCACAGGTGTTTGCTGCTTTGCGTTTGGGTGTATGGTAGGTTTTGTGACGCCTCCGTCGCCAAGCACAATACCTGGTGTATCCTTTGTGCCTACTAAGGTTTTGTCGGCTGAATGAAAGGCACTCTGCTGAGAATTAAACTTAGGTGTGTCCTGAGTGTTCAAGCTGCGTTCCAGCAGGCTGCTTTGCCTTTCTCAGAGCACTTGCTCCTTTCACCCTTGAAGTCTCTAATGGCTCAGTCTTCCTTGTCTTGGTGTCTCATCCATGAGCGCTGTTCTGCTGAGTGACAACTTACTCTTCTTCTGATGTGGAGTCTCTGGGCAGTGAAAAATGATGGAGTGTCTCCTAAAGTAAGAAACAAGGTGTGTTTCTTGGGGAAGGTGCGGGTGTTTCACACGCTGGAAAATGCCAGTGTCTGATGGAGCACTGGCTCTCCAGGCCAGCCAGGGTCGGTGCTCCCTGAGTTTCCTCTAATGATGGAAATGACCTGTGGGTCATGAGAGAAACTAGGAGTCATATGTGTATATTTTCAAGTCTATTTCTTCCATGAATTACTAGTTCAGTCCTCATGGGGAATGCAGTTAGCCTCTCCAGACTCAGCTTGTTTATCGTAAACACACTTTTAACTCCATCATGAGAAGACCACAAGGATTTAGTGAATAACTAAACACAAGTGAGCGGAATGCCTAGAGTGCACTGGGCTATTGTCCCAGCCAGAAGATTGGCACAGTTACACAGTCCTGTCCCTCAATGCGGTAAGCTTCTTGTGGGGAGATAAACATCTACTAATAAAAGCAAAAATAATCCCATAATTAGTCACTGTGATAACTGTTACAAACAAAGTCACAGCATCTTGTGAGAGAATAATGGTGTTTAATTTAGACCTGAGAAAGAAGAAATGTTTCCTGAAAGTGAAGTGGGGAGAGATTGATTTGTTGTTGTTTCTTTTAAAAAATATATTATTGAGCTTTGTTCAGGTATAATTGGCCAAAAATGTGTGTGTGTTTAGATTGACAACATGATGTATTGACATGTACGTAATTATGAAATTATTAGCTCAATCTACTTAATGTACCGATGATCTCACATACTTACCATCGTCTTCATCGTTTTTGTGTGCTCACTGAGAACTTTTAGATGAACATTTTCATGAACTTTCCACCATACATTATTAATAAACTTCATACTGTATAATACAGGGTCATAACTTACATTTATTTAACTGAAATACTGCTCCTTTTGACTAAGATCCCCTATTGTCCAACGAGTAGGATATAATTAACCTTAACTTGAAGGTTGAGTTATGATATCAGGGAGAGTGGGTTTGCAAAGCCCTTGAATCAGAAAAAAAAAAAAACAAAAAGATTAGAATACTGGAGAAGGTGTGAGGGGTGTACTTCATTTGGTAGAGAGCTTGTCTCAAATAATAGAAAGCTCAGCCTTGCCAGGCCACAGAGGAAGAGGATACAGGCCATCTGGATGAGACTTGAAAGGCTGAGATCAGATGTTAGGGGAGGAGGGCTCCCCTTTATGGGGACTAGGGGATGGTTGTGGGGGGGCGGGGTGGGGTAAAGGAGGGAGAGTGGGACCTGGAGGTGATGAGGGAGGGGCTACAATCAGGATGCAAAGTGAACAAATTAAAAATAATAAAAAAATTAAAACCAAGCCAAAAAAAGAAAAAGAAAGTTCCTTTTCCACTGGGAATACACAATAAATAAATAAATAAATAAATAAATAAATAAATAAATAAATACACTTGCATTAAAAAAATATAAAAACAAACTACAGAAAGCTTCTGGTTCAATTCCCAGTACTGTACAGAGTCCCCATACTTGGGATTATTCTTGGCTACACAGTGCTTTTGAGGTTAGCCTGGGATTTAAGGGACATGCTTCAAAAAACAAAAGGGTCAGCAGCAGCAGCAGCAGCAGCAAAGAGCAATCCAATTTGAAAAATACTAGAAGAGTTAAAAGAATGGAGAGACGATGGTGTTAAGGATTTTGTTTTTAAGTGAAAAGCCCTTGCAAGGTTTTGAAGGGAGGGAAGGGGACGAAGGGGTGGGGGTGGGGATAAATGTCACCCTGTGAAAGGTAAATTAGAGAAAAGCAAGGGGTGCAGGAAGGCAGATGAGATGGTTTCCATTGGAGAGAGGACAGTGGAGTGGGGAGGAGGTTTTCATTAACACAGCTATGGAGAGGACGAGAGGCAGATAAGCTAATGGTACCTGTATGGAACAAGGGACTAGGCAGGTGCGGCTCAGATTTAAGAGTGCTTTGCTTATGCATAAGAGTCCCTGAGTGTGATCACAGCTCCCCAAAGCTTCACATAGGCATACCGAAACACACGCATGCATTCACACATAAAGGTGCAACTGATGGGACTTCACTATCCCAGGGTGAAGGCTAACATGACTTCTGTTTCTCTGGCTTGGGTAGATGAAGGTGTCACAGATTGACAAGCAGAGCCTATGGCGCCCACAATTGGGAATTAGGTCAAAGGTTCTGCTTTCACTGGTGAGCTGTGGAGTACCTCTGAGGCTGGAATGGGGAGGACCATTAATAGACAGTGGTCTGATTGCTACAATGACACAACACAAGTGAAGCCAGGCATGCTTAAGAATCATATTGTTTTCTGTGCTCTTAAAGGTGTCTGTTATTCCCTCACTATTGCCCAGAAGAAAAGCAGATACTCTCAGCCCATATCCCTGAAATATTTGGCATTTAATTTAATTTCTGATTAGAATACCTATAAGTCTGCCGTTCTGTTCTTAAGCATGCCTGGCTTCACTTAAGTTGTGTGTGGCAATTAAGGTGGAGACTCATAAGGGGTCAAAACGCTGAGAATAAGGGACTGTTGAGTGCTGATCCCCAATTTTGTGTGTATATATCTATATATCTATATATCTATATCTATATCTATCTATCTATATCTATATCTATCTATCTATCTATCTATCTATCTATCTATCTATCTATAACTCCCTCCAAGGGAATGAATTTCAAGAGAGTATGGAAAGGACATACAAACTGGAGGAGAGGGAAGAATACGGTAACAGGCTGTCTTCTAGACCTGAGTTCACTGCAGCTGTGCTTATCTACATAATCCTGGGTTTTTGCTTGTAAGAAACCAGTTGTGATTTGGGGACAAGATCATGAGGCCCAACCCCTTCCTGAGAAACTCTTGGTAGTTAATAACTGATGGGTAATGGAGAGTCATTTTATTCAGTAGTATAACCACTGCTAAGTTGACCATGCTCCAGTAAGTAACCTGCCACCATGCTAAGGCAAAAGGTCCTAATTACATTCAGTAGGTCACACACATACTCTAACACACAAGACACTTGATAGGAGGAAGAGGGGCTTTTGTCGGAGTAGAATGGGGTAGAGAGGAAAATGGGTGGGTGAATATGAACATAACTATATACTTCACATATAGTTATAAAAGTACAAAAGAATAAAGAACTACAAGACAAATACACATTGAACAAATTGATATTAAGAAAGAGGGTAGTTTTGATAACCATCCAGAGACAATAATGTACTAAAGACCAACTGGAACATGACTGGGAAAAGGGAATAACTGGGCGACATCTGAAAACAAATATTCAGAAAAGAAAGCCTGTATCTTAAGTTGCACATCAGCTAAGAAAGACAAAGCCGTTTGAAGGATTTTAGACATAGAGAACGAACTGAGCATTTATGCCTAAGCTGGCAGCCAGCTAAGCCGTTGAGGTGGTACTTGATGGGTGATGATGGTCAACAGTGGGAAAGGATGCTTTTGAACTGGATGCTGAGGCTGCCTTACAATCACATGCATTTGCTAACGATCATCAGACTATCTATGTACAATAGGATGACTTGTGAGTGATAGCATCCATACAAACATTTAAAGAGGGAATACGATGGCCTAATGGAGTCTGAGTTGTGTGTGGTGGTGGGATTGCATCAGTTATACCCACTAAGACATTTGCCTGCCCATCAGTCCTCTCGCCTATGAGTCACACATCCACACAGCTATATCTATACAGTACAAAACCTTTTTCTGTCAAGGCTGAATAATAGGTAGCCCAGTTTGGCCTTGAAGTTGGCATGTAGCTGAACATGGCCTTGAACCTTTGCTCTTTCTGGCTCCATGTCCCAGGTGCTGGCATCACAGGCCGGCATTCCACCCACTAATCCATGCTCTGGCCCTTAGGAAGCTTTTTATTAGAGACCTGAAGGAAGATGGAATGGCTAAAGTCAAGATTTTTCTTCAGAGGACCTGACAGGGTCACATTGAAAAGTCTTCTGATTCCCTTTCCATAAGCTTCTCTTTAAAGTTTTATAGTAGGTAAATAATAATTATGTATTTTATGCGGTCTAAAATGATGTTTTGATACATGTTCACAATGCTTCAAGGGTTTTATTTCAGGCTGTTTTCTTCACTTGGGGGAAAAAAGGAGACACTAATAAATCAGACACTAAGGCATGAACATGTGACTTTGGTTCAAGTGTTGTGATGGTGGGAAACCTAATAGTTGTGACTTAAGGAGCCAGGTGCAGGCACTTCCTCTGGCAAAGAGAGCCACGGGGCCTAAAATTGTCCCCTAGGCAGTACAACCATCAGTTTCTCTTGGTTGCACTGGCCAATGTGAGCCTTTTAAGTCCTGCCAGAAGCTTCCAGATTTTTGAGGGCTAAACCCATGTTCTACTTTTGGTTGGGGCAGCCACCGGTTGGTGACTCATGGTGAGTGTGACCAGTGTCTAGTCAGTTACACTGGGACTGTGGATCTATTCTAAGATGTCCCAAGAAGTGGCTCCACCCCTGACCTTTCATTAGATTTTGCTACCACCGAAGACATATAAGGTACAAGGGAAGTACACAGCTGTTGGAGTTAGCTAGACCTGGTCTGGTTCTCCAGTGTCTGTACATATTAGGCATGTAAGAGGTGTATCAGCACTCAGGCTGCCTGTTGCCACACACACCAATGCAGGGAGAGCAACTGAACCTTTACATTTCACCTCCTTCAGGGAGATGATCTGAGGAAGCAGAGTTACCACTCTAAAAACAAACTGCCTTTTCTCTCAGCTCCACCCAGTTGGGATTATAAGAAAAGGCACAAGGCAGCCGGAACTCAGTCTTCACACTCTGGTCAGGTGGTCAGCCTGCATTTCTGAGACTTGCCTCTGTGCCTCTCTAATTACGTTTCCATTCACTCATTTCTTATTTCCTGGCAATAGACATGTCTTAGACTGTCTCCTGGTACCAACTCTGTGGTCCTTCAGGTGCCACCTGTGCTGGAGAGATAATCCAGAACAAGGCATTAATGGGGTATATACTTAAAGCTATTAATATCATATAGGTACAGATTCCTTTCTACAATGTAGAATAAAGATGCCCTGGCCATCCTCCAATTCCCTTTCATATATTTGAATTCTTCATTTCTTTTTATTTTCATATCTCACAGTTGAGGTAACAATGGTATTATTTTGAACTTTAGCTCTCACTGTTGGTCAAATCACCACTGCCACCACCACCACCACTACCACCACCACCGTTTCCATCATCATGTCAATTATCACGCCCATCACCATCATCACCATCATCATCTCCACCATTACCATCACCATCACCATCTCCATCACCACCATCACCACACAACCACCGTCATCTCCATCATCATGCCCATCATTATCCCCATCACCACCACTATCATCACACCATCATTCATTATCAACATCACCAATAGAATGGGTACCGGTTACCAATTTCTTTAGTATATATGTCAGGAGATATTTCAAGTATTTCATGTTAACTCGACTCTTCAAACTTTTCAACAGCATGTCAGTAATGCAATCTCTCTTATTTAAAATATTTACAGTAACACTAGGCATATTACAGGTGCAATAATCTTACTATTATTATTTAGTAAAACCTATTACCCTCTAGGCTAAATGTTGTTGGTTTAAAAAAAAAATTGAAGAATAACAGTTCTAGAATCTTCTCGTTAAAAGGAATTAAAATGTAATTTTACCTAGTCTGGGAATTTGCACAGTTCTTAAGGCTGAGTTTGTCGTTTCCATAATCCATATGCCCAAATGCAAAAGGGTAATCATTCCATGTGTGAGAGGGTCAGGAGACATGATCTCTCTGTACCTGCCTGTCTTGCTGAGGGTCTCAGCAGCAGTTTGAAATCACCACTGTCATCTTTTCTGTATGTACCTAGGCAGGCGAGGCAATGTGCAGTGTTTGTTAGCTGCAGGCTCTGAATTATACATGAGATTTCTTGATCCCTCAGTGCAGTTTCCTGTGAGCCGACTGCATGTGATGTAGCATAATCATTAGCATCCTCAAAATGTACTGATTTAAAGGTGATAAAGTACTATCGTGTATCTTATCACATTTGACCTATATTTTTTATATACCCTAGCCTCCTACTTCAATCTATATGCTGTATAGTATAATTTAGTAGGTCTTGCAGTAAAAGAAGGGGGGGATATAATGAGAGAGAGAGAGAGAGAGAGAGAGAGAGAGAGAGAGAGAGAGAGAGAGAGAGAGAGGGAGGGAGAAAGAGAGAGAGAAAACAGTTATGTTAAAGAGGTGTGATGCCCTTGAGATCAGGAAGCATGTTGGAGTTAGTGTTTTCCCTGAGAGAAGTTTTGGGTTTTTTAAAAATCCCTGTTGGTTTTCTGCGTGGCTTCTAATGGACAGGACACAGCATGGTGTTAATTTGAGATGTTTGAGTGAGAATCTCAAAAGGTGATACCCTCAAAGGACAAAAAGAAAACCCCTAAGAAAAAGCTTGCCTGTCAGTCGAGAGTCTTAGATTGGGGTCTACAGGAGGAAATCTGGCATTCTAGAAGCTGAGGACCACAGGGTATCCTATCTGTGTGGCTCAGTTCGTACCCCAAAGCAAAGATACAGTTCTGATGCAACTTAATGAGCTGGGATTGATGGGAAGGGGGCGGCTCCCCTTTCCTGAGGAATAGAGGAGGGGGTGGGGAAGAGGGTGAGAGGATGGGACTTGGGGGAGAGGAGGGATAGGGCTACAGCTAGGATGTAAAGTAATAAACAAATAAAGAAAAATAGTGAACCACCAAGAAAATATTATATAAAAAAGATACAGTTAAAGTGATCTTATATTGATGATTCCTTCAGGCACCTGACAGAGGGTAATACAAATACTAAAACTTAAGCTAGGACTATTTCTCACATATTCAATTTCAATCAAGATGAGCTCAAAAATGAAAGAATTGTGTAAAATGCAAGGAAAGAAAAAAAGCCACCATCAGCATTAGGGACAAACCTCAAAATTGCATGCACAGCTTAGATGATAGTGAACACATCAGCAGCAATATTTGTTTAAGGGATTAAAAGATGAATAGATAAGGAACTATCAAATTGGCCAAGCAGGTTAAAAAGAACAACATTGAATCCTAGACTGAAAATTTAAGGAAAATTTAAAACAATATGAGAGGCTAAGGTAGACAGAAATGAACTGAAATGTACATGGGGAAATTCACTGCAGTTTAGCAAAGACAGAACAAAGGAGTTACAGATCACATGACAGTAAGATAAAGACTCAAGATGGAGTCTGTCATGTGACCCAGCTAGAATTATGAGAAGAAACACTGGAGAGAACAGTGAAGAGAGGTAGAGAGACATTTCCAAAGCAAAGAAAGGATGCACCAGTTCTCAAATCCAGGCCCCAGCCCCAAGGAATCTTGAGTGCACAAACAAGTTCATGCTCATGAACCTCAGAGTAAAACTGAAGACTAGAAAAATCAAACCAAGCCAAAGCAACCTTCCATGCACCAACTAAACAGCCAGAGAAAGGTTCCAAATTTTCATTGCCAGAAGGTTGACCACACTGGAAGGAATGGTTAATCAATTAACTACTAACTAGGAGCAACAATAGGAAAACTATAAAGCAGAATCATATTGTCAAATGTTGAGATCAAATACCTTTGCAGAGTATAATTACTTTTCAAATATAAGGGTAGTTCTATTATTGATTGATTGAGGCAGTCTTGCTGTGTAGTCAAGGCTGGTGTTGAACTTTGATCCTTCTGTATCATGTACTTGGAGTACAATGTATGTTCCATGGCACCCAGCTTGAACATTTGAAATAAATTAAAATTAAGTCCAAAACTATGGGAGGATGTCTACTAAAGAGATTTCTAGTAGATACTGGAGGAAGCAAAATCACTATTCTGCAAGGGGTGGCAGGAATTCTGGAAGAAGTGTGGGGCAAATTATCAAAACATGTGTGTAAAACCTGTGCCTAAGGCTGGGTGTGGTGGTGCATGCCTTTAAGCCCAGCACTCAGGAGGTAGAGGCAGGTGGATCACTGTGAGTTGAGTTTGAGACCAGCCTGGTCTACAAAGTGAGTCTAGGACAGCTAAGTCTACACAGAAAAACCCTGTCTTAAAAACACACACACACACACACACACACACACACACACACACACAAACAAACAAGCAAAGAAAAAAACCTGTGCCCAAGGACATGTTCATTAATATTTTAGCAGCCATTTTATATTTTAAAACGTGCAAATAACTCCACTATTGATTTTTAATGAAGTCCATAAATGTAAAATATGTACTTCTTACAACTCTGAAATACTATATAACATTGACAAGTGAATACCCATAAGGAGCATGGCTAGAGTATATTGATATAAATAAAAAATCTACAAACATATATACATATATATATATGTATATATACACACATATATATAGTTATACAGTATGGTTGTATTTCTGGGAAGCTAAAGACAGGCAAAAATAACTATTTGTTCAGAAGTAAACACCACTGTATGAAAAGATCATAGCTATGCACAAGGTAGTGAAGCCTGGCAGAAGGGGTAGATATATACTGATAACACTCACATTAGATTAATCAGGAATTCTTTTCTACACATCATAAATTATCTACTAAGATAATTATAAAACCTCTAGCCATGGAAGAGCCAACAGAACCATTCAGATTTGAAATAAATCTGGCTATGACCCCCAGGCAGGAAGGAGCTTGGCAAGTTGGGCAGTGTCAGGAGTATTGGGAAACATGCTTTTACACACAGGGCAGTTCAAAGTTTCTCCTTGCTGTCTTATAGCTCCTATTTGGCTTAACATTGTACATTGTCAAAGTCTATGTGCGAAAATCCTCACTTCATACACAGTACTGCATGTGTCCTTGCTTGGGTCCCTCCTCCCCTGTCATTTCCTGATGTAAAGCTTTTTTTTATTGTTGTTGTTTTTGTTTTTTTTCTGTCCTGTAGGTCATAACTTCTGTGCGGAAGCACCTAAGTGTGGAGAAAACTCGGAGTGCAAGAACTGGAATACAAAAGCAACTTGTGAGTGCAAGAACGGATACATCTCTGTCCAGGGCAACTCCGCGTACTGTGAAGGTAAGGGGCGGCCAGGTCCTGTGAGGAAGTGGAACTGGCTGTGCAAGGGTGCTCGTTCTCATGATTTACCCAGCCTGCTTTGCACGAGAAACTAAGCGGTGTGTAAGATCGTAAAGTATCACCAATCCACACCAACCCCAGGAAAGCCATAAGCACAGCACTTCCTGTTCAATCATTGGATGGGAGCCTCACCTCCAAGGTCATGAGATGCAGCAAATGAGTTCCCCTTTCAAATGATAGTCAAAGACTGGCTTAGACCCAGCTTTCATCTTTACTTCCTGAAGGTAGAATGTTTTTTTTTTCCAGTCAATTTTGTTAATGATGTTAGACCACGAGTTGTCACTTTCTGGTCTAAACCGAGAATCAGCGTGACAGGATGTGCAACTTAGACCCATGAACTGACACTGTTGCCATGAGGATGCTAATGGTGAGCATTGCAGGCCTCTACTCCTTTAGCAGGCAGAGGGACAGGGCTTGCTTGGACCAAGCCTTTTATATCTGAGCCTCTCCATTTGAAGGGTCTCCCTGGCTCCTCCCTTTAGAGCAGAGAAGTTCTATAAAGCAGAATCATGATGAGCCTGGTTCTCTGCTTCTCCTGCTTCTAATTCAGTTACTCTCTTCATCTTCATTAGCTAAGGGTCAAGCTGTGGTGGCCTGTGAGGGTGTCAGATGTCTCAAATTGAACAAATGTGGCAGTGTCTATTCACGGTCATGCGAGTGGCTTGGTTCTAAAGTGGGTCAAGTGTTGTCAAGGTCCAGATGGTGCTCATAGGTGACAGTAAGGGTAAATGCCTGTCCTGCCTGTATTTTGTGTTGCTGACCCGTGGTTAACTTGTTGACTTTGTTCAAAGAGTTGTTCAGATCTTTAAAAGAGTATCTGCTGGTTCCTAGGGATCATCCTGGTGGGCAGTTCCTGTCTTCGTTTATTCTGGAAGGCTTTTATTGTTTCCTCTTGATTATTAGCAGTATTCTAACTAGTGGGCTTCCTCTCGCTATTTAATTCTTTTGGCTTTTTTTGTTTTTAAACTTTGAACTTGATTCATGTTTTTTTTTAAATCCAGGTTTGAATTTCTTCTTAGCTATTTGTTAATTTGGGGAGGAACATTATTAATTTCAACACTCCACATTAAGGTATTTTGTTAAATCCCTATCTCATGTTATTTTCCACAGGTGGGTTGGAACCCATGGAGGGCCTCCCCTTCTCTGAGGAGAAGGGGTGGGGAGATAGGAGAGGGGAGTTTGAGGGTGGGACTGGGAGGACAGGAGGGAGGGGGCTTGCCATCAGGCTGTAAAATGATTAAATAAATAAATTAGTGAAAATTAAAAAGACAAGTCTCAGTGTGGAAATTCTCCCATCCAGTCACCATGGGAAACACTTCCAAGCTAGGTAATGAACCGATAGACTTATGTTCCTACCATAAGAGTTGGGTTGAACTCTGAGCCATTATAAATGTGATAGCAGATTTCATGTGCAATGACCCATAGGTTCATGTACTCTCCTATGTCCCATGAGCAATTGAAACCTGGAAGAAAGTGGGAGTAATGGCTGCTGTGAATGTGGTACTCTCTGATTTTCTCTTCCCCATTCCAGTTTTTACTACACAGAGTTGGCTCCAAGAGAAAACTGTGGTATTAAAGTCGCCCTTTCTGTGGGAGGCCTTCTAATTAATTAGTTACACTGAATGACTGCAGGTTTGAGTCACTGTTTTCTTGGCATGCCCTTGCTTTGTTCACCATCTGGATTTGTCTTCAGGCCAGTGTGCTGGTGCCCTAGGTCATAGTGATGGTTAGGGGCTATAGTCATTTCTCTGCCATCATAGGGACAGTCCAGAAGTTCCAGGGAACTTGTTCACAGAGACAGGCCAGCATTTAAGGAAGGATTTAAGTAATGGATGGTCCTAGTGTGTAACAACAGAACTCTGGGGATAAAGCAGGAACCACATCCAGAGGGGATGCTGAGGACCACATATAGTGGATGCCAATGCTTAGAGCATGTGGATGCTGTCTTGAACACATTGTACTTGATCTCTGGCTTTGCATCCCTGTGGTTACATGGTACTGGCATCCATACTGCTGTACCACTAGTTACTGTATCACCCTTCAGCATTCCGGGTAAGGAAGTGTTGAAGGCCAGATCTCTATCTGGGATTCTAAATTCTCACATTCAAAGATATTTCTTTCTGCAGGATATTCTCTGAACCCCTTCCCCTCAGACGTGCCCGAGACTCGCCATCTTATTTTCCAGTGCTGGATTATCCCCCTCCTAGTTCTCGACTGATATTTGAGGAGGGCCAGAGGTGCTACCTAGGTCTGGTTACTCTCATGGTTCTCCTTTGATCTGGAATCGTATTGCCTCTTCCTTTTGTGTCCAGTAGGTGTGTGGCAAGAGGAAACTATGGGCGGGGGCAGTTTGGGAGAAGGTAAACTTGTGCCTGTATGATTCATCTACCAGTTGTGCATTGTTCTTGGAATTTTCTGAGTACTTACCCAAGAATTTGCATCTAGTGTCACATAGTGGACAACCTGAGATGTGGGTACCAGAGACTCCCAGGGATGCATCGTCTCACCATAGCTTAAAGAGAACTTGCGATGTATCAGCTGCAGTAAATGAGTCAAAATCACCTGTATGATGAAAACCACAGCGAGCAAGATTAGCTTGACATTAAAACAAACACCACCATTTGAGTCTTTCTGCTTCTGGGTTAACTCACTCATTATGATCATTTCTAGCTCAATCCATTTGTCCACAAATTTCGGGAATTCCTTGTTTTTAATAGCTGAGTAGTATTCCATAGTGTATATACACACTTATATCTGCATACTAGCCCAAGGGGCATGTCCCATGAAAGCCTTCACTTACCAGGAAACTGGGACAGAGTGGAGGACATCCTATTGGGACTCTAGATGAGAGAAGCATGGGAGAATAGCAAAGTAGAAGGATCCAGAGGGTCCTAGAAACCTATAAGAAGAACATTATGATAGGCAGATTTGGGCCCAGGGGTCCCGCTCAAACTATGGCACCAGCCAAGGACAATACAGGCCGTAAACTACAAACCCCTACCTAGATATAGCCAATGGACAGGACATTCTCCACAGTTGAGTGGAGAGTGGGCTGACTTTCTTTCTTTCTTTTTTTTTTTTTGTACTTTTTTTTTTCTACTGTGGAGAATGTTCTGTCCATTGTCTAGACCTGGGTAGGGGTTTAAGGTTTACCGCCTGTATTGTCCTTGGCTGATGCCTTAGTTTGAGTGGGACCCCTGTGCCCAAATCTGCCTATCATAATGTTCTACTTGTAGGTTTCTAGGACCCTCTGGATCCTTCTACTTTGCCATTCTCCCATGATTCTCTCATCTAGAGTCGAGTGGGGTCTGACTTTCACACAAACTCTGGTGTCTCATATTTGACCATGTCCCCTGGAGGGGGAGACCTGGTGGCACTCAGAGGAAGGACATCAGGTTACCAAGAAGAGACTTGATACCCTATGAGCATATACAGGGGGAGGTAATTCCCCTCAGGAACAGTCATAGGGGAGGGGAATAAGGGGAAAATGGGAGGGAGGGAAGAATGGGAGGATACAAGGGATGGGATAACCGTTGAGATGTAACAAGAATAAATTAATAAAAAGTTAAAAACAAAACAAAACAAAACAAAAAAACCAACCAACCAAACACCACATACACTTCCCAGAATATCTTGAAAACACCCACCCAGACTCTCAGTGGGAAAGAAAGTACAATAGGCTTTCAATTGTCTTACCTTTGTCTCATGGCAGCACAGCTCTGGTGTATTAAGGACTCCTGGTGTTCAGAGGTCAGTAAAAACTGCCGCGATGTCGAAACTCCTGACCAATCAATGGAAGATAATAAAGCCTTCTCTCAACCGTGATACAATTCACCAGGTTTCATTTCTGCCTTGTGTGTCTGGAGCAGGCACAGTCCCCCATCTCAAAGCTTCTTTCCTTGGACTTCAGTGTCTTACAGAATCTGGTTGGCTGGGGCTCTCTCCCCCCTGCGGTGGTATTTTCACTGAGCTGGTCTTCGGTAGTTTCTGATACAGTAGTGTGAATTAGAAGCAGTGTTGGGACAATTGTATCACTAGCTGTCTTGTTGGTGCCCATGCTATGGAATTTGTAGTCTGAGCAGCTCTTCATAAACTAGAATGAAGGACTATTTGGATGGACAAGGACTAATATGACGTCCTGTGCATCCTGCAGGGTGAGGACCTTATGACAGAGGATCTGTTAGTTGCAGGGTGTCCTGAGTTTCCCAGACTCCTTTTGCATTTGTTACACTTTTGTAGACTCTACAGATTCTAATCTGTGAGCACAGGGCAACCCTGGCCACCGTTAGCCCCACTTTACCCACGCAGGCACTGAGTCTCAGAAATCCAGCCAAGGCAAAGCCCAGTGCCTTCCTTATCTTGATGCCTTGATGGTCACTGCTCCTAACGCTCCTACCACACACACTGTTCTGATCTCCTATGTGAGGTCAACTTATCTTCCTCTGCTTCGATTCATCCCACTGACATCCAGTTTAGCTAAACAGTTATAGTGGGATGGGGCTGAAGGATGCTTAGCACTTAAGAAAATGTCCTGCTAATGCATCCATGTCAGGTGGCTCAGGTCTACCTGTAACTCCATCTCCAGGGAGCTGTGATGCCTCTGCCTTCTAAAGTCACTGCACTCATGTACAAACATGTAATTCAAAATGATAAAAAAAAATAAATCTTAAAAAAAAAACTTTGGCCAGGTATGCTGGTGCTTGCCTTTAATTCTAGAATTCAGGAGGTAGATGTAGATATCTCTTTGAGTGCTAAGTGAGCCTGGTCTACATGGTGAATTTTAGGTTAGAAAGGGTAATATGGTGAGACATGATTCAAAGAAAAAGAAAAGAAAAGTGAGTAAACAAAGTGCAAGTGGAAATAACCCCCATTATTTCTGAGTGAAGGCTCTAACAAATTTTGCAAGCTCCCATCTCATTTTTTTTCTCTCTCTGGCACAAAACCTGGTCATATATTGAGGCTTTTTGTTTAGTGGGACTTCCAGAAGAAAGATGGCATGGGACAGTTGACATCTGACAGATGATGATTAGATTCCTGGTTCATACCACAGGTAATATTTTATACCTTTGAAATTGGCCTTGATGGTAAGGGATACTCACCTGTTGTTTTTCTACAACTGAGCTGAGTTTACTGATAGATCCTGGATTAATTGGTCTAAAGCTCTTAGATTCAGGAGAGATCAATATTTACAATAAGAAAGCAATGCTGAGAATCACCAAGGAAAATCCAAAATATTGGAGCTAGTAGTCAAGCAATAGATTGGTGTGTGTGTGTGTGTGTGTGTGTGTGTGTGTGTGTGTGTGTGTGTTAGAATACAGTTGTAATGTAGTGTTTGGTTATGCCAGATACAGCATAGGAAATCGGGTTTCCCAGTCCACATGCGAATGAAATAGAACATGCTAAAGTTTAGCAAAGTTCCCGATGACTAAAGATTGAAAAGATTGTGTTGGTTATCATCATTATGAGTATGAGCTACTGGTTTGTGTCTTCCCTGGAGTCAGTGCTTTGAGAATTGGAATTTAGTCATCTATACCTTACGGCAAAACTGGCAGGTCACCAGAGAGAGTGCCTTGAGATATAAGAACCAGATTGTGTCAGTTGTTAAGGGGCCGTGGGTCACAAAATGTTATTACTTCCAAAGGTGAACCCACTCTTTCCTCAGAAAGCACAAGTGGTGCTGTTTAATGGAATAGTTTAGCATGAAATGACCTGTGCTACGTGGATCTAATAATCTCTCAGGTAGCAGATGTGTGGGAGCATCAGCTAAACACAGGCACGGATCAGCAATGCGCGTCATAACTCCTCTTTTTAAATAGTTCCTTTTCTTTTCCAAGATTATCTCATAATTACACCACAGCCATGACTTCCTGTGACTGGATGTTATGGTGGAGGGTCTGTCCTTTCCAATAGTAAGATGCTGGGATAGTGGCCCGGATACTGGAGTTCAAGTGGGAAGTGGCTTCAGGGTCACTAAGAAGGTAGAGCTTTCCTGTACAGGGGCTGCTAGTGTGAGCACTTCCCATAGAAACCAAACTGCCAGTTCCTGATTAAGAAAATTCACGGGGAACTAGCCCAGCATGCTCGCTGCACTTCTGATTACCCAAGAATTAATCAGCTATCTCTGTGCTCCTACTTTCTTTTACATGGAAGCATTTCGCATATGATCGCATGAACGGCCCCTGTGATTCACACAGCCCAGCTAATGCTCCACTTTGGGTCTCCCTCTGAACTCCTGCTCTCACTATGAAGGAGCTACCCGTCTTCAGCACATTAGCTCTTCGTCCTTGTGGCTGGGCATTGGCAGGTAATCAGAGCGCTTGATGTAAGAATGCCCTGAGAAGCCTTCTTGTTTCTACTTCGTCTGCACAGCTCAGAGAGATGGCTTATTATACAAGAACTTTTTTTTTTAGCCCACTTCCCCTTCATGGGACAGATTTTAGCATTTGTTTCATCTGAGTTGCTGTCTGTTGTCCTGCCTATGACAGGGACAGGTAGACTCCCTTCTCAGGATCCCCTTTTATTTACTTCTGCATCGTTGATCCCAAGTCTGCTTTGCAAACACATTTTTTCCTGTCTTCCTCTCATCTGAACCCGTCATAACCCTCTACCCTTCCGCCTTGACAATTTTCAATTTTAGTTGAGCACCCACAATGCTAATTCTGAGTTTGTTTGCATGATCTCTTTATTATCCCTGCCATTTCCTCCTTGGCATTGCGTTTTTAGCACATAAAGTGCTTGGCTCATATTAACTGAGTCCTAGGTTTTGGAATGCCTTCATATCAGGTGAGCTGTAAAAACCAGACAGACCTGAGCCTATAGCTTGCCTTTGTGCTTCCTCCACTCGGTGTGACTTTGTGCCATGTACTGGAGCTTTGAATTTTTAATTCCTTCACCTGTAAAATGGGCTGGGAATTTTCCTGTATATCCTAGAATCAAATGAGATAATCCACTGAGAATAGGCCTAGAAACACAGAGTAAAAGTGGTAGTATCTCTTCACACTGCTTTCTACTCCCTTTCACATAGAATAGGTGTGTTCCTCAGACATTGCCCAGCTCCTCTGTGATTGTCCTGGCTCATATGGCCATCTCTTCATTTTGCGCTGACGAATTTCTTCTTGAAATTAAAACAACAGATGCATCACAATAAAGCCAAACTCAAATTCTTATAATTATACTTGAGTCTGACCAAAGGGTTCTTTTTAAAGCGTGCACCCTTCAAACTAACTGGCACAGTGATTAAGAACTGTAGGCTAAAGTGAGCTTAAAAGCAGTTTTCAAAATCAGTTGTAAGATATTGTTTGAAATTTTTCATTGTGTCTTTGCAATAAAGTATCAAGTGTTGATTCAGTCTTTAGAGTGTTTTGAAGAAATGGGGTTATCATGTAGCTAAACTATTGTATTACCAAGCCTGTGCGGTTCCGGGGCTTAACTCAGCTAATAGTCCATCCATCTACTGCAGTCGATCATAAAATATTGAAATTGCTCATGAGTTCACTCTTTTTCAATCTCTCTATCAACTTAGCCTCCAAAATTAACTGGGTGTGGTGGCGCACACCTTTAATCCCAGCACTCGGGAGGCAGAGGCAGGTGGATCGCTGTGAGTTCGAGGCCAGCCTGGTCTACAAAGGGAGTCCAGGACAGCCAAGGCTACACAGAGAGACCCTGTCTCAAAAAACCAAAACCAACCAACCAACCAACGAACCAACCAACCAAAAAGCCAAAATGAGCCATGGACAGCCATTTGTTGCATCTTCATCGCATCATCCCTTGCTCAAGTCTTGACCATGGTAGCCAATCTCGCCCCATGTACTCACCTTGCCACAAACAAACAAAAGGGAGCTGTGAAAGCATCCATAAGATCATGCCACTGCTCTGTTGCCTACTGGGTGCCATGGCTCTCTGAATAAAATCCGAGCTTGGTTCTGGGTAAGGCTCTGTTGGGGCTTGGTTCTGGGTAAGGCTCTGTTGGGGCGGGGCCCATGTACTTTGTAACTTGTGTTGCCACCCCTCCACACTTCTTTGTGCTCAAGAGTCTTCATTTTATTGACACTCTCTGCATCCCCTGACAGGTCTGGGCAGCGCTTCTTTCCTCAGCCTGGGATGCTCTTCCCAAGTCTTCGCAAAGTTTTCTACTTCCTAGCAAGCGTAAAGATCCCTTCTTTACGTATACCACCCAGACGAAATGATTCTTCCAGCCTCTAATGCTCTTGTTACCATTTTTATATTTGGACTTTATTTCCTTCATAGCAATTTCTTTCTAAACTATTTTTTTTTCTTTTCAAAACTATTACTATCACATCTCAATTGTTATCCCATCTATGAATAAATTAATAAAATAAATTTAAAAAAAGAAAAAACTATTACTATCTAACTTTGTCCTTTTAGAGTATAAGCTGTATGAGGCAACAATTTTATTTTATTCCTTACTATTTTCAGCATCTAAGATACTGCATGGTGAATTGCTGATGAACAAATGCAAGTTGAATGGAAAGAAGGGAAGAAAAAGGGTAGAGGAGAGAAGAAAAGGGGAGGGGAAGGATTCAGGTCTCCGGGTGATTATCACTTTCTTACATCAGAGTTGTCTTCTGTTGTTCAAGGCCTGTTTTGTCAAATGTGAAGTCACTTCCGCTGAGTTTTGCTACTATTTAATCCACATAACAGTAACACTTATCTGTTGCCTTCACCTTGTATTATTTTTCTGTTGTTGTGATAAAATACCATGACCCAAAGCAACTTAATGAAGTAGGGCCTTATCTTAGCTTGTAGCTCCAGAGAGAGAGAGAGAGAGAGAGAGAGAGAGAGAGAGAGACAGAGACAGAGACAGAGAGAGAGAGAGAGAGAGAGAGAGAGAGAGAGAGAGAGAGAGAGACAGAGAGAGAGAGACAGAGAAGAGAGAGAGTATGCATAATGCCAGGGAGCTTAGCGTGGGGGCAGGAGTAGGGAGCTGAACATCACATTTCATTTATAAATAGGAAGCAGGGTAAACAAGATGTGTGGAAAGGCTTAAGCCCTTAGCACCCCTACCCAGGGGCATACTTCCTGCAGAGAGGCCCCATAACCTTTCCAAACAGCATCAAGCATTTAACTATGTGAGCCCACGGGGCACATTTCTCATTAAAGCACCACAACCCCTACGAACTAGCTGCCTTTAATACCTCAGGATTCCCTTTCTTCGCCATACTTATAATAAATCAAGTGATGTGAAGCTTACAGCAATGACAGCTTTCATTCCTCATCAGGTAATCTTTAAAAATCTCTGTTTCTAGTCAGCGAGTGCCTTCCCTTGGAGCTAGGGTCCTTTGGTGGTCTATTGTGTGCAGTCTGTGGCCTTCAAGGTCATTATGGAGAAGGAAAAGACAACAGACGGTCTTCAGTGTGCCTGTACTGGTTACATTTCACTGGCCTGGACCTAGTTACCCGCCACCTCAGTCTCAGTGCCAAGGGAGACTGGTAAACAGCGTCTAGTTATGTGCCCAGGAGGAACAGGAATTTGTGATGAGCAGCTTTCTGATCCTGTTGGCTTTTCTGCTTACTAAATGAAAAAAGTTCCTCATTAACTTTAATCCTTTTACTGTTTTAGTACCTGTGTTCTGGTGCCAGCAGATATTACTGAAACTCACTCGTGGATAGGATTGGATAGCACGACAGTTTGCCTGTCACAGTTCCGTTGTCTTTTCCATAAGATGTCTCCATGGTGACTACTGTTGCTTCTCTGTGGGGTTTGTTCAACCCCTTGTGCCTCATATCTTAAAGTGACTCACCTGTTCTTTTTTATTCCGAGACAAAATTCATGGTTTTCCATGCATCATGAATTCTGCGCTTTAAGCGAAGCAGAAAGCAGTTCATGAAAAAAGCGTAAGACACATCTGCATGCCATCCTAATGATACCAGGGTTGAGTGTGTGCACAACAGGATGCTGGTTAATTAAGAAAAAACCCCAAATTGTGGACATCTAAGTGCTGTAGGAAAAGAAAGCAAAGATTGAAGCCAAATAAATGTAAATGGCTGGTCTTTCCTTCCTGGTGGTTTGCCTTGATGGCTGACTAGCTCCCAAAGAGTCCTGTTTTCTAGTGTTTTGTGGCCTCCATTTAGTTTCTTGACAGTTCTCCCAGGCAGTGGAAGAATGTCAAAGTGGGGACCAGGAGATCCTGATTGGTCCTGGCTTGATCATTCAGCATCTGGGTGAAACCTAGAATGTCTGTTGATTCTTCTGTGCCTCAGTTCCTCTCAGTTCTAATAAGACGTTACACAAGACATACTTAAAGACAACTGGTGTGATGCAAGTGTGCATATTGTTACATCACTTAGGATTTTAAGTGGGTAATTATGTGTCATAGTTAACAACATATCTCATCTTTTTGTAGATAATGGACTACAATATAGGTCTTCCTGGTCTGTCTAGCCACCGACAGATACTCTAGATATAAATTATACCCACCAACATACATACTGGGACACAGTTATATATTGAGCTGTGGTAGGCTTTATAGAAGTGGGGCTTATGTCCAGGCATGTAATTCTCCTGGGTCAGCAGACTCTGTTCTGGGATTAGTGTATGAAACATACAAGGCTGTACATGGCAGACCTGTCAAGGGAGTAAAGCAAGCAGGGAGCGAGCCTTTGTTTCTTAAGCATATGCTTGGCTGGGTCCTCCAGGTTGTTAGAATCCTGAAGATGGTCAGCAATCTCTCCCATCCTCAGGAACTCCACCCTCTGGAGTGGAAGGAAGACTTATAACCAGATCCTGAAGATGCACCAGAACTTGGTACACCATAGACTTCAAAAATTGCAGTAGAACTATATGGGTGAGAGCCATGCATTCTGCCAACAACATGGCCGAGGAACTGGGTTCTTAGTGAAATGGTGAAAGAGGAGAGGTGTAAGAGATGAATATCCTTAGTGTATACAAAAGCACAGGGTAAACACTCTAATGTGATTGCAGCAAACAACGTTAGGTAGATATAGCCAATGGTGAGATGGCAGGAGCTCTGGGTGGTCCTGTAGGCTATGTATGCAAACGGTGTACAGACATCACACTGGGTGCACAGTTGAATCCCCTAGGGTATGGAGAACAGACTGGAACTTTATGCTTAGTGCTATCTCATGCTTACAGCTTTCATTTGATGTATGTTTTATAATGCATATTATGTTTTATAATTCTCGCAGACACATATACTTTATCAAATTAACTATGCATTTACTTATGGGAAATACTTGCCCCCAGAGTTTTATCTCTAAAGATGCATGATCAAAAATTCATTGTGTGGGCCATAGTACAAAAAGTCTGAGGTCAGGAGGCTGCAATTGGATGTCGTGTCAGGAAAGTCATGTTGTAGGCCCTGAGGATTCAGAAGCATTGGCTGAAGGAGAGGAGTCAGGTTAGGTGACACCACACTCATGTTTTCCAAGCTTGAGGCGTGGCCAGTGTAGATGAAAAGTAGATGAAGTATCATTGAGGCCACTTGGAGGAGCCCATCTGGCTTTGCTTGTCATGTTGCTCTCAAGCCTACAGTTACCGCACCTGACTCCTGTCTGACTCCCTGTGAGAGTGCTGTACTTGACGTTTCCCTGGTGTGTCTTTCTCTCCGCAGGACTCACGACACTCAGAGGATAAGCAAAGACAGCCTGTAGCACTTCCTAGTGATGCACTTTCACCATGGGAAATCACACTGAGACAACTCTTGGTTCCTTGTGCAGTATTTTGAGACTGTACAGTGGTGTCCCCTCAAAAGTCAGCAGTTATTTATTTATAGTACTTAGCATTTTAAAAAAATTTATTCTTCTCTTATACATTAAATCCCGGCCACAGTTTTCCCTCCCTCCACTCATCCTAGTCCCTCCCCCACCTCCTCTCTCCTCCAGATCCACTCGTTCTACATATCCTTTCAGAAAAGAGCAGGCTCCCCAGGGATGTCAACCAAACATGGGGTGACAACATGCAATAAAGTAGACTAGGCACAAACCCTCATAGTTGTGCAGCTTGGTGTTCTTGAGGGACCCCTAACAGTGGGAGTAGGGGGTGTCTCTGACTCTTTTGCCTGATCTTGGAACTTTTTCCCTCCTACTTGATTGCCTCATCCAGTAATCCAGTAGTTAGCATCTTATAGAAAGGGGGGGGGAAAGGGGGAAACAAGAAAAGAAGAGGACAAATTCAAATTTACGGGCAAGTCCAAACTTTAGAGCTTTAAGTGGAAATGGAAAGTTTAGTAGGTTTAAGTGTTTTTATTTACCTTAAATGTATGTATCTTTAGACTCTCTTATATGTCTGATATGTAGATAGAAAGAATAATTGAATGTTTCAAGGTGTGTGTATCTGTGTGTGTGAGTGTGTGTGTGTGTACACATATGTGTATAGAGGCCAGAAGGTGACCTCACATGTCATCTTTTATCATGTTCCCCCACGTCTTTTGAGATAAGGTCTCTCACTGAGCTCTGGGCGCACTTGTTTAGCCACACTGGCTGGCTACTGAGCTCTGGGGATCCTCTTGCCTTCCTGCTAGCTCTAGAGTTAGACAGCAGCCCATATATTTTTTTTTTAGATAACTGGGGATGTGAACTCAGATCCTTACACTTGCACGCCACACACTTTGCATCACTTTTTCAGCCCCAAACTTCTGTTTTTGCTTCTTGTAGTATGTCTGCTGGTAGTACATCTGCACTTGCTGTTGAATTTGGCTTCTTGGCAAAATTTGCCTTGATAAAAATTATACATGCCAAATCATTTGAGAAGAAGAGCAGAGGTTTTGGTGGAGAACTTAAAATTTGATCTGATTTATTTGAGCTAAACATTTTACCTTTATCATTTGTGAACTCAGACCAGGAATGCATCTGTCTGTGTTTCCATTTTGTAAGATCAGTGTACAAATGCACACACTCCAATGGTCTCTTTTGGTGTGGTGTAGGGTGTGCATATGTGTGTGCATGTGTGGGCACATGCAAAGGCCATGGGGGGATGTGGGATGTCTTCTTCTATAACTTACCTTATTCTCTTGAGACATAGTCTCTCATTGAACCTGAAATTCATAGTTCTAGCTAAATTGGCTGCCCACTTAGCTCCTAAAGTCTGCCTGCCTCTGCTCTCTAGCTCTGGAGTTGCAAGCATGCACACCCATGCCTGGACTTTTATGTGTGGATACTTGGGATTCGAACTCAGGTCTTCATGCTTGCACAACACATGCTCTTACCCAGCCCACCTCTTTAAGAACTAGTATAAAAACTAAGGCAAATTAAAGCTTCCAGAAACAAAATATAGGACAGCTTAAGATTTAAGTGAATTGTCAACTATGAATATAACAACTGCTGTATTTAGCCCTCTACTAGTGGGCGTGTCAGTGAGCAGTGAAGAAGCGGGTAGGACTGTTCTGGAATAAGAAGGAAATGGGCATCTTCCAAGAGGAGGACTGCAGCAGACTATGAAGACGTCTGGATGTTTGATGGGCAAGTGTGAGGTGGCTTGAGAGATTCAAGCTGAATCTATTCCACAAGATGGAGGCCAGAGGTGTTGGATCCCCCTGCGAATGGAATTCCAGGCGGCTACAACCCACCTGGTGTAGGTGCTTGGAACTGAACCTGGCTCCTCTGCACGATAACACGCACTTAGTGTCGTAGCCCCCTCTTTTGCCCATGTCTTGTCAATTTCCTTTCTAATCCAAAGACAAACAAGAGACGTCTAACACATTCTGGTTTTGATTTACACATCTCTTTAAGATCCCTCCCCTCCTCCTCCTTTTACCACTGAGAAGAAGTTTCAGAATTCCAGTGCGAGGTAATAGCTCCTACTGCGCTGCTGCTGTAGAGATCCGGGCACTTTTTTTATATCCAGGTCTTTATCACTTTCCTCACTGCTGTGGAACAGCAGAATCGCGTCTTTGAAGCTCACCCACCTGGCTCCTCAGAACTCCAGTGGCGACGTTTCTGAGCCCAGCTAAAGAGCCCTGGTTTGTGAGATAGATTATGCTTCGTGTGTTGATGCTTCCAGCATTCTGCAAACTTATGCTTTGTGCTTGACTTGGCGAGGTAATAAGTTTGTTTACATTTGCGAGGAATACACGGAAATGAGCATTCTCTTTACAGGCACCAGGCTGTGCACTGACACTGAGCCTGCTGCCGCTTTGCTCATCCGTTTTTCTCTGGAACAGCGGTTCTCACCTGTGGGTCGTGACTTGTTTTTGGGATTTACCTATCAGATATGCTGTGTGTCAGATATTCGTGTTGCAATTCATAACAGTAGCAAAGCTATAGTTACGAAGTAGCAATGAAAATAATTTTAGGGTTGGGTCAGTCACTGTAACACCAGGGACTGTGTGAAAGGCTCACAGCATTAAGGAAGGCCCAGGACCTTGCACAGTGCTTAGAGAAGAGTAGTAAATCTGTACTTATTGAATATTGAATGGTTAGTGGCAGAATGGGAGGTATTTTGGGGTATTTGTTAGTGATTTTTGTGCTGTATGAAAAAGCAAATGTAGTATTTGTGCCATCGCAAGTGTTAAATAGGTCTTTATATGCGTTACCTTATTCAATCCTCATTGTTCAATAAAGAAACTGGCACGTAGCCTCTCGCAGTATGTAACAGTCAGGGTTTAGTCTCAGGTCCTTCTGACACTAAGAAAATTTCAGCTTTCTTGGAGTGTGACACAGCAGCTTGCAGGTTCCCCCTCCCCCCCCCTCAGCGTTGGGATTTCGGTGCTAAGCAGTGAGTCTCAGGACTCCCCAGTTAGCATCTCCCTCCAGGACTGTTCGCCTGACCGACCTACACGAGAGCCAGTGGTCCCTCAGTGGTGAAGTAGCAACATTTCTGATGGGCTGGGGCGTAGATGTTCAAAGCAAACCTGTTTAATGGAAATTTTGAAATGTTTGAATTATTAAAACACAAGTGGTTTTAGTACTATAAAAATAATATGTTATCAATTCTTTGAGAATTTCATACAATGTTACTTTGGTCCTATTCACCCTCAACTCTTCCCGTATCTGCCCTTTGCACCTTTACCTGCTAAGACCCCCAACTTTTACTTTTCACACCCTTCAGAGTCCATTTTTTTTCATTTTAATTTAGCCTTACCTACCTACTAATTTCTTTTAAGTTTTAATTAAAAAATAGTTATATCATTTTCTCATTCCTTTTCTTTCCTCAACTCTTCCAAAGTTTTCCCTTCTAACTTCTCTCATATCCTTCCTTAATATTTCTCAAATTCATGACCTATTTTTCTTTTAATATATACTTTTATAATATCACATGTAACATAATATACACATAAATATATTGACATAACCTGGCAACTCGATTGATTATTGCTTGTATGCATATGATTCAGGGCTACCACTTGGTATTGGACAGCCACAGAGGAGCTCATCTGTGGAAAAGACTAGTTCTCTTGCAGAATCTCATAGTTGTTTGTCGTTCTTTGTCTAGGGGTGGGGAATCCATGAAATTTCCCCTTTCATGTCTATTGTCATTGTCACTGTCTGGGTCTTGTTTAGGCAACCAGGTTTTTGAGGAATCATGAGTGAAAATTTAGTCATTTCAAGGAGACACAATCTCACAGCAGAATTCCTTGTCCTCTGGCTCTGGCTCTGGCTCTGGCTCTGGCTCTGGCTTTCCTTTCCTCTCGCCTGCAGTGTTCCTTGAGGCTTAGTTCAAGAGTTGTGTTGTACATGTATCTTTTGAGGCTGGGAACCCCAGTATTAATTGTTCTCTGCATTTTGATCTGGTGTGTGTGGTTTTTTAAAATTTAATTTATTATAATTTATTCAGATGACATCCAGATTGTTATTCCCTTGCTTGTATCTTCCCCTTCCTACCCTCCCTCCCTCTTCCACACAATTCCAACCCCCCGCCCCCCGAGACCTCTGACAGGAGGGGCCCTCCTGCCCCACCACCTAACCATGGCTTATCAGGTCTCATCCTGGTAGCCTTCATGCCCTTCTTCTGTGTGCCTTTTGGCCTCCCCACCAGGGGGAAGTGATCAAATTAGGGGCACCAGAATTCATGTCCAAGGCAGTCCCCACTCCCCCCACAACTGTGGAGAATGAGCTGTCCATTGGATAGAGTTGGGTTATAGATGAACCTTCCGAGGCTGGGCACCCCAGTGTTGATTTCTCTCTGCATTTTTACCTGGTGTATTTTTTTTTTTTGTAATGGTCTCTGTATGCTGCAAAGAGAAGTTTCTTTGATGAGGGCTGAGAGCTATACTTACCTGTGAGTTTAAGTATTTAGAATGGAGTTAGGAATTATTGTAGTCATTGTCAGTATTATTGTCAGTAACCTGACAAGAGTAGACTCCCTTCCAAGGCCATAACCTCACCAGCCACGGGCAGTTGTGAGTCCATTTCTACATAGCCACTTTCTTTTTTTTCCCCCGAGACACAGTTTCTCTGTGTAGCTTTTGGCTGTCCTGGACTTGCTTTGTAGACCAGGCTGGCCTCGAACTCACAGAGATCCACCTGCCTCTGCCTTCCCAGTGCTGGTATTAAAGGCGTGCACCACCACAGTGCCTATAGCCACTTTCTTAAAAAGTGTGGGGTTCCACTGAAATCCACTTGGATGAATTACTGCTCTCTGCAGTAAATTTTCATTCATTCTTTCACTCTCATTCCAGCCCATCAGGTAGTAAAACCAGGGGCTTTCTTAGTGTTTACAAACACGTCTGTGTCAAGGCCTTCGTTCTTCCCCAATCACATGGGATAGCATAGCTTTCCCTGAGAATGCAGGTGCAATCCACTGCCCTGGCACAGCTCTTCAAGTAGAGTTTTCCCGTTGTTCATGGAAGTATTGCGTATGTGTGTGTGTGTGTATGTGTGTGTGTGTGTGTGTGTGTGTGCGAGCACGTGTGTGTGTGTGTGTGTGTGTGTGTGTGTGTGTGTGTGTGTGTGCATTGTTAAGTTTGGAGATGAGTACACTGAGGTGAGGAACAGTGAAAATACTGGCCTGAGGTTACCCAGGTAACTGAGCTGTAGAGTCAAGCTTCTCTAGTTCTAGGATTCTGGGTCTCATCTCTGAAGAGGGAATGGAGGAACTTGACCCTTCATATACCAGATCTAGCTGTTTATACCAACCTGCGTCACTACTCTGTATCTTCCTGATCCTCATAGTAGACAAATGATGGTCTGTGTATATATGCATGTAAATATATACCCACATGTATGCACATGCACATCTATGCATTGTATATACTATACTTAGCACAATCATAAAGCTATATGTGTTATATGTCACATTATGTATATAAGTTCAGGTTACATGTTAAAATTATCACTTGACATACTCGTATATATAATAGACATAACTGTTATTTCATCTTGCTTATAATTTGCAATAAATTTTAATCCAGATAATATTGTCCTCATATGTAATGACTGGTCAAAGCACAGGAGGACTTCACTGGCAGTTGAGCGGAAACCAGACGGTTGGTGTCTCTGTCCCCCCAGCTCTGGCCTGTGTTTCTGCCTTGGCAACTGAAGGTTGAATGCCTCTTGTTGAAACCCCAGGGGAATGACTTAAATGCTCAGTTGCTTCTTTACATTTTCAGTTCTCTCTACTTGTCAGAGAAAGGATGAAAACAACGATCGCCTGCTTAAATACATTTGGAACATGTTGTACACCAGATCTCAGGATTACATAGACCTGCTTTGAAAAGCTCATAAGAAACTGTTTAATTTGGTTTTACTTAAATGGTTTGTACCTGGAGTCATCTTTATCCACCTGGGAATGCTGTCTTCATCCTCTGAGATACTTTGTAAAAAGTTCTTAGTGTGTTTGCTTGTAAAGCCTCTACGAATACAGACATTCAAGCATTCCTAGAAGACCTTGAATATTTATGTGACCGATGTCAGCATTTCCTATTGTAGCTATGATAACTGTCAAAGTTTAACTACCCTCTCCTAATGAAAACTCCTCTGACACCAACTGTTTTCCTTTTACAACTTGTTTGACTCGGGCCTTACTGATTTAATTTATTTAATAGTTAATAAAATGATGTTTGTTCTTGTTTTTCCCAGTTCGGTAAACATGATCATTAAGCATGTGCACAGGAATAATTAATATGTTAATAACACATTTGCATAATGCATTATAATTTACAAAGTACTTCCATATGTAATGTTCCCTTTATCTTCTAAGGTGTGACTTCTGCTTGTGGATTATTTTATAGGTGAAGGAGGCTGAGACCCAGAGCAGTAATGATGTGTACACATTCAGAGCCACATGTAAAACAAGTCTAATCTTAGATTACGGTTCTCTCCATGTTGGCCTTCCTTAATATATACTTGAATTACTTAAGGAGCATTGGCGGTCCACTTGGTAGTTTGTGGGGCATGAGCAGTGGGCTCCCAGATGTCAAGCCTTGCCTAGTACACAGCAGCTCTGCTTAGTAAATCATTGCTGAGTACAAGCATGGATGCTAATATTTAGTCACATAGTTTTACTTTTCCATGGTAGTTACTTGATTTTATTATTATAGGACAGTGTAACTATTGCCATCTTCTGTTTCCAGATGACAAAACTGAGGTCTGAGACAGGGAAAAGGCCCATAGTCACCCAGGGAGCTAAGCAGTGGAGTCACACTTCTGTAATTTTTTTTTCTTGCTTGTATATTTTTATTTTGTTGCTTTTTTTCTTTCCTTTTTTGATTAACAATTTTTTATTTTTAAATATTTTTGTTTTTACATATATATTTATATTATTGCAAATATATACAATAAACTACCTATAGCAAGAAGAACCATGAAACAATCAGGAATTATATAAATGTTATATTAGAGAGATGGTTTCAAATGTGGCAAACAAGCCACTGGGCAAAATATCCTCATTTCTACCACAGATAGAATTCTGCCTAAAAATGGGCAAGCTTGGACACACGCATAGTTGACAACCAAACTCTGCCAAGACAGAGTATGCAAGTCTTCAATAGTTCCTGCCTCACAAATATGTCTGTCAGATATATTGGGCCAGAATGCTGAAGATGATGCTCCAACATTATAGAGAGTTTTGGGTGACTGTTCAGGCAGCAAACTGTCTCTGTCATCTTCTCATTTGGGAAGCTGCTAACCTGCACCCGCTGTATACTCAGGTGATTAATTTTATACCTTCTCAAGTTTCTGATGAGGTTGAAGAACAGATAGTTTAGTTTTACAATTAAGCTTAGTTGTTTAGGGGTTAAGATGTTTTTAGGTCTAGATAGTTGTTAAATTGATAGAGATGAGATATGATAGATCTTGATTTACATTCAGAATTTTAGACTCACAATGATAGGAAAGATGTTTTCTTCAAGGCTGCCAAAAAACAAAAGGCCAATGCATATCTCTAGGTCTAGGATCCTATCATCTTTAAAGAGGGAACAAAGGAACACGAATCTTCTCCTATCAGATGCAGCTGCTCCTATACCAACCCACGCCGCTGCTCTGTCATACTCATCCCCGTAGTAGACAAAGGACAGCAGTGAAGTTGCTTCTGGTGACAATTAATATTTCCGAGCATCTATTCCATGCTAGTTGCTGTGATAAGCACTTTACACTTCTTATTTCACATAATTCTCCCAAATTTACAAGCTAGCTGTTATTATTATTATTATCATCACCACAAAACCAAGGCTTTGAGAAGATTAATGATTTTTTGCCCAGGGTTATACCACCAACGAGGAAGCTTGGAAGCCCTTGCAACTTTAATTCCGAATTGTATTTGTCTTCGCACAAAACAAAACAAAACAAAAATGGGGAGATAAAGTTATTAGCCACTCCTAATGAGGTGTCTGTCTGCTTTAGCTGGTTGCCTTGTTTTGTGTTGGTTTTTTTTTTTGTGCGTGTGTGTGTGTTTGTCTTGTTTCATGATAGTGTGTTGAGTGAGACAATTTGATATCTGAGAAAGGAACAGTTGGAGACACAGCCACATGGCAGGCTTGGGTGGATGCATGTGGGCATGGGAGGATTCCATCATAGATTCAGGCCGGCTTGATGCTTTCCAAGACTGTCCATTCTGGAACACTTCATGACAGAATCTTCCAGAACACGTGATCCGGTCCCAGTTAACTTCCAGCTCTCATCTCCTTCCTCCTCTTTTCAAGATTCAGGACTGTCTCGTCTCTTTTTTCTCTCTTCCTGGCTTATTCTGCAAAATCAGCTGCTCCCGTTTAACTGCCTGCTCTGTTTCTTTTCTCTTCCTAATCCCAATTTCCCTCATTTTCTAATTATTACAAGCATTATTGATACTTACGGTGTAGTGTGATAGGAAATGCTGTCTGTAATGCCCATAGGTAATTATACTTCAAAAGGAATAATTGGGATTCAGCAGCCCCCCAGCATATTTACTGGAGAAAGACAAAGGCTTTAAATTAAGGGATTAATTGGAAACCTCTCCGGTGCACTTAGTTTCTGCTTGGCTGAACCAAGTTCTTCTCTTGAAAGGTCAATGAGTTTTTCCATAATTTTGAGCTGCTCTGAGGAAGAAGCCATAAATCTTTCTGTTTATTTGCTTTATAAATCTCTCCCTTCCGCTCATTTAGTTAGTAGGGAGCTGAGCATAATAAATCCATGGCTCTCTTTCTGAAAAAGAAAAACAAACCATGTTACCATAAAAGGAAACCTGGGCTGCTAAATCTATAAATGCCATCTCCTCCTGAGAAGGTGTGTGTGTGTGTCTGTGTGTGTGTGTGTGTGTGTGTGTGTGTGAAAGAGAGAGAGAGAGAGAGAGAGAGAGAGAGAGAGAGAGAGAGAGAGAGAGAGAGAGTTTATGTTAAAATAAATCACACTGCTGGTCCTTACTTGTGGCATCTTCTGTGTAGATGATTTTATGATATTATTAAAGGAATAAAGTAACCCTTGCTCTGAAGTGACATTTACATTAGAATGTAAAGAGAAACATGGTCAAATTGATGGTTCATATGTTCAGAGAATAACTTATTCTTGTTAATTGAGAAATTATTTAGCTATATTCCTCTCTTCTGTTTTACTAACAAATCTTTAAATTCTCAAATCTCACTTCTGGCCATAGAGTGACAGGCCACATTTGCTGTTCAGTTTCTACTTGGTGACCAAGGAGGCTACCAAGTCGACATCAACAGTGGCTAGGAGCCTCTTTATCCAGGGGTCAGGTGTGTAGGCCCAGACTGAGTGTGCATAAGCCTATTGTCCTGTCATCCCAGATGGCTGTGGGGGTTGTTCTGGTGTTCTATTTGCCATTTTGAGTTTTCTCCCTGTACCTGACATGTTGATCACAATGTACTTTTAGGACTATCTAATGGTTCTAGAATGTAGCTTAGTTGGTCAAGTGCTTGCCTAGCATGGTGGAAGTCCTGGGGTTTGATCCCCAGCAGTGCATCAAATCAGATGTCCTAGTGCATCCCTTAGCACCAGCACTTAGGAGGTGGAAAAAGGGAGGACCACAAGTTCAAGAGCATCCTTGGCTACACATAGTATGTATGTTCTAGGCCTACCTGGGCTGTGTGACTTAAAAAAAAATTCAACGGTTCAGAAACACATATACATTAGAGGCTTTAAAAATTTTGGACGGCTTTTCTGTCTGGTTCCTTCCCTTTCTTTGAATTTATTACCTCTTACTTCTTTGGGGCTGCTGAGACTACAAAGGGGCATCAGTGTTGTCCTGAGTATCTCAGACATTGTGGCTACATAGCTTTTCCAGTGCTCTATTGCAAAGTAGATTGTACCTCCTTCATTTTGAAAGGTGGTGGGCATTTGAGCCAGACTATTGTACCATTTCACATCCCACCCTGTGCTTCTGTAGTGTGCTGGGGTCTCTGGGCCTCTTGGGAGGGTCTGTAAGGGTCCTGGTACTAGGAATTTCATATGTGTAAGGGTATGTGTGCCATAGCACGGAAGGCTTATGGTATAATGGAATGCAGGTTGATGGTTTCTTGTACCCAGAGCATAAACTGTGTGTGGGTGGTAGGAGAAGTGATGACAAATGACATTCTGTTTTCAACTGTGGTTAACCACAGCTCCTGGTAGGCGCTCCTCATCAGAGCCATGCAAAGCCATATTAGGGCTAGTTTCTTAATTTTGAGAATTGTTTACAAAAACCGTTAGACTTTTGATAAACTGAAATAAGCCTAAAAGATTCATCTTGGCCATGTTCCTACTTCCTGCCTGATGGGTCTCCATATATCAATAAGCCAAGAGATTCAAGATGCCGTGCAAATCCAGTTTCCAGCCTGAAAAACTTTCACTGAAAAATCAATGAAACAAGGAGCCAATGGAGGTGTTCAGACGGAGGAGTGGTACTGAGCGGGGTTCTTTGATATGTAAATGCTAGAAACACAAACTCAAAGTGGCTTACGCAGGGAAATTTGATGAGCCAGGATAACTTAAAGTTCAGGGTTTGCTCTCAGGCAAGGCTCGATCTCAGCAGTATAGTACGGAGGACTCTTCTCTCTCTTTTTTCTTGCCTTTTCACAAGCCTATCTGCTCAGTTGCTACCTCCACCTTCAAACCCATCTTTTTAACTCAGTAACGCTGTATCATCTAACATACGTGTCACCTAACTGTTATTATCCTGGGTTGAGTTCAGAATTTGGCCCTTGAACCACTCGGATATCCAGGTATCCAGGGACCCACAAAGCCCCGAGCAGTTTATCATGCTTCATGACAGCTTTATGACTCTGCAGAGTGAGAGTAAGGCTCACCTTTACTCAAGCCATGTGATGGATGAAGGTGAGGTCTTGATGAAAGGAAACAGGACGCTGCGTCAGAAAATGGCCATGATTTCTTGGGGTAGAAATGTGTACGGCTCTCTTTCCCTGTTTTCACTCTGCCAGTGAGAGTCTCTGAAATGATATGATGTCATAGCCTCAAAAAAAATATCCCCTATTGTGACATGATGCTCTGGATTTCTTGACACTTCTTGGTTGCATCTCTTTCCTCCAGCATTAAATGATGGTGCTCCTCATGGCTGGATATGAGACAACTCCGGTGCTCATTACTGGTTCTCTTTCCAGCACATCAACAGCACTGCTTCTTAGCAGGTGGATGGCTAACAGCTTATGTAAGACCTCCAGTCTACACCACCTGACACAAGTTTGGTTGAGTTCTCAGAAGCTTTACCAAGATTTCTCGAGGCACTTTACATTCCCATCATCTTCCCTGGGTTGTTTTTTGCAATACCTTGATGACCCCTGACTAGCAACCTAAAAGGAAGATCAGTAAATAGTATATTTTGGAGGCTTCAGTTCATGGATACTTGTCCTATTACTTTTTAGTCTGTGACAAGGCACCATGGTAGCCACATGTGATAGAGGAAGCCTGTTTGTATCCTTAACACTAGGAAGGGAAATGAAAGAAGGTGCTGAGGTCTCAAAATATCCTGAGAACTTGCTCCCATATCCTTAGCTCTTCCCATTAGGCCCCACCTCTGCTCTAGCTGGGAAGCAAGACTTTAATGTTATCCATTTCAGATCCTTGTGGTAGCATTCTGTCTGAACACACTGTGTTACCATGTTTCCTCCATCTGTGATTTATAGCGTCAGTATTCTTGTTATATGATCAATGAGGTTTTCATCTCTATTTTATTTGTTGTTGAGGGCTATATTTTATTTACTCTTTTACAGTTTGACATACATGTATATAGTGTATCTTTATTTATCCACCCCATCTCCTTCACTCCTCTCCCCATGGGAACCTCCAATATGCCTTCTTCCCACTTTCATGTCTCCTTTTTTTTAGGGGGTAACCCACTGGGTCTGATTGGTGCTGCTTGCAGGAATGTTGATTGATCTTATTGCTTTGATCTTGTACAGGTATCCTGCAAGTAGCCTCAGCTACAGTGAGTTCATGGGTACAACAGCTTCGTCACACCCAAAGACAACCTTTTACAGGACTCTCCCTTATTCTCCAGCTCTTACAGTCTTTCCACCCCTTTTTCCATAAAGATCCTTGAGCTATTGGTGGAAAGGAGTTGAAGCAGATGTCCTATTTATCCTGTTTTATCTAATAATAATCTTTAAAATGTGTTTACTTCCTCCCACTTCTTCTGACTTCCTTTAAACCCAGCCTGTCTTGTCTCTTGCCTTGAATGTGGCTATGGTGCCTAAGTATCTTCCAGAACACCTGACTTCAAAGGCACTTCATATTTTGTTTTCAGCTAGTTTCACACGTTGCATGTAGAGTTATCTTGTCACGTGAAAAGCGGAGTGTGTCATCTAGCCTCTCACTATAAGGAAAAGGATGCATTCTAACTACAGGTCCCAAGGACTGGGGTATCTGTTGTCACCTCTGCACCCATCGGAGGATCAGGCTCTCCATGCCTCTGTCCTCGCTTTACCTCATTCCCCTTCCTCCTTGTCCACACCAGCTGCCTCAAGTGTGAGGCGTAGGCTTGTCCTCCTTACACCATCACTCTGCATTCCTTGTATCCTTCATTCAGTTGTATTTTACCCTTTTGACACATCTGGGATGAGCTCTCTCTCTCCTGTTCAGTTGAGACCTCACTGTCCAGATCAAATTTTCAACGTATACTTTCTTAAGATCACTTAGTTTTCCTTAGTTGAACTTCCATAATACTAATCCTAAATTTGTTTGTTTTGTTTGCAATACCATGATGACCTCTGACTAGCAACCTAGAAGGAAGATCAGTAAATAGTATATTTTGGCTCATATTTTGGAGGCTTCAGTTCATGGATACATGTCCTATTACTTTTTAGTCTGTAACAAGGCACCATGATAACCACATGTGACAGAGGAAGTCTGTTTGTATCCTTAACACTAGGAAGGGAAATGAAAGTGGGTGCTGAGGTCTCAATATATCCTCAGAACTTGCCCCCATATCCTTAGCTATTCCCATTAGAGTTTGTTTGTTTTGTTTATCCTTCCATTCTCTCCTTGGTATCACATTTTTAGCACCCACATATTTGATTCATACTAACTGAGTACTAGGTATTAGAATGCTTTCATGATAGTGGGGGAAGCTAGAAAAACCAGACACGCCTGAGTCTACAGCTTGGTTTTGTGCTTCATCCACTCAGTGTGTCAAAATTACTAGAGCTTTGAATTTCTAATTCTCTTACCTGTAAAGTGGACTGGGAATTCTCCTGTATATCCTGGAGCCAAATAAAAAACAATCCACTGAGAATAGACTTGATATGCTATAGAAACACACAGTAGAAACTGTGCTATTCCTTTACACTATTTCTCACTCCTCTTCACATAGAATATGCGTGTCTCACAAACATCACGCAGCTCCTCTGTGCTTGCCCTGGTCCATATGGCCATCTCTTCCTTTGGCCTTGCTGGAATGACTTCTAGTGGATAATGTTCAGTTTGTTATAGATGAGTCAACCCTCTGTTGTGTCCCATGGGTGTCGGTGAAGAGTCACTTGGCACTTAATGACCAACAGTTACAATGATGGGCTATTTGCTGTGAGAAGGGAATAATTTGCTTAGTTTTGAAGGTACATTAACTCATTTTTGTCACTACAGATCAGTGATTAGACTTTTTCATAGAGTCTCTAAATAGCTTCTCTACTTAGGTTCCCTGATTTCAAAGCATAGTTCATTGGTTATATATATATATATATATATGGATTTAGTTAATAGTTTCCTTCAAGTTATGTGACTTTGTCAAGGTTGCAGGTTGATTGGCTCAGCAACTAACTGAAAGGTCTCGATCAACTTACTGCTTAACAAGTTTGCCTTGAATAGCTGTGAGTGGGAAGATGATGTACGCCTAGGAGCAGAGTGAGGTCAAGTGTTTACCTTCTGCTCTATAGATAGGAAGTTTGAGATGGCTTATAAGAATTTATAGTGGAATGAAATAGTAGAAATCAATTTAAACTAAAATCCCACCTAGCAGTGAAATCCCAGGCTAGACTTGGCTGCTTATTTGGTTGCTGTCACCACTGCAGTTTGTCCTTTGGTCTCCTATACTGGGGAAGTATAGCCTTCTCTAAGGGAATCAGACAATCTAGGTTTGGTATATTAGGTATCATTTTTGTACTTATTGCCCCTTAATTTTATAGCCTTTATTTACATGGCATATAAATGCCAATAAACCTAAAATTCAATAAATGTTGATTAGCTGTATAGAAGAGTTAAATATTTTAAATGACCCCAAAAAGAGACCACAGAGCATATAATGCAATATTTGCATAATACAGTCTCTAACGTATGGTTGGAAGTGGTCAAAATGACTTTTGTAATAGATAAGAAAGAGACTCTACAGGGCTGAAGCATTCCCTAATTCTAGTAAAAAAGAAAATAAAAGGTCAAAGCCATTTTAACCTGGATGGAGTTTACCCTATTTAATTTTAATTTAGTGTAATTTCCTCTTTTCTTTTCATAACCCTGCTCAAATAGCTTGACCTAGGTCATACTTACTCTTACCTAATCAGCGCTCAAACAGCAGGGCCCTGGAGAGAGACTGGCCAGGTTAAAGATCCTTCTCTATTGCATGATACCCACTAGCTGTGTATGTTGAGAAACTTGTTTGACTTCCTTGTGCAGCACTTTCCATCATCTCCGCAATGAGGATAGTAATGGTATCTATGCTGTGTCTTTGCTCTAAGGAAAAATTAATGTATATGTGTAAAGCGAAGGGAATGATGCTTAGAGCACCTTTTAATATTGCAATAGAATACTTCCCTTCCACGGGACTAGAGAATTCTGCAGAAAGGGCTTCTTGGTCCTGAAAACCTCATTGTAACTATCGACAGTTATCAGAGAAACTAAAGAGACTGGAGTTTGCCTGTGCTTACAGAAGCCAAATGATCAGCATTCTGGGCCATGCTGCGTTGAACATGTCCACTGGGGAACGTACACAGGACATGCTGCCTTTGCTCTGCCATTCAGCTCTTGGAATACTCTGTTGTCAAAGAAATGGTGTTTCCTCAGTATGTTTCATGATTCCCCTCAGCTGCTTCTGCTATTTGATCATAAAAAGATGAATTCTGACTTTACATTTTTTCCCCCAGTTTTTAAGGTATCTTTTTGTTTTTGAGTCAAAATGGAACAACCTGCGATGGTGTGAGTTCAGTCCCACAAGCCCTCTTATCATCTGGCTGTTGATAATAGCAGCCATACCTTATGCTTATATGTGTTCATATATATTTTCCCCAAAGCAGTTTTTTCTGGGTCATCAGAATGTCTCGAGTAGTATTGTTTTCTCAACTAGTATGATAGTAGGCTGCACATAAACATTCTTTGCTTTATCCTTCAGTACTTGACTGATACTAAATCTGGCAAGATGAACAACCTTCCTGAGCACCAATTGGCCCATATGTCACAGTGTTTTTCCTTTGTGGTACTGGCAAGGCGTAATGTTCACTTACACACACACACACACACACACACACACACACACACACAAACACACACACACACACACACAGAGAGAGAGAGAGAGAGAGAGAGAGAGAGAGAGAGAGAGAGAGAGAGAGAGAGAGAGAGAGAAATCATAACAGAGTTTAAAGCCAAGGCTGGGATGAAGACTCTTGTCTCATTGTTCATGCCATTTCTGAAGATCTGAAGAGGCGGATCTTGTGAGTGCTCTGGACTTAGGCCCTCACAGAAGGAGACTTGGGTTTCTGCGAGTGACAGGTTATTCTCTATCACTTGACCACAGCAGATTAATTAAATGGCCTTCGCTCCTAGACTGGGCATCTTTTATAAACAATGCTGGGAGCCATGTCTGCCCACCCACTCATCAACACTTATTTGAGAGGGTGTTGAACGTTTTCAATTATCTCGGTCCCTTCCCCCTCCCCACTGACATCCTGTGTGTTCTCCTGCCTCAGCTTTTTGGCTTTGATCCACTTTACAAGTATTGACTTTGCCCCATTCTGAACAGCACAATTTGACGTTAAGTGGGCAGTTAAACAATTTAAAATTGGTTTGGAATATAGCAAGAAGATAATTTTCCCCCACACATTTCCCTCAACCACTCCCTTAACCAAATGTTGGACACAGACTATAGATTTCTGGTGACTTTTGTATATTAAGACTTCAGTTTGAGACTTCAACCTCATGTCTAAATGCATTTATCCCTCCTTCTTTCTCTTCCCAGGATTACTTGTTTTGACTTGAGGGATTACAGAGGTAGGGAATGTAGTCTGGCTTTCCAGCACCCTACCACTACCCCCAGCTTTCCCATTGTGTTCTCTTTTGTAATCACAGTGGAAAGCCCATGGCAGTTCATGTAGGGCTGTCTTTTGCGCAGGTCCCTAATAGAGAGACTGACACTGGTCTGGCCTCTGACATCTAATCAATCCTCCCTTTAATTCCCCCTTTCTTAGCAGTAAATTTTTCTATCATGTTGATGCTGTGGCTTTCTTGCCCATTTGGTAACTATTAGATATGACTCTGGATAAACAACTAGTGGTTGGTGATTTTTCACACTGTGCGCCTATTAAGCACAGCTTCTTGACATGACGACACTAGGGAACATGTTTTCTTCTGCCACTTCCTAGACTCAGAAAAAACCACTAGACTCATGGGGGGAAAAGGTAATAAGTTGAGCAGTACCTTCCCTGCCTCTTTGGCAGCCCCTGTCTCTTGCACCTGTTTTTCAACTACCTACGTGTTTGGTTCTGTTGACTCTGACTACATTATTCTGGCTCCCTTATCTGCCTTCTCTTTCTTTGGGATGAGAAGAATGGTGTTCTTAGGGAGCAAACTTTGGCGGGGGGGAGTGTTGGCCACTCACTGGTATTTAAGTTCTTTACACTTTGTGTGCTTGGAGCATTTTGTCTTCAGCTTTGATTGTAACTCTGGCTTGGAGAAGGCCTGCTCAGAACTTTCTGCTGTTGACACTCAGAACTTCCCTGGACATGGCCTGTAGCTGTCTTCTGGAGCTTACATAGCCATGGTCAGGTGAGTAGGAAGGTGCAACCTAGAGTGCAACCTCTGTCCTCTGAACAGTGTTCTGGGCTCTTGCTAGCAATAAGAAGGGTCATGTTGACCGTTGCCTAGTCACTTGGTTTTAGAAGTCTCGTGCTCATCTCTGCGTTGGCGTGTTTTCCACTCATAGTGGAGAATCTGCCTGCCTAGAGTGCAGTCCTGTGTGTGGCACCTGACAAGCTCTTAAGAGGGCTCGACTCAGGAGCTGCTTAACATTCAGGAGTTTCCTTGGCCCATGCCCAGTGGCTGTGTTCTGGACCTTTCCACACTTAGATTCCTTAGCTAATGATTCTTCTGACTGAGCCTTGATCTCTAAGAACAAGCCAGGATGTGCTTCCTTGTCTCATTATTTCTGCCTTTGATAGTATTATTTCTGGCAACCCAGGTCTTCATTGTAACATTCTGTGTTTGTTCCTGCCCTCTGCTGAGATTTCTAAGGTGAATGGATTTCAATAATAGAACACGAAGAAACCTTTACCGGGAGCTTTCTAAACTTCTCCATAGGCTCTCCTTTAACTTTCCCGACAACTTTGTATGGTAGGCAACATTATTCCCATCTGTCTAGTTAGCTTTACATTGTCAACATGACAGCCTAAAGTCAACCGATAAGGGAATCTCAATTCAGGAATTGCCCAGGTCTAGCCTACGTGAAGGTATGTCTGTGGAGGATTGTCTTGATGGTTAATTGACAAACTGAAAAAAATTGACATAGGAGTACCCAGACTTTTATGCATGGCACCATCTTCCAGGCAGGTTGTCTTAGGGTCTGTGAGTGAATCAGTAAGCATCATGACTTCATGGTTCAAGCTCTTGCCCTGACTTTCCTCAGGAACTACTGTGACCTGGAAATATATAAGCCAAGCAACCTTTTTCTTTCTCTAAGTTACTTTTGGTCAAGTGTTTTATCACAGCAACAGGAAGAAAGGAATCCAGGACATTGTATTTTTAAGGAATACAGGAAAGGCCCTAGATATAGAAATTGTGTATTCCATCAGGCTAGACCAAAAACCCAGATTGGTGTGACTGCAAAGTACTCAGTTCTTGGTTTTTATTACAAGAACAGTGTGCATAGGCCTGGTGACACTCAAAGAAAGAATAAGCAGGTTACCAAGATAAGACTTGATAGCCTATGACCATATAGTGAGGGAGGAGGTCCTCCTTGGTATAGACCTAGGGGAGGGGAATAAAGTGAAAGCAGCAGGTAGGGAAGAACAGAGAATACAAGTGATGGGATAACAATTGAGATGTAATCTGAATTAAAAAAAAAAACAAACCAAGAACAATGGAGGAGGCATTCCTGGAGCACATTGGAATTTGTTTTGTTATGGCTGTTTGTATAACCATCAAGGGCATCATTAGCTGGCATCCCATTGCTAGCTCTGCGAAGTGGCTGCCCCTGAGCCAGGCGTGTTCTGGGATCCCTGCTCACAGGTTCACACTGGCTCCCAGATCCCAGGCTTATCACGATGCATGTTACTTGTAGCAGCTGAGGAAGTTAACTCTGCAGAAGGAAATTAAGCTCATCTCTATTCCCCATTGTCTTAGAAACTTTAAACTAGAGGAGAATCACACTCTCCAGATGACAGGGAGTTTATAGAAAAGACACAGCATCCCCTTTCCTTCTCTCCTCCCTTTGCTCCTTCAATGCTTGGGCAGGATGAAGTTTTTGTTTTTGTTTTTGTTTTTCAATATTTAACCCAATAATATTTTTATGAAGACAGAGATACTTACATGCTAAGTCATTAATTCAGAGTTAGAGGCTGTTGAATATGTAAGCATGCAGAGATCCTGGGGCAGTAAAGTAAGCAGGATTTTGGCAGCAAGGAGACTGTTTTCATTTCAATGTGATCTCGGCTATTATAGGCATGCCTCACAGATAGGATTGTGTTTCTGTATTTCTTGCTCATCCTTAGACTTTAATTTCTAGCTATTACTTTAAATCAGATTCCTTGTATATTTCATTGCTGTCCAGGACACTCGTACTAGGATTTTCAATTTGCCAGAGGGTTGGAAGTTTTGTGGGTTTTGTTGTTGTTGTTGTTGTTGTTGCTGCTGCTGCTGGTTCTGTTTCTAATTTAAGACTTTAAAACCAGCATGCATATTGAAAATGAATTTTAAGTTCTCATTTAGTAGTTTAGAGAACTTAAGAAGCTGAGAGGGCTCTCCTTCTGTCGCTCACAGGTCAGCCTTGTCCTGAGCCTTGAGTAGAGCAAAACCTTTGTCTTCTAAACCATGTCCCCAGCTTTAGCCCCTGACTGCTTCTGCCCTTGGTCATAAGTGTCATTTTGAACACTGTGTAGCAACTTTGTGTGGAGGGTTCTAGGCTCATTTCTACCTTGTCATGCTTTCTACTCTTAGTAGAGACCCTGTCTAGCGTAGGCCTCCTATAGCGGGAGCCTGGTAAGCTTGTGTTGGCTCAGGTCAGGAACTTCCTCCATCAAGCCTTCCTTGATGGCCCCTGCCCACGACCTTCACATGCAGGGATGTATTTCAGTCTTTTTAATCTACTTATGGTGATCATGACACTACCACTGTTGAGTTGACACCACAGTTGACCAACCCTGAGTCCCCTGAGAGCAGGGGCTCCTGTGCTTAACTGGTGTTGGCGGTATTCAATGTTTGTTGACTGTCTAAATAAACACACAGCTATGGTGGGGTAAGTTGCACTGGTGGACTTTTGCTCTCCTAAGGAAGGGCGAGTTCTGTCACTTCTTACTTAATGGTGTTAATAATGAACTACTTTTGGCTATTGCTTTTAGCATGGCCTGTGAACAGAGACTTAATAGGCAGGCTTATATGAATATTGTCCTATTGCAAATGAAGACCACCCAAACAGAAATTCTTCCAAGTCAATATGGGCCAGGCAGCTCCATTTTCTGCATCCTCAATAAATAAAATAAATGTGATTTGCATATTTTTCCTTATCTTCAAGGATAAAAATGTAAATCTCCACTGTGGTGATCATTTAATCCCTATCTATTAAGGATGAATTTTCTAGTGAAAGAAGACAACATTTAAAAAGCATATTTGACTTTGATGACCTTTGGCCCATATTGGGGTTCAGGCTTGATATTTCATAGCTGTGAAGTCATTATGTAGAATTTGAATGTTTGATTTGAACGTGTGCACATCTGCACTATAAAAAAATAATCACAACGCAAACTCAGCCAGCCAGTTCTGAAAATAAGCACTGAGCATTGTAATGAAAAAACATGAAGATTCTCTGAGCAGAGAACACTGCAATAAAGGGAATTTGATGAAACCTAGGTGAGGTCTTGAGGTTAGGAATATCTATGGTGCCTTGTGCGTGCTCTGCTCACAATGGCTTGCCTATTTTCATGATCCTGTGTATTGTTCACTGTTGCTGAAAGAACAGGCAATCAGTCAGCTGAAAGCCTAGCTTCCTCAACATCAGCAATTAAATGCAAGAAAAGACAGCACAGGCATCGCCAATGCCTAGAATGTTTTTTAAGTTGAAAAATATAAAATGGAGCAGGGGAAATTTGCAGAGAAAATACAAATTATATGTGTCCCCAAAGCAGGAAAGAAATAGTATTTACACTAGTGCTTGTAGCAGATGGATTGCTCACACTTCCCCAATCTGCCAGTGTACTACCAGTGAATTAGTTTAAATTGTAGATTATAAGTGCCAGGCTTTAGGAGAACTGAGCTAGAATCGTTTCTTGTCCCTTGGAGTGACTCTCGTTATCTTAGTGTGGTACCCTGCTGTGATTTATATGAATTTTAATTTCTAATAAGCTAGCCATATGTTTTGGAGGGAGTCATAATGAAGTGTCATAAATAGTTATCTTTTCTAACAAATCTGACCTTGAGACAATCAGACCTCATTTTAACAACTCATGTTTGATGTGGGCTTTCCCCATTTCCATGCCTCAACCTCAGGATGTTCTCATCACAAAGGTAGATAGCCAAGAGGAGAGGAAGCTTGTTTCTGTTTTTCTCCTCATCCATATGCCACTATTTCCTTTAAGAGTTGCAAGCTCCACAGAGGAGGTGGGTCATCCACAGTCTCTGTGATTTCTTCTCTTTCTTTTTACTTTTCTATTTCCACCCCCATTTCTAATTCCTGCAAAGAAAACTGATTATGTTACAAACTATGCACGTGAGTTGTCCAGAAGACCAGAGGAGTTATGTTAGCTCCTCCTTTCCCTGTGTTTAAGAGTTAACGCATCCTGGTGAGCATCAAAGAACTGCCTCATGGAGACGGCTTCAAATGTGGCAAACAAGCCACTGGGCAAAATGTCCTTGTTTCTACCACAGACAGAATTCTGCCTAAAATGGACAAGCTTGGATGCAGGTAGAGTCAACGGCCAAACTCTGCCAAGATAGAATAAGCAAGTCCTCAATAGTTCCTGTCTCACAAATATGTCTATCAGACATGTTAGGTCAGAAGGCTGAAGATGATGCTCCAACATTATAGAGAGTTTTGGGTGGCTGTTCAAGCAGCAAACTGTCTGTATCATCTTGTCATTTGGAAAGCTACTAACCTGCTCTCCTTGTATACTCGGGTAATCATTTTTGTTCCTTCTCAAGTCTCTGATGGTGTTGAAGACCAGAGAGTTTAGTTTTACAACAAAGCTTAGCTGTTTAGGGGTTAAGATGTTTTTAGATCTAGATAGATGTTTTAAGTTGATAGAGATGAGATATGATAGATATTGATTTACATTCAGAATTTTAGATGCACCAAGATAGGAAAGATGTTTTCTTCAAGGCTGCCAAATACAAATAGCCAAAACATTAAAAATGTAACATTTATATAATTCCTGATTTGCCAAGACCTCAACATAGAACCAGAGACACTAAATTGGCTAGAAGAAAAAGTGGAGAAGAGCCTGGAACACATTGGCGCAGGAGACAACTTCCCGAACAGAACACCAACAGCCCAGACCTTAATGTCAACAATTAATGAATGGGACCTCATGAGGCAGAGAAGCTTCTGTAAAGCAGGAGACACTGCCCAGAGAACAAAGCGACAGCCTACAGACTGGGATAAGATCTTCACCAACCCCACATCTGACAAAGGTCTAATATCCAAAATATATAAAGAACTCAAGAAATTAAACACCACCAAACCAAATAACCCAATTGAGAAACAGGGCTCAGAAGTAAACAGAATTCTCAACAGAGGAATATCAAATGGCTGAGAAATACTTAAATGAATGCTCAATGGCTTTAGTCATCAGAGAAATGCAAATCAAAACAACTCTGAGATTCCATCTTACACCCATCAGAGTGGCTAAGATAAAAAATTCAAGCGACACCATATGCTGGAGAGGATGTGGAGAAAGAGGAACACTCCTTCATTGCTGGTGGGAATGCAAACTATTACAACCACTTTGGAAATCTATCTGGTGCTATCTCAGAAAACTGGGAACAAGGCTTCCTCAAGACCCAGCTATTCCACTCCTTGGAATATACCCAGAAGATGCTCCAGTACACAACAAGAAAATTTGCTCAACTATGTTCATAGCAGCCTTATTCATAATAGCCAGATCATGGAAACAGCCTAAGTGTCCCTCAGTAGAAGAATGGATAAAGAAACTGTGGTATATTTACACTATGGAATACTATTCAGCTATTAAAAACAAGGAATCCTGAAATTTGTGGACAAATGGATTGAACTAGAAATGATCATAATGAGTGAGTTAACTCTGAAGCAGATACTCACCTTAACTAGACACTAGCCCACAAGGGACATGTCCCATGAAAGTCTTCACCTACCAGGAAAGTGGGATAGATGTGAGGACATCCTTTTGGGACTCTAGATGAGAGAAGTATGGGAGAATGGGGAAATAGAGGATCCAGAAGGTCCTAGAAACCTACAAATAGAACATTATGATGGGCAGATCTGGGCCCAGAGGTTCTGCACAAACTATGGCACCAAACAAGGACAATACGTGCAGTACACATTGAAATCCTACCCAGATCTACAGATGGTGAAGAGTGGGGACTGACTTTCACATGAACTCTGGTGCCCCATATTTGACCATGTCCCCTTGATGGGGAGGCCCGGTGGCACTCAAGGGAAGAATAGCAGGCTACCAAGAAGAGACTTTATACCCTATGATCATATAAAGGGGGAGAAGGTTCTCCTCAGTCACAGTCATAGGGGAGGGGAATAGGGTAAAGTGGGATGGAGGGCGCGATGGGAGGATAGAAAGGATGGGATAACAATTGAGATGTAATATGAATGAATTAATAAATAAACAAATTTAAAAATCAATTCCTGGCTTCTTCTTCCTCGGGAAAACACCAAATGGCGGATGACGCCGGTGCAGCGGGAGGGCCCGGAGGACCCGGGGCCCAGGGTTAGGAGGGCGAGGCAGCTTCTGCGGAGGATTTGGTAGCCGCCTTAGGGGCCGCGGTCGTGGCCGAGGCAGTGGCCGTGGTTGAGGCCACGAAGCTTGTGGAGGAAAAGCCGAAGACAAGGAGTGGATCCCCGTCACCAAGCTGGGCCGCCTGGTTAAGGATATGAAGATCAAGACCTTGGAGGAGATTTATCTGTTCTCCCTGCCCATTAAGGAGTCCAAGATTATTGACTTTTTCCTGGGCGCATCTCTAAAGGATGAGGTTCTCAAGATCATGCCAGTGCAGAAGCAGACACGGGCTGGCCAGCGGACCAGGTTCAAGGCTTTTGTCGCTATTGGGGACTACAACGGTCACGTTGGTCTTGGTGTTAAGTGCTCCAAGGAGGTAGCCACTGCTATCCGAGGGGCCATCTTGGCCAAGCTTTCCATCGTCCCTGTGCGGAGAGGCTACTGGGGGAACAAGATTGGCAAGCCACACACTGTTCCATGCAAGGTGACAGGCCGCTGTGGCTCTGTTTTGGTTCGTCTCATCCCTGCCCCCAGAGTCACTGGCATTGTCTCAGCTCCTGTGCCCAAGAAGCTACTGATGATGGCCGGTATTGATGACTGCTACACATCAGCAAGGGGCTGTACTGCCACCTGGGCAACTTTGCCAAGGCAACTTTTGATGCCATTTTCAAGACCAACAGCTACCTGACACCCGACCTCTGGAAAGAAACTGTGTTTACCAAGTCTCCTTATCAGGAATTCACTGATCATCTTGTGAAAACCCACACCAGAGTGTCTGTTCAAAGGACCCAGGCTCCAGCTGTGGCTACCACATAAGGGTTTTTACAAGAAAAATAAAGTGGATTAATTCTATTAAAAAAATTAATCCCTGATTTGCCATTGTTCTTCTTGCTGTAGGTGGTTTATTGTATATACATATAATAATATAAATGTATATGTAAAAATATTTAATTAAAAAAAGTTACTCGTTCCAGTAACTGAATAACCAAGAGACAGAGGGAGCAAGAAAAAAAAAACCCATCTTCCATAAAGAGTCTTAAATTCACAGAAGGCTTCTGTGGCTCCCTGCCCCAAACTGTAAAAGAGATACCAGGTTAGACAGAAGAGAATTCCTCTCTTTCTGGTTTTTTGAGGCAGGGTTTCTCTGTGTAATAGTCCTGGCTGTCCTGGACTCACTTTGTAGACAAGGCTAGCCTAGAACTCACAGAGATCTGCTTCTGCCTCCTGATTTGCTGAGATTACAGGTGAATACTTAAAAAGTGATCTGGGGATGCTGAACAGCAGCTCTCCACACCTGAGGGCTTCTCGCAGAGCTGCGGGAGGGAAGGGCTCAGCTCAATTTAAGGGAAAGGCCACCGAGAGTTTGACCGCTCTCCACAGAGTACATAGAGAACACAAAGTGGACTTGTTTTGATTGTTTTATTTATTTATTTATTTATTTATTTATTTATTTATTTATTTTTCTATGGAGAAGTCAGAAAGATGGGGATGGACATGCAAGGACACGGAAGTGAACGTGATTGGATGTATGATGTGAAATTTATGTTGAAAAAAAAAAAAGAGTCTCATATTCTGTATCCCAGACAGCAGAATGACTCAGATTCCTAACTCCATTCCCTTCTGCTACGTTCCTTTACGAAACTACCCTTTCTGTACTGTGTTGGTCAATAGGTTAATTAGCTTATGGCCTTCCTTGTCTCAGGTGGAGCGGGTGTAACATCAAAAGAAAAGTGCTATGCAAATCAGGTCTGGCCTCTGTGTTCCCTAATCAGCTCCTTGGAGATGCCAGTCATCCCCCTGTTTGCTTTCTGTTGCTGCAATAAGCACCACGGCCAAAAGCGATTTGTGGAGGGAAGGGTTTGTACCATCATCTACTTCCCCCCATAGCCCATCACTGAGGAGAGTCAGAGCTGGAACCCAAGGCAGGGTCCTGGAGGAGAACCACTGGGGGACAGTGGTGAGTGGCTTTGTCATCCAGCTTTCTTACACAGCTCAGGACTGCCTGCCTGCCCACGGGTGGCACTGCCCGCAGTAGACTGGGACAGATCAGTCAACAAAATTAAGACAATTCCCCATAGATGAGGCCACAGGCCATGTTTGGGAAACCTCTCCATTGAGAATCTACCAAGACGATTCTCAGCTTTGTCAAGTTGACAAGAAAACAACGATTGTACCACAATGTCATAGAATTACAGTGGGAGGGGACTTGATGGCAAAAGTAGATCAGTTGGGACTGAGCCAGATGACCTCCATGAGGACCAGAAGAGCTGAACAGTGAGGAAGGCTTTTCACTGAAAGACAGATTCCAAACATTTTGTGCTCACCCTATGTAAAATTATGTTTAGTTAATATAGTCATGTTGGCTGTTCAAGTTGGAATGAACACCTTAATCCCTTCTGTGAAAACTTATTTCTTTTAATCTCAGCTTATTTCCACATTCTATTCTTAATCAAGGAAGAGAGTGTTTAGTTTGGTGCCCTTGGGTCTCTTATAGTTTAAAATAATAATAATAATAATAATAATAATAATAATAATAATAATAACAATAATAATAACTATTATTATTATTATTATTATTATTATTATTATTATTATTATTATTTTAATTAGCTCATTTTCTTGCAGGTAATTCACCTATTGAGCCTATACTTTGTTGAAACCATGAGCTAGAATGCTCAGCAGCCTTTTAGTAATGGAAACCTAGAAGACTCTGGGTCTCTTTTCTTTCACAGACAACAGTGAGTCATTGGTACTCCCTCAATATACACATCACCCCTCCATCAGTGTTCAGCTGCATCTTACTGTGCACACGAGGATGGTCAATTAGAGGGACCAGAACAGCAATTCTTTGTTCTTCTGTCTTTCTCCTCCCTTTCTTGGGCTTTTATCTTCCCAATGCCTTACTCCATTAAGCTAAAAAGCTACAAGGATTAGTTTCTTAACACCTTCATTTTTCTTACATTACCTTGAAATCTCTGCTATTTCATATCTCCTAGTAAATGGCTATGTTTTCCATTTTCTGTTTTCTAGGAAGCTCAGCTACATAATATTTTTCCATTTTCCCTGTCTCATGGGTATACTTCCAATTTTGCCTTGGCCAAAACAACAAAAAAAAAAGTCCCTAATTAAAAAAAATTTTATTTTATTTTATTTTATGTGTGTCAGTGTTTTGCCTGCATCTATCTGTGTGCATTGTGTTTGTAGCCAGTGCCCCAGAAGTTGCCAGAACCTCTGCAACTGGAGTTACAGACAGTTGTGAACTGCCATGTGGGTGCTGGAAACTGAACTTTTATCCTCTGAGAGAGCAGCCAGTACTTTCAACTGCTGAGCCATCACTCTAATCCTCCAATTCTTATCTTTAACAATGACAGAATTTATAGGATGACGATGATGATGATGATGATGATGATAAACCATCACCACAGTAAATAGATTATCAAGATGAGCACACCATGAAGTATTTCACAGAGTTTACCTGATTAATCATGAGTGCTACAGAGTGACTCAGCTGTATATTCTGGTTTAAAATAGAATGCAATCATGAAGGCTGGCAACTGCTCTGGACTTGATATTCTCCCATCATCAAGTCAGGAGGATGAGCTGAGTATGACAAGATAAAATGTTGGGTTTTTCACCTTTGTCACTTCAGAGGTTCCTCTGTTTCTGACAACATAACACTGGGGTCATCCTCAAGGGTGCTAAGTCAGACAGGTTTCTCTTGATGGGATCTTGGAGAGGGTGATGGCATTAATGGAAAAATCAGATATAAGTGGATTCTGCAATTTAGGTAATAGTAGTATTCCGATCTGTGCAGGTGGCTTAGTTTGAAAAACACACCATGTTAATACTTGATATAACTACTAGACGAAACTGGGTTGGATGCATTTGAGAAAACTCTCTGGACTACCTGTAATTTTTATGTATCTGAAATTATCCTCTATTAGAAATTACTTACAGTAAATTACTTGTGTTTATTGTCAAGGCCTTAAAATACCAGAAAAATATAAGCTGTCATATTTATTGCTCAAATATTTTTCTTAAAAAAAACATTTCCTATCTGTGAATAGACTTTTAGACACAGAGAAAGATGCTCCTCGCCAGCATTGTGCACGTGTGTGTGTGCTGAATGGGCATGCTCATGTGTGTGTGTGATCAGGCTCTTCTGTGTTCATGTCCATGCACCTGGATGTGTGGGGCTCAGCGTCAACATTTCTGCTTTAAATTTCCTCATTATTTGTCTTTTTATTTACTGATTATTATTTTTCTTACTTAAAAACTCATATTTTTTCTAATTTCTTTTTAAGAATAAATTAATTGCTTGAAATTTTCATACTTGCCTACAATGCGCTTTGATTAAATCCGCTTCCTTCTCTTCATTTTCTCCCATCCGCGCCACCAGTGCTTCCCCCTCCTGGCTTCATATGCTTCTGTATAACCTAGTAACATGGGCAGCTGTTCCCTGGGATTTGCTTATAAGTGTGCTCAGCTTTAGCAGCCTTTTATGTGGGTCTAGGGATCAAAACCCGGGTCTCTAGGATTGGGCAGCAAGTGCTTTGCAGTATTCTGGATAGAAGGATGTTTTCGTGAGAACACTGGCTGTGCATCACATGGATGACTTAGCCTGGATGGCACTCCTTCATTTTTTCATTTTTTTTTTGTATTAGTTACAGCTAAGTTTGTGGTTGCCACTATAGAATTTTATTCAGATAGGATGCAATTTTACCTGTGTTTAACAGTCATTTTCACGATGACAATGGCGACAATCAGCATTGAGCACTTCTCACACTGCCACCATCTCTGTGTGCCTTGAGCTCCATATTATCAAAATTAATGCCCTCTCCCAAGTGAGGAAGTGCCTTGGTACAAAACACATCTTGTAAGCTACTAGGCCAAAACAGCAGCGAATTTAACAGGTCAGCCTTGGTCAATAATGTTCTCCAGCAGGAAAACTCTAGCCGTCTTCCCTCTTTCTACTCATCAACATTATTTATTCACTCAACAGTCTAAATGCTTGAAAAGTACATGATTGTATGTCTATATATAAGAATAAACTGAATTAAATTCCATCTCTTTGATGGCCAGGACAGTGGAGACCATGCTCCCTAAGTTTCTTGTGAAAGTGACTTGGGCACAACTTTTCTGGCCTTCTGTAAACTCAGCTTTTCTCAAAATGAAACAAGGAGTTTCAGTAGGAGCCACGCGGATGGTGACTCCTGCCATTCACCAGACAGGCAACAAATGAAGCTCATGTAGCAAACCAAATGAGACTCTTAGCATACATTAGATGGCAGTTTCGTAGACAGTTGGGTATCATATCTCAGTTTGGTATCTATAGCGACGTGTGATATTTCCCCTGGTTTTCTGTGTTCCCTCTTGAATGGTGATGGAAGTCAAATGCTAGCCTGGGGAAGCATGCCTATTAGACGAGCATGGACCCCATCTTTGCAGAATATGCTGTTTGGTGTTGCTTCTCTTGACACCCCTTCTCCATTCTCAGCCTCAGAGTTGGAGCTCTACTAGGCTGTCATGGGGGGCTGCTTCCATCTCAGCCTGCAGTATGGTCACATCTTACTTTGTTCCCAGGATTATGCCTCTATTCTATCCAGTTTATCGCATTTTTTTAGTGCTGATAATATTTATAACCCAAGTCACATCTGGTTGTTTAAATTCTCCATATTAAAATATTTTATCCTGGTTTAAAATTTCTTCTTACCCCCTCCCCTTTTTAAAATGTAGCTTTTAGTTTAAATGAAGGAATATAAAGCATGAAAAAATTGAGGGATATTTGTTGCATCCACCATCTTGAGTTAGAACTCCCATCTTTAAAATTGATACTAATCCCACAAGTCTAAATATAGCGGTACCTTGAAAACTAGTAACTCTTATTTTGAGACAGGTTCTCATTGTAGCCCAGGCTGGTCATAGACTAGATCTGTAGTTGAGGCTAACCTTGAACTTGTCTTATTATGTACTGGGATTACAGGCATATGCCCCCTTGCCTGGTCATGAGTAACTTTTAAAAACATGACCTCAATTACCAATATGTTCCTCACACATGCCATTTTCTGAAAGCCCCTCTCATCAACAACATTGAAACCTTCACAAGAAGCCCACATTCCACTCACTTGTTTTTGCATCTAACTTTAAAGGGTATGCGTTTTATTGCTTAATGTTTTATTCTATTTTAGCTGAAAATGTGACCCAGCCTCAAATACGGTGGGCCCTTGTTCTTTGCCTCATCATGGCGTCAAAGATTTAGCTCCAATCTGCCACCTGCTCTGTAAAGGACATCGATACTCCAGAGTGTGTTTGCTAATTACATTTGATTACTTGAAAGGTCATTTGAAGGTTTTCAGTATGTGTTGAAGCCGAGGTATTGAAATCAAAACGTTGGTGGATTATGTCTGTCAGATCCCCCAAAGGTCAAATGAGTGGAGTTGAACAAAAGGCCTTGGCACTGATTGAATCACACCAAAATGTGCCTCTTGCTTTGGTTGACTTTTCTAATCAGATGGCATTCTTAGTTTTACTGACCTTGAGTCAGAACCTTGGTCTAGTTGCCTGTACAGGCTGGTGGGATACAAGATCACTCTAAACTATTAGTAGGTAAACTTTTTAAGTAAAAGGTGTCCTTGATCTGCACCGTCTTCCCACTCACTAGTTCTAGGAGCCAAAGTCAGGATGTCAGACATATTGGCTGCTGTCGTTTAACCAGAATATCTAGATAAGTTAGTTTCTTAAATGTCCTTTCCCTCAGTGGTTGCAGGTAAACACACATGTGCACGGGCAGGCTCACATGTGCATGGACATAGGCATGCACAAGGGGGAAACTAAGAAAGACAAATAGGCTCTTAGTGACATTCAAACTCTTGCTATTTTCTTTAAATAAGGAGCTTCCCAGAGGAGAACAGCAGTGTCTTCTGCATTCAACTAGGGTCCCTGTAGACTGGATATAGCATCTGTGTAAAAGCTAAAGCAGAGAGTGGGGTTTTGGATAGTCATCATCTGTGAAGTTTAATGCTACACAGCAAGAGGTTAATATAGCCCGTGTGTATAGGATAGAAGAGGAGGCAGCTACTGTCTTTTTAAATGGAGTGCCAGCCACTCAGCAGGGCCTACCATGAGGTGACTGGGATCTCTTTCACTAAGTACGACAGAAAAGAAATTAGATGGTCTTATGTGGGACATGCGTATACACGCAGTGTAAACATACAGTGTATACACACTGCCTCCTTCGAGATCATAGGCTATTAATGCCCATTAGCAGGTTCCTCCAACACGTGTTAGCTTAGGATCAGAAGTCTTACCCACTCACTTCATGCTCTCCAGAGGCGGGAGAGCTGAATGCACACCAGGGAAATACTTTATTTTCTGGCATGGGCTGTTCAGAACATGTCTTCTCGCCTAGAGGTGTTCAACACTTCCTCCTGGTTCCCTCTATGGAGATGGAGAGAGGAGGGTTCTTCCTATCCTAAGACTGGTGAGCAAAGCATCAAGGGTGCCCACCTCTGGGGAGGTTGCTGCTGTTGGAGCTGGGGGAGGTGCTGAACTCACCTGACTCTGAGCCTCCAGATCTGAGAAGAGGGAGCTGACTTGGGGCACAGGGCAGGCAGGCATGGAAGGGACCTGACTCCCTCTGGACTTCTGTTCTATCGATCCATGGTATGTTCCTGTGGGAGATACGGAGACAGAGTTAGGGAAGCAAATGGCCTATTAAGAAATGGGGAGTGAATATGTGAACAGTGAAAGGGAAAGATGCAGGATATGAGGGGGGAATCTCAGACGGCATGGGGCTCTGACAAAGCTTTGGTCATTAGTAAGGGTTTTCTAACTAGTATCCTGTAAAAGGTCCATAAGTTGGCCATAAGTGGACCAACCTTAGCTTTTTTACTAGAATGTGCTAAGCGCACTCTGGTTGGGGGACACCTAGACCTAATGCTCAGGCTTGAGTACTGTGTAGCTGTAGTGACTTTCAGGAGTGGTAGAGTTGAAGCCCCTCCCTTAAATGTGCTCTTTAACGATGCTGTAGGTTTTGAACACACACACACACACACACACACACACACACACACACACACACACACACACAGAGAGAGAGAGAGAGAGAGAGAGAGAGAGAGAGAGAGAGAGAGAGAGAGAGACAGACAGACAGACAGACAGACAGACAGACAGACACATTTTAACTGTACATGCACAATTAAAAATTAATGAAAACAGCCTTTTATAAAGTGGTTAGAACAGGGTCTGGCTGCACTTAGGGACAATCACAGTCGTGGCTCTTAGGCCAGCCTGCTTCTGCATCCCTTCACTCTGGCATATCCACCTTTACCCCATCACTGTCTGGGGACAGCTTTGCTGGGAGCAAGGGCGACGGATGCCATGGCTCTCAGCCAGTGGAAAACTTTCATCTTCCAGACTCACCTTGGGGAGGCACAGTGTCCTTCCACTTGTTCTGCTGCTGCTGTTTCCACTGCAGTCGCCATGCACTGTATCCTGCCAGGACACCTGCAATGCTCTCTGCTGCAACCTCTGGCTGTGCTAACAGTAACCTTGAGTGCCAGAATCTTCTCCCAGCCCCCAACTTCTCTAGCCATAGGACGCCTCACTGATTCCTTAAAGGCATGCTTCTAACTTTAACCAACCAACATAATAAATGTTAGGCCAACATTCCTCCACACATTAGGGGAATGGATATCTTTGGCTGTGGATGGATATGTGGTGGCAGGGCCTCAGGTAGCTCAGAATGGCCTCAAACTTGGTATATAGCCAGCATACCTTGGACTGCTCATCCTTTCGTCTCTATCTCCCAGCTTCTGGCATCAGAGGATGCACTGCTTTGCCTAGGCATAGTGGCTGCCAGCAGTGCAGTGAGGCATCTCGCTCACTTTGTTCTGTAGCTTGGAGTACAAAGGTTTGAAAGACAATGACATTTTTCAAGGTGACATGGCCCTAAGTGAGACTGCTTGTCCTGTGGTTCCTTGCTTTGTTTTATCTTAGGCTGGGCCTCATACCAAAAAAGACTGGAAGAGTTTTGACCACTGGGTAAGTTGCAAGGTGGGCTGGATCCAGGATGCTCTTCTCTGACAGTTCCTGACTTCCAAAGAAGCAAACTGCAAGGACTAACCTCGCAAATTTCTCATTTGGGCTCCTCTCCATTCTGTGAGCTCATTTGTGCTGTGTAGACAAATATTTAAGAGCAGCATACAGATGTTTGTAAAAAGATAAGTATAAGAAGAATGGGGCCCTGTGTATACTTTCTCACTGTGTCATTTGTCTTTGGACTCTGTCCTCATCGTCTTACTATCTGTCTATCACGGTACTCATTCATCTTTTCTACAGAATGCACTGCCCTCCAACTGTGTCCCTGCCGTACCTTAGGGCACCATTACAACATCTGTGACCTTGGGATTTAGTTACTTACTTTGTCTATTTCTCCCTGGCTGCCCTGAATTTGAATGGCAGAGATCAGCAGTGCTTATCTTTATATTCCAAAAAGCAGGTACACATATTGACACATTAGGTGTCCCTGCTAGGTTAACTAAAACGATGGATAAAACACACAGCTAGTGAAACTTGAGTTAAGTTTGCAAAGTGTTAATGTAGACATGATTATTATAAAATTTTATCGCCTACACAGTATCCTTGTTCATTTGATCCAAATAGTAACTCCAGGAAGGAGTTGATGCTATTTTGTAACTTTCATTTTCAGTCAGGAGAAAACTTTTTAAATTTATTTTTAAACTATTTCCTGTGCACTCTCTCTCTCTCTCTCTCTCTCTCTCTCTCTCTCTCTCTCTCTCTCTCTCTCTCTCTCTGTGTGTGTGTATGTGTGTGTATGTGATTATATATATATCTGTCTGCACCTCCACAGCATTGGTACCCATGTAACCATACCAGGCTTTGTGTGCGCATGCTCGGCATCTGAACTTAGGCCCCCATGTTTGCACAGCACACATCATTTCCCTAGCCTCGTCCTCATTGTTATCTGGATCTTTAAAATGAGATATTGAGATTCCAATTCAGGAATCCTGGTTGCAGACTTCATGCCCTTGCCTCCGGAATAAGGTTTTATATAAGAAGCAGGAAAGTGATAGCATGAAAATTTACTTTATGTTGCTGTAGTAGAAAACCCCAAACTGTGTCATTCATAAAGAAATGTAGCTGCATCGTGGTTACAGAACTCAGGAGTTCACTATCAAGAAGGCACATGTGGTGACAGACTCTGTGCTGTGCCCCCCACAGCAAGAGGAGGGAGCATGGTCGGGTTAGAGCTAAGCTGAACCTAGGTCGAGTTTATAAACCCATCCTGTGATACCTGACTCTGTCCTGTGGTAAGGATCCGAACCCATTCACAGAGGCGGAAGCCTCACGGCCCAGCTCCTTCCTGCCACTGCTGTGTTTTCGATAAAGCTTTTTTACCACTTGGACATCACAGGCACATTTAAAACTTCTGCCAACTGATACCAGTTTGGTCACTTTGCTGTGACCACGATTGAGTGAGGAAATTAAGAGTGAAAAAATAAAGTACTCCTCTAATAACTTTTTATAGTCACTACTCTTTTCCTTTAAAAATAAAATGATAGTGGTAACACCTAATATGCTAAAAATCCTTTTTACTCCCCAAGAACGTTGCTTACAGTTTGTAAGCCGTAGTCCTCATGCCTCGAAACATAGAAAGCTGTCTCTGTCATCTCCCTCAGACAGCTAAGTCTTTTTTTTTTTCTTCCTACATCGGCCTTTTGGAAAGAAACGATGAGAAAAATAAGTTCATATCAGAAATTTAATTAAAACAACATCCATCAAAAAGCCACCCAGGCCAGGCCTTAGAAGCAGAACACAGCAAATCTTATTTCTCATCCTTGCTTCGGCTACAGCCCTGCAAATCCAAGGTTCGGTCAAGAGTAACTGAAGCCACTTGACTCTGAGGAACTTGCTCGCCGTTGCTGTGTTTGTTGGTGTGTGCTGATAATCTCAGGTATGGTTAAAACACCTGTGTGATGACTTCCCACACTACAATTTGGAACACTGTTTACTGAGACTTTTCATTGGAGCCAATTCCGTTATGTCTAGGAAACTTGGAACAGTGATATAAGTATTTTTTCCTGTCTTTATAGAAGTTACTTTACATCACAGATATCTTGACTTCTGACCTAGAGTTTGACATTCAGAGGCACAGATCTCACAGCAATGTGTGTGAATTTCTGCATGGAGATTATTAATGAATCCTGGTTGTGTTTGCTGGGGAAGGGACACTGAGGGGTCACAAAGTAGTGGCATTTGGAGGCCACTTCACACAGTATAGCCACTGCCTGTTCACTGGCATTTTGCTGCATCTTGGCCTCTGCCCGTTTAAAAGGGAAGGTGTATTAACAGTTTCCTCTCTTGATAAAGATGGTGTTTATGAACCCCGGCATTAACAGCATGGGTTTGGCAGCCCTGAGGTTAAAAGCTTTCTGCTGTCTCATTAACTCACAATGGCATTTCATTTTTAATATCGTCTATGCACTCTGGCTGGAATCATCACCATTCAAATGGCTTTAATTTGCAGAGGCAAGCTTAACTGTGATGGATGCTCTGCAGCAGTGGTTCTAAACCCTCCTAATGCTGTGACTCTTTAATACAGTTCCTCACGTCGGGGTGACCGCCAACTACAAAATATTTTTGTTGCTACTTTATAACTATAATTTTGCTACTGTTATAAATTACAATGTGAGTATCTGTGTTTTTCAATGGTTTTGGGTGACCCCTGTGAAAGGGTCATTTGACCCACAGGTTGAGAACCAGTGTTCTAGAGCAATATGAGACAAAGTAGTGGATGTCTCCTGCTATGCTGGCTTTGCTCTTGCCTCACTACTGTTTGTAATAGTATAAATATGTCTCTGTAACCAGTGTAACAAACTGACAGTAATGGGGAGTCTTGGGCCTGGGTTTGAATTCCACCAGTATATGTTACTACTGGCCTTGGGCTGTGTGACTATGTACATGTATGTGACTATTCAGGTGGGCCTGTATACCTGCTCATAACATGTATATGCACATATGTATGCCAGAGGTCAATGTTGAATGTCTTCACCTTATTTATTTTCGGTGTGTGCATGCATGCACATGTGCACTCATACACACATATGTGCATCTATGTTTATAAATTGTGTATACCTGTGTGCACAGGTGCTTGAACGTGCATATGCCCACACTGGTAGGTGTGGAAGCAGGAAGTTGACGTCAGTCTATCTTCCTCAATCGCTTTCTACTTTGGTTTTTAATCCAGAGACTCTCTCTGAACTTAGGGTTTACCTTTTTGGCTAGAGTGTCTGGCCAGGGAGGCGCGGGGGTTCTCCAAGTGCCTCTGCTTCCTGGGATTGTATGTATACATAGCCATGTACAAGGTTTTTGCAGATACACGTTCTCATCCTGATGGTTCCACAGCAGGAAGTGTACTGAATGAACCACCACTCAAGCCCCAAGCCAGCTAGCTACAGAATAGATACAACTGCACAATCTCATGACTTTGAGAGAACTCTTAATGGATGCCAATTATATATTGAGCAGCCAGCCACATGCAAGGGTGGGATCTGTTCTGCTTGCTGTCTTTCTGGTGGTACTCAGGGAAGAATTTCTGCAGATCAAATGTTTTGCTTAGATTTTCCAAGATGTCAGGAGCCATCCTATCCCCTCAGTGTGACCTCTCCAAGCAGGGACCCCATTCTCTGTCACCGAGCATGTAAATTGTCAAGAAGGTCTTGACCTCTTCTCCGAGTCCCTCCCTGCTCTTCTCCCGTTGGTGTCTCTGTCTTCTTGGTTCCAAGGCCTCTTTCAGCAGCCACCCGGAGAGGGATGCACTCACTAGTCTTTTTGATGTGGACCCACCAACTGCCTCCCTCACATCTGATGGCTTTGCACTGGGTTTGGCCATCATGGTCCAGTGCTTCCCATTTGTCACTGTCCTTCACTAGACTATTTCTTTCTGATGACTTCTTACGGAGGTGGGTAGGCTGGGCCGAAATCAGTTCCTTGGTTTCTGAGTGAGAGAAACATCGCTTCTGGAAGAAGCCTCCAACCCTGTGAATAACTTGTAAGGAAAGTGGAGGCTTAGGACCTGGGGTTGCTTCTTACTGGACATTTATCAGCTGTAAATGGCAGGAATTCCTCCAGATCACTGTGATAGGTGAGCATAGCAACATAGGCCTATTCTCTTCAACAAGGAACGATTCTCCCCCGCCTAACCCAGCATTTCCCCCCCATCTTATAACCAAGGGAAGACAACACACAGCATCTTCCCACCCTTTTACTCTCTGGTCATAAATTTTGTTTTCAAAGCTGGAGTCAGGAAGGGAAGGTATTTCCGAAGTTACTGGAATTTTTAAACTTGATACAAATGTCAGTTCTTAGTGACAGATCCTCCCCAGAAGACACAATAGCATGTGGCTTATTGACAGGATGAAGGCATTCACATTTGGAGTGTGTCTATCAGGCAGAGGTGAGGAAGTGCAGAGCGATTGGAATGAAAGTTACTGTTGGCCTGGGGCTGCTCTCTGCTGAAGCTGCTGCAGCCCGTGTTTGGAGACTTTGGTGTGTGGTGTATTTCACACGGCTGCCCACGCTCCTCCCCGTAGGCTCAGTTCTCTCATGGATCTTCCTCTTTTGTTAGAAACAAGGCAGCAGGTTCCATCCTCTTGATGTCTTCATGCTGGGTCTGTGTGAGGAGAATGCTCACACATTACACCTGCAATTGTGAGTGCTGCACAATTGTAATTCAACAGCAAGTACTTTATTATGTCTTCCAGTTCCCAAATTAGAGAACGACAAGAGAAGGATGTACATACTTGCTTAAGGGAATAAAATTAAAGTGACTAACATTGTTGTCATAATGCCATATATGTGTGTGTGTATGTATATATATGTATATACATATGCATACACACACACACATATATATATATACATACACATATGTATATATGGCAAGGTGTGAGCTGGATTGGAAATATGCTCAGAGGTTGATTTGCAAAAGCTGTGGTGAAGCTAACTCAGAGAGCTCAAAGCCATATGCGGCTGCACGATCACCCTTGCTAGCCCTCTTTCACAGTAGGGAAATGGCTACCTAGATAAATGATATCACCTGCCTAAAGCACTTTGGTGGAAGAGATTGAGCCCATAAGTTCTCAACTGGCTTGTCCCCACTGGCCTTGTCTCGATAGCAGCAGTGGCTATAGCTCTGAATCACCAGACACTGCATCCCTTTTGGGGGGGAAGTGCATTGCTTGCTTATTGCTTCACACATGTGAGGATATGAGCTCCGTGTTGTGTTGAATGCATTCTGCGATAAAGGGATCAAGAGTAAGAAGACGTAGTGATTGATTGACGTATCTCCATATTTTGTGTACATGATTCTAAATGAGAAGATATTGGTTTTTTTGTTTTTAATATCTGAATGTTTCTGATTTATTTCTGGCCTGTAAGAACTAGAAGAAAGCAGTGGTTGTATTGTGGTGATTCCTTTTGATAATTTCATATATATGTACAATGTAACTTGATCGTATTCACTTCCATTTGCCCCTCCACATATCAGCCCTCCAACACATGCCCACTTCGTGCTCTTCTTCTCTCTTTTATATATAACTCATTGAGTCCAGTGAGTATCGCCCATATAAGCATGTGTGTGGGGTGGTCCACCGGGTCATTAGCAACCTATCAGTGGCCGCTTCCCCAGAGGAGTGACTCTTCCTCTCTTGGCAGCCATCAGTACCCCAAACTCCTCATCCAAGGGTGGGGCCTTGAGAGAACCTCTCCCCCTTCCTCTGTGGGTCTGTTAACCCCAGCTGTGATCACATGTGTGCAAGAGCCACATTGTGTGCAGTCTGCCCCATCTTCTGACTTTCACATTTTTTTTCTGCCCCTTCTTTCTTGATGTCCTACCACTTGATCATGAAAATTTGCTTCATATACCCAACAGGATGCTGCTCAGCTATAAAGAGGAATAAAATCATGAATGCTGTCAGTAAAGGGATGGAACTGGGAGAAATTATAGCAAGTGACCGAGTGAAGTCACAGAGGCCCCAAAAGAGAAACACCACATGCCCTCTCTTGTATGAGGGCCCTAGCTCCAATTTTTTTTTGTTTTGTCTACATGTGAATCCAGGAGACTACAAATGAACCAGTGGGAGCGGGGCTACATTATAATAATATTTAGATTCATATGACCTTGTATTTTATAGATGAGGAAAAAAGTTGAGTAAATGAGTAAAAATGTTGGTAAAAAACTAAAAGAAGAAAAGCTAGAGTATGGATCAGGGGACACTTTAGGAAAGGTTTGCTTGTAGGACGCCCACATTCAGCCTGTGAACATCCTATATTGGCAGGACAGAAAAATTCCAAAAATTCCTGTTGCACTAGGTTCATTGAGCTGAGTTCAATGTGTGAGAACTTTAGAGTCTCCAATGGGCTTGAGCCAGGATCTACATCTGAAGAGCAGATCAGGCAAGCTTGTTTGGTAGGGGTGGGTGTCCATGACACTGATGTCTGGTTCTTTAGATACTAGGCATGCTAAAAAACACGTGAGCTTCAGTTTACTTTTGCAGTCATTACACTTGTGATGAGGCCCTGGGATGGCCTGTTATAACTTGCAGCTGCCAGTTCCAAAGCATCCTCCTTGTTGTTGGTCCCCACAGCATCCTCTCACCAACCTTTAAGTAGCCTTGAAAGATGCAGAATTACTTCTTCATCCATCCATCCACCCACCCACCCATCTATCCATCCACCATCCACCCATCTACCCATCCACCATCCATCCATCCATGCAGCACATATTGAAGGTCTTCTGTTCACTGGGTATTTTGGAGCTTCAGAGGACCAGATGCAAATATGGAGACATTACCTATGGTCCCTGTGTACATTTACTTTCTACTTTGCACCTGTCATTTACATAGAAGTGGGGAAGAGCATCTATAGCAGCAGAGATCACTCAGGGTGGCATTGCCCTGGTGAAAATCACCCTAACCCAAGTCCTGTGTTGTGATGCCTAAGAAATCTGACCCTTCCAGTTTGCTGGGAAGAGCACCATCTCTTAGGGACAGGTTCAAGTTCAACAATAATCTCAGAGTCTGATTATATGTGCTATCTGAGAATGTCACTTTAATCATTTGCAGGAATCATAAGGTAGGTCTGACATTGTCTCAGCCAGACTAGGGTATGCTCACCTTGAAGGGAAGGAAACTGACCAGAAGCTTCCCTAGTGAGCAGGTGCCCAGAGGAAGCTTTGGGAGCAGTGGGCTCTGGCTGGCTGGTGAGTCCTGCCCCACAGTGCATGCATCCTGTAGAGAAGTGATCATTCCTGGGCAGTTGGAGTTCTTTTCACACTCTTGGTAAGCCCTGCCCTTTCCTGTCTCCCCCCACCCCCCACCCGGTTCTGGAGCCAGGCTGCTTGCTGTCGGGGGCCAGGGCATAAGTATTTGCAAGAATGGACAGACTGCAAATCTTTCAGAATGTACTGCATGTCTTTTTTTTCCTTCAAAGTACAGTATTTCAAATTACTTTTACTTATGCACTTATTTATTTTTATTTTTTTGCAAAAATGAAGTATTTGTATGTTTTAAGGAGAAGCACTGCTGCGTCGTTTATGATGAAAGCCCACACCTCCCTGCTTCCTTCTTTCCAATTCACCCCTAAGAGCATTGCTGTTGACGAGTCTTCCCAAGCCTGCTTCCATTTTTCCTAATGATGTGCTCCTGTTGCTATTATGTATGCAATTGTATTCATTATCTATTGCTTTTCTGTCTCTCTCTTTTTCCTTAATACGAGTGAAGAGCCAGCATGCTAATGGCCCTCTTCCCCGCACTGCCTTTCTCCTTCCTTTCCCAAGCTGCCAGTGCAGCCAGGACTCACTGGAAGCCTTGGGGAAGGTTTTAACAGCATCTGTTCAGAGTCATGATCCCCAGTGCTGAATGTCACAGTTCAGGATACAAGCTTATGTTCTGGCCTGTCACACCAGCACACCCACTATTTAAAAGTTCACCCTCTTCCAAATCAAAGTGGCAATACTTAAAGTCTAGACAGAAACTGAAATCAGCATATGTAAAGTGCCTGGGATTATATACCTTAAAAATAAACTAAGAAGAGGCAGCTTGAGAAGCTCTTTGGAAACACAGATGCCATAAACTGACTAAACACAATATGTATCTTTAAAGATTTAAAAATAACCTGTGGGTATGTGTATGTGTTTACATGTGTGTGAGCACATGTGTGCTCACATGTCAGTGCAGCAGCCTGCAGAGTCCATAAGAAAGCAATGGCCCCTCCATATCTGGCATCACAAGTGTTGTAAGTTGTCATCCAGTGTGAGTGTGGGAAGCCAGCTTGAGAAAGGGTAGTGTGTATTCTTAAGCTCTGAACCATTTCTCCAATCCCCAAATAGTTAAACAACAACAACAAAAACAACAACAAAAAAAACCTAAGGAATTTCTAATGTAGGCAAAGGCACCCCTGTCTCTTCACCTCAAATAGTTAAGAACAAAAATCACAACAACCCATGCTTATATAACTCAGCCTTGCTCATGCCACCTTCTGGAGACTTTTCTAGTTCAGTAGCCCAGCCCCCTTTCTGGGTTTTTCTGTCATCAGGGGACAATGCCATTGATTAGGCTCTGTCTGCTTAGTAAACCTCAATTACACTGGCGCTTTCCTTCCTTGAAATTACAACCAAATCACCTTGATTGGGGTTTTCAGTATTCCTGGTCCCTCCCTCACACATTTGCAGACATTTGCTGGGTGTATTTCCCCAGATGACAAATATCACTGATTTTTCATAGATTTTATGCGTCTAGTTCACAGGTGGCAACCTTATTTCACCTATCTTTGCCTTCGCTATGATCTAATCAACTTAAGAATGTCCTTTACAGTAAAGCCTCAAGGCAACTCTGCCCAGGCAAGATTTACTTGCTCTACAATTTCCCAAGTTAAGGAGATGGGATTGGGGCTGCTAGGTGGTGTTCGTTAGAAAACACTGCTTCTGCAGGGAAGATGGAGGAAGTTAGGATTGGGCAGCAGAAAAGTGACTGTCCCAACACAACAAAGATGTGACAGAAATTTGTGTTGCAATGGTTTCTCTTATTTTGATCCAGACCTTTTGATTTCTACCTGTTCCCCTCCCCAGATGTACTCTGGCCATGGAAGAGCACATCTGTAAGTCAGGCACCTCTCTCTAGCTCAGGTGTCCAGTTCTTCCCTGAAGAGAGATATTAAGTGTTCAACATTGTATTTACCATCCAGACAGAGTTCTTACTCCACCTTTTCAGGGGACACACTCACGTGAGGTTAGCCCATCCCCCACCTGCTCCAGAAGACCAAAACCAGCACTCCTTCCATCTTTATGTTCCTTATCCCAGACACTTAGCACATGATGGGCACTCAACATCTATTTCAGTAGGAATCCCACAAAGGATCAGAAAAGCCAGTTCAAATCCTAGAGTTATTTCTATTACTGTAGCCATCAATTTCATCTGAAGGGTGGAAACTCAGAGCCCCTCTGAGGTGCCAATCATTCTATATATGAGCTTTATATCTATAAATTAATTTAATCTTCACAAATGCTTCATGAAGTCTCAGCAGTTGGAGAGATGCAGAGGGCCTGTCGGTCCGCACCACATTGCCTTCGTGGGTGAGACTGGACTTCTTGGCTCTGTGTTGAGAGCGCTTCTTGGGGTTGGGGTTGGTGACCTTATATTTTAGTGATTTTGCTATCACTATGATAACATACTCTGACACAAGTGACTTAGAGGAGAAAGGGCTTATTTTGACTCATGCTTCCTGGTTCATAAAGTCCACCTCGAGGAGTAAGGCATGGCAGCAAGAGCAGTAAGCTGGCTTGCCACATTGCATCGGAACTCAGAAAGCAGACATTGACCAGAAAGAGGAGCATGGTGATACAGGTTCAAGTCCTGCCTGCTGTGATCCACTTCCTTCAGGAGGCTCTACCGCCTAAATACTTCACAATCTTCTGAAATAGCACCACCAGCCAGGGACCAGTGTTCAGACAAAGAGACATTTCACATTTAAACCACATCATCATATTGGATCCCAGTTTAATACCATGGTAGACACTCTTCTCTTGAGTTGCTGCCCTACCAAGAATGCTTCGTTCCATCCAGCTGCCATCTCTTACAGCTTCCTGGAGCCACACATCTACCTAAGCTTTGCTTTGTCTCATCAAACCCGGAGAAAAACTCTCAGCTATGACCTATATGTTACATTCAGAACTATTTTTTCTTGGAGGTTTTCTATCCAAGGACCCAAGTTTTCCTCTTAGGTCAACTTCCTCTCTCTTCCATGCAGGCCGTTGTCTTATTGTAACAGGGTGCTAGCACCCCACCCACTCCCCTCATCCTGAGGGAATGGTTGATTGTCACCTCTTAGGAGCAGCCCCATCATCTTTGGTCTCTCGCACATCCCTGTGTTGGCTTTCATAAATACGGGACCCTGCCCACCCTCAGGGATCTGCTGGCTTAGGCTCCATGGTGAAGGAGTTACTTGGTCCTCACACTGGCTGCAGGGTTAGGAAGCAAGAGGGAGGATCTTAGCTGCAGAAATACTAGAGTCGAGTGGAATCGATTTGAAAGAAGTCGGGGAAGCAGTGATGAGGCATGTGGTGAGATTGAAGAGTAAAATTGTGAACTCTGTAAGTAGCCTCAAAGGATGCAAGACACTATCAGGAGATAGCAGCGGGGTCAGTGCTGGGAGCATGTTTCAACTATGGCCTGGGAAGGAGAAAGGGTCCCATGCATGCGTGGTATTAATGAACTAAGTGCATGCGTAGCAGAAGCATTTACCCTGTGACAGGAGGGGTCAGCATAGTGAGGGGACCACAGCCTTGTCCATGAGGTCAGACTGCTTGAATCTGATTTCTGACTTTGTCAGCCATGTGACCATGAGCAAGTCTCTGGCCTCAGTTGTGCCTAGGATTCACTTAAGGATCACGTGGCAGCTAACTTCCTGAGTGGGCTGCTGTGGGGGATAACGCGAGCCCCATGGTGCCTGCAAGGAGGTTCTATCCTTTCCTTTTAAAATAAGAAAATGATTCTCTTTATTTTATGCAAATTAGCATTTTGCCTGCATATGTCTAAGTGTATCAGGAGTGGGAAACACCTGAGGAAGCCAGAAGAAGACATTGGTTGCCTCAGAACTGGAGTAATAGACCCATGAGTCACCTAGGGTGCATGGAATAGAGCTTGGGTCTTCTTCAATAATAGCTAGTGCGCTTAACTGTGCCACTAGCTCTCCAGCCATTCAAAACAAAACAAAAATCCCCAACAACTTCTTGTTTGAAAAGTTTTAGGTTTATGGAAAATCATGACCATAGTGCTTAGAGTTGAAATTTTCTTTACTATTGGTATTTTATATCATTACGATGTAGCTCGCATCTCATGAAGGGTCTCATTGGCATCTATGCTTTATTTGTTGCCACTGTAAGTGTTAAAGATCACCAATCACAGTTCTTTAGAATACCTTCCAACCGCCCCCCACACACACACACTTGCATTGGGATAAAGCTTTTCTCACTAGTACACCTAGGATATATGTTTTGGAGACAAAGACTCATAGATCTTTATTTTCTACTTTGGAATATAATCATTTTATTTGTGATTGTGCCACCCTTGGCGAATAGGAGCCCTTAGAGTTGACTGTTTTGTTAGGATTTTGAAGTTGGCTTCACTGAGTGTAAATCGTTCAGTTGGATTTGATACAACAGGCACCTGGGGTTCGGAGCAGAGGGTTGCCCATGTTAACTCTGCCTCTGGCTATGCTTGGATTCTTCCACTTGGCAGACTTGTCAAGCACTGTGCCCTGCAGGTCTTCCTTGTGTCTGAAATGTGGTTGTTGGGGTGGTGCCAAGCTTGTTCACTTTGTTTCCTTACCTCTCTGTTCACATTGTAAATTCTCTTTGAACACGGGGACTTTCTTCCTAGGACAGATCCGTAAAGAAATGTGGTGCAGTGTACCACGTCCTCAGCCCACAATGTTGCCATTCCTCTAAGAGTCTGATTTTTTTTTCTAGCCTAGCACTAGGCAGGCTTATTTCTCAGGTAAATTTTACAGTCATAGGGCTGATGATCTCATAATTCAACGCTTACTTAAATCCTGTTTTGAGCACTGCTGGTTCTGTGATTATGTTCACAGGATGCTGGGATCTTGGGGACTGCGAAGCACCCTAGGGCAAAGGCTGTTGCGCACATACTTGTGAGCCCATGGTACTTCGTTAGCAGCTGAGTAATGTTGCAGAAACAAATGAGGACTGTAGAACTGGAAATTCAATTCATTTATTCACACAGCGTGATAAGCTTGAGGTTTCCTAATCAAGCTTATGTAATAAAAGTATATACATCAAAGGACAGATACTGTCCCCTGTTATTTTTTTAATTTATATTAGTTTGTTTTTCATGTTTTTAGTTATATCACTCCCCTCCTCCCTACAAGCCCCTTCCAGGCTCCCTGTCTATCTCTACTTCCCCAATCTTAAAGTTTCTTTCTTTGCTTATATTTGTTACAGTGTATGTATGCACAAACAGATAGATAAATCAAACCCACTGAGTCCTTTTTTGTTGTATGTGTATATATTGTCTCAAGGCTGACCAGTCTGCATTGGACAGCTAATAAAGGGGGGTCAAGTCTTTCTCCTAGCAGTTGCTAGTCACTTGTAGTTCTTCTTTAGGGGTAGGACCCTGGAAATTTTTTTCCCTTCCTCATCGACACACCCATTGATATTGCCCTTGTTTTTTATTGTTGTTGTTTTGTTTTTCTTTTCTTGTTTAGTCAGATTACATCCTGATTATTGTCCCCTCCCTTGTATCTTCCTATTCCTACCCTCCCTCCCTCTTCTGCCCTATTCCCCATCCTTAGACTTCTGACAGAAGGGGACTACCTCCCCTACCATATGACCACAGCCTATCAGGTCTCATGCAGATAGCCTGCTTTCCCTTTCTCTGTGTGCCTACTGGGCCTCCCCACCAAGGAGAAGTGATACAATCAGAGGACCAGAGTTTATGTCACAGGCAGTCCCTGCTCACCCCACAACCATGGAGAATGAGTTGTCCATTGGCTATATCTGAACAGAGGATTTACTGCATGCATTGTCCTTGGTTGGCGCAATGGATTGTGCAGCCCACCCCCACCCCCCCATCCACATCCTCCAGCTTTGATGGTCTCCTTGTGGAGCTGCTGAACCTTCTGGGCCCTTCCATCACCCCTTTCTTCTATACCACTCTCCACACTCCACCTGGAGTCCATCAGTGAGTCCCAGCATCTGTCCTGATCCCTTGCTGTGTGGAGTCTCTCAGAGGACATCTATGTTGGGCTAATATCCACTTATAAGTGAGTACATATGAGTGTCTTTCTGGGTCTGGCTTACCTCACTCAAGATGATTATTTCTAGTTCCATTCATTTGCCTACAAATTTCAAGACTTCCTTGTTTTTGATAGCTGAATAATATTCCATTGTGTAAATGTGCCACCGTTTCTTTTATCCATTCTTCAGTTGAGAGACATCTAGTTTATTTACAGATTCTGGATATTATGAACAAAGCTGCTATGAACATACTTGAGCAAAGTCCTTGTTGTGTGATGGAGCACCATCTTTCAGGTATATGTCCAGGAGTGGTTTGGCTATGTCTTGTGGTAGCACTATTCTCTATTTTCTATGAAAGCACGAGATTGATTTCCCTGGAGATTGTACAAATTTGCATTCCCACCAGCAATGGAGGACTGTAACCATTTCTCTACATCCTAGCCAGAATGTGCTGTCACTTGAGTTTTTGATCTTAGCCATTCTGGTGGGTGTAAAATGGAATCTCAGAGTTGTTTTGATTTGCATTTCCCTGATAACTAAGGATGTTGAGCATTTCTTTAGGTGTTTCTTGGCCATTAGATGTTCCTCTGTTGAGAATTCTCTGTTTATCTCTGTATCTCATTTTTTATTGGATTATTTGGTTTGATGGTGTTTAATTTCTTGCATTCTTTATTTATTTTGGATATTAGGCCCTTGTTGGATGTGGTGGGGCATGAAGCCTACAGACTGGGGGAAGATATTCCGTTGTTTTGATCTTGTTCGTGCAGCCATTTCTAGGAGAGACCATTTCACAGAAGACTTCCTGGTATTCTAACTGTTACAATCTTTCCTTCTCCTCCTCCTCGATGTTCCCAGAGCTATAGATGCAGGAGCTGTGATGTAGATGGATCTACTGGGCCTGGGCTCCTCACAATCTATTGGTCTCTGTATCATCTTCACTTGTGGTTTTCTGTGATGGTCTCTATTTGTTCTATAAAAAGACTTCTTTGATGAGAAGTGATAGCTGCACTTACCTGTGGATATGAGGAGAGGATTTAAAATGTGGGAAAAAATTATATTGGTCCAGAAAATTTTGTGGTAATGGGTTATTTTCTAAGCTTTGTGACTTCACTACCCCAGGAGACAGCCTAGGGGTCCAGTTCCAGTCTCCTGTTCTTGTAAAAACAATTGATCCAAGTTCAGTTCTTGATTTTCTTAGATGAAGTTTCCCCATTATATTTGTCAGTTGTTTTTCCTCTCCATCTCCTCACTGATCATACTGTATTACTAACATTTTGGGGGTGTTCTTTTTACAGTTTCCAGATGGTAGCAGCGAAATTAGGGTCCTTAAGGAGAGGCCTTAACAGACTCCAGTGGCGCTCAGGGACGATTCTATGAAAGCCTGTAGGAAAGAGAGCCAGGGTAGGTAAGCTGTAAGTCTCAGCAGCTGAATGGAGGAGGAGAATACAGAAAAGAATGGAAGAAAAAGCCATAATATTTGAGTTAAACTGTCATGGAGCTCAGCCATGTGGCGGCAGAGTGGGGCTTCAGAGAAAGAGGGAAGCCTAAAGTAGAAGGGAATGCATGCTTAGATCAGAGGCAGGAAAAAAGGAAGAAAACTTACACTCTTTTGAGTAATTCTGAAAAGCAGGCCGACTTACAAGGCCCCATATGCATGACTGTAAGCTACTGCACTAAGGGTAGGCATTCTGGGAAGGGGTAGGAATTCTGGGAAAAACAAGTATATTACCTCATTGAAGGTAGGTATTCTGCCTGCCTCTTTAGCGTGGGTTAAGGTGAGGAGGCTTTCTAGGTGTGTTGCCCTTTAGCCATGTGGTTGAACTCTCCAAGGATGCATTCCACGTCATCCTCTTAACCAGAGGACAGGGTTCTCCCCAGGGTCCTTTTACCCCACTGCTCTATTTGTAACACTGAGCGCATGTTCAGACCGCTGCACCTGTTCTTACCGTGCCGCCTCTGCTATGCTCAAGGCCTTTTGACAAAATTCCTTGTTATTATCCATCTTCCCTTCTTCATTTCTCATTAGGGAAATGTGGTGTTCGGTCTGCAGGGTGTACTATGAATGTGTTAGCTTCCCTTATTGCTGAGAGCATTATTTACTTGCTTAAGGCCGAAAGAAGCACGCGTTCTAGTGTGACCGAACTAGGTTGGGAAGAAGAGGCAGAGAAGAGAGACTCATTCCTGTGGTTGCAATTGGACCTGTGGCTCAGGTACAGGAGTGGATGGGGAGCTGAGGGCTACATACCAACATACCTGGCCCTGTGGTCACAGTGGCTCCTACCCGCAAGTGACCAGTGATAAGTCCTCCTGTCTATGCAGTGATGGTCCAACAGTGCTTTAGTCTCTGAAGGTCACGTTGTTTCTCCTTTCATCGCTTTTTTTAACTTGTTACCCTGAAGTGCCTTTTTTTTTTCCTTCATGGCTTTGTTGTTGTTGTTGGTGGTGGTGGTTTTGTTTTGTTCCATGGCTGAATCAATGTAGCTGTGTAAAGGTCAGCCTCTGATACCTTTTGGGTTGTAATGGATTCTTTAAGGCTCATATTCAAGATGTCCATTCTCCTCTGGCCCCTTTCTCCTTCCCCACTGGAGAATCAATTCCAGAGTCCCATCTGTGCTCTTTCTCTAAAGGAAACTTGCAGGCGTGAATGACGCTGTTCAGGAAAACATGGCACTGCCCTCTCTTAAGGCAGGTGTGTCCTGTTGGTGACACAGTAGTCTTTGTAACCCCCAAACATCTGATAATTGTGCTTGCCCTGTTGCCATTTCCCAGTGACTCTCTTGTTACACAAGTGGCCATTTCACTCTTTTATGGGGTTACTTCCTTTGTGTCTGTGCTGCGGGTCTCTATAGAATTTGCCTTTTGTGATTCTGGTATTGGCAGAAAATAGCTGTGCTGACAGGTCGTCTCTCAGGAAGAGGCAGCCACCAGGGTGCTTAAGGGCATAATTGGACAGTCCTGGATGGATACCAGGTAGGGAGTCTATCAGAAGTCTAACTTGCTGCTTCTCTTGTGTGTTAGCATAGACAGGTACATTCAGGCCAAGACGGGGCTAATTAAATGTTTTCCTTCTAATGACAATTCAGTTTAGACTCAATTCATCCACTTTCTCCCTTACAATCGCTAAAAGTGAACCAATTAACCAGAGGAGCCTTAAGGCAAGTCGGATCTGAACATACTTTCTCTCCTGCTTTGGAAGCATTTGGCCGGGTATTGCTTTGGAGAAATATCAGCTCATTATGCTTTACAATGCCAGGACCAGGGATGGAAAGATGACTCGATGCTGACAAGAGGACCAAGTACTGGTTCTCAGCATTCGGCTACTCGCAACCCGTGACTTCAGCTCCAGTGACTTCATGGCCTCTGGCCTGTGTGAATACTGCACACACATGCATGCCCATGCCCACACACACACTTTAAAATAAGAACCAAAGGCCAGTCACTCCCCTAGCTCTGAAAAACCCAGGGTCTACCACGATCTTGTCCCTCCATCTTTCTCATGCTCCCTCTCCATTTTCCCCTTCTGAATCCAGTATTCTAGACACAAGGAATAACATCATGGTTTTTGTGACAGCCTGGCCAGTCAGTTGCTAGTTTCTTTGTACATGATGTAGCCCTGCCCCTGGTTACTTGTCTTTGCTGTAGTTTCCCAACTTCTCGTCAAAAGCAAACAAAATCAATCCTGCCCTACGTTCTGGGCCCTGACCTAATCCTGTGCTTGCTAGACTGTCAGAGGCTCCTTCCCCTGCCTATAGGGCTGACCATCCCATATCCTGAGACATCTGTATTTATTACATTTGTGTACTTACTATATATTTGGCAGTCTGGGGTCCATGCGTGAGTCTAAAGTAATGTTTTGTTTTTTGTTAACAAAGGAAGTGCCCTATGTCATTGTTGCCATATAAGCAGCAGAGGAGATGTCTATTGGACACTTGGAATATGCCTAGTACATGCCCTCAACTGAAGTTTTAATCGTTTCAGTTTTAATTAGCTGACTGACTCTGTTGCTCCTATTGTGTTAGGCAGTACAGATGTGGGCCAGCGGCTGCAAAACTAGTCTAGATCAGACTCATCTGGAAGGACTGGTGGAAAGCCCATCTCCTTGGAACCACTCCTTGAGTTTCTGAATCAGTGGATCTGTCTGGGGCTCTAGCCTCATGATTTGCTTTTTCTGAAGGCTCCCAGGCAATGTTGGTATTTCTTGTTGAGGACTCAAAGTTTGGGAAGAAGTGATCTAGACCAGTGGTCAGCAGGTTTGCCTTGAGACAGTGTAGCCAACAGCAGCACTTCCGAGGTGGAGGCAGGAAGGCCAGGAGTTTTGGGTCATCCTTAGTTATATTGTGAGTTGGGAGCCAACCTGGACTGCATGAGACCCTGCCTTAACATAAAACAAACAAACAAAAAGACAATACTGTGTTTTACTAGAGACAGCCTTACTATGTCATTTACAAATTATGTAAATATTTATGTTGGTGTTACCCTGCAGTGGGAGAGGTGAGTAATCACACCAAGGCCCAAATAAATATCTGTAAAGGCAAAAACAAAACCTGGTATATAGAAGAAAATGTGGAGACGCTGGGTCTCTCTTGTCTATAAAACCAACTTAGTCCTTCCTGCAATCCTGGCCCCTGTGGTACTGTCTGATATGGAGAATGAGTGAATGAATGAGTGTCCGCTGGACATTGAATTGGTTCCTCTGAGGAATGAAGAGGCCGGTACATACGATACAGTGTTGCAGGGCTTTGGCAGACTTAAAACATAGGTGCCCTAGACTTTGACCATGAGTAGGAGCTCTGAACAAAGGGCTGTGGGATGGAAAGCCATGGCATCTAAAAGGGAGGACCGCCGCCTGATCTGTTTGTTTCCAGCAGTGACAGTGGTGTATTTTATATTAGATAGGTATTTTATCCTTCAGCTAACAGGACAACCTTCTCTCCAGAGGAGGAGGAGCAACAAGCAGCCCTGGGCTTCACACCGACTCTGCACCCCTCTCGGAGGGCCTCTGGGGGAACTTTTGATGGCTCATCTTGATGCTTCCTCTAGGCCATCAGAGTCACACTGTGCTGGACAATTTCAAAGTCGAAAGACAATACCTAAGACCCATTAAAGTGGATGTTGTAGGCTTTAAGTGTCTTCCCGTTTTCTTTTCTTGCTTCACATGGCTTATTTGTGCAAAACAGGTTTGGAACGATCTATATATCTGCTTTGAAAGGTTATTATCTAAATGAGAATTTGTAGTTAAACCTTAACGAATTTTCAAGATTTATTAATTGATTTTATTTTAATGTATGAATGCTTTGCCTAAATGTGTACCTGTATAATACAGTACAATACATACATGCCTGGTACCCACAGGAGCCGAAAGAGGGCATCAGATCCCTTGAAACTGGAGTTACCAATTGTTGTGAGCTTCCATTTAGCTCCTGAGTACGGAACCCTAGTCCTTTGGACCAGCAGCCAGTGCTGTTATCAGCTCGGCCATCTCTCCAGCCCCATCAGTTACTTTTGATCTTTTCTTTCCTCTTACTTTACACATCAGTAGAGTGCTTAGCTGGGTAACCCTTGACCTTTTAATTTCCCTGCTCCCAATTCCTATATGTTCTTGTGAAAGTCACCTAAACATTTCTTATCTCAGTTTGTACTCTGGACTCTGTTGTTAACCTGCCATCATGGCCGTCAGCTTTCCTGTGAGCTTGTGAGAATGGCCAGCTTGCTGCTGACAGCTAACCTGGCTTCCCAGAGAGGTAAGTCTTCAGTTGTCTTCTTGAATCAACATCTCACTGTTTCAGAGTTCAGTGGTGGCTGCTTATGTTGGTTTCCCAAGTCTTTTTTGTTCTTTCCTTTTATGGAAAATAGAATTTTTTTCCCTCTCACATGATATATCTTGATTACGGTTTTCCATTGCACTTATTCCTCCTAGTTCCTTCCCACCTCTCCTAATATCCAGATCCACTCCCTTTCTGTCTCTCCTTAGAAAACAAACAGGCTTCTAAGGGATAATAATAAAATAAGGTATAATAAGATAAAACAAAAAGTAACATACCAGTCTTGAACAGAAGAAATAATCAGAAGGAAAGGGGCCCAAGAGAAGGCACAAGAAAACAGCCCTATTTGCTCATGCACTCAGGAATTCCATAGAAACATTAAACTGGAACACACACACACACACACACACACACACACAGACCTGGTGCAGACCCAGGAAGGCCCTGTGCATGTTACGTCAGTCTCTCTGAGTTCATATGTACATTGATCCAGCTGATTTAGTTTAGAGGCCTTGTTCTCTAGTGTCCTTCATCCCCTCTGGCTTTTATACTCTTCCTTCCTCCTCCTCTTCAGGGTTCCCAGAGCCTGACAGTACGTATTAAATAGACATATCTGATTTGGGGCTAGGTGTTCCAAGGTCTCTCACCCTCTGCATAGTGTCTGGCTGTGGGCCTCTGTATTTGCACCCATAGACTGCAGGAGGAAGCTTCTTGGATGGTGGAGCCAAGTCTTTCTAAACCTTAAAAACACCCCAAGTTCTCTACCTTCATGTGTATGTATACATATACATGTTTATGTGTATGCATGTACAAGTGTGTAGATGAACATGTCCATGTATGCACATGGACATGGAGTTCAGAGGGTGACATCAGGTGTCTTCTTCAATTGTTCTCCACCTTAGTTCATGAGGCAGAGCCTCTCAATGAACCTACAGCTCGTTCATAGCTGGCCAGCCAATCTCCAGGATCCCCTGTTTGTACTCCCACACCCTGGGATTACATGTGCATATTCCCATACTCAGCTTTTTTATGTGGGTCCTAGGGAATATAAATCAGGTCCCTATGATTGCACAGAAAGCATTTTACTAACTAGGTCATCTCCGAGCCTCTGTCTCTCTTCTCCATACAGTTAACTTTTGTAATTTCTTATTTAAGTGTCATCTCTTCAGATATCTTAGGGACAGTTGATCATCCTTAGCTCTTGTTCTTGTCACAGTTTGATCAGGTGTGTTGAACCTATAGTATTCAAATGACACAGTTGCCTTCTTGCATTTTCCTCAAGTCTATAAGATATTTAGGCCAAGGACTCTTTCTTCTTATTGATGTCTCTAGTTTTGTGACTAGCATAGAATAAGTTTCAGTGATAAATGTCGGACGACTCACAAAGGCTTCATGGTTCACAAGAGAAGATGCTTGGCCATGGGGATGAAGAGCCTCAGTGGTAGATTTTACTACTTCACATAAGCTCTGTCTGAGATGTTATCCCAGAAGGCAGTGGCAGGTTGGGCATGGGGCAGACCTATTAAACCACAGCAATAGGGTGCAAACTCCTGCCACTGCTGTGGCCACAGGGTGGTCAGATGTCTGGACTTGATCCTTCTGACTGTGGGAACACGTGATTGGGGAATACAGATGTCCTTTCTGTCAGCCTTGTGTCTGCTCAGGCTGGTTCAGTGTGGCAGGTACATTATATCATGTCTGCCCTGGAGCAAAAGACATCTTAGCTGCTGATGCAAAGATAAGACCAGTGCGGAAGGCACTGGTTCCACCCCACCCCCACCCCCCGCCCCCGCCCCATCTGGGGCCAGAGATGGATATTTTTTGTGACTCTTGAGCTGCATGTGGAAATTTTTTATCGAGTGCGTTTACTACGGGAATGCTCAGATCTATTATTTACCAAATGGCTCGGTGAGAGATGGATGCGCTGTGGTCCTTACTCATTTTTCATGGGCAGAGCCTGCCTCCCAATCTGCTCTGTGTCCTACTTCATTTTAAGTGTTTCTAAGTAACGTCAGGGGGCACTTCCACCCTCCTCAAGATGATTTAATCATCAGAGAGTAGTTTGGAAGTCTTCATTTTTCTTTTTGTTTTAATTGGTCTTTTGGAGGCTTTACTTTGCTGAGGGTAGTAGAGAGCTATAAGAAAGTCAGAAATTAAGGTCTAGGTTGGAACCCTCACTCTAACAGGAGCTACCTCTGTGACTTTGGACAAATGGCTTAACCTTTCTGAGCCTCATGTTCATGCCCTTTGAAATGAAAGTGATTGTAATTGCTCTTCTGAGCTCCCAGGGTATATTAATCTGGCTAAGGCCTTTTAGTTATAAGCCAATGCTAAAAACAGCATTTCTCTCCCTCTGGATGAGCAAGGCTTTGTAGAGGGAATATAGTCTCCAAAACACTGAGTAGGATGTGCCTGCCATTCAGGGCTACCTCCTCCTGCCCAGGAAGACTCAGTGAGAGTAACAATAAAGGAATATTCCACAAGAGGTAACAAGGGTCACATTGCACACCACTTGAGGAAGAGTACAGCAAGCAGAAAAAGACGGTACTTTTGTGGGCATCTTTTCTTTTTGAGTGAGAGAAGATGCTGCCTGGGAGGGGACATCTGGCAATCTCTGTAGACATTTTGGGCTCTCACAGTTCAGGGGGCAAAAAAGGACACCTGGCATCTATTTGGTAGAGATCAGGTGTCTTGGATAGGGTTTTATTGCTGTGAAGACACACTGTGATCAAGGCAACCCTTATAAAAGAAAACAGCTAATTGGGCCTGGCGTACAGTTTCAGAGCTTTAGTCCATTATCATCATGGCAGGAAGCATGACACCATGCTGGCAGGCACGGTGCTGGAGGAGCCGTGATTCTACATCTTGATGCGCAGGCAGCAGAAGGAGACTGTGTACCACACCTGGTATGGCTTGAGCATAGGAGACCTCAAAGCCGGCCCCCACAGTGACACACCTCCTCCAACAAGGACACACCTACTCCAACAAGGCCACACCTCCTAATAGTGTCACTCCTTGTGGGCCAAGCATTCAAATGCCTGAGTTTATGGGGGCCATCTCTATTCTAACCCCCACGGCAGGGGTGCTGTGAACACACTACCATGTGCACAGCAAACTCTTCAGCACAAAGAATTTAGTTCTGATCATCCATTATGATGGGTGAGAAGCAGTGAGCCCTCCAGGTTGATCAGTACCCACTTCTGTGAGACATAGGGACTTGGGAGGTGTGACAACCTTTCTGATTGGCTTTCCCAGGATCTGTCATTATAGGCATTGCTCTAGGTTTCAGTTTTAATGAGACCAGTGTTTTCTTTCCACACTCACTTTCTCTACACCTTAAACTCTTCTCTTCATAGTCTTTTTTTTTCTGTTTGGATGTCCCTTCTACTAACAGATTCTGAAAGTTAAGAATTTGGACTTCATAGGTGTCAGGGACAATTTTCTCTGCCATTTGTACACCATGTGACTGCAGGTGAATCTCTGAGCTTTAGCTAACCCCAATATAAACTGGGGATATTAACATCTATCTTCAACAGTTGTAGATCAATATATATGTTCAAAGAACAAGATGATGTACCAGAGAATTAGTTCCTGGAATGTTACCTCACGTTTCATAAGTGCTCAACAGAACTCAACAATTGGGTGATGCAATACATACCAAGCCTAGAGCGCGCCAAATACGGCATCCTTACCTGATTCTCCACCATTTCAACTCAACTGACCAAAGCTTTTATTTAATGCCAGATACAAAGCTGTGCTGTGGAAATCACACATGCCCAGAGCAGCTCATAGGTATGTGAGATACTGAATCCCTACATCATCTGATGAATCGACAGAGAATCTACATACTGCCTGCAGCCTGGGTTGGCTAATTCTCTAAAGCCAACAACAACAACGAAAAGCTTTTTGTTGTTACTTTTTATTATTTGAAAGGTTAGCTTTTAAGAAGTGGCAAGCAGATGCGAGCAGAGGGTTTGAAAGCAGAAAGTCCTCATTGTCTATGCCAGCATGTCTTAGCTTACCCCTCGAACCTTCTCGATATCTAAACTGCTTTGTCCTCCAGGCTGGTCCTACTTTGACTTCAACCCTCTGATCTACAGTACCTGGAGGGGACCCACTGCTTTTTTGCCTCTCCAGTTTTTCGGCTTTGGCAAATATAATTGTGTAGAAAAGACATCTCTGTGTGGAGAGGGCCTAGAACACACTCCTTTCATGTCCTCTGCTTCCTTGGGAGGGAGACACCTGCAGGAAGCTCAGGAAAAATTACTAGCTTTTGTGGTTCACACTGTAGGTCAGCTGGATATTATGCCAAACGGTAGTGATGTGTGAAGCTGTTGGAACGGATTCACTCTTGTGATGATCACAAGGAAACCCTTCCTGGGAAGGATTGGCTGTCTGCTGGTGTAGAAAGAAACACAGTTCTAATAAACAACAGCAATGAAACTTAGTTTCTTTTTCCTGGCATTGACAGACAATTTTCCAAAGGCTATCCAACCTACAGATGTGGTGGTGTCTATAGACAAGATTTAGGGCTCACTTGTAAGTGTGTCTTAAGGAGCTATTGCAACAGAGCAGAGATAAGTGTGGGTTTGCACACCTCCTGTTGCAGAAGATCTTAAACCTGGTCGAACATGCTGTGCACTGAGGCTGGAGCTGGGATAACCATCTGAGGAGAGCTCGCACATGTCTTTCATGTGCATCTGAGAGTATACCACTTGAGTGTCTGATCAGTTCACTATGGCTCATAGAGTTGTAGGTAACTATCCATTTTTCCTCTCAGATAATTTCAGTGCCCAGGTAGTTCCTTTACTTCAGGCTTAAAGTTCAACTTTTTTTTTTTTTAATCAGAGCTCATCCCGGGGAAGACAGGGACGTCAGGTGAAGATGCTGTTATTGCTAATTATAATCTCGTACCTTCAGTGCCGCACCTGTGCTGATGGAGCACGAGTCGCTGCTCTGTGAATGAGCACAGATTGCATTACGGATGTGCCCCTTTTTCTCCGGTTCCCTTGCATAGCTAGTTGGCCTGGGAGGTGTGAGCTGCTACTTTCAGAGTGGTGATAGGCTCATTTGCAAACTTGATGATAGTAATCAGACCATCAAAAAAAGTACCATTCGCCTTGAGCCCCTAGGAAACACATGTTTGGGCTGACTCCAGATAATGCCATGAGAAACAAAATGGACTTCTGGTCCTAGCAGCAAGATTTCTGGCCCCTTGGGCTTTCTTTAATTTAGCAGTATTTCCATTTGTAGCTAGATAAATTAATCCCATGTTATGGATGTTATGTAGTGAGCCTAACTCTGTCTATTCCCCGGGAAACCAGTAGTATCTCCTACCACAGTGGTAACAGTCAAAAATGTCTTCAGACATTGTCACATTTCCTGGGAGGCAGAATTACCCTTGGTTGGAAAAACTGACCCTGGTTGAAAACCACTGTGCTTACTATTTCATTTATAGTGAGTAAAGGATAATGAAATGCTGTGACTCTCATTAATGACCCATAGTGACCTACAGTGGGACAGAAGGATGTCAAGCATAGTCAAGAACGTAAGACCTTGGCAGCTTCACCTTTGTCACCTTGGAAGGGAGACAGGAGAGTTGAACAGTTTCATGGATTATGCTTTTCCATTTCTGTATTCAGAAAGTAGGGATGATGAGCAGAACACTGACTGCCTCTAAGGATTCTGTTAGATAACTTTAACACGATGCTGAACATGCATCAAGTACTCAACACATTGTTCTTACAGCTCCCAATCCCCACTGGAAAAGAGAGGAGACGTTGGTAAAATTGAAGGTAGATAGAAAAGCATACAAAATCCTAGGCGCCATAATAAGAGAAAAGTGCTGAATAGAGAGAGGTCCCAAGCTAAGCGGCAGGGTGACGTGATGGCTAACCCGGGGGGAGGGATTTTTGTGTTGGAAGGGCCTAAACTTTCCCTCTATTCCAAGTACTAGAGAGCTGTTCAAAGGCAAAACACATGAAGATCAAAGATATGACCGTATAATGGTGGGATTTTCCCTGCGACAGCTTAGTACAGAGAGTGCGAACTGAGGACTTAGACACTCAGCTGTAGGCTCCTTAGGGTCAGCCTCCTTTTTTGAGCCTTACTTTTCTTCATGTAGAAAGAAGATTTCAAATTATGCTCCAATATCTTCTTTCCCATGAGAGAGAGAGAGAGGGAGAGAGAGAGAGAGAGAGAGAGAGAGAGAGAGAGAGAGAGAGAGAGAGAGAGAGACAGAGAGAGAGAGAGAGACAGAGACAGAGACAGAGACACAGAGACACAGAGACAGAGATATTTATAGTGATCTTAAAAGAATACTAAAGGAAACAATGCAACAAACCATAAGTCTCTCTTCTGCATTGCTTGCAGTTTGAATTTAAAACTCTATGCACATAAGTAAGAGGTTATCCTGCATAGTGACAGTATGAGGGATATTGTATTGGTGGCATGTCAAATATTCTACATTGTACATGTATTGTTTCCAACTTCAGAATTATTTAATCTGTTAGCTTAATTCGTTGTTAAGTCTATGAGTCTGCAACCCTTTTTAAGCTGGTGGGGAAACAGCCCTTACTTAGAAAACAACTTCCAGGTTCTGGGGAAATTTTTCACAGCATACCATGGTTCCTATGCAAGCGTGAAGACCTAAGCTCAGATTCCCGGAATCCATATAAAGGCTGAGCTCTGCAAGTGTGCTTGTGACCCAAATGCACAGAGGTGGGTAGAGACCGTGAGACCTCAGGGCCTTCGTATCCAGCCATTCTAGCCAAAACAGCAAACTTCAGGTTCAATAAGAGACTTGTCTTAAAAAATACACTGGTGAAGGAATTGAAACAAACCTCCCAATGTCATCCTGTGGCATCTACACCTGCCTTGACAGGTGAGCACACCTGTAGACACATGTGCATGTCACATACAGTGCACACACACACACACACACACACACACACACACACACACAAAGAAAATAATCTCCTCAGTGGTGTCTTCATATTTTCATGCTTAGGATGTGGACAGTGTTGTAGACATGCCGGGCTGCAGGCCTATGCCTGAGATATGGTTACCGTGGAAGTGTTAATGAAGGCAATGCCTGAGCCCTTCTCACCCTACCAGAGGCCCATCTGCTCACTCAGGGCAGACATGAATGATGTGTTTGAGTCCTGGCTTATCATGCTGTAGAAAACAAATGACTATAGGTGGCCTTTACCTTAGTTTTTTTTTTCTTTTTCTTTTCCTAGTAGGTCTTTGGGCCCCATATTTTACTTAAAATTTATTTCAATTAACAATGAGTGAGTGTTTTCCTAGGGCATTGTTACAGAGGAATTACATAGGCATGACTCCACCAAACTGGATGCTAGAAAACAGACCACAGATAAAACCCAGGCCCTTGTACACACTAGACAAGTGCTCTACCACTGAGCTGCGTCCCTAGCCCTACAGATACTTTTTAGGATGTTGTTTTATAAAAGATGGTCACTTAGTTCTTCAAATTAATGCCACAAACTTCCCATTTATATCAGCATGCCATTCATTGTAAGCCAGGAAGAAAAGGTCACTCTCGTGAGTGCACACACAAACTTTCTGCTAGGTTGTCATCTTGAGAAGCGTCCTCCCCTTCCGTGCTTGCCATGGTGACATTTTTACTAGTCAGCTAGTTGAGGACCCTTTCCTCTACCCAGGTGCAAATTGTGGTAGGCAAGGAGATAATCTTCATTAGAATAGTGCAAATCTAGGTTTGTGATTGCACCAATTGCAGCCTCTTTCCCTCTGCCCGGCCTCCAGGGTAAGTGCTTCCTTCTGGCCAAAGGAAAAATAGTTGCAGGACCATCTACAGCAGTGGTTCTCAACCTTCCTAATGCTGTGGCCCTTTAATACTGTTCCTCATGTTGTGTTGACCCCGCAAACAAAGTTATTTTCATTGCTACTTCATAACTGTAATTTTGTCATTGTTAGGAATTGAATGTAATTATCGGTCTTTTCTGATGGTCTTAGGTGGCCTCTGTGAAAGGGTCATTTGACCCTCCCCCCCAAAAGGGGTCATGACCCACAGGTTGAAAGCTGGTGATCTACAGTATACTGAGGCTTGTAAAAGCAGAGCCTGCTGTCACTGTTAAAACATCTCCGCTTTTAGGAGTAGATGTTTCTTAATTAGCCTTCAGTCTTCTCAAGGGGTTGATGGAGTGGTCAGTGGCCATGGATAGTCCAGCAGGATATTAGATTGACATTCCTTCCAGGCAACGTAGTCAGGGGAGCAAGTCAATTTAAATGGCTACTCATTAGAGGGTCAACTTGCCCCATCCCTTAGTCTTTGCTTATTTACAGGAAAATTAATATAAAGAGAAATGATTTCAATAAGACCTCAGAGAACTTATTATTAATGCTCAGAGTGATTTTTAACAGTACTTTTAATATTGCTAAACGCCCATGTAATCACCGGAGAGAGGTGAATCCTCTTATCTGTCTGAACCTGAATGTCCATTATAGGTGCACAAACTGAACTTGATGAATGATAATTAAAGGAACTGTTGCTGTTCTTTATTGGCCTTTCACTGTAATAAGCTCTCCTGTGCTTTGTATAAAAATGCCTCGTTTCATTATTACAGTCTTATAAAGTTGGTATTATTCTTCTCGTTTCACAATTAAGACAGCAGAGACTAGTAAGGTAGGATAAATGCCCATGGTCATAGGGGTAGGAAGAAAAAAAAAATCCGGGTTTGAATCAGGCTGATAGTAACTGATTTTGAGCAGGTGAATAGACGCATGCTTGACTAGGTGAGTGGATTTAATCTTTAGGAAGTTTAAATCCATCATCTACTTCCCAGTCATCTATCATCTTTTATTATCTATCTATCTATCTATCTATCTATCTATCTATCTATCTATCTATTATCATCTATCTATTTATTATCTATCTATCTATCTATCTATCTATCTATCTATCTATCTATGAATGTATGTATGTATGTATGTATTTATGTATGTATGTATCTACTATCTATGTATCTATCTATCTATATATCTATCTACTATCTATCTATGTATCTATCTATCTATCTCTATTACCCTACCTGTCTGTTACCATCCATATATCCATCACTTTATCATCTATGCACCTACCATTTACACATCTACCATCTTCTATTCACCTATGATGTATACATATATACACCTAATCTATTGTAATCATGCACCTATATCATCGTAATCATGCATTTTCTCCCTTCCTCCCTTGCTCTTTTCTTCCCTCTCTCTCATCTTTCCCCATTTTCCCTCCACTGTATATTTCTTCCTTGGCTAATTCTTCTCAGTCCCACTTGCTGGTTCCTCCTCACTTCCATGCGATGTAAAGTTTGAAGAGTCCCAGAGCTCTCTTCATGGCTTTTTATGTGTGTTTGTAATTCTCTTAATGACCTCACGGTGTGTTCTGCTACTAAGTAGTATCTATGCGCAGATGATGCCTATAAGTATAAACATAAATTCTGCACCTTAAATTCATACATTTTACTAGTTACTTTATCTCTACAATTGGTATTTAAAATGCATGTAAGGCAGTTTGACTCCTGAACGAAGTTCAAGCTACTACTCAACCTATATTCTCAAACCCACTTCTTTTTCAGCTTTTCTATAATGAAAAGGGACCATCCCAGTTTCCTAGGCTAAAAACCTGGAGTCATCGCTTATTTTATTTTATCCTGTTATAATTAAATTCATCAGCACATCCTATGATCTCAACCTCCAAAATGACCTGGAATTGATCTGACCAGTTCTTAACCTGCACCGTGAAGTAATCTCTTACTGGTCCTGTTCCTGCCTCTGCCTCTGCACCCTCCAGTCTCTGCACTCCACTGTTAATGAAACTACATTACATATGAAGCCCTTCATGCCCAGGTCACTCTGCAGAAGCAAAGTATGAAGACCCTTCCCAGCCAGCTGTGTCACTCTCTGATCCCATCTTCCCCTAATGTCCCTGTACTTCCCCCTTGGACTCCCAGGGTTCTGTTGACGACATACTGGCTTCCTCGCTGATCTGCAAACATGCCAGGCAAGCCTCTCCCTCCGGGCCTTGGCAATGCCTTTTTCTTCTGTATGGCTCATTGCCTCTTGTCTTCAGTTTTTCCTCACATGTCATCTATCAGTGCAGTCTTTCTGATGACTCTATTAAAAGTTGCGCACCCTTCCAACTCCTTGGATTCCCTTCTTGGCTTTTATATTCTCCATTGTAACCACCACTAACTAAATTTACAGTTCACTATCAAATTGATTTAACAGTAGACAGTCATCTATAGGAAGGTAGGGATTTTTACCTTCTGTATTTATTGTCTCAACCCCCAGACCAGTACTTCATATATTCTATGTACTTGTTAAATCTCCATTGAATGGATGCGTGTTGGCTTCACTTGGCATAAGACATCATGCCGAGGATTTTACATTTATTATTACATTCCAAAAGGGTCATCATAATTCTTTAAACAATCTTATTGCATATATTTTACAGATGAGAAATCTGAGCTTGGCGAGATAAAGTGTCTTGTTCAAGATTACACAGCTAAGTATAAATACAATGCTTTATACATCTCAAAAAACACAGGCTCTATACAATTGCATTTTTCTGACATTTGTTTTTAGTACAAACTCCTGTCTCCTTGCCCTTGCTCCCTCCACAATACAAAAACAAACAAACAAACAAACAAAGAAAAAACAAAAACAAAAAACCATATAATTTTTCTCTTGGTTCATTTCCCCCTGGTGGACTATAGTGTGCCTTTCCCAGTGTCCCTTGAAGGATAACTAGACATTATTTGCAAATCAAGGGTAACACCTATCTCCTTCCCAGTGAGCATTAAAGACGTAGTCTGGGTAAAGGTGTAGGATCAAAATTTATTTTAAAAGACTTGGGAGAAAATAATAAAAACATTGTTTTAGTTCCTTTTCAAAATGTGTATGTGTGAGTGTATATGTCACATGTATACATTGCCTACAGAGGTCAGAAGGGGGCATCAGATCCCCCAGAGTAGGAGTTATATATAATTGCAAGCCACCTGATGTGGGTGCTGGGAACTTAACTTAGGTCCTCTGGAACAGCAATACGTGCCCCTAACTGCTAAGCCACTTCTCCAGTGCCTCATTTAGTTGTTCTAAAGTACTAATCAAATCAAAACTGCAGCCAGACTTACAGGCCATCTTCTGACATCTCAGAAGAGCAATCTCCACTTCCTCTGAGAAAGCCGGTGTTGTTTCCCATGCACTTTCTATTTCCTACCTAAGCAAAGAACCATCACTATTGCATCCTGTGATGCCCTAGTGACTATTAAGAAAGGTAAACAAAACCTCACTTCTGGCAGCAGCTGGTGATATGCTGCGAACCATTAGTGAGGTAGAGAAACAAACGCCCAAGCTGTCAGAAGGAAAGGATGTGTGACCACAGGAAGTCTCCCTAGCATCACCCTTTCAGAGTCGGGCATCCCTGTGGTGCTATTTACCTCTCTTCTTGGGGTGTGAGGACCAGTGTGTAGCCATATTCTCTGCCTCTCCCAGGTGAGCTCAGCAGTGACTGACTACTTCTCAAGGTTAGGAATTCTTGGAACTAGAGGGCTAAGGCTTTAAAAAGAGAATTTTCTCACAGCCTAACCTCCTCCATTCCCTGCTTGGTTTTGATGTTGAACAGGATGCAGTTTAGAATGCCTACAGCTAGTACAGCTGTGCCACTGTAACCATCGGGATTGCATTTTCAGGCCCTCTGCTATCACTCTAGTATGCCCCCAGCATTGAGAATAATTCTTTCTACCATTTCTGGCCTCTGTGCTCAGAGAGTCATCGCTGCCTGCAGGTTGAATACATTTGGGCCAGAGAAATCTGGCCAATTCAGAGCCAGAGAACATTTAGGAAACATGTGGTCTTTTAACAAAAGATTCCATATGAAAGAAGTAATTGATATAGCCATTTCAAAAGACACTAAATTAGGAGATGAAGTAATCAGGTGACCCCACCCATGGGTCAAAGCTGAGGGGTAAAAATCTGGGATTCACAACATGCTTGCCATGTATGTGTGTGTGCACATATGTATATGCATTTATATACGTATATGCACATGCGCCTTGTTCTTCCTCACCAATCTGTATAAACAGTGCCAATCTGGTTCTATTCTAACCATCTGCCCTCCCTCCCCTTCCCCATCCTGTGCCTCCCTATCCACATTGTCACCACCTCTCTTTCCCGTTCTTCTTCAACTTGCACTTATTCACATTCACCCTGCTGCTTTATTGCTCTATTTGGCCAGTGTAATAATAGTACATTTTATGCTGGTTGCAATGTTTTTTGAGAAATTGTATGTCTCCAATGAACTATTTTAAAATAAAATTAACTGGATTATTTCTATTTCTCTCAATCTAAAATGCTCTCAAGTTTTTAACTCTTTAGTTGAGATATTCCCAGGGAAGTTTGCACACCTTGATTCTATACTCCCTCTCATGGGGACTGTTGGGACTTAATGGGACAGACACCCCCAGCCCCTCAGCCCCACCCTGCCTCCTTCCATGCCATGTTCCTGTTAGATAAATCAGAACTACACAACCACCTTATGCTCCTTCCTCATTCTCTGACCTAACTGGTAACTCTGGGCTTTAGCATCGCTGACACTAACCACAGAGGTGCACAGGTTTCCTGCATGTGTTGGGAATAAGAAGAGGAGGTCACAGCCAGGCTTCCGGCTTCCTGTAAGCACCGTGCTGAGATGATCAAGTCTGGCTTGTTTCCTTAGCCCTCACCACCGCTTACCATAGAAGAAGGCCTGGGTTTTGTCCTCCACTGATGGGAAAGTTTAGATTCATTTAAACTTCACACAAGCAGAGTGAACTTAAGCTTTACAAAGCTCACACCGTCTCTCTTGGATGTATATCTCTTTGGTCAATTTGACATTTGTTAAGAAGCTTGGTTTGTGACCCAGGTGCGTGACGTGTTCGTACTCTACCTCACAGTTTCCATCACTGCCTGCAGCATCACCATCATTACCAAGACCATTATCACTTCTACCTTCCCCTCCCTCTGCTTCATCACCTCCCCCCTCCACTTCGCCTTCTCCCTTCTCTTCCCAATTCCTCTCCCTCCCCCTCCCCTCCTATTCATCCCCTTCCCTCCTCCCTCTCCCTACCTCTCCCTTCTTACCCCTCCATTTCTACCTCCTCCCTGACCTCCCTTCCTCTCTCACCTCTCTCTCCCCCTTTCCCCTCTCTTCCTCCTCCACCTCTCTGTCACTATGGATACTCCACAGCACCCAGACACCTTACTGATCCCTGAATCCCTGTGGATTCATCTTGACGTGGGTAGTCTCTGATGCATCTACCGTGATGAATTCGATGATGTCCACTTGACTTTCTAAGGTCCAAACTTGTTTGTTTATTTTTTTTTCTCTCTCTCACATGATCCGGATTCAGGCTCATGATCTTAAAAGGAAGCCCAGGAAGATGGGAGAGAGCGGTTGGATAAGATGTACAAAAGACTATCTGCTTCAGATTAGAGCGAGAATCACCTTCTGTATTAGCTCCCGCTTCCCTCTCCAACCATCCATTTCTCTAATAGAAAAGGAATGGAAAAACCATTAAGCACTTTTATTTTGATGGCAGATACATTATAGCTGAAAATAAGATTGAAGATTCTTGAAATTTCCACATGCTCAGCAAGACTTTTTGGGATGACCTGCTGAATCGGTGCTTGAGAGAGAGAGCCAGTTCCAAAGTAAATGAAGTGACAGGAGCTCATCAGGATACATTAGATGACAGGTGCACACACAGAGAGGAAGTGGTGCCGCCCCCCCCCCCAACCCGTGCTAGACTTTAGCTTGTGAATTGAACTTTAAAATCCCATTAGATGTTTCTTTAGGGGTCAGCAAAAGAGCCTTGACAAAAGGGCATCCGGGAAAGCTGTCACTGCTCTGGTGTGGCGTGCCAGGTCAGGGAGCTGTGGATGGCCCGGAAGGATAGGCTGCATCTCTGTGGTTGGGTGGTTTGCACTGCTCCAGGAAGCACTTGACCTTTTGTTTGCAGAGAATGTGTTGGCACATGAAATATCAGTGCTGAGGTGCCTCCTTTGAACAGAATTAGAGTCTTGTCCTAGGTGTGTGTGTGTGTGTGTGTGTGTGTGTGTGTGTGTGTGTGTGTAGGGTATACAATGGAGATGGTGCCATGAGAAAGGAAAAACAAATCTATATATAGAGGAAGGTTATGCATCATGTATCTGAGGCTCTTCTATTCATTTGATGCTGGGTCAGTGTTAATGACTATGGTGTGGACTCATGCAGTTCATTTTGGAAACTCTTATTTTCATCTTTTTTTTTTTTTGTGACAAGGTCTCCTGTAACTTAGATTAGCTGTTGATCCGTTGATTCACTGTATATCCTGGGCTGACCCAAAACTCTTGATGTTCCCTTGTCCACTTTCTAGGCACTAAGATTATAGACATGTGTGTTACCACGTCAAATTTGGGTTGATTTTCTTCTGATGTTATTTTCTTTAAGCATACTTGCCTTTTACCTTCTGGGCCTAGTAGAAAGAGGTGGAAACCTCTGGCGGTCAAGCTCTTGAGACTAGCTGCTCATTTTAGTTTGTTCCAATGACAATAGCAATATTTATTTGTTTGGAGAATGAAAGTAAAACAGTCATTTCAACTCAGCCATGCGTTTGACAAGTTACAGTAATTGGTGTATTTCTCTCTAGGCCTTAATTATACACCTTGTCCATCACTTCTCTTAGAAGTTATATCAGCAGCCACGTTAAAATAAAATGGGATTTTTTATATATTTTTTTTAATTTAGTATATAAAATATTGGGTTCCTTTGTGGCATTTTCATACAAATACATCTTTTTGTTCCTCCCCTTTGTTTGGTGCCCTTTCTTCCTCCAAGTCAGTTTCTCCTTCTGTTTTCAAGTACCCTGCGCCTCCTTCCCTCTTTAGATAGTTTTCCTCCTCCTTTTTCATAGTACCCTGTCCATTTTATCACATACACATACACACATACACACACATACACACACACACACACATACACACTCATACACACACACACACACACACACACACACACGTCTAGATCCCATATACAAAAAAAAATGATATCTATTATTCTAAGATTGGTTTGTCTTCTTAGCATTATGGTCTCTAGCTACATCCGTATTCCTGCAGATGGTATGATTTCATTCTCCTCACTGCTGAAACAAATTTTACTTTGTTTGAGTACTACATTTTCTTTCTTTTTTTTATGTATATGAGTTTTTTGTTGGCATGGTATGGAGATTCATACCATGTGCATGCTTGGTGCCTATGAAGACCAGAAGAGGGCGTTGAATCTCCTGTAACTAGAGCTAAAGATGATTGTGAGTTCCCGTGTAGGTGCCTGGAATTGAACCTGGCTCCTCTGGAAGATCAGCCAGTGATCGTAACCACTGAGACAACTCTCCAGCCTTCATGTTTTCTTTCTTTCTTTACTTTTTTAAGTGCCCATTTACTTGTTGATGGGTATCTAGTCTGGTTCCACTTTGTGCCTCTTGTGTATAGTGTCTACAGTCTCTGTATGTAGTGGTTTGCACAAGCAGTGCCCTTCTTGTGGGCTTGTATTTGAACCTTTGGTTCCCAGTTATGGATGCTGGTTGGGGCCGTTAGGTGATGCAGCCTTGCTGGAGGAAGCGCATCACATCAGGAGGGCTGTGAGAGTCCATGTGGCCTTGCCTCACTCTTCTTCTAAACACCTTGCTTTTCAGCTTAGCTGCAAGTTACTACTCCACATTTTTCTTCACTCCTAAACAGTCATTTATGTTACTATTTAATTCTAAGTTGCCCATTATTGTTGTGTAGAAGTTTGGGAGTCCTTCAGATCGAGACCAGGGTCAATGCTGAAACCCACAGTCTAAGTAGGTGCTCTGCCATGGGGAGACACATTCAATCCTTTCTCAGCAACTTACAGGCATTACCCCCCCTACCCCCACCGGTTTCTGAAGGCCAGTGTAGAAATACCTGAGTGGAGGCTACTATTCATGTATTTCCAAGGAGGGCTCTTTTTTACTCTCCCACTATGCATAGACCCCTTCTTTGTTTTTCACTGATCTGCACTCCTGTGGTGATTGACCTGAGTGGATTTCTCCACAATCATTCTACATACTGGATTTAAGATCGTGTGGCTCTCACCAGGCCTGGGAGTTTTCAGCCCCTGTCCTCCGATTATTGTGTCTTACCCACATTCTCTGTTCTTCCTGCCTCAGAACTCCATTATAGGGTTGAACTCTGCTGTCCCTGTCTCTTGACTGTTAGTTACTCGGCTTGACCAAATACCCAACAGGAAGCCACTTAAGGGAGAAGGGCACATTTGGCACATGGTTGGAGTGGATGCAGTGTATCATAGTGAAAAAGGCATGGCGGCAGGAAAGGGAGACAGATGCTCACATTGTGTCTGCCGTTGGGAAACAGAGAGTGCAGTGGAAGAGGGTGTGGGCTTCTGTGGCCTCCAGAGACCTACCTCCCCACACAACGCCTGAGTCTCTGCTTAGTAAAGGATCCACAACCCCATCAAATAACACCAACAGCTGTGGACAAAATGCATAAACATGTGGGCCTGTGGTGTGCATTGCACACTAAAACCATCACACCCTTTGTTTTCATACTGTCCATTTTCCTGTGATGCACCTCTGGGAACTCTCAGACATACTGACTCATTAAGGACTTACTCAACCAGTTGCTGAACTTGTAGTCCTCATGATGATATGACTATATATTTAGAATTTATGTTAGCTGCTCTTTAAAGCCTATCTGATCTTTTCTGCTGGCATCTCTTTCCTTTGTTACAGATTTTAGTTCATGCTTGATATTTTAAAGACAGTCAAAATATGTACCTTACAATAAGTATTGGAGAATACATAGTATCTAACATTACTGGCCTCATCACTAGTCTTTTCCCAGTTTGTTATTCTGTTTAAACATTTTTTTTTTATTGGTTGGCTTTTTAAAAACATTTCTTGGAGAATTTCATACATGAGTCTAACCTTCCCTTCCCCCACTTCTAGCTCTTTTAATGTCCTCTCCAATTACTCTCACATCCATGGGCTCCTTTTAGAATTATCATTGTTTTATACAGAGCGGGGTGGGGTGGGAGTGGGTGGATGGAGTGTGGTGAAGGGAGGGAGGGAAGGAGGGAGGGAGGGAGGGAAGGGGAGAGGGAGAGGAAAAGAGAAAGCATTCTGCTTGCAGACTCCATTTAGTTGTTCTTATGTGTATGTATTTGGGACTGACTGCTTGGAATTTGGATTTGCTAAAGTATCAGGGGCCCTCCTCATCTCCGGGGAAGACTAATTCTCAGTCTCTCACCAGCCATTAATTCCCTGGATGTCTTCATCTGCGTGTGAGGCCTGGGGCCTTTGGAGTTTCCCTATCCACATCATCTGGTGTCATTGTGCCCAGCTTATTTCTTCTCACCTGTGGTGTTTGTGACCTTGTTTAAACTTTGGGTATGAGTTTACTTTCAGCAGCAGCTACTGAGAGGGACCCTGGGAAGCCCAGAAGAAGGGTGTGTCTCTGAGGGCTAGTGCTACTCAAGAAGAATGTTTACAATGATAAAATGATTTCATCTGTGACATACAGTAATGAAATGTGGCTACTGCTAGGAGGAGAGATTTTTTTGGTTTTCTGAGGCAGGGTTTCTCTGTGTAGCCTTGGCTGTCCCAGGCTTCCATCTGCCTCTGCCACCCAAGTGCTGGGATTACAGGCATCACTGCCATGTCTGGTGAATTTGTTTTTACTTTATTTAATATCCACAAATAAAAATGCAAATTTAGTCACATATGTCTGGTGGCCAACATACTTGGCAGCTAGTTTTAGGGAACATTTACTTAGGGTTCTGCTATTTGTTCTCGAGAATGAACAATCTACTAATATTATTTCACACTGTACAGATTGCTCTGAAAATTTCAATGTAGGCCTGTAGACATGTAAATTCAAATTATCTTATATATATATGTACATATATATCATCTTTCTATATACAAACATGCATATACACATGGATGTGTGTATATATTTATGTATACATGTATTATATATGTATGTATGTAAGTATGTATGAGATGAAAATATTTTCCTTTATCTACTTGTGTTTTTGGGTGTAAAGATGGACTATGAAACCATAGTTCCTATAATGTATGCACAGTTCCTTAAATGTGTCAAGTGTATATAAGGATTTTATTTCCCATTTAGGGAAAATCCTGGCCATTTGTCCCCTTTGCCAACAATTACCTACCCCTGTTAAAGAGGTCCAGCATGTTCATTTCAGATGATGGCCATGTTTGTCTCTGCTCTTTGATCAAGTTTCCCCTCTCTTCTCGCAGGCTCATATAGCCATCAGAAGAGGGCTTATCCTGTTGCATTCAGTTTGACTGAGTGGTCATTGCCAGTTACCTTAATCAGTCCCTTTGCTGGAAATGGCAGCCAATTCTTGCTGACTGAATAATTTCTTGGTAGTGGACAGGCATTGGAATACATTCCTGCTGGGCATGGAGAGAGGGGTTTGTTAGCAGTTAAATAACAGAACTGGGGTGTAAATAAGTCCCTTTCATGGGCCATTAAGCCCATGAATAAAATAGATGAGACAAGGTGCTTTGTATTGGCAACTGAACACTACTTTCCTCATAAACCAGGTATGTAAAGCTCTAACTATAAACAAGCAGCTTGCGACCATCCCATTTTCCCAGCTGCATCATGGCACAGCACACAAGATTATTGATGTGGGAGCCACAGGTCCATGCTCTGAAGGTCAAATTACCTTCATGCGTCTATACTGGAATGCTGGAAGATCATAACGAGACTGAGCCTGTGAGGCTGTGTGTTGTTAAGTGCCTTCAATGGCTTACTTGCTCTTTGAAAGGCAATCGTGGTCTGATGCGTCTTTTGGTGATAGCTAGTCAATATATATTTTTACTCCTCTCTGTTTTAAAACGTGTATGTGAGTTAGTTGCTGACATAGGACAAATGATTGTATAACACAAAATGGGGAGACCAGAGGTAGAACGTGCTTGGAAGGTAGATAGTTCAGGAGACCACATGTGGGGTCCAGAAGGGTTAGTAGTGGTCGCTCATTTTCTGAATCTGTTGACTTTATTCCATGCATCTCTGTAAGTTCCAGCCTTGACTGGCCAGCCATTGTTTTCTAAATGCAGTTTCATATACATTTGCGAAGTTGTCAGAACACCTACTGGTGTAGATTCATTGTGCAGAGTGAGAGGTTTCGGAAATATGCATTTGTTCACTTATATCAAGTAATTTAACCATATTCTCCCCCAATATGAGCTGGCCCTCTCATAAGTTCTGCTATAACCCCCATTGTCAGTGGTGAAGCAATGCAGAAAATTTGAGAAGCCTGCTTAAGATGACATAGCTAATAATCAATATGGCTAAGATTTGAACCCAGATGCTCGCGTTGGCTTCTGGGCCAGTACATTTCGTTTTAGAAATACTCCCCGATGCTTCATGAACTGAATTCTGTAATCACAGGGAGAGTGGTCTAGGTGAATGTTTGAGTCTTCTGTTCCAGTGTCTGTTTCCTTCTTTGCTCCTCATACCAAAGGATGTTGGATGTTGATTTAACAATGCTGTCAAGAATCTATGGAGATTTATTTTTCTTTTGGTATATTGACCACGCTTGCTTTAATGTCCAAACATGTCTCCAGTTTGCAGTGTGGCTTTTGGAATTCTTGCATCTCATCAGGCTGGGATGGGAGGGAAAAGCTGCAGCAATATTATCTCTTTAATCAGAAGTGAAAATGTATTTCATGAAGTGCGCCCCGAGAAAGCTTCTCCTGTGTCAATAAAGTGACTTGGGTCCTGAGTCCATCCATGATTGCTAAGGATGATGCCACAGTGGGCTCTCACTGTTTTCAAGCCTCTAGAGGGCATGGAGGGGAAGAGCTAAGCTGGGGTGAACTTAGAGGTGGTTCAGTAGAACTCTCCTTGTGGTTAGGCATTGGTGACAGTTTGGTTAGGAGGAGTCTATCCAGTGAGATGGTGATGCCTCTGGGATTCTGCATGGGAGTGTCATGCAGTGGGAGGTAGGGAGGCCTCATGTTAGCTTTTCTTTATCCTAACCGATAATAATCCAGGTCCTTAGGGATTCATCTGCTGACACAGTCCCATTCAGTCTAAGAGCCAGGCCTCGCCAATGGCTGACTCTGAAGTTAGTTTTATTTTAACACCAGCCTCCTGGGATGTCTATGGTGGCAGTTCTCCTCTGTGGCTGTGTGTTCTGTGCTAATTCTACACGCCACAGGCTTTCCCTCACTCTTGTAGCTGAGTCTAAGCATGCCACATCTTCCTTGGCATCCCACCGTGGACTGAGGCTAGGTTGTTTAGATTAGTATGTAAAAGTTCCCACTCGCACATTCAAAGTGGCTCCTTTGTACTGGCGGTTTCCTGTCTGAAGCTTCCTGTGCCAGATCTTTGTTTCTGGTGGGATTTCCCTCCGCCTTCAGTTCAAACATCACCTCCTACTCCTGTGGGTCCCTCACTTCTCTCTGTTGTGAAGGCTAACTATATTTTTACATTACATTTATCATGTCATATGGGCACGTGGAGCTAAATCTTGGAGAGTGAAAGATGCAGGAAGGCTGGTTTTTCACATGGCGTCTCTAGATTACAATAAGAAATGCAGCTTTCTCTGGAATTTAAATCAACTGTGTCACTAAGCACGTTAGTGCAGGTGGCTTTCCATTTTTTTTTTCTCCGTGAAGGAAACCATGTGCTGATTTGCTTCTGGTGTTAGCCCTTTGACTTGTGGGTTCTAACAACAAGCAATCAGACTCACCACCTTGCATAATTCAGTGCCCGAGACAAAGGAGGGTCAAAGGATGAAGGAAGTGAGAAAGAGCTGAGGTAAGACTGGAGGAAACAGATGCCAGGTTAGTGCTGGACAGAGGGCACTGTATTCATAAGAAAGGGAACGTTCTGGATGAGGGAAGTCCTGCATTTTTGTCTTAGGAACATACATTCTTGCCTTCAGAGAAATTTTGTGTGAAACCTCTAGAGGAAAAAAAAATCTGCGCAGTGACTATTTTTTTAATGGAGGGAATTCACGATCTACAGGATGATCTGTACTGTGCTTTCTGACAAAATCTCTTAATACTCTCTTTGTCAACTAACTCAGTCTTTATTGTGTCAATAACAACACACAGTACTATGGTATGTTTGCCTTCTGTAGCCTTCAGGTCTGAGCCACACAGAAGGAGCCTTTGTCTCATGAGAGCTCATCCTGGTGGGTGGAGGGCTCACTTTAAACCAGGCAGCCCCCAGTGGTGGCCTAATCTGCTTTTCTCTCTGTCTCTGTCTCTGTCTCTGTCTCTCTCATACACACACACACACACACACACACACACACACACACACACACACGCACACATGAGGAGAATGCCACAGCACACATATGGAGGTCAGAGGACAACTTGTGGGAGTCATCCTCCTTCTTCCATGTCATAGAGATCAAAGTCAGGCTATTAAGCTTGGCTGCACCGAATTTCATGAACAAGGGCATCTTGATAGCTCCCATTTAACATTTATACTGATTAAAACAAAAACAAAAAAACAACAGCAACAACAACAAAAAATGACTAGGATTAGAGAGAAGATTCTGTCGTTAAGAGCATTTATTGCTCCAGTTCCAGCACCATCAAGTGCTTCCGGGTCAGTGGGCAGCCATGTGCATGTGCACGGACCCCCCATAATCAAAGTAAATAAAAAATGTTATTGTTTGTGTAACAGATTGCCTTTATCCAGTCATTTGTTGTCAGGCCCCCATGCTAATTCTGTGGTGTATTGTGACCATTGCAGTCATGACTATGGATACACAACCATCGCTGTGGTATGCCAGTTTAAAATTCCTCAGGGACAGACCTAGAAGCCATGTGGCTGGATCCCATGTTGAGAGATAACAATCTATACTGATTTCTGTAGAACCTGCATAAAGAATTTCTCTATCAGTAGTGCTAGATTTTTTAAAACTTCCTTCACCTTTGTTGCAATCTTGGATAAAAATATGGGAGCGAGCAGCTCTCGCAGTGTCGCTGGGCATTCAGCTGCACCTGTGTTTTCACGGAGCGTAGCTTAATTATTGCTTATATCTCGGGTCATTAGAAAAAATAATTGTACTCTGATCTACTCTAATTTACAAAGCTATTACACGTTCTCTTTGTAGCATGAATTGGTAATAGATTTAAAGATCCTAAAAGGGTGCAATTGTAAGGAGGATGACTAAGAGAAAGAGGGGGGAGAAGAAAGGAGGGCATGAGGGAGGGGGAGAAAGAGAAACAGGAGGAGGAGGGAGTGAGGGACCAGGAAGAGGGATGGGGGGGGGTAGGAGCAGAGATAGAGGGGAGAGGTGAAGAAGTGAAAGGCCAGTGGCAGTGTCCTTGCTTTAAAGCTGTTACTGCTTGCCATGGCCCTCCAGCTTTTCTTATTCAGTTTTTCTCTTTCACAAATATCATCTGTACATTATTTATGAAGTTGGTTCTTTCTCGCAGCTGACAGGAAGCTATGTCATAAGACTTCACTGGGGAAATTTAGAGAAAAAAAAATCTTTTGATCATTACCTTGGATAGAGAACCATAACAGGAGGAAAGGAGATGTGGTGAGGCCGACTCTGAGATAGTCCAGTGAGCACGGCCTGAGTCTGATTGAAAGCTGGATTTTCACAATATCAAGATTGGGCCAGTTAGGTTTCAATGACCTTCCCTGGCTCAGTTGTCTGGAATGAACGCAACATTTTGATGCAACTAGAAAGATCTGGGATTAGCGTAATACTGCGGGTTGCATTGTTGGGTTTTGACCCCTGCTATGAGATATCCAATTCAATAGTTAAAAGGAAGGAGGATCTATCTTTGCTACTGGTTTCACAGGCCTCCGTCCATGATTGGTTGGCCATGAGTACTTGGGCGAGGACTCATGTTGGCGTGCGACTGGGGCTAAGGAGACCTCTGACCTTTCCAGGGACCTCATAGTAGGTAGGAAGCTTAGATGGGAAATGAGTGCTGGCTCCATCTCTGGCTTTCCCGGTTTTTTCTTTTGTTCTACCCAGGCTTCCTGCCTATAGGATGTGCTCCCCTCATTCAGGACAGGATAGAGTCCCTGCTCAAGCTATTGTCTCTGCGGAAAATCTTCAGACACTCTATGTGTGTCATAAGTGCGTACTTCTCAGTGTGACCAGGTTCACTTCCAGGGTCATCCATGACCATACCAACAGTGAGCACTCAGTAGGAGTGAATGTTACATGTGTTTAACACAGTCAGGTGAAAAGAAACCAGGCCTATCTCTAGCCATGTGTACAACATGATAAACTATAGGCTGAAGAGTTAGTGATGTTTACCTTCCAAAATGCCTTCAGTCACCCAGGAGGAGAAGCCGTGTCAAAGAAATGCATATACTGATCCATAAGACCACACAATTGACACTTGCCGAGCTGAGCTGTGAGCTCAGTTGATCTGATTCTAGACTCCATCTTTTTATAGTAGCCAGCATTCAAAAAGTTTGTATTTTGGATGTATGCATGCATGCATATATGCTTGTATATATGTGTGGGTGTGGAGATCCCAGGTCAATGTACCTTCCTTTACCGATCGCCACATTAGTTTTGAGACAAGGTTTCTCAGTGAGCCTGGAGGTCACCAAGTACAGTTGCTCTGGCTGGCCAGTGAGCTCAGAAATCCTCTTGTTTCTGTCTTCTCAGTGCTAGAAGCACAGGTATTTGTCACCATGGCTGGCTTCTTACATGGAGAGATAGCATCTAAACTCAGGTCCTCAGCATGTTTTGACTGAACCATCTCCCTGGATGCTGATACTCACACACTTTTAAATGGGAATAGAAGAACAAGAAAATACAGACTTCGATTTAATCATCTGTATTCTAACAGACCTTAAATATGTACAACCATAAACTCAGGTATAAATATAGATCGTATAGAACTACAAAAGTAATTTACTATTACGATAAATGAATCTGTAAGTGGTAGATTTAAATTAACTACATTGATTTGACATGCCCAGAGACCGTGTTTTTCTGGAATTAAATCAGCAGTGGCAATGCATGTGGAGCCTAGATGCTATGGTGCAGGTTTTAGGAGCTGGCAGGTAGCCCCACTATGAGGTAGGCCAACTCACTTGCATTTCTTGCTTTATTTGAACTACTGGGGACTCTTTTCTGAAAAGCAAGTTGGAAATACGAGTTTCTTTTCATTTGGCCTGAATACATCAGGATGAATCAAGTCTACCTCTTTTCTCATTTGTTAGCAACAGTAAAACTATCTCCTCTTGGTACAATGCACTGTAAACAGGAAATAAAAATATGTAAGAGTATTTAGCTATAAAAGATTTGTTAAAATTATCAGAGATGTAACAGAGAGTGTTGAGACCATTGTCAAAGCATGTTGTGTTATATAAAACTCTGACCTTGGCAAGGACAATGCATTTCTGATTTTACAGTGCTGTTTTCAGGCATTGGACCATATTGTATTGCTTGTGAGCAAGGCCCTTGTGGAGAACCCAGGGCCTGGCAGGGAGCAGGTTACAGCACCATTCAAAGGGATCATAGATCTTGAATTACAGCTAAGCAACTCCCACAGAAAGCCAATAGCGGGTGTTAGTCTGTGCAGACTGTAACCTCTGCCATAAGTAGGGTTCCAGACTGAGAGGTCAGTGGTTGTCTCAGCCCCAAGTGCCCAAAGGAGAAGCTCACTCTGGAGACACTGACTTCCTCACTGCAGCTGCCATGCGGCCCCTCTCATCTGGAGACAGCCTGTCCTTTGCCATCCTGGCCTGGGGGCTTGCAGGTGATAAAACTCCAGAACAACTGAGGAGAGGTGAATGGGAGGTCAGAAGGATGTTCCTGAAATGCAATCTAAGCCAGGCAGTCCACCACTGTTGGAAGTGGAGTCTCACAGTATTTGTTTTATCACCTTGGCAGTGGCTGCTTGGAACAGAATCTGCTCTGTGCTGTTTCATTTCACTGAAATGCCTATATATATTATCAGCTGCAAGAAGACAGGAATGATCTGGAAAAACTCATGAAGGTTGTATTCTGGTATGGCAGGCGGATATTATGTGATAAAATCAGGAAATAAAATGGCCACAGATCTGAATTCATTTTAGAAATAAAGATTCTAAGGTTGGAGAAAGCACACTGTGTTCTGGAGAATGTCATTTTCCTTAGAGAAATGGTACAAAGAGGCCACCAAGATGCAGAAGAGAAAGACAAGGTATGCACCATAAAGAGCCTGGAGCATGTGTTAATGTGTTTTAAAGGTTTAATACTAAAAGAGTCTAGGCAGAGGGGTGAGTGGTGGCCTGTGTTTTCACAGGATGCTCTTAGTGCTTTGTGAAGAGGAGGTTGAGGGGAGGAGCTAGGACTCCAAAGATGATGACAATGATTGATGATGATGATGATGGTGGTGGTGGTGGTGATGATAGATAGATAGATGATAAATTGGTAGATAATAGATAGATAGATGATAGATCAATAGATAGATAGACAGTAGAGAATTGCGGCAGTGAAGCTGGAGAAAGGTGGACCATCTGAGAACTGCAAGTGAGTGAACTGAATAGGAGGGTGTAAAGAAAAGAGGAGTCAAGGATTGATACAAACTATCTGGTTCCATAACTGTGCACAATGGCACTGATTTAGGAGAAAGGCATACAAGGTCACATGATATGACGTTCTGAGAGAATTCAAGTGGAGGTGACCAGTAGAGATTTGGAATGTAATAGTACAAGAGCCAGGTTTACGTAGATTATAGGGATTTGGCCATTATCAGAATATGCACGATATTTACAATTGCAAAACTGGTGGTAGACATTAATAAAGTATTGACTCAAACCAAATCGCAAGAGTCCTTTAGGCTTAGAGCTTAGGTGGAGAAGAAAAGGCCAACAAGGAGAGCTCATAGATTGTGCCCAGTGAGCTAGGAGGTGCCCTCAACTGAGGAGGCAGATTCCTTGGAAGGGCATGAAAGAAGAGGGTTTAATGAAACATGAGTTATATATCTTTCATTTGGAACGAGGCCCACTGTTGCTGCTTATGATGACTGGCCCCCACAGGTCTAGTCGGGGAGTAAAGAAAGGAAATGAAATGTAGAGGAGTCACTTGAGAAGTTTTAAATGGAAAAAAATGGATATATGTTGAAATGTGTTTTTTAAGTGAGAGATATCAGCATGTGTATATATGTAGATTAGAAAAATTCAAAATGATATTAACAATGTAGGCAGAGAGAGGGGGGTCTTTGAGGGGATCACTGGCTTCGCATCTACAAGTAAAGACAGCAGCTATTCGGAGGAGAATGGGCTTGACTTTTTAGCCTTTTTACTTATTGTTTGTTAATTTCACAAATGAATACAATGTGTTAATTCATACCCACCCCTTGTTGTCCTCTCCCCAACTCCTCACGGACCCTAATCTCCTTTCCAAATTCATGTCTTCTTTTTCTTTTTCACCTTTCACCTACTGAATCCAACTAGTGCTGCCCACAGCCACATGGATGTGGAAACATGAATGGTCTCCAATGGGCAGTTTGTTTTCTCTGTAGAGTGTGAACTGGCCGGCAGGTGGGAACTGGGGCGTATACATAGGTGGGATTCTAGAGGCAGAAGGAAGTGTGAGTAGTCTTCCTAGATAAGGCAAATGGAATGTAGTTCCATAGTTCACTTAATGCTCTAAAGCTGATTGACAGAGCTTTTGTTTCTGAAGCTTTGAGTTGACTGAGTGAAGGCTGTTCGATTTGGACAGTTTAATTTTACACAGTTAAGGACTGGACTTGCACCAAGAACACCAGGAACAGAGGGCTAATGCACTTAAGGTTAGAAGAAAAATTAAGCAGGGAGGCAAAGACAAGAAGGTCATATAGCAGACAAATGGGCCAGTGGCCAACTAGGTAGCAGCAGGACTATGGCAGAGGCTGATCACTGAAAACCAGCCACAGCATCAGAAGACAGTGGTCCACACCACTGTCAGGTGTCAGGCTGGAAATGAGATCAGGTCTCCATGGTGAGGGTTAGCGTATGAAACATGGTGAATTGAAGGAACGGCATCTTAGGTCAGAAGGCGAAGAACCCAAGCATTTGGAGGTGAGATGCCCTGTGCCTTTGCCAAACTGTGCTCTGGATGTACAGCAGGTGTGAGCACTGCTTCTTCATGGGCTCTATGCTCTAAGAATATACATGTTCATGCACTGGGCAAATGTGTAAATTTCTCTATTACCCCTTGTCCTCAGACAGCCTACCGAAGTCTCTAAATCTTCTGTTGGAAAGATGCCATCCAGTTGACTTAATTGAATCTACTTCTAAACTATCTTAAATCTTGATTTTGCTTAATTTTATGTATATTAGTGCTTTGCTTGTATGTACCTCGGTGTACCATGTGCATACCTTGTGCCTGCAGAGTTTCGAATTGGTTGTCAGGTGCCTTGGGTCTGGAGTTGCAGATGGTTGTGATCTATTAAGTGTGTGTTGGGAATCAAACCCAGGCCCTTTGGAAAGGCAGCCAGTGCTCTTAAATGCTAAGCCATCTTTCTAGCCCTCAATGTCAATAAAAAAACTACATCTTTGAAAATTTACAGTTTTGAGAATTTAGTGCATGTATATCATGTATTTTGATCCTATCTACACTCCTCCTCCAATTCCTTCCAGGCTTCTTCCAGCCACAGTGCCCTAACAACTTTATGTCCTCCTTTTACAAGTCCCCCGGCCCAGTTAGTACTGTCCACATGAATAGAGGGCCATTGACTGGAGCCACAGCAACTTACCAGGGGCCACATCCCTGCTTTTAAAAAACCCAACTCTCCTTCCTCCATTTCACACCTTTTGCTAAATTTCATTGGCTGCTCTCACCACCAGCTCATTCCTCTAGTCTAGACCATCATGGTCACATTCTAGTAATAATCCTATGTGGGATTTAATTGAAGTTGAATTAAATGTGTAATTAAATTTCAGAATAACAGCCTGTTGGTCATTATTTAGCTTTATCGTCAACGCCTCACCACTTCTCCCAGAGTTCTCAGGTCTCTAGATAGTTTTATAATCCCTCCCTGCACAACATATGCTCTTCCTGGGTGTTTCTAGTTAATGTTATTTCTGGTTATCTTTTTGTTGTGATGCTAATATGGTAATTATCTTTCCCCCATTATATTCTGTGCCTTTTTATTGCTGGTGTTTAAGGATGGTATTGATTTTTGTATATTTACTTTGTATCTGTCTTTATTACTGAACACACTCACGAGCATTAATGGCATTTTAATGGATTCTTGAAGATAGGCTCCTCAGGTCTCAGCAAGGTACGGACTGCCTTCTAAAAAAAACCCACAAAGCAGCCTGTAATGACTCAGAGATTCTTTTTGAAGATGACCAGAACAGTGTTCGCAAGAGCTGGAATTTAAAACCAAGGCTATACCTCTTATCCTCATAGCTCTAACTTACATGTCACAAACTAATGGTTATAAAATTTTCAGGGTTCTTTGTCGCTGTTTATTTCTCTGTGTCTTAGTGTATTTAAGCTAGCATCTTCTATGTAACTGTGTCCGGGTCACTGAAGTGTGATATCATCAAGTTTATTATGCCTCAGGTATAATCGTTCTGCCAAGGCTCAGTATTTTTGGGGGGTATTTCTTTTTCCATCACTACGGATCTGTCAATCATGTCATCCCTTTGTTTCTTATGTCTTGCTTTTTATCCATAACAGGACCCAGTGATTAAAACTGTAATAGACAGTTGCAAGTGTAACCAAATTATTCAGTTCTGTGACCAAATAATACAATAGTTCAGTTAGTCGCCTGTTGCCTAATGGCATGATCCACTGTTCATATTCGTTAGTTCTAGATGCATAAAAAGCTTAAATTTGCTTCCAAGATTTTTAAAAGAATATAAATATAAAATTACTACCGAAGACTATAGGATCCATGATAAAACACCCTGGAACCTTTAGTGTATTTGAACTCAAGCATGAGAAGTGTTATTCTTGGAACACTTAGGCAAAACAAAACACATGTGATTGAAAGCAAAAAAAGGGGTTATTTAATGGGAAGAAAAAGGTCAGGAAGAGGGGTCAGGGAAAGACGGGGGGTGGGGGTCGGGGGGAGACTGTCATAATGAAGCCCATCCTTTTTTGTATAGTAATGTTTAAAAAAAAGCAAATAACTGACAAAACAAAAACCTATATATTTTGTGCAAAATATTACTTATTATATCCTTCTATATTAATTTACTATCCATAACTTTCTAATGAAAACTGTTTGAAAAACTTATAGTATACTTCATCTTCTTGTTTAAAAAGTATATAATTTAAAGAAACTTTCCCTAGTGTTTCCTTCCCATAATTAGCTAATTCTATCAGTTCTTAACAAATGATCTTTAATACCAGTTAGCATAATAGATTTTCTAATATTGAATATTTTTGCATTACTGAATGAATGCCCATTTAGTAGTCAAATAGAGCATTGAATGTTTCCAATGCAAAACTAGGAGAATTTCTAAATTGTCAAGAAGACATTTCCTAGTAGTTTACAAGGGTACGCATCCCTATAATGGGCTTTTATGTTGGAGTTGTCTTTCGACTGTGATCGGTCTTTAGGATTTGGATTCAAAAGGACACTAACAAAATGAAGAGCGTTTAATCAGGCCTCTGAGGTGCATAGTGCATGTGGAATGGCTGATGTTTGGTGATGTTGAAGATAGCACAACAGTACTCCCTACATGTAAATCTTGTAGCTGAAACACACACATGAGGCTGAAGACGCAGATGAATGAGTACAAGTCACCAGCTCCTCCCCACTGCCCCCAGAGAAACCTGCCAAAGTCGGGTTGGATGATGCTCACTGAGGTGGCCAGGCTGGTTTCCGATCACAGGGCTCAGGCCAGCCTCCTAGTTTAGCTTCCCAAGTAGCTGTGTCTACAGCCCTGTGTCATCTTAACGAGATTTCAAACTTCCCTGATTGGCTGTAACTCCCAACCAGAGAAACTCAGAAGCTCTGGGAGTCTTGGCACACATTTTGAGGATAGCCATACCCACACGGGGACTCTGCTTTTTCATATACGGTGGTTCTCGCTCAGTGAGAGAATTCTACCTTCTGTTATCAGCCCTGGGCAGACCCAGAGTGTGGACTGCTGAGTGAGTCACTGAACAAGTGAATCGTTGAGTGTATTTTGTTGAACAAGGGATTACTGAGTGCATTGCTGGACAAGCGAGCTTTACTTTTGTAAACTTTTTAGATTGGGATATGTTAACTGTATAGAATAGTGAGTTTCTTCACGACGTTTTCACACTTTTCTGGAACATACTCTGATCATATCACATTGCTCCTCTCTTCTGGCCCCTTGTGACCCATCTCTCCTCTGCCACAGTTGCCTTCATCTTCGTTATTGTGTCCTCATCTACTTCCGTGTCCTCCTTTATTTTAATCTAAATTTTGCATATGAGAACAAACATATTTGTCTTCCTGAATCTGGCTTATTTAGCCATATTATAAAATATGATCATTTATAATAACCTTTTCTTATAGCATAGCGCAAAGCCATTGCTTAGCCTTGCCCCACTATGCATGGCCATATATCTTAACATGCTCATATCTTGGGGCAGGGTAGGTAGTTGGCTCAGTGGTTAAGAGCACTTGCTGCTCTTCCAGAGTGCCTGAGCTCTATTTGCTTTGTTCCCAGTAACCATATAGGGTGGTTCACAACCATTCTTAGCTACAACTCTGGGGGGGACCGAACACCCTCCTTTGGACTCCATGGGTATCTGCACACTTGCACACCTCCCTCACACACAAGTGGAAGAGTAAAACAAATCTCTCACATGTTGGAGTATATCGATAATAGGAATCAGAAGGAATCTCCCAGGTGCTATAGCCTCCTATACTCAAGAGAATTCTATTTTTTTCCTAGCTCCATTTCTAGGGCATGGTACACACCCAAGCTTCCCAGGCATTTGCCTGCTAAGTCATGGAGGAGGAAGGAAGCCTTTGAAGACCAGTATGGCTCACAGTTCTTCTTAGCATTGTCCTCATAGCACAGTAGGGTTTTTGTTTTGTTTTGTTTGTTTGTTTGATTTTTTTTCAGCACCTACAAATCTGTCTTTAACCAGGACCCAAGCTTTGTGTTCCAGCAGACAGACTGATGTTTTTGAAAACAGCTTAGAAATCCACCTTATAGGCCTTCATCCAATTCTTTTGAAGTTAAACTGAGAATAAATGCTAATGAAACTTTAGCCCGACCAGTGAAGTCCTAAGCAAGCACAGACGTAGATGTCAGTCACGGAGGATAGCTACACTGCATCTTAAATGCATTCTGAGACTGATGAATGTTGTAAACAAGACACAATTTTCTCTCCTCTTTGGATGTATTATTATTTTAGCAACCCACCCCTCCCATCAAATTAGATGATGAATATATATATATGTACATGTATATGCATATTTATGTATGTATGTATGCATATATATGTATATATGGTGAGGGAAAGAAAGAGATTGATTATTTGGGATTTGCAATATCAGGCGTAGGTGGGAAATCAAAAGACAAACATACCTTCTTTCATACCCTTTTTTAAAAAAACTTTGCTTTAATATTTCTTCTATAAACTAACAATTTTAATCAAATTCTTGGACATGACAATCTGAGCAGTGATTGTTTAAAACTCATAAATTACACAAACATCATTTTTAAGACAGTCTATTTTTGGTTGAAGAAAAGACAGCTGATTTAATAAAGGATCGCACGCATGTTAGTGCAGGCTCTGCAGCAGCCAGCACAATTAAATGTTCTTGTTTTGCTCAAACAAGAACAATTATCTCCAAGTCTTCCGTGATGCATAAATATACAGACCGAAGTCCTGAATTGACTTCAAGGTCTGATTAGGTCAACTGAGCCTCTCTGTGGAATAAGTTATTATTTTTGTAATCAGGGTCCTATGATGTAGCCTTGGCAGACCTGGAATTTTCCAGGTAGACCAGGCTGGCATAGAACTTGGCTGTGATCCTCCTGTCTCTGCCTCCAGACAGCTGGGATTATAGGCATATGCTATAGTGCCTACCTCAAATGACTTTCAAAAACTGATGTATATGTGAGTGCCTATGTGAGTGCCGATATGTGTTTATGTGCACCACATGCATACGGGGATCCGGGCGGGGGGGGGGGGGGGGCTCAGAACTCCTGGAACTGGAGTTATAGGCAGCTGTAAGCAACTGGTGCATGGGAACGAAGCCCAGGTCCTGCAGAAGTATCGTAACTGCTCTTAACAGTGAAGGCAGATCTCTTGCCCAACCAATGCCTTTTGAAAGACACTTTCACCTTTAATGCTTGTCTCCTCTGTGATTGGAGTAGGAGGAGAAGGAGAACAGTAGGAGAGAAAGTTGAACATCAGGTGGGGGGGTGGGTCAGGATCTTCTTGGCATTGGACATCACTGTAGCAACTCTTGCCTTTGTCCTGGCTGAAACAGACTGTATTAGGTCCCGAATCAAAGCATCACATAAACAGATTTACATTCAAGCAGGGGGATTGAGACAAGGCAGCCTACTTAGTCTTCTGTGGAAGAAAACCTTAGAAGAGAAGGTGGTTCAACCACAATTGCAGAGTGGTGGATTCCCACATGTGGTTTGGCTCTACAGCCAGCTGTGTGGATGTCTTAATTTTAATGAATTGGTCAGTCAATCTTTATTAAGTATTGGTAGTTCCCAGCAGTGTAATGAAATAAAGAGTAGATTATATATTGGACTCTACAGTGTGGAACCGGGGAGAGGACTGGATGACTTATGGCCTTGGAGAGGTCATATAGAGGTCTGGTCCTCCTGCTCCACCTCCTAAGTGCTGGGATCACACACCTAGATTACTATGTGTTTAATTATTTTCCAAGCTTATAATTTGCCTTTTATTTTGCTTACGGTGTTTCTGGTCTGAAAGAAGTTTTTGATTGACATAGAGCCTTTCTAATATTCTTCCTTATTCTGAGAGTGTCACGTGAAAACAGAAGACTTGGTTGTCCAGACTGAGAGACTTCAGGTTTACTGTCTAGGACCACAGAGATAGAAAAAAAATACCAATGCTCTGTCTGTGCATCATGATGAGAAAAATATTACTCCCCAGTGGGCCATTTCAATTTCTTTATTATTTTATTTTGCAGTTTAATTTTAAACAATTAATTGTTCATTTGAGTATTAGCTTGCCTTTGGGTACTATAGGAGAGCCTGGCATTATTGCTTTTTTTTTCTCAGATAGTTGGTAAAATTTACTAGAACTGTTCTGTAAATAATCTTAGCCTTATTGCTAATTTAAAATGTCCTTTTTTCATTATGAACCAAATAATGAAAACCTAGGTTGCTATTTTAATTTTTTCAGCTTTATTTTGTGTTTTTCACTATCAGGCAGTGTAGGTTCTCAGCTTGAATTTTCCTCGATTCTTTTACTTTTCTTCCCTTCCTTTTCCTTCCAAAAATTTTTTGAGTTTGAACCAGAATATCTGGAGGATTATTTTTTTTTAAAGCTATGCCTTTTAAAAAAAGTTTAAATATATATTTAATTTATTCACTTTACATCCTGATTGTAGCCCCTTCTTTGCTTCCTCCTGGTCCCATACTTTCCCCTCTTCTCCCCTAACCCCGCTCCAAGTCCTCAGAAAGGGAAAACCTTCCTCCCCTACCGCTTGACGCCAGCCTATCAAGTCTTATCAGGAGTGTCTGTATCCTCTTCCTCTGTGGCCTGGCAAGGCCTCCCCACTAGGGGGAAGTGATCAAACAGCAGGCAACAGAGCCCATGGCAGAGACAGTCCCTACTCCCCTTGTTAGGAGACCCATATGGGGACTGAGTTGCCTATTGGCTACATCTGAAAAGGGGGCCTAGGTCCTCTCCACACACACACACAGTCACTGGTTGGTTCATCAGTCTCTTCAGGCCCCTCTGTCTATTTCTAACCGTCCTATAAAAATATCAGGCCATATTTTGTTGGAATTACATACTATCTGTGAATAATTCTGAGGGCTGGAATGATGGATTAGTGATAAAGAATACTTACTGACCTTGGGGAAGACCTAGACTCAGTTTCCCACACCGACCTTGTAACTCACAGCCAAACAAAACCCCAGTTCCAAGAAGGGATCCAATACCCTCTTCTGGTTTCTACAAGAATTATGCCCACATGATGGACATGCAAACAGGCAGGAGAAACACTCATTAACTTAAAATAAAAATAAATGAATGATAAAGTAATTTTGAGAACATTGATGGATGTCTTTAAAGGATGGCACTGGGTCTATTTTAAAGTTAATGCCTACATCTCCTAATAAGGATTGACAGTTGCCTTATACATCTATCGCTCTGTTACTGATGACTGTGGTTCACTAAAAGTGGTCTTAGCTATTTTGTTTAACAGAGATTTGGTTCTGTTTAGGAAGATTATTGGTTTGTGGCTTTACTTTTTTATTTTTATTTATTTATTTATTTATTTATTTATTTATTTATTTATTTTTACTAACCTCATACAATGGAGAAAATCCCGAGGAGGGGTTGGCTAAACCTTGTCCACGTGGCTATGGTGGGTGAAGGATGCCTTTAGGAGGGCTTCTGCCTGAACACAAGCAATTTCTCTCATTCAGCTCATCAATGTGGAGAGCTTCTCAGAGGAGCTCAGTGAAAATCGTCCTCACAAAATACTTTCCAGTTATTTGAATGATTCATTTTGGTGTTGTGAATAGTGAGGTTGCGAAAGGGAGGCTCAGGGGTGTATTGATTTCTGCTTGATGTACATTGGAATATTGTAATATTCAAGTGAATGTATCACTAACTGTTAACAGTTACTGAGCAGTCTAGGCATTGGGCCAAGCACCAAATATAGATTAATTCATTTCATCTTCATGACATGATTATGAGGTAGGTATTTTATGACCTCCATTTCGAGGGTGGAAGTTGCAATGAGAGAGGTCTAGCAGTTTACCCCAATCATAAAGACAGTCTGTGGAGCCTAACTTTGGAGCAAAGAGCACTAGTCCACAGCCCTGGCATCCAAGGACCAAGCTACCTTTTTGCCTCGCCCTTTCCTCCCAATGCACACAATGACACTCATTGGCTGTGTTGATAAGATGTGATATTCACACCTAACTCCTCACTTTTTATTTATTTATTTTTATATATACTTTTATTTTCTTACACATGTGTAAAACAAACTACATACAGCAGGGAGAACCATGTGATAATCATGAGAACACTGAGTACTATATATGTTACATTCATAGTGACTTGGCCATCTGCATTCATCTCCTTTGAAATAAGTGTTTTTCCTGTCTTGTTGGGTCTAGATCTCCGAATGAGATTCAATATCTATCTTATCTCACCTCTAATAACTTAACTTCTTTATCTTGATCTAAAATGATCTTGCCCCCTAACCAGCTAAACTTGGTTATATAATTTCTTTAATGCCCCTCAGAGACTTGAGAAGGAATAAAACTTAAATTCCTGAGTGAACCAGCAGTGTGGGTTAGCAGTTTCCAAAATGTACAAATTGACTTAAGACAGTTTACTGCCTGACCAGTCACCCAATACACTTTATAATGTTAGAGCCTCATCTTCAGCTTTCTGGTCTAATATTTCTGCCAGACTTGTTCGCAAGGCAGGAACTATGGAGGACTTGCTTACCCTGACTTGGCAGAGTGTGGCCGTCGACTCTGCCTGCATCTAAGTTGCCCATTTTTAGGCAGATTCTGTTAGTGGTGGAACGAGGACATTTTGCCCAGTGGCTGGTTTGCCACCTTTGAAGCCATGTCCATAAGGAGGCTCTTTGATGCTCATCATCTTCTTTGAGGTCGGCTGGTTGTTGTCAGGAGTTCACTTGTCTTGTTGTCAAAGAAATTTAGGATTGTGAGAACAACTTTCAATGCCACATTCTGTGTGTCTCTGAGGCTTTTGAAGACCTTATTCAACTATTTTACCTCATATATCGATAGAGTCATATCTATCAGTTAGACTTAGGATATATATTCTTGTGTTAAAATCTGCCAGTTATTTGACATGCCCATGTTTTGGAAGCCCACTCCTCACTTTTTAATCTCAAAGAACTGGACAAAATTTTGCAGCTGAGACACAAAACAAAAGAGGAATATGTTATAGAAAGATGTCTGTCTGAAGTTAGAGTGTTCATTACTGTGAAGGGACGTCATGACCACAGCAATCCTTATAAAGGAAAACATTTCATTGGCACTGGATTAAATTATATAGGTAAATCTTTGATTAAGAGAGATAAGCTAATTCACACATGGTTCTATAATGAGTTGGTGACTGATCCAGGACTCCAAACCTTGTGTAGTGTCTCCCAAATGACCCAATAGATTTCCATTGCAATGCACTGCAAATTAAATACTATACATGAGAGGCTTTAAATACATTTATTAATAAAAACTTATAAAATGAAAAAAAATAAAGTTCAGGTTTAGCCCATTATCACCATGGAGGGGAGCACGGCAGTGTTCCTGCAGGCATAGTGCTGGAGGACTTCTTCATCTTGATGCAAAGGCAGCCAGGAAGAGTCTGCTGGGTTTCCTACTGGGTGTAGCTTCAGCATTTAAGATCTCAATGCCCTGCCTCCATAGTGATGCACTTCCTCTAACAAGGCCACCCCTCCTCCAATAAGGTCACACCTCCAAACAGTACCATTCTCTATGACAAAGCATTCAAACACATGAACCTATGAGGGCCAACCTATTCAAACTATAACATCCCTTTGAAATGCAGAGGCCTAGGCCTTTGTTCAACCATCACATAAACCTTGTATAACTTCTTGGTCACCTTCTTCTTGCCTTAGAATAATTAGGTGAATAGGAAGGTGGGTTACATAAGATTTTGGAAGTATACCAATCTGAGATTTCAAGACCTTTTAAATCAGTATTCATTTTAGACAGACTAAAGCTTCATACTGAGCAGATAGATTGTTCCTTTAGTAAATCAATTGCATTGGCAAGCTCCCTCTCCATTAAATTCTATTTCCATTTTTTTATTAAAGTTGAAAGTAAATGTCCCTCTAAGGCATGTATGCACACACAGTGAAATCTTCTGGATCTGCCAATTCATTGAACCAGCAAATGTTCCAGCCATAGCATCCTCAGAGATCACACAGCTACAGAGGCTGAAGCTCAGTAGTACTGAATCACTGCCTGAGATCTCCCTGGGAGGCAGAGGGCAGAAATGTGCCTTAAAACATGCTTCCTGTTGGCTACAGCCCATAATATGCCTATCATGTCCTTTTATGTGGGCTGACACCAGAAAGAATATCTGAAATTTAGGGTTGGTCTTCTGACCTCAGATAATCCAATCAAGAAAAATACTTCATAGTTGTGCACAATTACTTGGGTTTTAGTTAATTCCAGGTGTAGTCAAATTGACAACTAAGAATAGCCATGACAACTCTACCCCTTGGCACACAGTTTTATATACATATATATCATGTATAATTTCCAAATGAATAATAACCTGGTCATAACATCTGCATGATTGATATAACGATCCCACATACAACTGCAAATGCATTGCATAGTTTTGAAAAGGTGAAAATTTCCCTTGAGGGATATTTTTTAGTGTCTCATAACTTAAATATGATAAAATGAATATCTTAATTGATGTTACATTACACAATAACAACACAGAGGAAAGAAGACACAAATATCAGCTTAATATATAGTATATATAATATATACATATATGTACAAATATATTCTTAAAAATGACAAAAACACATCAATTATAATCCTCTTTTTGCATCTGGTTTCATGGCCTTAGCTGATATTAACCGCCTCCCTTTACTACCCCTTCTGTATTTCCTCCATCTTCAACAAGCAGCTCGGCAGGTCTTGGTTATTTTCCTAAAAGAGTGAGTTCTATCTTCATCCCTAAGGGGCCTGCTGCTGCCGTTTCCCATTCCCTCTGATCACAGGACATGGTAACACCAGGACATGCTGTAAAGCTGTGGTTCTCAACTTTCTTTATGCTGCGACTCTTCAATACAGTTCTTCACGCTGTGGTGGCCCCAGACCCTAAAATTATTTTTGTTGCTACTTCATAAATGTAATTTTGCTGCTGTTATAAATTATAAATATATGATATGGAAGATATCTGATATGTGACCCCCCAAAGGGGCTGTGACCCACAGTTTGAGAACCACTGCAGTAAAGGATTTCCTGCACTGCAGACACAGCCTTCCTTCCCTCTATTGTGAAAAAGCAATCCAATTTCTCCTTGGTAATCTGGGTCAATCACTCCTCCTAACACTGGTATTCTTTTCTTAGTCTGTTGGCTTAAGGGCATCAGAAGCCTAAAATGGCCAGGGGTGGGGACAAGTCTGAGCTTCCGGTTCTATGGAATGTTTCTTGTGTCTCCTGACAGGAGTGCTTCCAGGTCTGAAACCAAAATTTATAGGCCAGCAGAACTGAAGGTCATGAGGACAGGAAGCAATTTTTTTTCCTAGTTGGGCACTAGCAGGGACAGCATATAGAATCATTCCCTTTCTGCCTCCTGATTACTGACCCTGAGAATCCTGGCTGTGGGAGGAACTGTACCATATACTGGACCCAGAACCAAAGCATACATTGCCTCCTAGAGATCTCTGCCCCAAACCCTCCAGGTTATCAGCACTGAAGTGGCTGTGACTGTGTCTTCAAAAGACCATCGGACTGCTATATCAAGCTCGTTGCTTCAGGGTGATGGAGAACTTGCAGGGTTCCCCTGAGCAGGAGTCTACTGCCACACAATTCTGCCTGTCAAGTGAGTTCCCTGGTCAGAAGCAGTGCTGCCTAGAATACCATAATGGTGGTTCAGGTATCTTGATGGTAGTTTTGGCAGGAGAATTATGTGTAGAAAAAGCAGATCCACAACCAGAAAAATATCTACTCCAGTAAGGACAAAGTGTTGCCCTTTCCACAAAGGAAGTGGTCCATTGTAGTCATCGTGGGACTACATTTCTGACCGGTCACTCCAGGGAAAGGTCCCCTATCTGGGGCTCAATGTTAGTCTCTACTGTTGGCAGATCTGGCATTGTAGCCAGGTCAGCCATGGTGAGTAGAAGTCCATGTTGTTGAATCTACACATAACCTTATCTCTGCCACTACGGCCATTTTTTTCCCCATGGGCCCATTGGGCAATGATACAGACGGCTACAGGAAGAGGCTGACTACCCGCAAAATGGATCATTCTGTTGACTTGACTATTGAACTCTCCCTCAGCTGAAATCACCTTTTGATGAGCATTTACATGGAACAAAAGATTGTCACATCCTTTGCCCATTTTTAGAGATCTGTCTACGTACTTTCCCGAGATGTCTTTATCACCAATTTTTCCAATCATGTTCCTTCCAAGTCTCTGACCATTCAGCTCATGAATTAGTGAACAATCACACAGCATGCCATTTTTTTTCCCAAATAAAATGTACAGCCATATGTACTGCCCACGTTCTGCTCACTGTGAACATTTCCCTTCACTGGGATCTTTTAGGGCTGTCACAGAAAGGGTTATAATGCTGTAGCTTCCTATTTTTGGGTGGTTCCTGCATAATGCACCAGTAAACTAGGCCCTAGTCTTCTCTTTCTCAGCCAATTCATCATAGGGCAAACCCTATAAGGCTATAGGCATATGGGAACAAAAGGCATTGTAGCCATGTAACTTTCTTGTGTCTTCAAGACTAGCTCCTGACCAATCGTGTATATGGCATTTTAATTGATAATGGATTGCTGCTGTGTACATCCTACTTTATGGCTTTGTGGGTCAGATAATACTCAGATCATGACAGGTAGCTCAGTTTGCATGGTAACTTGGTGGTCCATTGTTAAATATTCCGTTTTTGTGACTGCCCAATCGCAGGCCAAGAGCTATCTCTTACAGGGAGAATGGTTGTCTGCAGATGATGGCAAACTCTTGCTCCAAAATCCCAAGGGTTATGCCCACACATAACTTGCATCTCTGACATCATGGTTATTTTTCTCATGGGCCCGTTGAATAATGGTAGCTCAGTGGGTAGGAGTGGTGTGTACTGCTCTTCCAGAGGACCCCAGTTCAGTTCCCAGCACTCCCATCAGGGGACTTACATCTCCAGCTCCAGGGGATCTCATACTCTCTTTTGGCCTCTCAGGCCAGCCCTCCATCCCCTGACATACGCATATGGATACGTTTCTTTAAATTGGGGTTTTAAAAAGCTAAAGAAGTATAGAAATTCAGAAAGATAAAGAAGAGGGTTATGAATGTCAAATTTTGAAAGCTTTAAAAGGAAAGTATTGCAATATAATGAACCAGCAGAATAGATGGCTCAGTGTGTTCTCAATATGGGAAGAATTTCATCAAATCAATACAAAACAGATAAATATGTAAATTCCTTAAATGAGGCATAAAACCTATATATGAAGACATTTCATAAAAGAAAAGAAAATAAATGGTCCAGTAGAAACAAATTTCTCTGCTATTCAAACATGTACGAATTAAGACAATTTGGTGCTTTTATTCAATGTATTGAATAAGTCAAGATTAAGAAAGTGTAACTGCCGGGAATGTGGACAGGAGGATGGTTTTCCAGCAGGGCCACTAAACATCTTACAATCGTGCCTGTCACTGAACTTGTGATTTCATTCCTTGGAATTACCTTAGGGTGGTGGCTGCATATCAGCATGAATATGGCAGATACCTTTAGCCGGCAGATTAAAATCCTGTAAAGCTCAAAACAATGTCTGATAGCAAGAGCTGGTCCGGTTCAGTAGCACAAATACATCTGGTGAAGGATGTGGTGTCTGAGCTAGTGCTGAAAACACAGAACAGAAGAAAAATGAATTTTTCGAACAGGTACAAGAATCAAGACGCAGGTGTGTGTCCTTTCTCCTTACTTTCCCTTCTAGAATGGAGGCTAACCAAGGACCTTGCACGAGGCAGGCCCAGGCATATCCTCCATACCGAGCGGTGTCCCTAGCACATTTGACGTTCTTCTGTAGAGAAGTCACATGCATTTAGAAATACATTGCCCAAATATTAGAAGTGATGTGAGATTATGAATAATTTAAGTTTTTGCTTACTTATATTTTACAAATTTAAAGTTTTTAAAATTGCATTTCCTTATAGACATGTATGTATCTGTGTATATCTCTGTGTGTATGTTGTATATCTCTCTGTAACTGTACATGTGTGCATCTCTGTGTGTCTGTGTTTGTATCTGTATGTGTCTCTCTACGTGTATCTGTGTGTGTCTGTTTCTCTCTCTCTCTCTCTCTCTCTCTCTCTCTCTCTCTCTCTCTGTGTGTGTGTGTGTGTGTGTGTGTGTGTGTGAAGTTTGTGTTGTTTGTCAGCCATGTCAAAGGTGCAGGTGCTAGATCTGGGTAGGGGTTTGAAGTTTACGGCCTGTATTGTCCTTGGCTGGTGCCATAGTTTGAGCAAGACCCCTGGGCCCAAATGATAGCATAATGTTCTTCTTGTAGGTTTCTAGGACGTACTCTGGTGCCTCATATTTGACCATGTCCCCTGAATGGGGAGACTTGGTGGCACTCAGAGGAAGGATAGCAGGCTACCAAGAAGAGACTTGATACCCTATGAGCATATACAGGGGGAGGAAGTCCCCCCTCAGTCACAGTCATAGGGGAGGGGAGTAAGGGGAAAATGGGAGGGAGGAAGGAATGGGAGGATACAAGAGAGGGATAACCATTGAGATGTAATATGAGTAAATTAATAAAATAAAATTTTAAAAAATCTTACAAGATTAATAAAATATATCTTCATGAAAAGAAAAGGTGCAGGTGCTTCTGGCTCTGGGATATGAGTCAGCCATCCTCAGAGATAACTTAGATTTGCATTCTGGGACAATTCCAAGTAGCAACATTGTTTTCCCTCTCATGAAAGAAAGAACAATAGAGACTTGGAGAGTTACTGAAATTGTCATCACTCTGACAGGAGGAGAGATTGTGTGTGTGCGCGTGCGTGCGTGCGTGCGTGCGTGCGTGCGTGTGTGTGTGCGTGTGTGTGTGCCACGGTGACTGTACTGAGGTTAAGGAGTCAGTTTTCTCTTTCCACCTGGAGACTGAAATCAGTAGATCTTCTGTGCGTGCGTGCATGCGTGCGTGCGTGCATGCGTGCGTGCGTGTGTGCGTGTGTGCGTGTGCCACGGTGACTGTACTGAGGTTAAGGAGTCAGTAGATCTTCTTTCGGCAGCAGCGCTTCTACCGACTCAGCCATATCCCTGGCTCCATGTTTCTTTACTTTTTAAATAAGGGCCATAAATTAATTTTATGTGAGAAAAAGTAAGTACCTTGAAAGGCTCTTAAATGGCTTAAAGAAATTCCTTTGATTTTTCTCATTTGTGCTTTCTCTCCTTTGCAGTAAGTTGGTTGATTAAAACCTGCTGGGTCCATTGTTTACCATCTTTGAACAAAATAAAGTTGATCTTGTGCTGAAGATACAAACTACTGAAGCTGCTGCAATAGAGGCAGAGCGCTGTGTTCAGGACAATGGGCTTGCCCCAAAACAGGTGTCAATAGTCCGAGATGCGCATAGCTCCTGCACAGTGTATGCGAAGGACTCAGCAGTAAAGGGGCTGTTGGATGGATGTGTGGGAGCCCATGGGTTTCATGGTCCCCTGCCTCAGGCATAGGGGTTCCGGGGTTCCATAAGTTCATCATATATATTTTTTTAAACAAAAGAAGAGAGAAATATTTCAAGTTATTTACTCTAAAATCATGTTTTCTGCATTTCATGTCTTCCCTTATAATAAGATAGTTTTGTGCTGAGAGTCATCTTTGGAAATGAAAACATGATTTAATGAAATGACATTTTCCAAGCTTTAAGTGAAGTGGCTGTTTGGATTAGCTTGTTTAAATTAAATTCTTGTTTTCTTTCGCTTTTATTAGCAGGCACACTCCATGCCCTCCCCCCCCCCCCCGTTTTTTTCCCTCTGTACTGTGTGCTGAGATTCAGTTTGGAAATGGAAAAACAGAGTTAGCATCTGCCTTGCTTGTAGCATGATGCACATCGAGTGATAATCATTTTGTTATAACTTTTCAATAGCAGGATTCATTTCATACCCACCTGCATCATACCTAGTACACAGAGCACTCATTCATCCTTTGCTCAATATTTTCCATAATGTTACTGTTCAAACTCCCATTCTTGGGCTGGGGAAATGGACTCGGGGATAAGAATGCTTGCCCTGCAGAAAGGAGGACGTGGCTGGCGTTCCCAGCACTCACAGGAAAAGCTGGGTGTGGCCACCTGTTCCTCTAACTCCAGCGCTGGGAGACAGTAACAGACAGATCTCCAGAGCTCGCTGCTAGCCTGGCAAGCTGACCTGGTGAGCTTCCATGTCAGGGAGAGACACTGTCTTAAGGGAATGGAGTGGAGACGGTAGAGAAAGACCCTGCTATTCTGTTCTTGCTTCCTCGTGCAAAGGCATGGGTGTGGGCGCTTGCACATTTATATGCACGCAGTATACGTGCTACAGAAACATACAAAGTAAAACTCCATTGTTGCCACAATTCTGATGGTGATGATAGTTCCTTGTAGGAGCAGGCAAGGTGATCTCTCAGGTCCAACAAGAACTGTGTTGTTGGTTTTTTTTTTTTTCCTGTTTGTTTAATGAGAGATTTAATTAAATGAGTTATAGCTGGGGTTATTTATATAGGCAGGGCCTCAGAGCCCCAGAACATGTTATGGAAATGTGCCATCTATCTTGGATGAGAGTGCTTGGTCTTGTGTAGAAGGGTCAGAGGAACTCCCTGTGGGGTTTCCAAACGTCTGTGAGAGCTAATTCTTTTTGTCCCACTCTGCCACTGTGTGTCCTTCGTTTGCCTTTGCGTCCGCTTCCAGAATGAGATTCGTGACCTCTTTACATAGTGAAAATGAAAGTCCACTCAACAGCGACTCAAGGCCACTCTGGGTAGATGGAGGCCACCCTGCCTGGAGTCCTCCAGCTGAGGACTGTAGGTGGCCTTTGCAGTCCATGTGTTCACTGCTGAGCTGGGCCGCTGAATAGGGAACCCTGCTTATTCATCTCTACGCTAATGGCGCCTGGTGACTGGCAGAGCAAAGTTTGCAGCTGGTAGTATTCCACCTGGAACTCTGACTACAGCCCTTCAGCGTGTTCACCCTACCCACACCCGTGAGTGTCCGTGTTTCCCTTAGCCCACACACGTAGATTTATTCAGATTCTTATCCTTTGTGCCCAGTTATCATTCAGTGAACATTTGCCACATCTGCTAAAGAGAGCCCTGGGATCTCCCCAGGTGCTTTTTGAACAGCAAATGCTGGAAACCCTTTCCTTTAACTCCAAGAAGGCTTTGACCTATTCTGGATTTTTGCCCTGAAGAGCATTCCAGGAGATATTCTTAATTACTATGGGACAATGCTTTCTTTTACCAACCTGGAGAGATCAAGAGCTTCTTTTTTGGTAGCAATTTTCACCATGCATCCAGCTTCCCACACTCTGCAGAACTGTCATCTCTTCGGTGCCCTATGGGTCCCAGCAGAGGCACATAGAGCAAATACATAGGTCTGCATTGCTCTCATGCTTCTATCACTGCTGCCACTGGAAGGGAGGGGAGAAGCCTGTCACTGGGTCAGAGGTGGGAACTCTATTATAAAAGATAGTTCATTTTAGGATGTGCTCAGGAGCCCACCTGCTGGACCAGCTCCCTAGCCATAATGAAACAAGCTCTAAGCTAATGAGCCGCATGGGATTAGGCACATTAATTAGGTAAATAAGACCATGGTGTCACTCTCTGCTGTGAAGGTCATTTTGTCTTCCTATAGCTCCATCCCCACTTAGCCAAGCTGAGGATGTGCAGTTTGAGTCTTAACTCTGCTACTTATTAGCTCTGGGCAGGCTGGAGAGAGATGCTTAATTAACTCTATCTCATATTCCTTTCCTATGTAATGAGAATGACACTATTCATAGGATTATTGTGAGGGTTAAATTATATTACATGTGTTTAGAGCTTGGGCATTAGAAGCACTTAAGGTTTTAGCTATCACTATTAACTAATAGGTTGCATGATTTGGCTGCCTATGAACACTCGGTTTAGCTGTCTCAGCATCTCTACGGGTGATGGTCTTTGCCCCTGTGTTGTTTTTATATAACACTTCAACCAAGTTCTCATTATAATGCTGACATCTAGTAAAATGCTCTACTATTGATTTCAGCATCTCATTATATAGCAAATAATGAACCAGTATATAAAAGAGCAAAACGGAGGGACGGCAACCCAAGCAGCCTAGGACCAACTCCACTGTTATTTCCAAGGACAGTGGTTGTGTTTGTTCCCCTCCTCCCTTTCTGTTTTTAATGGATAAGTGAGTGTTGTCTTCCTGAAATCTAGAGCTTTCTAAAGGCCCACAGCTGCTGGGCGACTTGTTAGTTTTTCTACCTTGTGCACAAAGTCTGGGTTTAAATCTCAGGGCACAGAAGTCAACCAGGCAAGCAAGTCTCAGCTCTGCCCTGTGGCTTGCTCTCAGAAAGCTCAGCTCATGAAAGGAAAAAACGATGACTTGGTCTTTGCAGCAACGTGACTGGGATGGGAGAGCTTATGGGAAATGAAATCAGCTGGGCTCAGAGAGGCAAGTGTTCTGTGAGCTCCATGGCATGGGAGACATAAAAACGCCGATTTCAATGAAGCTGAGAACAAGATGGTACTGACCAGAAACTAGGGCATGGAGATCAGGCAAAGAATCAACAGCGAGCCCTGGATGATGGTTAGATGGCAGCAAGGAGCTGTAAGGTAGCATGGCACCCTTTGGTGACTATAGATAGTAATGTTGAACTTCATACTTCAAAAGCCCAGATGAAATGATTTTTAATATCTCTAATGCAAATAAGTAGTAAATGTTTGAGGCAATAAGTATGCTTAATCTGATTTATTTGCTTTATTTTTTGTTTGAGAATTTTAAATATGTGTATAATGTGTTTTAGTTTAATCCACATTCATTCTCTCCCCCTCCAGTTCCCATTCTATCCCGCTCTGCCCCCAAATTTTCTCTCCCGACTTCATATGTTCTTTGAAACCCACTGAGCCCACTTAGTGCTCCGTATGGGGGTGGGAGGGGTAGGAGGAAGTTCATCCTTTTTTTTAAGTTCATCCTTATGGCCCCTTACTAGTTTCTTGGACTTTTTAAGTACTCCAAACAAAGCATACATGTCTAAAGATTCAGAGCTAGAATCTACATATGAGAAAGAACATACAATGTTTATTTTACCGAGTCTAGGTTACCTCACTCCTAATGATTATTTCTAGCTCCATCTATTTACCTGCAAATTTTATCATTTAATTTTTATGTATAGCTGAATAATATTACATGGTATATATACACACACACACATACACACACACACACACACACACACACACACATATACACATACTCCCCACATTTTACTTATCCATTTATTGGTTGATGGACATCTAGGCTGTTTCTATTTTCTGGCTATTGTGGCTGGAGCAGCATGGGAATGATGGGCAGGTGCCTCTGTAGCAGGGTATAGAGTCCTTTGGAACTCCTCCCAGGAGAGAAATAGCTGAGTCGTAGGGCATATCCAGTTCCAGCTTTTTGAGGAACCTTTACTCTGATGGGTGACTGTGCAAGTTTGCGTCCCTATCACAATGAATAAGTGTTCCTCTTTCCCCCTCATCCATGGTGGTGTTTTGTCATTTGTATTTTTGATCTGAAACATTATGACTAGAATCAGATGAAATCTCAAAGGGCTTTTTTTATTTACATTTCTCTGATAGCTGATGACATTGAACATTTAAAAGAAATAATTTGCAGCCATTTGTATTTTTTATTTTGAGTACTCTCTCTTTAGTTTCATGCTCAAAATTTAAAATCAGTCATTTTCTTTTCTGGTGTTTAGTTTTTAAAAATTATTTGTATATTTTAGACACTAACCCTTTGTCAGAAGTAAAGCCTTAGTTTCATGAGGTCCTGTTTGTCAGTTGTTGGTTTTACCGTCTGTGATACCAGGGTTCTGTTTAGAAAGATATTGTCTATGCCTTCAAGTTCAACTCTATTCCTTATTTTCTCATCTAACATATTCAGGGTGTTAGGTCTTATGTTGAGATTCTTGATCCATTTGGAGTTGAATTTTATGAAACATAGGATCTAGTTTAATCTCTCTACATGTGACAATCCACTAGTCCCAGCACCATTTGTTGAAGATAAAAAGCAAAACGACGATGATGATGATCATCAGAAAAGGTGACTAGCAGGTGGTATTTTGGGAGGAAGCAGAAGCAGCAGTTGGCACTGCTGATGGCCGAGGATGGCAGTGATGAGTGGGTTATACACTATGGTGGGCAGATTAGGTCTTGTCAGAGAGGAGCAATGAACAAAGTCCGGAAGGAGGCAAGGGAGTTGGAGCAGCTGAAGTCTTGGGCACTAACGTTCCAGGCCAAGGTAACAGGTGTGAAAAGGCCTAAAACCAGAGATGTTCATAGCATGGTCAGGAAGCAGCCAGAAAGCCACTTAAGCAGAGCCATTAGAACACGGAACGATAGCAGAAGAAGAGGAGAGGGGCAGAGGCTGGTCATAGAGACTGCGGCCCTTGTTCTAGTGAGCGCTTCCATCTGAAGAACTTTGGGCGAGGGACCTGATTTCCTGTCTGAGAATGTCACTTTGTCTCCTGTGAGATGATGGTAAAGAACAAGAACCATAGAGACGACAAGAACAGAGAGGCAGATGGACCACAAGCTGCTTTGAGGCAGTCGCCATTATCCACTTACAAGACGAAAGCAGTTGAGACACCGCTGGATTTTTTTTGATACATTCTCTCTTTTTAAAAATTTTTTATTAATTTATTCATATTACATCTCAATTGTTATCCCATCCCTTGTATCCTCCCATTCCTCCCTCCCATTTTCCCCTTACTCCCCTCCCCTATGACTGTGACTGAGGGGGACCTCCTCCCCCTGTCCCCCTGTATATGCTCATAGGGTATCAAGTCTCTTCTTAGTAGCCTGCTATCCTTCCTCTGAGTGCCACCAGGCCTCCCCATCCAGGGGACGTGGTCAAATATGGGGCACCAGCGTTCGTGTGAAAGTCAGACCCCACTCTCCACTCAACTGTGGAGAATGTCCTGTCCATTGGCTAGGTCTGGGTAGGGGTTCAAAGTTTACTGCACATATTGTCCTTGGCTGGGGCCATAGTTTGAGCAGGACCCCTGGGCCCAGATCCGCCCATCATAATGTTCTTCTTGTAGGTTTCTAGGACCCTCTGGATCCTTCTATTTCCCCATTCTCCCATGCTTCTCTCACCTAGAGTCCCAGTAGGATGTCCTCCCCTCTGTCTCACTTTCCTGGTGAGTGAAGACTTTCATGGGACATGCCCCTTGGGCTAGTGTCCAGATATAAGTGAGTATATACCATTTGACTCTTTCTGCTTCTGGGTGAACTCACTCATTATGATCACTGGATACATTCTCAAGATAGAGGCAACTGAATTTCTTCAGACATTAGCGTGAGAAGCTGGATGGTTAAGGAGGACACACTAAGGCGCAGGATGCCTTGCTATAGTGAGTACTGTGGAAGCCACACACGAGTGTGAACAGGGTGATATCATTTACAAAACTCACTGAGGCCTGTTTGGAGAGAGGTTTGGAGAAGGGCACAAGAATCGGTGCACAGGGGCAGGACAGTGGTGTAGGCATTACATGCCATCTCATATCAAACAGAGGACATGCCAAAGCCCTTTATTAAATAGCATTTTTTTTTTGCTGCAAAACGATTTAAGGAAATTTGCAATCATTTGATCTCTCTTAGCCATTTAATTGAAAAATGACCTTGATTTGTCAGTAATCATGCACTCATAAGAGAAGTGAGAAAAATTTAACCTACAAATTATATTCAGATGGAAAGGGTCTTTTGGCAATTTGTGATTTTAGTAATGCAGAATTTTGATGCTCTGGCAACACATTTTGTAGACAAATCAACGGATATTAATACTGCCTCGGCTTTCTTTTTTGAGGTTTTGAGGCAGAACTTAGCAATTTGAAAAATTTATAATGAATGCATTCATTTGCAAAATTGATATACTGGCACATTTTTAGGCAAATCGCTATGTACTAATACTGACTTTACGGTTTTTATTTTTGAGCGCATATGTTTCTTTACAGGTCTTGAAGTTTTTATGGGTTTCCACAAAGTTTATAGGCTCATAAGTCTAAAGGATCAAACAACAGGAATACCAGGGGGTTGTTTAGGAACTTGCTTTCTGGAAGGGAACTTTTGGAAGCCTCTTATTTTACAGTGGCTTCACAGAGGCAGGAGTTTAGGAAAACCTACATGAAAAAGTGTGTGCCAGCCCCCATCATACAATGTCTACCCTTACATTCAAGAGACACCTTGTGCTTGATGGTCAAATGGACCTCACAGTTGTTGACAAGTGAAGTTGGATCTGGCTTCTTGACTCCATTTACTATTGTGCCGTTAGGGTGGCTGTTCGTGTCACTGTGAAAGTATTTTCCACCCTGATGTAGTGAGGTTGTTGGGAGAATTAGTGAGAGGCTTGAAAAACAGATACAGAATATTGATTTTGGTTTTACCACCTATAATAATGGATTCTTCTATTTTCCCAGCAAGTTAGTATTGATTGCATGTATTGAACTTGGAGAGTCCTAGCTGTGTTATAGATAGTGGGTGACGCATTAACTGTGGGGTAACTAAGTTTAAGGAGATGTTGTTCACTTAACACTGAATTCACTTTCGGTGGTAAAGTGGGGATAATGTTTCACAGTCAATGTGGAAAGAAACACCTTTTTCTCGTTCAACAAAATATGTGCTTTTGTGATTAAATGTTCAGATAGTTTACATGTTTCTTGAGAAAGAGGAAATATCAGTTAAAAAAATCAAACCAGCGATCTTCAAACATCAAGTATTTCCTCTTTACTGTTCAAAATATGCTAGCAAGGGCCATTTATAAACTCTTGTTCCAATATATGGGAATTCGTCTGCATCTGCCCTATGTGTCCTTGACTTATTTAAAGCTCAGAATATTGTAATTTATTTCATTTTCATCCTTTCCCTGAGTGGGATTCCTAGTTTCACATTTTTAAAATGAATATAGTTCATCATGTGTGATTGTTTTCTTCTGCTCATTTGCTGTGGAGTCCTTGGCAGTAATGAAACAAAAGGCTTTTCAGGCTGAATATCTGACGACAAATGACAGCACCTTTGTCATTTCACGTTGGTGCCAGCTGCCAATCTCCTCACAGAGCCTGTGTGTCTGTCTTCTTCTTAGTGCACCGCTTTCATGGCTGCATAGAAAACCTTAGCGACCAGTGCTGGCTTGCATTCCTTGTCTGATCCCTGCGCGTTTTGCTTTGTGGATTGGCCGTTTGTAAAGAATGTTTCACTTTCAATGGTCCTAGAGGTGAATTCTTGGGACCCTCAGGTCTATAGTGAATTCAAGGCCATCCTAAGCTGCAGGAGATGCTAGGTCAAATGAACAAACAAACAAACAACAATAAACACACAATGTTTTACTTTCTTTTCTTATGGTATTAGTGAGGTTGGCGGCCCGAAGCCCTCTGCTGGAGCTCTTGATTTGTTGTTAATATACCATGAAAAGATGAAGCCATGACAACAGATGAACTGCGGTTTCAGACTTTTCCATCTGCAGATTTTCTTCCCTCTGGGCACTTTGAACAAGTTAATTTTCCATCTCTTTGTGTTTATCAGTTTACTGATCTGTGAAATAAAAGTTGCCATCATTCATCCAGTGCGTGTTTCCTGAGAACCATGGGGCCGGGCAGTGTCTCAGTCCCTCACTTCTCGTGACAAGGGTGCCTGCCCTCTTGTCCTTGACTGCAGCCAACTCCCATGGGAGAAAGCAGGTGATGCACAGAACCCAACAGTTCCTAAACACAGTGCAGTCACTCTGCCCTCACTCTGCTTGCCCTAAGACATTTGCCTAGGGAATGTGCGCCATTAAAATTCTTTTAATGCTTTTTTTTTGTCGTGGGTTTGCCCTCAAATCTGAAAAGGGGAATTTCTGGGGGATGTTCTAGCTTTTGAACACTGGATGAGTCCCTAATGGCTACCAGGAAATACGGGAGACTGAAAGACAGAATGCTAAGTCAGGTAAGTGTCCCAGGCCGTGATTGCTTGAGACAGTTGACATTTCTACCATATTTTGTGAAAGTCTTGCATTTTAAGGTAGCATTCCAGCTGAAATCTCTAGTCTAGGATGAAGCCATCTGTCTCTAGTTAAGTAAGACTGGTTCTGCGAAGCCCTTCTTCCATGTACCTGAGTGGAGACAATCCACAGTGCTCAGAGAGCAGGCTCTAGAATGTTTGGGACAAATGGGGAAAGCAATGAAGGAATTTTGCAGAGAGTTGCTTTGTTTGGTCCCCCCCGCCCCACCCCGAAGAAAGACACGATTAACAAGCAATTTAAAGAGAACCAGAAGCGTCCTGGAGGGCAAATCAGAAGGCCTCAGAGGAGATCATTCATTGGGTATATGCTCTGAAGAAGACTGACTTTTAAATACTTCAGTTTATGTCCTCTCCCCCCTCCCCCCACCTCACCCCCAAGCCCACCTTGTGTAGAGCAGAGATCAGTGTTGAGTGTCCACCTTAATTGCTCTCCACCTTAACTTTTGAGGTCCTGTCTAACCGTGGAGCTCACTCTGGCAAACTCTTAACTGATGTGGGCGCCTGTCCCACTTCACACTCTTGAACAAGACCACTGCTTTGTCTAGGTCATATGGACGGACTGTTTTCTCTGAAAGATCTGTCACTTGTTTCTCTTAAGTCCTCATGGATGGAGTTTGTATTCTGCTGCCTGGTGGTCTTTGGGTCTATTCTGAGTCCTTAAGCAGGAAGCATGCAGACCTAGTTAGAGAAGCGAGGCATGCTGCTGGTGCTGACCACCTCTTCCGAGAGCCGAGAGGTCTTTTTTTTCTAGGCATCTGCTCTACTTTACACACGTCACCTAATTTAATCCCTATGAAGTACTCTCTCCATTTTAGGCATAAGCATTGGGACTTCACTAATTTGCCCAGAGCCATCAAGCTAATAAGGAGTAAAATCTGATTTTAGGTAGTGCTCTCTGAGTTGACCCTACATTTTCCCTTTTCATTAGAAGGAATGGATAATTTTATAAAGATCAGAATCCCCTGACTGGCCTAGAATACATATGTAAATTGAATATAAATCCTCCGACTCTCATTACTATCTCTTTGGTCTTGAATATTTAAAATTTTTATAGGCACACAGTGACGCAAATATATACGCAAACAGAGCCATCGTCCACCCACAAAAGCTAAATCAGGGAGAGTGAGTAGAGATGTTTAGAGCATAGCCAATACCTCAGTGATGAAAAGGCAGAGGGAAGAGCCTGGCCCGGTGGAACACACCTGTCCCCTCCTCCCCTTTGAAGCTGAGGCAGGAGGTTTGTAAGTTTAAGATCAGCCTTCAGTCAAGTTGGGGAAAACAATACCTGAGTGCTGGGCGTGCGGGGAATGTGGGGATGACCAACGGATTCTGGAGGCCATGTGCCTGCACGTGTTGAGCAGTGTGGCTGCAAGCGAATGGAACACGCATTTTGCTGCTCTGCTCTCTGAGTGTTTCTGCCTTTTTACTGCTCTAAGTTTCTCTCAAGGCCATTCGCCAGGACCTCTTAAAGTACTTAATGCTTATTAGGTAAATGCAGCCTTGGGGACCAGTCTTCTTGACGTAAGGCCGCTGGGTGGGGAGCATATTGTGTGTGGATGCACGCCTACTCATCCCCTCAGAGGTCAGAGGACTGAGTGGGAATCCCCTGGAATACAGGCAGCTACAGCTTTCATTCAGGACAATTTCTTGTGGAGATGTTTCACTTGGCTCTAAGGATCCGGAGTTGAAAACCGTGACTGGATATCTTCACTAAGCCAGAAGCGCTTAGAATTTGGAAACAGATGTGTTCATTCCCTGAGTCTTTAGAGTGGCATGCTGCTCCGAGCAGTGGTACACACTACACACTACATACTACACACTACACCTTGGACTCATGGCGAGGACTCTGAGGATCAGTGTCTACCCATCTTGAAACACTCGAAGAAGGAGTCTTTTTTTTTTTTGGATTAAATATTCTTTTATTTTTATATATACATATATTATTTCACATATATACTACCTACAGCAAGAAGAACCATGAAACAATCAGGAATTATATGAATGTTACGTTCTTAGTGTATTGGCTATTTGTATTTGGCAGCATTGAAGAAAACATCTTTCCTATCTCGGTGCATATAAAATTCTGAATGTACATCAATATCTATCATATCTCATCACTATCAACTTAAAACATCTACCTAGACCTAAAAACATTTTAACCCCTAAACAAGAAGTCCTTTGGGAATTGTCCCTGGCTGACTTCTAGGTTGATTGTGTTGCGCTGCAGGAGAGGGCCCTGGAGGAGGCACCAAGTGGAATAATCTCTGTCCATTTAGTATGATGATGTGGACTGTGAAGCTGACCTCATGACCTCACGCTATTCGGTTAAGCCTACCAGTTCCCGGGGCTTGTGACAGGCGTGCATTTATTTTTAAAGATTCAAATTAAGTTAATTTGTGGTGTGAAGTATTATTCGGATAATTCTAGAATCCTGGCACGTTTGGTATTGTAGCTTGGAAATCACTGGTTAAGAAAATTAAGAAGAGAATGTTGGAAACATACAGACTTTGGCAACAGGTCAAGGTGTCAACTCAGTTTCTCTGTGTCCTGTCTGGGTGGCTCTGGGACAGCCCTGAGCTACTCAGGTCACTGTGAGATTTTACAAAGGTGAAGTAAGTGGGCACAATGTCTGCCACACAGTAGGTGTTCTGCAGGTCCCTGCATCTTTACTTTGTTCTTTTTTGTTCATCTGTGGACACACAGTCACTCTTGGAGAATGATAGTGTTGCATCAGGCCTGGCAGCACACATTCAGGAGGTGGAGGCACGGGGAGTCAAGGGCTCAAGATCATCCTTGGCTATATGACATCTGCTTCAAAAAGGCAAAGTAGGGGAGGAGAGTAAGGGGGAAATGGGAAGGAGGGAGGAATGGGAGGATACAAGGGATGGGATAACAACTGAGATGTAATATGAATAAATTAATAGAATATATTTTTTAAAAAGGCAAAGTAATAACCAAAGGAAGGTTGCGAGAGTGGTAGACTTTGTGTTTGAAGATACCAGATGAACTTTAAACTTGAATTCCTTTGTTTTTTTTTTCCTATGTGATTTTTAAACAGCCTCTCAAGAGTTGACATTAGAGTTTAAAAGAACTAGGAAGCCAGATAAATAGGGCTGATATGACATCATCTGCTTCAAGGCCACCATGGGGGTTCTGCTACTAAAAACAAATACTAATGAACCTTTCATGCTTCGCAAAAGAGCACAAGATGTGCTTATTTGAAAGTGCCCCTTCCACATTTCTCTTATAATATCCCAACCTTTTATTTCTTGTGTCCCTTAAAGCCTGGTGTGGGCTGAGCCTGTGCAACTCCTTGCAGTGCCTTTTGAGTGTGTGTGTGTGTGTGTGTGTGTGTGTGTGTGTGTGTGTTATGTGTGTGTATATATATCTCAGTTGTCATTATGAGTTACAAAGATTCCCATGACACTAAAATTAGCTAGCATCTGAAATAAACCTGAGGAATCATTGCTCAAGCACTGAGATGAATGTGTCTTTAAAAGTATGTCTGAGGAGGAGGAGGCAGATAACAGTGCCTCTGAGCAAATGTAAAACACCAGGGAACATGTCGGGTTGTCGCTTTTATTCTGACAATCAGGAGCCTTCTTAACCCAACTGCTGGAAAGCCGACAAGTGTTCTATTCTAAAGACAGCAACCATTCAGAGTTCCAGACCTTGCTTTTTGTTCCTCCCAAATGATTGCCTATGCCACTCCGGAACCTCAGAACGGCAGGGCAGTTGCGAGATTGTGTTTGCAACTATGGAGTCAGGATTGCGTTTTTGATATCTCCCCTTTCTACTGTGTAATCTTGGACAGAGTTTGAGGTTCAGTTATCTCACTTTTAAAATATAAAGGATATATTATGAACGGTAAGGAAATAAACCGATAAATCCAACCATGTGCTTGAAAGGACTGGGTCTGGCGTGAACATGACTGTTGCCCCAATGCCCACAGAAGGTCTAGGGGTTACTTAACAACAAGTAGAGAATAAGTGCAGGGCACAGTCAGCAGCAGGCTTGGCACATGCCGATCGATCGCTCCATGAATGGCAGAGACAGGGTTAATTATAATGGTGATCATGCAATTAACATCACTGTGCAGCATCTACCAAACATTAAAAAAAAAATCAAAGAATACTTTGGAGCTGGGAAAAGGACTGGATAGTTATTAGGTGACTGTTTTTGAATCAGCCTTCTAGCTCTCAAAGTTCCTCTGACACAATTTGTATAGCTTCTGATAGGTCCATGGGCAACTCAGGTCATACGGCCAAATGCTGAGGGCAACCTCACTTTCAGCCCTTCTTGCTCTTAGAATCAGGCTTCCATTTGCAGACTGTCAAGTGTTTACTAGAGGAAAGCAGCAGGTGGCCTATGGGCCCAGAGCTATGAGATCAAAGTTTGACTCTTAACAGGGGAAGGAGATGGTGAAGTCTTTGAGACCCTTTGTGCAGTAGGTGACCTAATGAAGCAATCGCCCCCAGAAAGCATTTTGATTTCTCTTTTAAAATGAGAATTTTTAAATGACTCTGTTTTTGCCATCTCATGGGCATGGTGTCTTTGATGTCTGTCGGGGGTGGGGGTGGGGAGGTTGCTTTCATCTCTGCTTTTGTCTCCCAACAATGACCATGCTTTTTATCCTGCTGCCAAGGTGACAGCAGAAGTCCAGGAGACATGAAGGGAACTGGATGCTACCATTTTCTCATGACAGTCCTAATGCTGCTATATGCTGAAGATAATGAATTTAAACTAGCAACCAAGGCCCTTTTAGGAAGGCTTGATCCCTTAGTTTGTTTACGTTGTGTTGGAAGCCTTTAGGGGAGTCTGGTTTTGGCAGGTAAGCGTTTGGAGGCTGGGTGCTGCTAATAGCCAAATGGTACATAGCAATCGAGTCAACCAACAGGGGGAAATGATCAGACAGAGCGCCTGGGGCTGGACTAGCAAAGCTGAGCGGCTCTAAATCACGCCGATGTACGAGAAGCAGAATGCATGGATCTCATCATAGCTACGCATAGCCCTGTTCTCTCCCTATTCTTGTCCTGTCCAGGGTGATATTGGGATTTTTATTTATAATTCCCGAGTAAGTTGTTATTTTTTTTTCCTTCTTCTTCTCAGATGTAGAACCCTGACTTGAATTGTATTTTCATTTTAAACATCAATAGCTCCTTTTGTAAGAGCATTCTTTGGCCTGAAAGTTCCTGGCATTTTTCTGCAAGGAATATAGCCGAGCAACAATTCTTTACAGGGATGGGAGGAATAAAAAATGACAGACTAAAGATGCGTGGTTAAGTTGTGACAAACCTAGCAGATAAAGCTTAGCAAAGATTTATGCAGGGAGAGTACTGTTCAGCCAGAGACGTGGGGAAAGAGGACACCCGCCCACTCCAAAGAGCACATAGTATAAACTTCAAAGCTGTAGTAAGATGTGGCTGCCTCAGCAGGCTCTGGTAAGGAAATGTATACCCTAATTTTGTTGTATCAGCGAAGGCTTACCCGTCTGTTGATTACCCAGACTATGTGCTATTAGTGTACATGTGTACATGCCAGCAGTGTGGCTGTAGCCTGCTTTACTTAGCATTCAGTGTGCTTTCTGTTTAAGTAGATAAGCCTGGCAGTGTCTAGTGTGTCCTTGACTTCCAATATAAATGCCTCTTAATTCTTTCATTTCTACACCACTTAGAAGCAATTTTATTTTAGTAGTCGTTACTGTGGATACGTGTATTGTGTGTATTGTGTGTGTGTGCATGTGTGCATACTTTTGTATATATGGGTGTATGAATATGCCTTTAAGAGTGTGTCCAGATAGGTTTTACAGAGCAGGAGATTTCTACTCTAAATGTAGGCAGCAGCATGCCATGGGCTGGGGGCCTGAACTGAATCCAAAGGAGACAGAGAAGTGAGCTTTGTCTTTCGTCTCTCTCTCTTCCTGTTACCTAGGGATGCTGTGTGACCAGCTACCTCACACTCTTGCCCCCGTGATGGATGATATCTTCAAACTGCCATTCAGGACAGACCCTTTCTTCCTTCACTAGCATTTAGAAGGAAGGTAGTCAGAGCGCTGAGAAAAATAGCTAATACTTAGAATAAAGCTATTGATGCCTAAAGCCCTGTGTGCCATCATAGCTAGGTCATCAAAGGGTGGTTGTTGAGAAAAGAAGAAATGAAGGCAAGGAAAGAACACTTCTAGAAGCAAAGCTTACCACCAAACACCCACACAGGGCAAGTTTCACAGAAACAATATTTTGTTGTTGTTGTTGTTTTGTTTTGTTTTCACTTGTTTTGCTTTTCAAAAAATATGAAGAAATGTGGAAAAGATGCAGCGAAAACAGAAAATTGTTATTCTTATTTCTCTACCTTTTAAGGTACATATGCCTAAAAATTATTTTTGTAGCTCTAGGTTCAACCAATTAATTCTGGTACTATAAATAAGTATTTCTCATCTCTTCGAGACACAAATGTACAAAGGCGGTTGAAGTGACTTTAAAGAAGTTTTCTTAGTCTAAACAAACAAAAATGGTTTCAAGAGCCAGAAAATTACTTAAATTCCTTTTGCATGTGAAGCAGTATGATGTTACCTTTTTCATTAAAAAACGAAAACAAAACACTTTAGAAGTTCACAGAAAGAATTAAAAGAAGAGGCCTTAAGCTTTATTGTTTAAGGATGAGTTTTTGTTAACTTGCATTTCTAAGACAGGAGGGACTTTGTTTCCTGACATGAGGTCCTGAGACCTGTAGGGATGGCACCAACGGGTACACTGTTCAGAAACACAGAAATCAAAGACCTTGTCAGAATTATGGAATCATATTTTGTTTGTAACAAGACTCTTAGGTTGTATGTAGAGACTTTGACATATGAGAGGTTGTGTTGTAGGAAGCAGAGGCACTGGAGGTTTGATTGCATTTAACAGAGTTGACGCATAATGAATGTTTCTCTATTGTTCCTAGATGGTTCTGATGGATAACAGAGCCTGAGATTACGTAGTGGAAGAGTGATAGTTAACTATCACAAACTTCCGGCAGAACAAAAATGAGGCAGTGGTATAGGAGAAATACTGGGCCTCTGGGACCAGACAATGGAAATTTAATGATTGATTGTGCTAGGGATAGAGAGCAAAGTCATTCAGGTCTTGCATTATGCCCGCAGCATTTGCTGAGCTGTATCAGGAGAGTTACACCCGAGGCTTTTAACTCTGCCTCATGTGGGGCTTCTTGCTGTCCAGAGAGTCGAGAGAGCCCATGGCTCATAAAATGTTTAGTCATTCATACTATATACCAAACCCAAGACAGTCAAATTCCACAGGAGGAACAGCAGGCAGTGTTCTAATTTTGTCTCTGTGATGAGACACTGACCAAAAGCAACTTTGGGGAGGAAAGGGTTTATTTGGCTTAAACTCGTAAGTCATGGCCCAGCATTGGAGGAAGTCTGGGCAGGAACTCAAGCAAGAGCTTGAAGTGAAAATCACGGAGAAACACTGCTTGTGGGTTCACTCCAGGCTCAGGCTTAGCCAGTGTTCTTTAACTGTTCATAACCACCTGCCTAGGGAATGGTCTGCCTACAGTGGCCTGGACCCTCCTACATCAATTAACAATCTCCCTGCCTATGTGTCCAAAGGATGGAATTTGTTATAGGCAATTCCTTATTGATGGCTTTCCCCTATGTTGACTCTAGGCTGTGTCAGGCTGACAACTAAAACTAACTGGGGAACACGCTATCTCATCGAGTTCTAGAATACCTGACACTAGTAGTTTTTATACACTCAATGAAAGAAGACCTCCTGTGTGATCTATGCTTTGGTTTTTCACAGACACTTCCAAGCACCCTCATATGTCTTCCCTAAAAATATTTTCTTAGGATAAAACAACACATACTTGAACATGTATAACATATGTAGTTACTCTCTGTGTGAATATTTTTCATCCATACATGCCTACTTTGACCTTCGTATCATGAAGAGGAGGGAACTTTCTGTTCGAGGAAACCCCAAGTGTCCCTTGATCCCATAAGACCTTAGTGAGATTGTTTCACTTGTGGATTGACAAGAATGCCGATTTCTTATCTGTGTTCTCTTGACAGTTTCATTTTTCCACAGTGGGCCATGGGGTGCGAAGTTATGAAGTGATGCCAATTTGGAGAATCAAAGGAAGATATGGCTGGTTTTGGAATAACAATATGAGTTATAATCTGGTGGAGTCTCTGGTTAATATATTTCCTGGGTTCTTTGTGATTCTGGGTGAAGGCATAAGAACAAACAAACAAGGGAATGCTTGAGCTATAAACTAAGGATGAGGGAACGGTTTTTCCAGGGTTGGGAAAAAGTACAGCTGACTCTGATGCTTTATGGGTGGATTTAAAGACACGGCTGTGGAAATGGCCTCAGTTTGTTTGTGGTCAGCACAGATAACAGGACAAGTGTAGTCTGCCTCAGCATCCATCCTCAGCATCTTACATGGAACACAATCTGTGCCAGGTAGCTGTGAGACAGCCTTTGTGAGACACAGCGACTATACTCTGAGGGGTAAGCATTCTCTTTTCCCCTCAGCATCATCTCACCGGCCTCATTTTCCCCACCAGACTCTGGAGCTGTGTGCCAGGCAAGACCAGAGCAGGGCCTGTATTGATTCCACCTATGGTGAATTAGTCAAGTGCTTGTAGTGATGATCATGTACATTTCTCTGCTTACTAATACAAAGGACACACACACACACACACACACACACACACACACACACACACACACACTCCACTCCTTACTCATACACAGGACAGACAGACAGCAGACAGATACACACACACACACACACACACACACACACACACACACACACTCCACTCCTTACTCATACACAGGACAGACAGACAGCAGACAGATACACATACACACACACACACACACACACACACACACACATCTCTGCTCACTCATACATAGGATATACACACACACCCTCACACATACACACTCCTCTGCTTACTCATACACAGGATGATCATGGGCTGGAAACAGTACGTGTGTGAGGAATGGGGACTTTTATTTTACAAGATCGAGGTCACACAAGGACTCTAGTTTTCCTCAGTTTCTTAGTACAAAAATAATTTATAGAATTAGAGACCAGGAAGGAAAAGTAAGAGAAACCCCTGGCTGACCTAATGTGATGAATTTTCATGGAAGCTAGATTAAGTTTCTTTCATGTGGCTCTGCCTTCCTACTTGAAACCTGGAGAAAAGAAAGAACAGACCCCATCAGAGCTGGAGTAGTGGAACAAGTCATCCATGCCCTATGACCCTGGAATCTCTAGTTCCAAGCCTCTCTCTCTGTTCACTTATCTAGTGGATATTAAGAATGATATATGATAAAGATTTATAAACCAGAAACGCATACTCATCTGCAGATCAAAGACTGCAGATAACTTTAGTAGTCTTACAATAAACCCCGAGGTGTTTCCTCAAAGACAAACATTTTAAGCTCCAGCAAAATTCCATAGAGAAGAAAATATAAATGAAAACCAAGTATTAACCAAATAATAGAAAAAAATACCAGGCACATATCAGAGTTTTCCTTTATAAAATAAGGTATTAACAGCTAAAAGAAAAATTACACTGTGATTTGCTGGAGGAGATTATCTGGATTTAAAAAAGAATACCACATTCAAATTGTTTCTTCTGTCTGATGTTCCGCCAAGTCTGGAGATTGAAAATGCAGACAGAGAAGAGGCTCTTCCGATAGAGTCAGATGAATTAGGGAGTCCAGGAGCAGAGTCACTAATTTTTTTTTTAATTCACAGAAATGAATACTGAAGCTGATATTCTCTCAGAATGAAATGGAAATCATTGTTTATGTAAATAAGAGGTGAAAGCAGAAAGAAAATGTTCTATAGACTATGGAGGTCGGATGGTGCCGTAAAACCACATTGAATATCATGGGGTAAAGTGAGACTGGGGAAGCCTGAATCACATTGTCTTTCAGATTTCACGTGTGTCAGTGTATTACTCTATGTCTATGTGTCATCTGCCTGCCTGTCATCACTGTCTACCTAGTAAATTCCTCATCATCTATCATTTCTCTCTATTCTTTCTCTCTATTTTATCTATGTATCTAAGTAACTTTGTCATCTATCATCCATCATCTCTCTCATCTATCTATCTATCTATCTATCTATCTATCTATCTATCTATCTAATATATATATGATCTTTATTATTACACTCCTCCTCTGATAACATACAACTATCTTCCAGCATCATGAACACTAGTCAGTAGAGGTGAACCTTTTAGTTGGACATTGACTAAATTTCATGTTCAATGACATAAGTAGGTGTTATCTTCAGCAACTGGGCCTTCTCATCAGGTTCTGGGGAGCAACAAATAATCCTGCCAATGGTCTATGCTATTTGGGGGCATCTTGGGAATCCCTTCTTCCAATGACTCAATAGGCTTGAGCCCACTTATGGCACTAGAGGCTTTAGTTGTGGCACAAGACATCTATGTGGGGCATTATCTCCCTCATTATATGTTGATTCAACTTAAATTATTTTCATACATGTATGTATTTTAGGAATCTTCTACTGTGGTAGGTTTCTATATGGCTTTAATCTATCTCTATCAATCTATCAATCTATCTATCTATCTATCTATCTATCTATCATCTATCTATCTATCTCTCATCTATCTATCTATCTATCTATCTATCCATCCACATCAATATACTGTGCATTTGCCATGTATCCATCTGCCATGTATCTATCTATTGTTACACACTTCCTTCCATTATGTGCTGTGCCCATGTGGGGAAGGGAGACAGGTGGATTCTGGTTTTGAATTCCCATAGGTAAGAAGTGACAGAATTGAAGGCTATCCTTTCACTTCATTGCAGCAGAGGACAAATAACTATTGCATTTTTTTCTGTGTTTTTGAGCATGTTCTCATGTACTATAGCCTAGCTTCATACTACCTATATAGGTCAGGCTGGTTTTGAACTTCTGATTTTTCTTCTCAGCTCTCTGAGTACACAGATCACAGGCATTTTAGTACCATGCCTGGCTCATAGTCTTCTTGAAAATTAGCTGATAAGAAGCTGGAAAGGCAGTTTAAAATATGGGAAGGCAAATCTGAGACCAACGTGATTGATAATCTGGTATAAATTAAACTTTAATCACTTGGCTCCGTTTATAAGATTCAGCTTTGCATTCCTAATAAAATCCTCAAGCACATACGTCAAGGTATAACAAAACAAACAGACAAACAAAGTGTTCCAGAATTAATTAAGGGCATAGAAAGCAAATCTGAGCAGACAATTCTGAGAAGGTACTATTAATACCTATTAAAAGCAAAATCACAGGCAAAGAGCATCGAAAGAGACGAGAATACTCACTCACTTTATGTTGATGAAAGGTACAGTCTAAAATGAAGACATCAAAGATACGAAGCCAGGCTTACTAGTAAAGATAAACCCAAAGCAAATCTTTACACAAACAAGCAGATCAGTGGAAACATAGTTCCAGCTGAGGATTTTAACATACCATTTTCAGATCCTAACAAATAAAACAGAAGACAAATAACTTAAGGATTAAACAACTCATAAAGACGAGTTTATAACTGTGTCTTAATGGTCTACATTCCAGAAAATATTTCTGTCTTTCAACTGTGCATGCAATCTTACTGACAGTGATAGCAGAAAACGTCAGTAAAACTCCTAAACCTGAAATTATTCAGGCTCTGCTATTTCACATCTGGCACAATAGAGCCCAGAAGAATGACAGAAATATCAGGGAACTGAGAAATCTCAGAAACGTGTATTATAATTGGCTTTATTAGTAGCTACTAGCATAGACACACATACATACACATACACCTCTCCTTACTCATACAGAGCCCTCTGCACACTTTGCTTACTCATACAGAGGGTACACACACACACACACACACACACACACACACACACACACACACACACACACACACACACACACACATTCCTCTGCTTACTCATATAGAGACCAAGCCAGGACACCAGCTATTTGGTGTCTTTTTTCACTGTGAACTTAGTGCCTTGACATAGGGTCTTTCACTGAACCTGTAGCTTGCCTTTCTGTCTGTGCTGCTTGGATAGCTAGCTCTCATGACTCACCTATCTCAGCCCTGCAGTGCTGGGGTTACAAGAACTTACAGCCATGCCTGGTCTTTTTTCTGGAGATCTTGATTCAGATCCCTATGCTTGCTGATCAAGCACTCTGAAGACTGAACCATCTTTCCAGCCCTATAGTTATTAGTTTTAAAAGAAATAAAGCAGAACCAATGAGTCCTTTAGAATTCCCAGAAGATTTCAGAATAGACCCAGGACTCTGTGACAAGAGAAGGCAGCGTGGCCTCAACAGTGCTCTGAAGGAATCCATGGCTTTGTGTGTTTGCTTGTTCTGGAAGGTGGCTAGAGCTTCAGGGAGGATATTGAAAAGAGATAAGGAAATTTGAAGGGGACAGTTAACAGCTGCTAATGGATGTGAGTGCCGAGTGGAATGACAGAGGTTTATAACAGAGGGGTGGGCGGCACCTTTTGAAGTTGATTTCTCAGTAGAGAAGGAAAGATGACTGACCCTGGACATAGTTCCTTTCTAGTCATACTGTAATCTACGCCATGGTTACCATGAAGGCGGAAATGGGAAACATTTTTTAATGTAATTATAGCAGCAAATGGCAAGTGTTCTTCAAGTTTTGAAAAAGCCTGGGAAGGGTGAAGCATTCTGTAACCCCAGCCACTCAGGAAACTGAGAAAGAATGGTTGTGAATTTGAGGCCATTCTGAGCAACTTAGGAAGTTTCCATGTGGTAGAGTGTTTACCTAGCATGTGTGAGGACTTGGGTTCACGTCCAAGTGTTATAAAACAACAGTAAACCCCAGTTAAAAAGAGTTCCTATGTGAAAATTAAACAAAATAAAATGCCAATGGCTTTATGGTACGAGAAAGAAATTATAGCACACTGTCAAAAATGTATAGCACATTCTAAAAACTCAGTTTTTCTGAGGAATTACTGGCTGGAATGACACTTGCCTATTTTCAAACCTGGTGCTTCTCCTTAGGCCTTCTCCTGTTTGCTTAAGCCTGGCTTTGACTTATTTGGTGTGACTGCTTTTTAAATTATGTGCATATATACATGGCGAGAGATACTAAACACCAATAAGTTCTTCTTCTCCTCTTTGTGTTGGATGTGCATCTGTGAGAGCACGTGTGCAAAGCTCTTGCCCTGTCAAAGATCTGAGCTTGCTTTCCTCTCTGTGGCTGGGCCATACCTTAACTAACATTGCTGAATCTCGGGGTCTTTTTCTGGATTTGATTCTACAAGTATGTTCCACTGAATTTTCTTGTGCTTATATCTTTGTGAACATGGCTCATGCGTGTGATTTTTCTATAGGAAGAATTCTTATAATAAAATTTTATTTTAAAAAATTTAAAAAATAAAAATTTATAACAATGTTATAACTGTATAAAAATATATTATTAGTGTATAATAATGTATAAAATACTATATACATCCCTTCTTGTGCCATTACCAGCAAAGTGCTTTTCCTCTAGGCAGTCTGTTGACATTATACACACATGTATACAAGCACAATGTAACAGCACATGTGGAAGGAAAATAGTGTCCCCTTGCTCTGACATGTTGTTGTTTGAATATTTTCATATGTCTAAAGCCAATTCAGTTTCTTCTTCCATGAAATGTATTTTTTCTTTATTCTAATTTTTTTATTTAGACTTGTCACTTTTCCTCCTGCTGATTTATATGAACCGTTTGTACTTGTAGCCAAAAGCCTGAGAAGCTATTAAATATTTTATGTACAAAGAAATTTAATCCTTTTATCCCATATGAATCACCTAGTCATTTTTCTATGTATCTTTTGGCTTTGTTGATTTTCCCCCAGAGAGTCTGGTATTTCTGTTTTTGTTACTATTGCAATAATGAAAACCCAGCCTCCCTGTACTTAGTAAATGAATCACAGCCAATTTGAAAGAAGGCCAGAGTGTATGGTTTGTGTGTGTGTGTGTGTGTGTGTGTGTGTGTGTGTGTGTGTGTGTGTGTGTTGTTTTGTTTTGTTTTGTTGAGACAGAGTTTCTCTGTGGAGCCTTGGCTGGCTGTCTTGGATGTGCTTTGTAGACCAGGTTAGCCTCATACTCACAGAAATGTGCCTGCCCCTACCTTCCTGAGTGCTGGGGTTACAGGCATGCACCGCTGCGGCCAGCTAGAGTGTATGATCTTAATAAAGCTGCCTTTTAGGTATGGGCTCTTAACATATAATTCTTGCCTTGAGGAAGCTGGATGTTCCATGTAGAACCTGCTTTTTCTTCAGCTCTGTCCAGATGAAAGCTGTGTGCCCCAGTCCACTGTGGATTTCAAATTCCAGAGGGTTAAAAATCTCCTTGATTTTCATTTTCAACTTAGGACCGTTGTTATTCTTCATTGAAGGTTTCTGTCACTTTTGAGGTCAACAGTTTGCTTACGCAGCTTTCTCCCTACCTTTTGGACCGCTGTCTTATGCTTTTACTCAGCCACATAGCTTCCTCTCCCTTTCTCCCTTCAAGCAGTTTGCTACTATTGTCTCCATTCCTACACCTGCTGGGTTGAAGCTACTCAGGATGCCAGTATTTCAATCTGGTTGACTTGGGATCTCCACTTGCCCAGAGCTAGCCAAACGCCCATTCTCATGGCTGACATACTCTTTTTGCAATGACCTATCTGGTAATAGCCAACCTGTTCATTGTCACAAGTTGAAACATTGTTTGAAATCTTTTTTTAAAATCTTTTTTTTATTTTTTACATATATATTTCTATTAGTACACACATATATATAACAAACTACCTATAGCAAGAAGAACCCTATAAACCAGGGATTATATAAATGTTAAATTCTTAGTGTTTTGGCTACTTGCATTGGACAGCCTCGAATAAAACATCTTTCATATCTTGCTGTGTCTAAAACTCTGAATGTAAATATCTATCATATCTCTATCAACTTAAAACATCTATCTAAACCTAAAAGCATCTTAACCCCTAAACAACTAAGCTTAATTATAAAACTAAACTATCTGGTCTTCAACCCTATGAGAGACTTGAGAAGGAATAAAATTAATTACCCAAGTATACAGGGGGTGCAGGTTAGCAGCTTCCCAAATGAGGAGATGACAGAGGCAGTTTGCTATCTGAGAAGTCACCCAAAACTCTCCATATGATCTCTCTATTATGTTGGAGCATCATCTTCAGCCTTCTGGCCCAATATATCTGACAGACATATCTGTGAGGCAGGAATTATTGAGAACTTGCTTATCCTGTCTTGGCAGAGTGTGGCCATCAACTATACATGCATCCAAGCTTGCCCTTTTTTTGGCAGAATTCTGTCTGTAGTATAAACGAGGACATTTCGCCCAGTGGCTTGTTTGCCATATTTGTATCCATCTCCATATGAAGGTTCTTTGATGCTCGTCATCCTCTTTGCGATAGGCTGGGTGTTGTCAGGAATTAACCTGTCTCATTGTCCATGAATCTTTAAAATAATAAAAACATTTTAAACTGTCATATTCTGTACATATCTGAGGTTTTTGGAAGACCTTATCTAATTATTTTACCTTATCTTTCTATAGAATTATGTCTATGTGTTACACCTAAGATGTATATTCTTGTGATAAAAATAGACTAGTAATTGATATGATCATGATTTAATCAACCAACAATTAACTTGTATAACTTATTTATGATAAATAGCCTGCTATAGCACTTTCAAAGTAATAGAAGTAAACTTTGTATTATAATTGAGTTATATGTTTACAATACCAGATATTAGAGTAGAAATATATATAATGTGTGTGAACAATAATCTTACATTTGAATTCTATATCATTGTATCTAAAATTAAACTTATTTTGCATCTATATACAAAATTCTATACCAGTGAATTAAAAATAACCTCGTGAGTGAAAATTAAGGCATTAAGTTGAGGAGTAGATTCACTAATCTACTTTTTGTTCTATCTTCCCTGTATATTTCTATATTCCCTTTCTTTCTTTTCAACTCCTATCTCCAAACCTAAGAATGTAAGATAAAGAAAAATAGAGACATCACTGAGTCTAACCTAGTTTTCTCTCTAAATAAGACCAATAATAACTTATAATCAGTTGCCATTGAAAATAACCCTCTATAGCCCAAGAAAACAACCAAAAAACCTACCTGACGCCTCCTTAAAGGAAATGGGGTGTCATTCTCTTAAGGTTTCTTCTGATTGATTTGGGACAAATAATATCTTTGTAGCAGCCCAAATAAATTAGGGAAATGGTTAAACAAGTTAGGAATAGTATTTGTGGTCCAATTTCTAAATGTTGAGAAATTCCAGGCTTATTTAGAATCCTATGTGGGACAGTCTGAAATCTGGGCCAATTGGGATTGGAAATTTTCTTCGAAGGTGTCCTGGCACTCTCTTATTCTGATGCGGACCAGCAGCTAAAGCAGCTGGTGCTGGAACATAAAGCATGGAGGGTGTCGGTGTCCAGCATGCTGAGGGGAATGAATCCTGTCAGGTCTGATCCAATATCTGTGTCCGGTTCATTTGTTCTGAAAACATATAATTTCTCACAAGCATTATACAGTCCTAAAATTATAAATGTATAAGGTGTGCGTGATGCACAGAACAATAAAGACTGGTCCTCTGCTCTTTGTGTGAGAAGAAAAAAAAAAAGACACCTGCAGATCTTTCATCCACTCCATAGAAAGAATGGCATCTAATAATAATTTACAGGGATTCTGTAGCCAACAAGAAGTATTGTCTATGCCTAGACATTCATGTCTCAGCCAGTCTCAGAGCTATTCCCATATAGTGGATTAGCAATATATGTTACCTGCTTGTTTTGCAGTTTAAATTCTTCACATCCTGATTGTATTCCTCTCTTTCATCCCCTCTCCCTCCCTTTCCTAGTCCTCAAAAAAGGAAGCCCTCCTCCCCTAACATCTGACTTCAGCCTATCAAGTCTCGTCTGTATTTCCTGTAACCTCTTCCTCTGTAGCCTAGCAAGGCTGCCCTGCTAGGGAGAAGTGATTAAAGTTTGGTGGTCAGAGTCTCTGTCCAAAGAAGTCCCTACTCTCCACATTGTGGGACCCACAAGGAGACTGTGCTACTACATCTGAGCAGAGGGTCTAGGTTCATATCATATATGGTCCTTGGTTGACGTATCAGTCTCTGTACTGTAGTATAGTTATCCTGTATTATGTGGCTAATATCCACTTATGAGTGAGTATATACCATGAGTGTTTTTCTGGATCTGGGTTACCTCACTCAGGATGATCATGTCTAGTTCCATCCATTTGCCCGAAAATTTCAAGATTTCCTTGTTTTTAATAGCTGAATAGTATTCCATTGTGTAAAGGCACCATAGTTTCTTTATCTGTCTTTCAGTTGAGGGACATCTAGGTTATTTCCAGATTCTGGCTATTACAAACAAAGCTGCTATGAACGTAGCTGAGAAAATGTCCTTGTTGTACGATGGAGCATCCTTTAGGTATAGTGCCAGGAGCGGTATGGCTGGGTCTTGAGGTAGAATTATTCCCAATTTCCTGAGAAAGCACCAGATTGATTTTCAAAGTGGTTGTACAAAACAGCATTGGCGGAATGTTCCCCTTTCTCTACATCCTCACCAGCCTGTGCTGTCACCTGAGTTATTTTATCTTAGCCATTCAGATGGGTGTAAGATGGAATCTCAGAGTCATTTTGAATTGCATTTTCCTGATAACTAGGGATGATGAGCATTTCTTCAAATGTTTCTCAGCCATTTGCTGTTCCTCTGTTGAGAATTCTATGTTTAGTTCTGTACCCCATTTTTCAGTTGGATTATTTGGTTTGGTGGTGTTTAATTTCTTGAGTTTTTTTATATATTTTGAATATTAGCCCTTTGTCAGATGTCGGGTTAGTGAAGATCTTTTCCCAGTCTGTAGGCTGTCATTTTGTTCGGTTGACAGTGTCCTTTGCCTTACAGAAGGTTTTCAGTTTCATAAGGTCCCATTTATTAGTGGTTGATCTTGGGGCCTGATCTGTTGTTATTCTGTTCAGGAAGTTGTCTCCTGTGCCTATGAGTTCAAGGCTCTTTTCCAGTTTTTCTTCTAACAAGATTTAGGGTATCTGGTTTTATGTTGAGGTCTTTAATTCATTTGGACTTCAGTTTTGTGCAGGTGATAGATATGGATCTATTTGCAGTTTTCCACATGTAGCCATCCAGTTAGACCGGCACCATTTGTTGAAGATGCTATCTTTTTTCCATTGTACGGATCAAGTGTTCATAGGTGTGTGGATTTATTTCTGGGTCTTCAATTCAATTCCATTGATCAACCAGCCTATTTCTATGCCAGTACCATGCTGTTTTTATTACTCTAGTTTTATAGTACAGTTTGAATCCAGGATGGAGATTCCTCCAGAAGATCTTGTATTGTACAGGATTGTTTTAGCTATTCGAGGTATTTTGTGTTTTCCATATGAAGTTGAAAATTGATCTTTCAAGATAGGCAAAAATTTGTGTGGGTATTTTGATGGGAATTGCATTGAATCTATAGATTGCTTTTGGTAAGATGGCCAATTTTACTATGTTGATTCTCCCGATCCACAATCATGGGAGATCAGTCCATCTTCTGAAATCTTCAAATTCTTTCTTCAGAGATTTGAAGTTTTTTTTAATACATGGTTTTCATTTTCTTGGTTAGAGTTCTACCAAGATACTTTATATTCTTTGTGGCTATTGTGAAGGGTGTGGTTCCCTCCTCCACCCCACTTTTTTCTCAGCCTGTTAGTCAGTTGTATATAGGAGGGCTACTAATTTTTTTTAGTTTATTTTGTATCCAGCCACTTTGCTGAAGGTATTTATTAGATGTAGGAGTTCCTTGATAGAATTTTTGGGGTCACTTATGTATACTAGCATATCATCCATGAATAGTGATAGTTTGACTTCTTCTTTTCCTTTTTTTAAAAATCCCCTTGATCTCCTTTAGTTGTCTTATTGCTCTAGCTAAGACTTTGAATACTGTATTGAAGAGACACAGATGGAGCGGACAGCCCTGTCTTGTCCCTGATTTCAGTGGAAGTGATTTAAGTTTCTCTGCATCTAGTCCTGCTGTATACTGCCTTTATTATGTTTAGGTATGTGCCTTGTATGTCTGCTCTCTCCAGGACTTTTAACATGAACGGGTGTTGGATTTTGTCAAATGCCTTTTTATCATCTAAGGAGATGATCATGTGGTTTTGGTGTTCTTCTTTCAGTTTGTTTATATGAATGAGTTGTGCAGGGGTCTCCAATTCTCTTCTCATATATACTCTAATTCATCACAATGCCATTGGCAGACAGATCTCGGTTGTGACCATCGTAGGTCTCCCAGCAGCAGCTGACCTCTGCTCGTCACCCTCCCTCCCCTTGGTATTACCCTCCCGCTGTGCTTCTCTGCTACCACATTGTCTTGTCTCCCACCGTCTTCTCAGATCATCCTTTTTTTTACACCTTTGTGAGCTCCTCTTCTGTCGAAACAAAAGATAGGGCTCTCCAGGCATTATATTTTGACTCCTTTCTTTGTTCTTTTTCCCACTTGAAAAGTGTTCTAAAATTAGTGTCTCTAGTCCTTATCTTTTCTATAAATTCTGCATTTTGATCCAAAGGCCCAATTACTCTCTCAAGTCATACATAATAAGATGTGTCTTAAACTACACTTCCCACTGTAAACACGCTTCCTTCTGGGTGTTCTCTGTCGCTCTTTGTTGCATTTGTAGAATAAATATAGCCTGCTTTCTTGTTATTTGTTGCCTCTTTCTTGTGCACTCTGAGATCATCAGTCTTCTCTCTACTCCTTTTTGAATCAATTGCTCCATTTTCTTTCAGTCTTTGGGCACACAGTCTGCTCTTGAGTCCTGGATCACTGCCACCAGGGAAGGGAACCTGTACTTTCAACATCTCTATTTCCCCAACAAGCAGCCGGCTCGAATGTGACTATAGGAAGCATTTTGCTGTTTTCAGAAACACAAGTAACCATCAATTATAGTTTAAAAGCTGAACTCAGGATTTATCTTTCTTAGAGGGTATAGTCTTAAGTTGTCCTAAATTCGTATGTTCACAATTGCAAGTAAGCTGGCTTTCTGCCAGCCCCAAAGTTTATATGTGAGAACTCTCTGATTTATTAAATGATGTCATCCTAAGATGTTGTCACTAAGCCAAAAAGGACATTTCAAAGGCTGGCATGAGCTTTGCTTTTTGCTTTTACTGGGCGTGCATTCCAGCCTTTCTGCTAAGTATTTTCAATGTGACAATATCGTGAAAGGTTGATATACTAATTCAAAGTTGTAAAATTCTGCTCAAGAAAACCATTTCACATGTCAAAAAAAGCAGAGAATTGTGTTGTTTAAGTGATATATACATGATACATATGTATATTATATAGCAAAGGATATAAAGACAAAGATGCGTAACTTGGTGTGTTACGCAGCTCTCTGTGCGGCTCGATCCCTGGGAAGGTGGCAGTCATTTTCATCCCATTAAGCAAAATTTGTCTGGCTTTCCTGGAAAAATATGTCTCAACTCCATCTCCTTTTCCTATTTCCATCCTTTATGTTTTCTTTTTATGAACAACGAAATATCTTCTGTTCTGTCTTCTACATCTCTGTCTCTATACGTAGTCAGTCTATCCTATACATAGCAGTGTGAGTGATCTTAGCAACAAAAACACAATATATACCCTTTGACTACTGTAGTAGCTGATCGTATTGTTTCATTGTATTTGTTCAATCATCTTATACCCTAGATACTATTGTCACCTTTAGAGAGGATCGGTAATTTTCTCATGGCCACACAAGCAGAAACTGGGAGAGTTCCAATCTAAGCCTAAGCTCCTCCTCCTTAGAGCTCACACACGGCCAAGCACAAGGCTATGTCCTCACCAGAATGTACCATTTTCCTCCTCGCAGCAACGTGAACTCATGTAGCTCCATACTTCATCTGTATTGCCTCTGGGGACCTTGAAAATTACACTTAACTTCCTTACAATGGCAGTCATTTGTTTTTCTGGCACTCAACCTCAAGGGGGAGCCTTGTTTTAGGTAGTGGAATCAGGACAGGCTCATTGGGGCTTCCCCCTGAATTCCTAGGGGCTCCACTCAGGTGAGTGGAATTTTATACACACTATTTTGTGATACACTTGGGATGGACTTAGAGAGAGTACGTGCGTGTGTGTTTTTTACTTCTCCAAAAGTACAGGTTAGTGTAGAAAAGTACAAAGGTAATTCTAGGAAAATGACATATTTACATACTTTTTCTGTAGCTGACTACAGAGAACTCACTAGTCTCTCATCAGTTAATCATAGTAATCAAAGATGCAGAAGGAGACTACTCATTCTTTGCAATTTCCCCATCAAGGTCTGCATAAAAACAAGCACTTCCCACTGCATTCTTGCCAAACTGCCCTCCCGAGGCCATTAGAATCATCTTTGTTACAGTTCAAATCCATCACGCTCCTGGTTTAAATGTCAACATCTTCCCACTGCCTGCCCCAACAAAAGCCAGATCCAATTTTAGCACCAGACACTCTGTGATACTCTCTGATGTACCTCTCCCCTTCCTTGTTACTGCCATTCAAGCAAGGCTCTCAGCAGTGAACTCTCAGGGAAACTCTCCCTGAGAAACCCCACGCTTTCTTGTTCAGCATCTTTGTTCTCTTGCTCTCTTGTAAGTGAGACATTTATTTCCCCCTTCTAAAGCCTCTATTTCATAACATTTAAAGGCCCGTGGTGCACCTTAGCTAGTACCATGCCTGCCTAGTATGTTCAAAGCCCTAGCTCTGATTCCCAGCACTCCATGAACAAAGCAGGGTGGCACGTTCCTGTAATCAGGAGAGAAATCGGAAAGAAGTTCAAGGTCATGCTCAGCTACATAGCTGATCAGAGGCCAGTTAATTAAAATCCTGCCTCAAAAGACATCACTGAAGGTACAAAATCAAATAGCAGGATACGAGGTAAATATTAACTCAGCCTCACTGTGAGCAACTGTTTTTCTCATAGCTTGACTTTTAGCAGCAGAGTGCCTGAAAGGTCTAACGAGCAGAGGGAAGATGGAGTCTCCAGTGGCCCGTGGTGATTTGGAAGATGATAAAGAAGAGAATGGGGACTTGGTTAATTAGCTGGAGACTCAGATTTAGAGGTCACAAAATTAGGCTTGCCAACCAATGTGAGTGGCATTTGGCCAGCTCTCAGGGAATGCCAGGGGCCTACGGATACAGAGGCCCTGTGTTGCTACAGAACCACTGGTAGAGTTGAAGCTGCTGTTTTTGTCCTTGTGGTGTCAGTGTCAGCAGTGTGTGGTGTATCCTTCAGAACACCCCCTGTCAGTAATTATGACAGGATGCAGGGCCTGCCTTAGAGTGGACACCTCTTGCAGGACCTCCAGTCTAGACTGTAGATATAATGCTGTGAGCATATACCTCCAGAGTGACTGGAGTGTTCTGACACTACATTATTTATCTCTCATACAACTTGAGATTTGAGTCCTTTTATTATACCTCACAGTCTACAGTGTAGTATAAATTAGCATATATTATATTGTTTTATAATTACCTCACCAGCCATATGATGGCAGGAGGCTGTGTTAAAAGTGTTATATGAAGTAAACATTATTACCATTTTTATGATTCTACTCTGAAATTTCATTTTAAAATATACAAGGAGCTTTAAAAATCTAGAAATGGCATTGAATACTACAACAGTACAGGTTTGGGTTTGCATCACTCCAGTGGCTGCCAAGGAATGCTGCAATGAGCTTTCTTGCCAGAGCCTTTGTAGATTTGTATTGCCATGGAAAATTTCAGGCAGATGACATTAAAGCGTCTTGAACAAAAAGTGCTGCGTTCCTCATTTTCATTTTTCTCTTTCTTTTCTTTGTACACGGTTCAGCTGGCAATGAATGGGATTACATCATGACCTTCACCTGAACTCTGGGGTCCTGACTATACAGGTGCCAAAGTTAGAATAGGGGGAATTATTCATCTCTCAGCTATGTGTTGCAGGACTTCCTGCTATATTGTTAGTGTAATAAGCAGAAATGTCATTCAGCCAACAGTTTTCTCTAATAACGGCATGACTGCGGTAATACTTATTGAGTATGATTGTTGGGAGGTAAACGAAAGATAATGAATATGTTATAAACATAGAATTTTCCTGTAGCAGATAGCTGCTCTTTTCATTAATTGCTTTATTCTTGAATAACATTAGCTCAGTGTTGAATAGGGCAAGGACCAGATTCAGGTCTTCCATATTGTGAGCAAGGACTTCTGTTTCTGGTTAGGGTGGTGTTTTTCTGAGTCAGCTCTGTGGATATCTGGGGATACAGATACCATGATGATTTCCATTGTTTTTCATGAAGTGGTAGTTTGTAAACAGAGGAAATTACGCATTGCCCTGTGGCTTCATTGTCTGGAGACACATTGACAAACCATCTGAGTGTTTTTATTTGCAGCCCTGTAGTTGTTGGTGCCTTGGCTTCCTTGCAGCGATGGACTGTGACCTAAAATTGTCAACTAAGATGAACTCTTGCTTATGGTCAGAGTACTTTATCACAAAAATGGAAGTGAAACTAAAATAACTTCCTAGATCTAGTCCTAATAGTGTAGTTTGAATGAGAAATGACATCATGGGCTTTGGTGCTTGAACACTTGTTCTCCAGTGGGTGGCGCTGTTTGGGAAGGACGTGGAGCGTCCCTATAGACTTGACTTTTGAGGTTTTCTTATGGCCTCACCCTCTCCCTTTTGATTGGCTTTCTGGTTCCTGAGTTCATCCCCAAAGAACATTTTAAATGATAATGATATGCCCTGGTTCATGTAGCTTTTTCTGGCCCTTGCTTGAGTTGTATAGATGAGACCCCTGTGGTGAGAGTAGACACTCAGGGACAGAATCTAAAGCAGGAAGACCATGACGTTCATTATCTGTATAGCCAAACCCATTTTCTAATTTTTGAAGCGCAACGATCACTTAGTAAATATCTATTGAATAAAGGGATACATTGATTGAATAAAAAAGCCTCCTAAGTTCTACGGGGTTGTAAGTACCTTGTCCAGCATGCTTGGCATCAGATGGTTGTGCTTTATCCCCAATACCTGGAGGCACCTGGTGGTTCTGTTCCAGTACCAGTCTCTGCTGTATTCCTGAAGCCACACGTTGATACAGCCTGTGTGTTCTCTGGAGGCTTCGTGTCTTTGAAGCTAGGTCCGAGGGTAGTGATAGCGTGGGTCCTCTTAGAAGTGAGAATCCCTTGGCTAGGTGCAGTAGCTCTCCTTTAGGCTTTAGGTGGCTCTCGAGAGTGAGTGAAAAGCTCTCGAGAGTGAGTGAGTGAGCGTTAAATGCTGAGTCTCACCCAGCTTTCTCTGCATCCTTGTTGAGGGTGAGATTGTTGCTTCTACGAATGATCCTGCCCTAACCTAATCAATTCTAGATCCTACCAAGTTGACACGCAATATTAACTATCATCTATAGAGAGAAATATCTACTAGTCGAAAATGTGAAAGGACAAGGTATTTGGCATTATTTCTTCAACCTCTGGGTTTTGCGCCTCAGGCTTTCTGGCTTTGAACACTTTGCTTTCTATTTGCACACCCAGGCTGTTTTATAATAAGGCGTTCCCTTGCTGTGTCCTGGAAGGACTGGTGTTTTCATCTGGCTGAGGAGGAGGTGGACCCTGGAAGGCTTCTCAGGTCGTGATTCCAGCAGCTCCAAGATGCAGTTAGAGCTGAGTGAGACCTGAATTTCCCCTCACAGTTGCCAGTCCTCACGTGCCAGTCCGTGTGCACCTGGGAAATTCTTACTCCATCATCACCAGTTCCTAGGAGCTTTCATTCACTTTCATAACAATTTATGATCATTTTATCAGCCTCTGTCCCAATACTGTATGTAACTTCTGACCAGATTTAATATGGCTCTCAAGTGGAAATCTCCAGTCTAAAGGTAGAGAGGAAGGTCTCGAGTTGAGGAGAAAAAAGAATAAATAACAAGTGGGCTGCTATCTGGTTCTTATTTTATTTCTGGATGATGATGATGACGATGACAATGACGATGATAATGATGAAGATGTTGATGATGATGATGATGATGATGATGATGCCTTGTATAGTTTCTCACTATATAGCTAAGGCTGGAATTGGACTTGCAGCAATCCTCCTTTCTCATCCACTTTCTGAGTGCTTAGGCTGCAGGCATATGCCACCAGGCTTATTCAGACATTTTTGATGTCGTAATGCATGTGTCTGTGCACCTGCGTGTACAGGTCATTGTGTCTGAGTGTAGAGCCAGAGGTTGACATCCAGTACCTTCCTCAATCACTCTCTACTTTAGATACCGAGATAGGGTCTTTCATGTGATCCCAGGGGGATGCTGGCTTGGCTAGTTTAGCTAGCTAGTTTACTCTGGGACCTCCATTTTACCAGGTCCTAAGTGCTGGCTCACAGGCATACTGCCACACCTACCTGACATTTGCTCAGGGTCTGGGGATCCAAGCTCCTTTTCACAGATTATACGACAAGCATTTTACCACCAAGCCATCTCCAGCCCCTGAAATTGTTTTTAACTAAAGACTAAACTTGGGTTTGACTTTGGGGACAAAGGATGAAAATGTTGTTTTATAAATATCATACCCAGGAGCAAAACAATTAGAATTAACATTTTTATTAAATTTCCAGTAAGGAACAAAGTAGAAAGAGAAATTATGTTTATAGTCTGGGAGTAAAAAGACTTTTTTTGCTTTAGTCACGTCAGGTGATGCCTAAGGAATTGAGTACCTGTGTGATCTGGAAGAAAATAAAACTTAGAATATTTCACTTGTTACTTGTATTATAAATTATAGCAGATTGCTGAAATTCATGGAAAGATCTATTTAGTCTCTATTTTTTCATTATCATACTGACAAATGTTATCATTTCGTGTGGGTAGAAAATATTTTTTTGAAGGCCAAGAACTTGTCTGTCTTGCCCTAATATTATTTATGAATGTTTCAGATTTGATGTTCTGTGAAATTGTTTGGACGTGAAAGGACTTTAAATACCACAGTCAGCTTCAACATAGCAAGGTGAAGGATGCCTAGTCTGGGTACTTTGTGTTCCATCACATCAGCAAAGTATGGTGATTTTGCCACATCTAGTGTGTAAATAAAGCTTCATTAGAACACCACCCTACTCATTTGTGTATTGTTTATACCTGCTTGTCTGCTTCAGTGTGAGGGTTCCTTATCTGTGATAGAAATATGCTTCGCAAGGACTATGTATTATCTAACTCATGTCAGTCGTGTGTGTGTGTGTGTGTGTGTGTGTGTGTGTGTGTGTGTGTGTGTGTGTTCATGGGCATGCAGGTCCACATATGGACATGAGCTTGTGGAGAACAAAGGAGAAACTCAGGTATGATTCCTTAGGAGCCTCCACATTTTTGTTTTAAGTTGGGATGTCTCACTGTTCTTGAAATTACCAAGCAGTCTGCAATGACTGGCCACTTGATCCCATGAGCCTACCTGTCACTATCTCACCAGCTCTGGGATTACAAGTATGTGCTATTTCATGGATTCTTGGGGTCTAACTTAAGTCCTCATGTTGGCAAGGCAAGTACTTTACTGACTGAGCTATCTGCCAACCCACTCTCTGATCTTTTACAAAGTGTGGCAGCATCTGCTATACATGCAGGTTTTACCCTTTAACTTCTGATCTCTGGTTCCAAGTGCATAATTTAATGGGCTTCTGAAATGATTGCTTGTTTCCTGTGAGTCCTGTTCTCTCTCTCTGTCTCTCTGTCTCTCTGTCTCTGTCTCTGTGTCTCTGTCTCTGTCTCTGTCTCTCTCTCTCTCTCTCTCTCTCTCTCTCTCTCTCTCTCTCTCTCTGTGTGTGTGTGTGTGTGTGTGTGTGTGTGTGTGTGTGTGATTGAATGCTTTTTAGTTAGCTTCAATAAAGTATACTGTTATAGATTTTATATGTTTGATGATGGAAGTTTACTGAAGACCATGGCCATACCCCAAGAGAGGTGCCTTAGAATCTGTGCTTTCAATAGACACATAACAACAGTTTAAGAAAAATAATAAGAGAGAGAAAGAGTCAATCTAATGGTGAAATGGTACCTTTCTGGATCTGTGCAAAGCTATATTTTTTTTCTCATTAATTTGAAAGTTATCAGCCAGGTAACACATAAGGAAACTGGATCTTGGCATAATTATTTGCTTAAAGTAGTATGTTCTACTGGGTAAATCCAGGCTTAAATGTGAATTTGACCCCAAGTCCACAGATGTCCTTTCTCCAACCACATCAGGTATTTTCCCAGGTAAGCTGTAATAAGTCAGACAAATTCTACAGATTTGTACTGATAGCAACTAGTCATTTTCCCTCAGCTCATACCATCTCTTGCTGCATGTGGAGGTCAAGTAAATACAATTTTTTCCCTTAGCTGTAAAGCAAGAACATGAGTTTCTTACCCAACTGCTATTCATATCTCATGTCTAATTTTTTAAAAGTGTATCTTCAGAATGGTGATAGAGGTCAATGTTCACACTTCTTGGGAGATTTGAGACATTTTTTTAAAAAGAAAGAGTGAGGCACCCACCATCAGAATTTCATCAGCTTGTGATTTTTCAAAGAGGTACTGAGTCCTTCAAAATGCCACAGCTAAAGGTTGTTGGGGGCACGGGGGAATTCGAGATCAATTATATGAGGAGCCTGCTACGATTTATCATTTGAAGATAACATCTATGTGAATTTAAAAAGAGTCTAGTCAATATCACAGCACAGAGATAGGACATGGCCAGTGTAAGAGTATTAGAGATTAAAAAGGAAGAAGCAAGCTTGTACTCCCACCCCCTCCATGGATGAGGGATGGGAAGTAGATGGGATACTTGCTATTTTAACTTAATTGTTCAGAATAAAGCAATGAGCCGGCAAGAAGTATGCCTTCTGAGATTTAATGCTGCAGTGTTCATCCTGGGCCAATAGCAAAGTCAAGCATAATGGATTACAGGAATCAAATGTATAGTAGCCAAATGGAAATCAGTTTAATTGCACTAATGTCTCTTGCTTTTCCTTCTCATTCTCAATATGAATTAAGGGTATCTCTAAAATTAGCCAAGTGCCAATCTTTTGAAATCCACCTAAAGTTGAAATAGTATCAAATGAACTTATCAATCAGATCAGGACAGAAGCAGATGTGGACTCACTTCTTCCCTTTTCAAGTGTTTCACATCCTACCCAGTGGCTTCTTACAGATACAAAGTATAGCAACAACAACAACAACAAAAAACCCATAGTATGTATGTGTATTTATATTGCTAATTATAGAAGTGTAATAAACAAAGCTGGGTCCAGAGCCAGTTTTCTCACTGACTTGTAGCATGAGAATCCACCTACAATTATTTTTGTTTCTATAGGTTTCAAAGTATCAAATTGTTTACATCTCAGAATGAGAGTTGGAGGCAGTCTCTAATTGTCCAGGACTTTAAGGTGGAACTGTGGAAGCCTTCTAGTCTGTCTTCAAACTCAGTTGGTTCCCCAGAGACTCAAGCAGGGCAGGTAGCTGGGGAGGCTTCCCAGGAGGGACTTCTATGTGAGAATCTTCTGGATAAGGCTAAAGTCTGACGTCTACAAGCAGCCGCTTGAGCTTGGTCAGTGATGGTGGACTCCCTTTTCCCAACGGGGGTTCTCACTCCACTTGATCTGGTAACCCCAGATCTTGTAAGGAGTAGCACATGTCACATGGCCCTGAGGGACGATCACACACCCTACCCTTTCCTGATAAGAAAACTGGTTTGCTAAACCCCACCCTATGCCAAGGATATCCTAGCCTCCAGCAAATGGCTTTTAATCTTACCTGGAAGTTATTCATTCACCCATAGGATAATTAAGTACTGTGTTTTCCTTCTTGTAATAAGACCCCTTGCTACTATATGTAAATGAGGCACTGTGCCATATCATGTAGATTAAGTGTCCTGGCACCCTTAGCCTCAGCAAATCAGACACATTCATCCTCAAACCCTTCCCCACTGCCCAAGGTGTATAAATAAAGGCTGGCTGGTTTGTTCACTCTTTTTTTTTTAAATTAATTTATTCTTGTTACAGCTCAATGGTTATCCCATCCCTTGTAACCTCCCATTCTTCTCTCCCTCCCATTTTCCCCTTACTCCTCTCCCCTATGACTGTGCCTGAGGGGGACTTCCTCCCCCTGTATATGCTCATAGGGTATCAAGTCTCTTCTTGGTAGCCTGCTATCCTTCCTCTGAATGCCACCAGGTCTCCCCCTCCAGGGGACATGGTCAAATATGGTTTGCTCACTCTTGAGTGCTCACATTACTCCTGAACCATGACTGTCTGAGACTCCATTTATTCTGGGGAAGAATTGCCACTAGATGCCCAGGGCTTGACTGCCAGTCAAAGCAACGATGGCAGAGCTCCCTTGGCAGCTGCTCCACCACTGCTAGCCTGGTGCTGACCCTGTTGAAGTACCATGAAGTACCGCTGGGCTTGTGTCTCACTGGACCTGCCTGGCAGTGGGTTTCAGACACCTGTCTGCTTGCACAGCAGCTTAAGAAGGGCTGTAACACTTTGGGTATCAACATGGGCTTGTGGAGCTCCTAAGTCCCCACTGCCTTCTGATCGCAGCACTCTCATTCTCAAAGAGCTAAACTTTAACACTCTGTGTAAAACCCATTTTCCACATCACTCCATGAGACCAGGAGCCTGGCCTAGCGCCCAGGCAACAGGCCTCCCCCTGACTGCTCTAAGCTGTCTCTGAGCAAAAACAGAACCTCAGGACCTTTGATTTCAAGGTCTACCCATTCTAGTCTGAAAGCAAGCTGTACCTGGACTAGCCCACCGGACATGGGACCCAGGCACCTGCCAGATGCTAAACAATAATGGTAGAAGTGAAATGCTGTCTTTCTTGTAGTTGGCCACATTCTTGAGCTGGTATATAGTTATGGTCACAGTGTCATAGTTGTGTCTGGTTTTGAATGGTGCTGCCACAGCAGACAGGCAGCTATTCAATGTCTTTCTCTCTCTCTCTCTCTCTCTTGTTCTGTGTTGGCAGAGTCAGGGCTTTCCATAGACCATCACATGTCTAGAAGCCAGCTATTTCTATCTGGAAACTGACTTCAGCCCCCACTTGGACACTCCCTGTAGTCCAGGATGTAAGACAATACAAATAATAAAAAGATCTCACAAAAAAAGAAAAACAGCTGAAGAATGAGTGTTAAACGGCTCACAAACATTGTCCTTTGCTGGGTTTATAAAGGCTACTTCATCTTCCATGTATTCAATGACACTGTTTGTGGCTGTTAACATGTCAGTAACAAAACTGTGGTTAACACCCCCCTCTCTAGGAGGCTAAACAAAAATGCATCCATAATGGGAGGGATTGATTTTCCCCATTTGCTTGTTCTAGGTTGATTTCTCCAGGTGTAATGGAGGTATCTTGGCTCTACTGATGATAACTTTCGTATTGTTGATGGCAACATAGGTCTGGGCATAGCAGTGAATTTGAGGTCAGAGAGATTTGCACTTTGTTCCGTTACTTTTCAAGTGTGACCTTGGGCTTATGAAGAGACTTAGAAACACAAGAAACAGCAGTAGGAACAACAGCCACAATACTGAGAGATCAGTCTCAGACTTTGGCTTTCTTGCCCTGTTTACTTTGAAAAGAAGTACATCCAATTTTGCCTTCACCTTAAACATTTTTGTGAATGTTATTAGTGGGGGAACCCTTTGTATCAGTGGGATTTTTGAGTGAAGGAAAAGCTCGCCTCCTTGGGATATGACAGACTTTGGCTTGGATAAAAGATGTCTCTGCGCTCTTGTAGGCAGGTGCTGTTGTTAGTCTATGGGTAGTCTGTATTCGCTCTGAGTATCACATCATGTATTGGAAAGGTGAAACCTCAGACAAAACATAAGTAGATTTTCATCCTGTACCTGCCCTTTGTGAATGATCTGATCCTGGCTTTCCAAACCTCAGTTTTTTTCCCCTTCTGTGGAATGGTAAATGCCTTGCAGCACCTTGTGGCTTACAGCTAATGAACTCACATTTGCTGCCTTAGAGCAGGTGTTCAATAAACCACAACTATTTTCTATGGCGCAGTTTCCCCCAGGCAGCATTAGGGGGACCCATTGTAGCTAAATGTCTCCTCCTTCTTGATAAATACCCACTTGGCTGCAGACTTCTATAGCTAGGGCATATACCATTAGGACATATACCATATTCAGGGTTTATCTGGCCATTTTTATTTTGTTTACACTTACTTGAGTGTGTATGTATGTATGTATGTATGTATGTATGTATGTATGTGTGTGGGTCAAAGGATAACTTGGGATAATTAGTTTTTGGTTCTTTTCTTCTACCATGTGAGTCTCAAAGATTGAACTCAAGATGAGGCTTAGGGATAAATGTTCCACCTGCTGAGCATCTCGCTGGGCCTTATCCTATGATTTGAACAGCTCAGCTAAAGACTGCAGACTGCTTTCTTAACATTATGAAGAATACCTAGAGGGATATTTAGCTAGCTGAGCAATTACCCTGATGCAGCCCCACCCTAAAGAACCCAGTTTTATGAAAAGGGCTTGGTGAATAAATAGGACTTATAATGCTAAAACACAATGTGTACTGGTGTGTGAAAATGATTGAGTAATGCTTTAGAGGGTCACTTTCAGTTTTAGTTTTTTAAAAAATGTAATTTTTTTAAAAAGGGAGATTCCCACTGTAAGTACTCGGTACCCAGTAAGTACTCATGCTAGGGTTCGTTCTTACATGACTGAACTACCAGTTCTGATATTTATTAGATAAAATGTCAATCACAGGTCTCAGTCATTAATGTTTATTATTTATCCATCCAATTACTAAACTCACTCTTTTCTGAGTAATATAATTCACCACATATGTGCTATTAGGAACTATATATGTGTGCTGGTATTATGAACAAAGAAATGTAAAATGGTCCCATATTCAAAGAGCAGGCCAGTGGGAGAGTGAGTACACCTGTGCCTAGCAACGACAATGTGACATAACTTCATAGATGTTATCTTTATAGAACTTGGGGAGGATGGTGCTTCTTCTATCAGATAGGATTAAAGTTAGGGGTATGCATGTATGAGGGACCCAGTGGAAAGCTGGAGGACGGACCCGGGTGTGTCACTTAAGGCAGAGTACATAGGATGGGAAGATAAAAGACACATGAGAGGGGTATTCCAGGTTGAATAAAAACCATGAGAAATGGCACCAAATAAATGTTTGATAATATTCTAAGATTACATAACTTGTTTATATTTTTACATATATTTACTGAGAAGCTTTTTCTGATTGTTTTGGTTGGGTCTGGTATTAAGATTCCATAGCCTAGCATTTAGTAATAATGTGGGCTAGGTTGGGAAGATAGTTGGGGTTGGGATGTTGTAGGAGCAAGGAAAAAGTGGGAATTAGGGACCCCTGGGAAGATGGCTCAGTTCATAAGAGTGCACATCTGATACTGACCATTGGCAGTGCACGTGGCTCATGTTAGTAGGGCCACCTCAGTGTGTTCCTGAGCTGTGTCTCTTTGATTTTTCTTTCTTTAAAATGGCACAGTAACAGCAGCATGGAGCCTGTCATGGAAGATAAGGATGGTGATGTACAGCATAAGCCTAGAACAGCGTCACAAACACAGGAAGCGCAGCCTGCTTTCCAGAGCCTCCCACTGGTGTCTACCTCCCAGGAGGATGGAAAAAATTAAAGCCTCTCTAGGTGCAATGTACACATTTGGAAAAACTGATTCTTACACACTCAGCATTTCTACAAAGTGTGGTGTGTATGTGTGTGTCTGTGTCTGTGTGTGTGTGTGTGTGTGTGTGTGTGTGTGTGTGTGTGTGTGTAGAAATGGGGGAGGGGAAGGGGCAGAAGAGGGTGTGATGAGGGAAAGGAAGACACATTACTACATGTTCCAAAGATAAGTGCTGCTCAGCCTTTGTCAGAGAGGCTGCTGTATTTTTGTTATTGTTGTTGGCTTTGTTTTGTTGTTGTTTGTTTTGTTTTTCAAGACAGGGTCTCACTATGCAGCTTTGGCTGTCCTGTAACTCACTTTGCATACTAGACTGGCCTTGAACTGACACAGACCCACCTGTCTTTGCCTCCTGAGTACTAGGGTCAAAGGTATGCATCACTACACCTGGCTAGGTGGCAGTTTTTGAAGTGACTCCTAACGGACAAGAGTTCTGATAACGAGTGACTGTGGAGTGCTCAGACGTAAATGATACATCTGTATCGCCCCCTCCAAGACCTGGGGAGCATTAGTGGAAGAAAAGCCAGAAAGAATATAATAGCTGGAGAGAAGGATGAAGTGTTAGGGAATGCTGTCTTTCAGGGATGACATAGCTGTTGCACTCTTTGTTATGTGCATTTGGGTGTGTATGTGTATACATGCATGCATAGGTGTGCTTACCTGTGCATGTGGATGCACAAGTTGGAGTTCAGTGTTGGCTATTGACCTCTATTGGTCTACTTTGGTTTTGAGATAAGGTCACTCCCTGAACTTGGAGTTCACCACTTCAGGTTCGCTGCCTGGCCAGCAAGCTACAAAGGTCTACCAGTATCTGCTTTGCTGCCACCACTGGAGTTTTAGATGTGTACTATCCTGCCAAGCTTTCGTGTGTGTGTGTGTGTGTGTGTGTGTGTGTGTGTGTCTTGGGGATCTGAAATCAGATCTTCATACTTTCATCGGGAGCTCTTTACCCAGTGAGTCATCTGCTCAGCCCCTATTGCCCTCCTGACCAAAACATCCCAACCTTATCAAACATTTCACAGAATGCCTTGTCTCTTGGATTCCTTTGTGGGCACAGCTGTTAGCAAGGGCTTCTTTTCATTTAATTCTTGATGCCCTCTGGAGCCCAGAGTCAGCTCAACATCTTCAAAGTCAGCTTTGCTGTATGTCAAGTAATTCTTTCCTCATGCAAAATCTTTTCTCCTCAGAAGTCTTAGCCATCTGCTTACAACACCTGTCACCCCATCTAGTTGTCACTGGTGACGAATCTCTTGGCCTTCTCTGTCGTTCACTGAGGCCTTTGGTACCTCGTGGCCGGGAGTGCCTCTTCACACCGATCTGTGCTATTATTGTGGCCAAGAGTTTCTCCTCAAGATCTTTACCTTCTGGCCTAATAGCATCTTCAGACCCATTCCACTTCCTGTGCTCTTGACCTTCCATCCCTTGCCTCTGATCCTTAAAATCACAAACTCCGGCAGAATCTTCTGACTTCAGGCTCTTATACATTTTCATTGCATGCACGACCTCACTGCGGGCGCTGCCTCTCCTTATCTCTGTGGTCTCTTCTCATACTCACTGATGCTCTCCTGGTGGTCAGGCTCAGCACTGCTTCCAAGGTGATGATTTCAAAATTGCCAGTGATTCCTTAGCTCACATCATGTTAATAATTCTAGATTACTTCATGTGTCCCTTTACAAATATGTAAAGGAATGGAGAGGTCAGAAATTGCTCCTCTCAGCAAACACACAAATCTCATTCATGTTTATCGATTCAAATAGTTTTATCAACTTCTTTCTAAAATTAATAGATACACTCAAATACTTTATGAAAATGATTGGAAAGTTTAGGAAAACTGGAGGAAGAACTGGGGTCATCTTCTTGTCATGTGCATGTTGCCATCCTCCTGGACTCTGGCCCCATTTTCTGCCTCTAGACTTTTTCCTAGTAAAGGTCTAAGAATCACATTTTAAAATATGCATCTCTCATTTCTGTCTATTTTTATCCCTCTCCCTCCTTTCCTTCCTCCTCCCTCCATCCCCCCTAGCGTGTTTAGGAATTATCTTCTAAACTGCACTAGCCCTGATCAGATCTCTGCACTAGATCACAGCTTACATCTAAAGAGAGAACCCAGCAGCATCATTTCAGCCCCGAGAAAAGGCTGTTGTATGCCGTCATGACATCTTAGATTTATTTTTTTGCCTAAATTGTTTCATTTACCTAAGATGGAAGAGAAATCCATCTTTGTTATCAGACTTTTATTTATTCAAGACTCTTTTCTTACTTTCACATCCCTACATAAGGTTAAGAAGGCTTAAATTCTGATTTTTTTTTTAACTTAAGAGCTTTAACTTTTAAAATAATATTTAGGGCAAAGACATTAAAAGACATCTCTCTCTCTCTCTCTCTCTCTCTCTCTCTCTCTCTCTCTCTCTCTCTCTCACACACACACACACACACACACACACACACATGCACATGTGCATACGCACAGGCACAGGAACACACAAAAATGCACGCTGTCCTATATCCTCAGAAATGGCAGCCCTGGGCAGGGAGAGCAAAGCCATTTTCTGAGCAGAAGGCAGCAGCCCTGTTGTTGCTAATGGGAGCTGCAGCGTGGGACTGGAAGAGTGTTGTCTTGGGAAGGGTGTGACTGGCTCCTTGTGAGCGAAGGTGGCGCTGTGGAGGAACACCCGACCTTGAGTGGAGAGTTGCATTTGCTTAGGTACCCAAGGATGACTGAGAGGAGAAGCCTAATAGTCTGTCACAATGGCCCCTGAATCAAAGATGAGAGAAGCTTCAAGATTGTTTGAGGATTACTGTTGGTGTCCAAGCCAGTGCGGGGTGGCTCACAAAGTCTTCATGGTGCCACATCCCTCAGATGGGCAAGTTCAGGTGCAGAAACACTAAAGGTTTTCTCGGGGTGACACTAAGGGGCAGCTTGGCAGGGATATGGGCTGAAAGCCACCACAGCCTTTTTTTTTTTATGTGAAGTGCAGCAGGGACCACTGCCTTCCCACATTCAAACCGCTGTATTGAGATACAATTCATATGCTGTTCAATATACCTATTTAAAGAAGATACATTGATAAAATTAACCACTTTGGCCTATTTATGAGATGGGGTTTTATTATGCAGCGCCAACTGGCCTGGAGCTGACTATATGAGCCAGATTGCCCTCAGGTTTACAAGAGTCCTCCTTTGTCTCCTGAGTTGTAGAATTACAGGCAGGCACTCCTATACTTGGCTCAACTTAGCAGTCTTAAGTGTCCAGTTCTGCAGTTAGAACTGTAGCCACCGCCACCACTTCCTGTTTCAAACCCCTTTTAGTACCCTGAACAGAATCCCTGAGCTAGATAAATCCTAGCTCCGCAGTCCTCCCAGTTCCAGCCCCTGATGTCCTCCTGGACTCCTCCACCCTCCAGAATGCCCCAGCCCCTCCAGTCCTCCATTTTCTGGCGTCCCCCAGTGCCTGGGATCCAGGAGCCTTTGGGATTACCAAGACCTTGCAGTCTTCCCACCTCTGGCATTCCCTGTCTTTTAGTATTTCCCCACACACTGGATTAGATCCCCCTTTCTGTAGAAGTCTGTAGTCCCTGGGGGGTTGCAACTGGAAATAACAACAGGGGTGGGTGGGGTGGGGGGGTGGGGGGGGTGGGAAACAGATTAAGCAGGGCTGAGTGAGCCGAGGGAGGATGGGAGCAGGGCTGCCCCTCCTCACTCCTGCCCTGCCCTGTGACCTTGGTCCTGTTGCTTCTATTTTCTTCTCCTATCTCACTCTACCTTGTAGACTTGAGAACCTACCCATGGCTTATTATGAGGACTACAAGAATGACTACACCATACCATACTGATTACAAAATGCTATGCAAACGTCTGCCACTGTAGCTGTTGAAAGGGTTCTTCCATTGAGTGTTGTTTGAGTACAGGAGCAAGATTTTTCTCCCATTTCTAGGTTATTGCGTAATGTAGTCTATCATACCTGTGGACTGTTTTTTTTGTTGTTGTTGTTGTTGTTTTGCTTTATTTTGTTTTTGTTTGTTTGTTTTTGCTTTTGTTTTTTTGCTTTTTTGTTTTTGTTTGTTTTTTGGCTTTTTTTTTTCCTCAGAAGGGATTTAGTTATGTTCAAATGCTCTTCTCTTTCTTTCCTAAATTATTTTTGCATTTGCTTGACAATAAATGGGGATCTGGACCTGATGGGTTTGAGGGATCAGCTTGAAAATTTCCCGGGTTTTCCTATTGTGATTCAGTTAGAGGTATAAGAATTTGAAATGAGGCATGATGTTGACTTCAGTTTAAGATACTTATTTTATCTAAGACACCCTGTGGGAGAACACAGAAAGAAATGGCCTGCTTCCTGATTTAGTTGATGTTCTGTCAACACAGCCTTGGTGGGAGAGAGGGAGTGGCTTTCCTGAGCCCAGGTTGTGTCTCTCATCTTAGGCCTCAGGAATGGAATCTGGAGCCAAGTTTTTAATTACTTACTAATTAAATGCCATTGTGAGTCAGAGCTAAACTTCTGGCACCAACTTGTTTATTTATCTATCTATTTTTAGTTTCTATTCTTTTATCTCTTTATGTTATGTGCATCCTTGTGCGTATTTATACCATGTACGTGTAGAACAAGAGGAGACCAGAGGAGGGTGTCAGATTTCTGGAGCTCAAGTCAAAGATGCTTTTAAGCCCCCAGCGTAGATGCTGGCGACAAAACCTGGGTATTCTGCAAAAAAGCAGCAAGGGCTCCTAACTACTAAGTCATTTCTCCAGCCCCAGATTGTTTATTTTAAAAAGGCTAAAATGTGTTTATTTTACTTTGGCTGCTTAATGAAAATGGTGAATGAATCATTTGATTCCAGGAAAATTGCTGCTTAATAAACCGCGGCGGGTGAGTATTCTTATAACAGAGTAGCTAAGGGGCTCACAGAGGCTTAGAAAAAGGTAGGTGCCATAGGTTCAAATTCTTTATAGTCACCTTGCATCTGATTCACTTTTTGGGCCCCTATAAAATTAAAATGTTCATAGTACTTTCGTGTTGTAATAAATATGAGATGACTCAACATGTGATGGAGCCATCCTTGTGCTCCACTGTCCCTTCTGTGCACTGAGCCTATTCTGTCTCAAAGAGGCCTTGAAGGGCACTCAGGCATCCCAGAGTCATGTCGCTGCCCCCCTCCTGCATGAGTATAACTTCTGAAGACCCAAGCCACATCACACATACATGCAGAAACTTCACTGTAGGCCCTCAATAGCTCTTGAGTTTTCCTTCCCAACCGTGCCAAAAGTAAAAGATTGCTGTTACTTTTGTGTGTCCTGGGTATTCTGTGATAGCTCATCAGACTTATAGCTCATGAATTTGCCTTTTTATTTTTTATTTTTTTAAACCTTGGCCTTGTCGGTTGTTACCGTGATCTGCAGTGGAGTTTAGACACAGATGGGCTCAGGGAGGCTGGGGTGCAGCCTGAGACCCAGACTGGAGAATCACTCTTTCCCATAGGTGTTTCTCTCCTCATGAGCATGGACATTCTTAAAGGTCAGCAGTGCCGGCGTGGGTGGAATGTCGTGGGGGGATGCTCTCATGCTTTCCCAGTTTTTGGTGGAAACTGGTGTGCTGCAATTCCCAATGACGAAAACAAAAATGTTACTTTATGGCAGTGTTTGATTCTGAAATTGAGCCCAGCAGGATAAAAAAAAACAACAACAAACATGTCACCCCAAATTTCCAAGTATCTGTTATAGCTAAATATGGAAAATGCTTTTAAAATATTAGCAGCCCAGCAATCTCACACACACTGATGTAAGAGGACTTGTTTGTCAGTCAAGGGAAGACCAAAATGTCCCTTGGAGTTTAAATCTGAAGCTAATTGATCTAGCTGGCAACATCTTTGTTTGACACATATGGTAGAACTTGAAGCAAAACCCCATTTCCCTAGGCAGCAGAGAAATTGAGAGGGTTATAGTAGGAAGCCAGCTCCTGATGCCAGGCTAGAGCACTGAGGGCTGGGGAGCTTGACGTCACAGGAGGTTTCGTTGCCTCTCTGGGGTTTGGAAGTTTGAGACCTGGGTCCTAGTACAGCCAGGCCCTCCTGGTAAGGGTTCTCATCCTGGCTTTTTGGCAATTGTCCAACTCAGCCTCAAATAGAACGGGAATAAGACTAAGAGTGTTAGCACACATAGTGACACCCCTATTCTTTCGCTTTCATGTAGCCCTACTTGCCTTCATCCCTAGGCATCGCTATGCAGCGGGTGGGGCCTGAGCCTTACCATGTGAACTTGTGAGAAACAGTGCCCTCCACAGCAGTGAGCTATGGTCCTTGTAAAAATAATTCCCTTCCCTCTCCTTCCCCTTCCGTATCTCTTTATTACTCATCCTTCTCTGCCCCTCCCCTTTCTCCCAGCTCTTCCTCATCATCCCCTTGAAGAACAGGCATCTGTGAGTTCAGTTGTATCAGTGAATAAATACAGTTTGGTCAGCTGGAAATATCCCAAGGAAAAGCAGAACCATGTTGGAAGATATAAAATGCTTCTGTAGGAGGGCCCACCACCCAGTGCAGAATTGAGTGGCCTGTGTCTATATCCTCACATCTGGGCCTGCTCTGACCTATGTGACCTTTCACAATTGCCTGTGCCTTTAGTCCTTAATCCATTAAGTGAAATGGCTCTAACCTTTACCATGTAGAGCTGTGAGTGTTGAGTGAATTCCTTCACATGAATTTTCCAAAGGTTTGCCTGGTGCATAAGGGGACCCATCTGACTGATCCTCTTGGGCTCTCTCATGGAAGTCAATTGGGCTGGAGCTTTCCCCGCATTTCTGTTCATCGTAAATAAAGCATTTCTTTGTAAAAAGGATACATTTTTCTACACACACACACACACACACACACAGATACATACACACCAACCACTACATACATATACTCATAAACAAGTACACAAACCAACGAGCAAACACAAAAACACATAGAACTCTATATATACACATACATTTATATACACAAGCAAATGCATGGATGCACATATACAAACACAAACACAGATATACATACAATCACAAAAACATACATACAAACATAGACACACACACACACACACACACACACAGAGAGAGAGAGAGAGAGAGAGAGAGAGAGAGAGAGAGAGAGAGAGAGAGAGGGCATTTGTTTATTGTCCTAGATTCTGTAAGCATTTGATTGATTGTTTTCCCTTTGATTTGGGAAGAAACTATAATTACAGGCAAATGGAACATGATATAAAGTGCTAATTTTGGAATAAGAAAACTTGACCTTTGAGTCTGCTTCCAACACACTGATGAAAGTGATTGTCTCTGTGCCAGTGAGACCGCCATCCTCACTGCCTCCCTCCCTCCTTCCCTCTCTCCCTCCCTCCTTCCCATCCTCCCTCCCTCCCTCCCTCCCTCCCTCAGTGGTGCCATTGGTCATATCCAAGGCTTCATTCTATCTTCTCACATAAGACAATATAAAACAGCTCACATTTTGTCTTCCTCCCTAGATTTTAAAAACTAAGTCTAAAATATGTTTTTTTCAAAGCTAGTTTTAGGCTTACATTAAAGTGAAGGCATAGACATGGCACCCATATTTCTGCACACATTAGCATCTCCAGCAGATGGTACATTAGCTGCAGTCGGTGAGTGTACTGTTGATGTATCATAATCACCTAAAGGCCTAGTTCATATCAGGACTCTTTCTTGTTGGGAATTCTATTCATTTGGATGACTGACGCTGACAGGCAGCTGTCATCTCACCAGCGCCTTACAGAGTATTTGCTGTGCTCTCAGCCATCGCTGGAGTTTTAGAGTTTCAATTTCGAGATTGCATAAACTTTAACTTCAAAAAGCTATAAATATGGCACATACAGAAAGGAAAATATAGCTGGTTCTAAAATACCAACCAGCTGGCCACCACTGCTGTGTTCTCATTGTCTGGCTTGCTGAGCAGCCGGGGGAGGGGGGCAGCCTGGTAAAATTGCCCTGTGGGTTATCTTACCAGTCCACAGAGAGAGATTGTCTGGACCTGCTTTTGTGTGAATATGGGTTATCTTGTCTTAACTGGGGAGATGACAATGCACTTTACAGCAGACCAGAGTGAGGGCTCTGGTCATCTGGATGGTGACTTTCAGGATTGTTGTCTTGGAAGGACACTTAGGATGTCCACATGCTCCTCCTGGGAGGAGAGAAAGTGGCCTAGGAGCTGCCCTTGACCAAACCCTAACAGAAAAACCAAGAAGTGTGCCAGGGTGGCTCAGTGCTCTAACGCGTGCCACATGTGCCGAAGCTGAAACTTAAACAGATGTCCTCTGTGACCCAGATGGAAAGTTCTGGTTTAGTCCCCAGCACTGAAGACATTTTAACAAATCAAGAACAAAATGCAGGTTCTGACCAGCAGGCCTATGCCCTGATTAATTGCCCAGAGCAGAAGATGGGTATGTGTGCTTCTCGACGTCATGTGGACCATGCCTAAAATTCCAGGGATTGATTCTACATGTGGTACTGAAGTCAGTCCCGGGAGGACTCAGAAGAAACAAGAAGATGCCAACAGTCCTTGGTCAGAACATGATTCAAACCACCAGGGGCGTGGTCTTTCATCCTTTGTTCCTTCCTTTGCCTGTCCACCCCTCCCCCATCTTTTGGTCCAGCTCTCTCTGAGTTGTTTTTCCTTGCCCAGGAAAGCCTTACACAATGAATCTTGATAGATCACATTTTATTAAGGCGAATCCTTGTACCCACTTCTGTGAGCTGCCTAGACCCCCACACCACAAGCTAATTTTCATTTGCACTCTAACTTAATGACAGTGATCCCAATTTGGGTCGGTCTGGGTTGGCTCCGAAGTGCTGTAGATGGAGGCTGGCAGTGTGTGAAGACCCATTATGTCACATCAGGTTTCATTTGAAAGTCTATAAGTATACATTTAAAAAAAAATGAAAACAAACCACTTCACTGTCCTAGGGACATAAATCATGTGTTTTCATTACCTCAAAAGACCAAGAGAAGATGAACTCTAATATTTCAAAGACGACAAGCAATTTATATGAATGAATCACAATCCGAGCCCCATTCTACTGGAGCCAAAAATACAAAAATAGACTGCAGCAAGATTCCAGATGTTCCTCTAACAACAGTGAGTAATCTTATAAATACCTGGGCATTTTGCTAATTTCCAGTTCCCTGGAGGCTTGGAAAGTTGCAGGTAAACGGGAGCGGAGGTTATAAGGCGATACAGGTTCAAAGTGACAGCAGGATACACCTCCCAGTTTGGGAGCCTTGGGACCCTAGAGCCTAAAGGGCAAAATTATTAGCGTTTGATTTAAAAGAGCCAAGAAACCTGGGGTACCGAGGGGTGGCATGGCAGTGTCAGTGGAGAGAGTGATACCAGAACAGATGTCATGGGCAGTGGACGCAGTTTTGGAGATCTGTCTGTTCCTGTGCATGTCACAGGGACAACAGGATTGAAATTCAAGCAAGAGTTAGAACCCCCAGTGGAGATGTCCTTTGGAGTTGAATTTCCTGTATCCAAATCCAGGTTTTACTCCCAAGTGATTTTGTGCTTTGGCTAAGCGCTGTAATAAACACCCACCGAGCCTCAGTTTACTTACCACAACATGTCGTACCTACTTGCTAGAGTGGTCAAATAAATAAGTGGGGTATTGAGCTGCCTCACGTGGGGTGCCGAGGATTGACGTCTTCTATGTACAAACAGCAGACATTGCTGTTCATCAGCTGTGGGGCTGGTCCTAGTTTCAGCAGGCATGTGCTGTGTAGCTCACCTCACGGTCCCTCTGCATCTCATCAGGAGTCGGGTTATCCATGGTTCTCACAGCATCTGCATAAGGATGATTCAGCCCCTTTAGCTGGGGCCTGCATTTGAGTGTGTTCAAAACCCTCTGAGGTTCCCGCTCAGACGTAGCCTTTCCTGGCTTCCTGGCTTTGGGGTGAGCATTCCTTTGAGAGAGACCAACACTCCAGAGTCTTTTTCTTATTCCCAGGCAAAATGTTTCCTGCCTTGACAAGCTCAGATGCCACTTCCCATCCCAGTAAGAAGCCTTCCTGTTGGCTGTTTGAGGTCCCAAGCAGTCTCTTTCTGAATGGTGGCTCTCTCTTTTAGCCAGTATCTTTATGGGTTTTGTTTTCTTCTGTTTTTTTTTTTTTAAACTATACATTACCTTTTATAGCCCTTCCCCTGTGGATAAAATGCAGAGTTTGTCCTAGGCTCACTTTTTAAAATCTCAGTTGGGTGTGTGTTGGGTGTGTGTGTGTGTGTGGTGGTGGTGGGGGGACTTTAAAAGTTTCAGCTATTTCTGGAGGGTTTTTTTAAAATCTGTGTATCCCACCTCTTTGAAGATGTTAATTCTGTTTTGATTCTCTCTTTAATCAGATTTTCTTTCTGAAGCGCTCTTGAGTCTTATTGAAACTGTGCACTGCTATGCCTTTCCCTGAGGAAGGAGAGAGGCAGTCTTTATCTGGCAAAGCTGTCACTCTTCCACCTCCACCCCTCCCCCAACCCTGACACTGCAGAACTGCCACCTCCTCTCTTTCAGGGACTCAGAGGTTGACCCTGGTTCATTTTCTTCTCCTTCTCCTCCACCTGTACTGCAGTGTGCCTCCTACACATGGTGCTTGCATTAAAGCCGAATGACAAAGATAAGGTTATGGCAGTTTGATTTCCTAGGGGTTTTTCAGCTTTATTTTGGTGCTGTCTCTCTAGGCTGATATCATGGAATTTTTAGAAATGTAAGAGCCAAAATTAGAGGCATGAGCTACAAACCAAGCCTATCGCAAGGCAGCTGGGATGCTAGGCCAGTGACTTATAGAGAGCAAGGGTTTGAGTAAAACTCCATGAGAAATGCTCAAGAGGGTTTTGTAGCCACCCACTTTCTTTGTTGTTTTGAAAATGCCTTTGTTCAAGCAAGGCCTTAAACACCTTTGAAGTAAGGAGATAGTTTGGTCAATTTGAACCAAAGTAAGCATGCCATAGCCCAAAACAAATCAAACAAAGAAGCAAACAAACCTAACCAAACAAACAAAAAAACCCAAACAAACAAAAAACAAAAACAAACAAACAAAAAACCCTTCAAATCCAGATGAAGTGGCGGCCTCCAGCAGTCACACAGTGGCCTGAGGAAAATGAGCCAGGACTCTCCCTTGGAAGGCATCAACAGCATCCATGACAGGCAAGCATTCACTGCAGTAGGCAGCCTCGTTGTCAGCTGTGGCCATGGGTGAAGATTGAATCACCTCGAAGGCAGGTCCTGACTAGTTTCTCATCTTGAAGAATGGTTGGGCATCCTGGCAGAGTGAGATGGACTCAGGGTGGCTGTGGCTGTGAGCAAAATACCAACGTGATCTAGCCCTCAGCTTGGTCTGCTCCAATCAATTCTCTTTCCTACAGCTGGAGTGATATTTTACAAACAGAAATTGGACTGTGTCACTGCCCTGATTAAAGTCCGAGCTCCTTCATGTGGCCTGAGAGGTCTAGTGGGAAATTGTCTGAGCTTTTATTTCATTCCAGCCCCCTTCCCAACAGGCAAAGCTTCCTGTAACAATCTTCTTGAACACCCTTTGCCATGCGCATTTCTCTCCTCTCTGTTTCACTTCCTCATCAAGTGTCAGGTGAAACAGTACCTCCACAGGGCGTCTTTCTGCACAGAGCCTCCTTCTGTGGCCCTCTCAGAGCATATAAAGTACTGTGTTAAAAATCTTCTTATCTTTGGCAAAAATTATTAAAGGTGCCATAGGCCGTTAGGTCCAAGGTAGCAATTTGCTCATTACTCTACAGCCAGGCTCAGTAAAGACTAATTCATGTTTTCTTTTTAACTGTTTAAATTCTTGTTTTAAGTTGTGGGTTGGGGCATGTGTACACATGAGGGAAGCTGCCTGTGGAGGGCCGGAAGAGGGCATAGAATCCATAGAAGCCGTAGCTTCAGCAGTGATAAGCCACCACATTTGTGTGCCAGACACTGAACTCTGGTCCTCTGTGAGAGAGTTATGTTTCCTTAACCTTTGAGCCATTATCTTCAGCTCCCAAAGTTGTAGCTCAGACTGCCTTCCAACTCATGACCAGGCTGCCTTCGCCTGCCTGTTCAGCATGTACAGCCACCATGCACCACCACACTGGCTAATTAGGGTTCTTAAAGCTTATGGTTCAATGAGTCTCTCCCTTTCCAACTCCACAGAGACTTAAAAGGTTTCTTCTGTGGTTTCCCCTCTGGATACCCAGCCCATTCCTTACCTAATACAGCCATGTTCGTCTTTTAAGATCTGCTTTCACAAGCTCATTCCTTGAGATAACTCTTTGTCCTACTTGGAAAAGGTTCCCGGATATTGTTATAGGGAGGGCATATGTCTGCATCATGCAAATGCTTTCACAATGCCTGTCTGATGGCCTGCTTGTAACTCAGGGTCTGTGCTGGAAGAACATCTGTGTATATTTTCCATGGTTTCTCAAGAGATGTAGAGGTAGCTAGTGGCTTATTATATCTTTCTACCCCCATGGATACTCTTACACTCAGATTTCATGTGCAGTCATGTTGCCATACTTAAATAAGACGAAGATAGGCAAGTGTGATCCTGCCATGTCTAGAAATGTGAAAACTTTTATGAACAATGCTACCACCACAACCTTTCTTTCTTTCTTTTTTTTTCTTCAAGATAAGGTTTCTCTGTGTAATGGCCCTGGCTGTCCTGAGCTCACACTATAGACTAGACTGGCCTTGAACTCACAGTCACAGAGATCTGCCTGCCTCTTCCTCCCTAGCGCTGGGATTAAAGGCGTGCAGCACCACATCGGACCACAATCTTTCTTAATACCTGGCTTCTCTTATGTTTACAGCCTTTCACTTCCAGCAATTTCTCTACCACCCGTCTATGGTTGTACTAAAGGCTTATCTTGAACAATAACTAAGCTGCTTTCTGTGCTGGCTGGTTTTATGTCACCTTGACACAAGCTATAGTCATCTAAGAGGAAGGAGCCTCAGTTGAGAAAAATGCCTCCTCAGGAGCCATCTGTAGGGCATTTCCTTAATTGGTGATAGGTGGGAGAGGGTCTATCCCATTGTGGGTGGTACCTTCCCTGGGCTGGTGGTTCTGGGTTCTATAAGAAGCAGGCTGAACAAGGCACAAGGAGCAAGCCAGTAAGCAGAATCCCTCCATAGCCTCTGCAACAGCTCGTGCTTCAAAGTTCTGGCCCTGTTTCAGTCCCTGTCCTGGCTTTCTTTGGTGATGAACAGTGATGTGGAACTAAGCATGCTGTTTGATCATAATAATAGTAGTCTCTCTGTCTCTTTGTCTCTCTCTCTCTCTCTCTCTCTCTCTCTCTCTCTCTCTCTCTCTGTCTCTCTCTCCCCTAGTTGTCTGTACATAAAAGAGGTATGGTGTTGGTGCTATGTTTCTTGTCCTTTATCAGAATTTCTGTCACAAGTGGTTATTCTCTGGGACATTCCCTTGGGACACAGATGGGCACAGAGGACTTTGTTAGCTGCTTGATTCTTTCATTCATTTTTGGTACTTTGTTCTCATACCAAGGTTATGGGAGTCTTGTTAACTGTGGGTCTCTCTTAAGACCTTGATTATCCAACAATAACTTATTTATAGCTTGACAGCTCCTTAGGACTGAAAAGAGTCTAATTTTATTTCACTGTATTTTATTGGGAAATAAATCACACCACTAAAAAAAATAAACAGATAAATTAGTTTTCTAGTCACTTGGTGTAGCCTTTTTTTTTTTTTCTGGTTTCTGTAAATTAAGATACTGGGATATCAGTAATTATTGAGGAAAAAAACCCTGAATTTGACTATTTCCAACTTGAAGGTCCTTTCAGCTGACATCATAGCTAATAAGACACTTATGCATTCAAATCCCATGTGAAGCATGTTAAGTGAGGGTGACTCTGACAGATAATTTAACTTCTCTGAACCTCTGTTCTCTAGACTTTAAAATAAAGGTGATGTATACACTTTGATAGTGGAATTACATTTGAATCAAGCTAGTTAAAGCCTTGGAAGGTACAAAGCATTAAGTTCAGAACTGCTGATGCAGGTATAAAGGTTCAAAGTATCAAATGTGAGTCTCAATTAGTAACTATCAGACTCTGAACAAGACTTTACTTTTTTTTTTTTTTTGGTCTTGGATTTTGGCACTGTTTTAACAACCCCATCAACAGTTATGTAACAGTAGTTTGAACAAAATGAACATAAATCAATTTTTGAGAATGTACCCTCCAGAAAAGACTGAACCCTATATTTACAGGTGTGAGGTATTTTAATTTTCATCAGGAACTACTCATAGAAAACAGGTGATGCTCTGACCTCCTTCCCAAAGAGAACTTTGTTTTCTGTTGAGTTGACCCATTATCTTATTGCCTAGGGCCATGTCCCCAGGTGAAAGCACGCAAGTGCTGATTTTTGCATCTGAAAGCAGCCTCTGTCTTAACTCTCCAGTACAGGGTGGAGGAAATCCCTGCAGCATCATTTGGTAACAGATGGATTAAAGCGTGTCTCAGTAAGACACATAAGCAGAGAGGCACTGGACCCATTGATCTCTCGGATGAAAGCCACACTATGTCCCATGGATGCCCAATACATATTAATAGGCCTCAGTTTGGTAGATACAGAACTCCTCTATTTGGGGCATTTACATAGAGTTTCTTCCTTGGTGAGAAGTTAACAATTGATGTCCTCTTCACCCTTCTTGGATTCTCCACTGTGAGACCTCCCTGGGTGTCTTTCTAGAAGAATACTTTCAGCTCAGAATGAGGGCCGGTACAGCAGCTGTTTTGCATCCAACTGTTTGACTTTCGTGCATCTTGCTTTTACCCTCTTCCCTCCTCCCCCCCCCCCCCACCTGCCGACATCAGTGGGCATTCACCTTTCACAGTTTAACTACAGGGCAATTAGACTCTGACCCAGTTGCTCCACTAACCATAATTCTGTTTCCTCTCTTTTAGATATTGATGAGTGTGCGGCTAAGATGCACTACTGTCATGCCAACACAGTGTGTGTCAACCTGCCGGGGTTATATCGCTGTGACTGCGTCCCAGGATACATCCGTGTGGATGACTTCTCTTGTACGGGTGAGGATTAAGACTCAGAGCTGCACTGCTGAGTCATTCTTGCTCTGCGCCATCCCCTGGTCATCACTGTTATATTGAGCATTAAGACTCAGAGCTGCACTGCTGAGTCATTCTTGCTCTGCGCCATCCCCGTGGCATCACTGTTATAGTCTCATGCATAGAGCCCGGCAATTTACCTACAACATTTTGTGCCTGTCTTACTTCAATATTTTCTGTTGAGAAAAGAATAATAATGGAAACAATTTTATCTGCATAATTGGTTTCCACAGCCAGTATTTCTGCCTGTGTGTGTGTGTGTGAACATACGTGCATGGGTATGTGAGTTGAAATTGAGGTCCCAGTTGCCCATGGTAACTCTGAAGGACCAAGAGATAGTAGCTCTAAAAATAGAAAGTGTCACACTATTCTCTTGTCATCATGATGAAATGGGCACTTTTTGCATATAAGAAAATGTAAAGAAAGATACTCATTAGATTGAGAAGGGTGGCAAATGGTCAGAGATTGGGCATTTGGGGGCCAGTCGGGACTATTTGGCGAATGTTTACGTATTGTCAATTTCTCATCTCCTCTCTTTGTGCTCAACACTAGCCTGCAGCTCCACGAGTTTGGGGTCTCTATCTGTAGATGATCAGCACTGACTTTTCGTGTACCTGTTGTATTCTCTCTCTCTCTCTCTCTCTCTCTCTCTCTCTCTCTCTGTGTGTGTGTGTGTGTGTGTTTGTGCATGTGTACACCTTCATCAACTTTATGACTATAACATTATCTTGGCTACAGCATGTTTTAGTTTCTGTGCCCAGGTCTTATCTTTCTCCTAGAATTCTGAATCATACATTCTGTCTGGCATGCAAGTCTCCAAGAATTCAGGTCCTACATAACATATATACAGCAGAGCTCTTAATTTCCTTCCATTTTTGAACATTTTTTTTAATGTTCAATTTTAATTGACAATCACTGTATCATCTGCTCAGTTTTTACAGGTAAGCATTTGAGGGTTGGGCCTGATTCTTTTTCCTCCCTGGGAGCGGTGGTCTTTACTTCTAGTCTTGTCACTAGAAGCTTAGTGACAAACTTGTTGCTGACTCAGTCTTAACCCACTCCCACTGTCCTAAGTCTGTTCCTTTCCGTACATAGCTTTACCATGAGAGTGGAATTATAATACTTGTCTATTCCAACATAATCCATTCTTCATATAGCAGCCAGAACACCTTTTTATATGATTTATTTGTATTTGTGTGTTGTTATTGTTGTTGTTGTTGTGTGTGTGTGTGTGTGTGTGTGTGTGTGTGTTTCAGATACCTAATTTCCAGATGACAATTTACTAGAGAAATTGCCAGGGTTAAAAAGCATCTGTTGCTATCCTAAGAGTCTTGTGTATCATTTTTTTGTGTTGACATTCTTTGTTTCCTAAATCACTGTTGTCTCCATGCCCGATCAGTTATCTACCGTTGCTCCTCACTGTTGGGTTTTGAGCATGCCAAAGTCCCATATGCTTATGTTCCTCTTCTGTGTATTCCATGTAGAACTCATCAGCCATCGCTTGTTAGGTATTTGTTTCAGATCAAACAGAGACATCAGTAGGCGCACACAAAAGTTTAAAGCAACCAATAATTAGTTGAAAAAATATATATATACACAAATAATACATATACACTTTATACATATTGCCACCAGTGTTGGGAAACACAATTACCTAGATAAAGGGGAAATGACCCATGTGCCCACAGAGTTGGTGGCTAATGAGGGCCCAACTTCACATTGAAAACATTTTTATTTACTTGCCACCAGAAATAAACCAACCAGTTTTTGGTGCCTAGGAGGAAGTAGATAATTACTGGATGTTATACTCTCTGTGGTCTTTACTCCTTAAAAAAATAGAAGGACGCTATACCTCCTGTCCAAATGTCTTATCCTAGCAGTCCTTTCAGAAGCCTGCACTTGGAACAGGAGATGCCAAATTGGTCCTCGAGAAGAGCTGTCAAACAGTAAACAGATACACAAACAGAATCCATTCATTTTTACTTGTTTTTTTTTTTTTATTGTTAAATTTTGAAAAACAAATGGACCTTGGGCTGTTAGTACAGTGCTTCCCTGACATGCATAAACAGCAGGGTTCTCTCTCCAGCACTGTATAAAACCAGGTATGCTGGCACATGTTTCTAATTTTAGCACTCCGGAGGTGGAGGCAGGAGGATTGAAGTTGAAGGTCATCTTTGACTAACTACGTAGTGTGTTTGAGGTCAGACTGGGCTAACCCTGCCTACACACACACACACACACACACACACATACACACACACCTACTACGGGGCAACAATATTCTCAAGTCAGCTAGAACTTTCAAGTGTAATTCATTCATTACTTTTGGAGACTCAGGGCTGTCTCACACAACTGTGTATTATACTGAAGAAGTCCCTGGGACATTTGAAGAGGAACTCTACCACAGTTGGCCTTTGACACTGGGATAGGGGTTTCTTGAAAGTGGTGTCCGTCTGGAGCATTCCCTCTCCAGCCTGAGGTTCTTTAGCGGCTTCCTTACGATTTTTTGAAAGGGCAAAAAAGCCAGTATACAGCTTCGTGTGTTGAGGAGAGGTGTTTCTTTTCTGCATCCTCTTTTTAATTTTTGCAGTGGTTGACAGGCTTGATTTACTGGCTTCTGACTTTTCCTTTATCCCCAGCTAAACTCCTCATGCTGTGGCTGTTTGCTAAGATGTTATCATTAGCGATGCAGGCAGGTTTAAAGAGATTCTGGTGATTTACAGCAAACGCAGGTAATGACAGTAGGAGAGGTGCATGACAGTAATGGGTAAGCATTCATTTTCATGCCGCCAAAAACTTCCCATGAAGGCAGGATATAAAGAGAAAAGTAGAGATAACAAATACAACCTGTGATTTCTATTACCTCATGGAAAAGGTTTTTTTTTTATTTTCTTAATATTGGTGTGGAAGAAACCTTGAAGGAAGCACATGTTTGAAATACTCAGATAAAGCTTAAAGGGTTAGATATGAAAGTCCACAAACCTAATGGTTTGAATTAAGTGCCTTATAATGAAGAGAGGTTAGGGGAGTCCTGAAAGCCTTGCAAGAAACGTTAGGTGGTAGGAATGTTGGGGTTGCTTTCTAGAATATGCTTTCAGCACAAGGTTGATGATATACACTTAATTTCCAAATGTCAGATGGTTGGCATTTTCCCATTTAGTACTGCATGCCATGAGAAGTGGAAAGGACATTCCTCAACTTGATAGGAAGGCGCTATGAGTTATCCTTACCGCTCAAGTACAGCCCACGTGTTTGCTTCAGGATGCTTGCAGTTTGTATTTTGAGCTGTTGGGGGGGGGGGGAGACAGGTTACTGGAGTAATTACTTGTTTGGGGGCTTCAGAAGCGGTGATAAAATTGTGGGAATGAAGTGTGTCAGAAGCCTATGGGCTAGCTTTAGTGTAGAAAAGCCTATCACTAATTAAATCCAATAGATTATTAAAAAAAAAAAAAAAGAAGACATGACATGAACGAGAAAGGATTTGGGAGGACTGGAAGGGAGAGTGGATATAATAAAAAATATATTGCAAACATGTATGAAAGTTTGAATTAGTAAATATTTAAAACTAAAATTCCAATACCAACTACTTTAAAGACTATAGAATATGTTCGTTAAAGATATGAAGAGGGGGCTGGAGAGATGGCTCAGAGTCTAAGGATACTACCTGCACTTCCAGAGGGCCTGAGTTGAATTCCCAGCCTTTCTTCTCAAAGGACGCCAAATCATGATTGAGGTTTTTGCCAGCCTGGTGGCACATGCCTTTAATCCCAGCACTCGGGAGGCATATGCAGACAGATCTCTCTGTGAGTGCAAGGCCAGCCTGTTCTACGAAGTGTGTGTCCAAGACAGCCAAGGCTACACAGTGAAACCCTGTCTCAAAAAACAACAAAGAAAAACAAACAAACAAAACTAAACTAAAAGGTATGAGGAATAATTTGTCAATATATTGAATAAAAAAAAGTATAGTGACAATTTTGAAATTTTTATTTAAAAACTATATAAATATTATAAGACTATGTTTTCGTTTTCATTCCACGTGTGGGGATATGGTTGCTTCAGATTGTCCACAGCAGCTGACTACAATTTGCCTTGTGCTCTACCAGGGGCATGACTTGCCAGCTGCAGATAGTCTGTGAGTGTGTGACATTTAAAATTCTGGGGACTTCTCAGAGGGTATATAAATGCTAGGGCCCCAAGAAGGAAGGTCAGCTCCTTGTGGTTGCTTTTGGTTGGTTGTTGGTTGTTGGTTGTTGATTGCTGTTGGCCATGGTTTAAGCAAGTGTGTACAAAGAAGAAACAACAATACCAAGAAACTAGATTTCCTCGGGCTGGGTGTGGTGGCACACACCTTTAATCCCAGCACTTGGAAGGTAGAGGCAGGCAGATCACTGTGAGTTCGAGGCCAGCGTGGTCCCGGTCCACAGTAGTCCAGGACAGGCAAGGCTACACAGAGAAACTCAGTCTTGAAAAACCAAAAAGAAAGAAAGAAAGAAAGAAAGAAGCCGGGTGTGGTGGCGCACGCCTTTAATCCCAGCACTTGGGAGGCAGAGGCAGGCGGATCGCTGTGAGTTCGAGGCCAGCCTGGTCTACAAAGTGAGTCCAGGATGGCCAAGGCTACACAGAGAAACCCTGTCTCGAAAAACCAAAAAAAAAAAAAAAAAAAAAGAAAGAAAGAAAGAAAGAAAGAAAGAAAGAAAGAAATTAGATCTCCTGACCAGGCATATCAAATTTGCCCCCAAGGAATCAGATGTTGCCCCTAATCAGTGGGAAGTAGTCTAATGATAAGATAGTCCCACTTCCGCCCTTGGCTTTATTCAGGGATCTCTTTCCTTTCCTCTTTTCCTTTTTTCTCTTATATCTAGTGTAAGGGGTTGAAAATGTGGAGAAGCCTAGAAGAATAAGGAACCTACAAAGTAGCAATACCCACTACAGGAACCGGCACAGCAAGGCACACATCTCTGGATATCTAACTGCCCACCTAGAAGGTCTGCTTATCTTAAAGAGATATTTGCCTTTTATTTTGACTTGTTGGTCTGATTTTTGCCTCTCATTTTCCTTCCTTTATTTAAATAGACAAGGGGATTCGATTGTCCAATAACCCTCCCAAAGCAGGAAAGTGACGGTACCCTACTAAGTAGCAGTCCAAAATCCTAACTGGTTAGGGCAGAGATTGCCAGTCTTCACCTCAGGTAGATACATGCGAAACATCCTTAAAAGACAGTTAGTGTTCTCCTTTGAAATTTTGATTTCTTTGGGGATCAAGGGTGTGAATGAACCTTTTCCCTTTTGGGCAAACATCTATGTGTGCAGTCAAGGTTGGGAGTCCCTGCTTCGGCAGGGAACAGAGGAAGCTGGCATGTGGAGAGAGAAAGAAGTAAGAAGGATAGATAATTGTGATTTACACTGTAGTTAAAAAAAAAAAAGTTATCTTAAAATAGTGATGTCAGACATGGAGTTGGGAAGGTAGTAAAATCTGAAACTCAAAACAGTTTTTAGAGGAAGGCCTTGCCTTCAAGGCTGTACTTTGAAATGAATAAGACACAGGAAAGAAAAGAGCCATGTGCTATCCTGGGAGGGGGGGACAGGTCCAGCATCTTAAGGCGTGTCCTGGATGTCCTGATAGAACAAGCTGGGTGCCTCCATAGTGACTACTGTGCTGTATGTGTCAGACTGAATGTTCTATGACAACACCTTGGGTATTTGAAGTCTTGTAGAGCTGACATGACCCAAAAGAAGTGCAGAGTGTCCACGATGCCCAGGGAATTGCCATAGAAGACTCGGGGATTTTTAAATATTATAGAACTCTGCATTATTGCACACCTTTAGACTGGGAATCTCCATTTATCACAAGTGAACAAAGTCAATATCAGAAAAGACGCAAAGAACATCACAGTCTCTCTTACGAGGGACTGTGTGGAGGAGAAAATTATTGCACAGTCTAGAAATTAGGCTATTTTAGTTTTCCATATGTAATACTGGAAAATTCAGTGTTAATATCATGCTGAGATTAATTCAGTCTGAAAAAAAATGCATGTCAGAGAGGCCATCAGAGAGTGTTTAGCTGCAATTCTTACACTGGAAGTCATTTTGAAGGACGTGGCCACTGTTGGGCTTCTTTGTTGCTTTAAGTGGAGTTCTTTTTCACTCCAGTCTGTGTTATGAAGGAGCCGAATCACGTGGGCCACTGTAGAGCAACCAGGACAAATGATGGAGCTCACCCCTGGGGCGTTTGTGCACAAACCTATTAAGTACGGTGCTGCCCTTGACCCAAATTCATCATAAAGGCTTGTGAATATTTCTGTCCTGCTATTGTTGGAGTTGTTCTTTTCAAACTGACAATTAAGCTTCACATAAAGGGGTTTGATTAAGGGTGCTCCAGCACTTAAGGACTGTATAGGCTGGGTTGTAGACCCACCACATCTGCAGCTAGGTCATGCAACGAGTAGGTGTTTCTCTCTAACCACCTAACTTTTCAGCTTATATTCTTTATTTCCATCCTAAGTATGTATGTATGTATGTATAGATACACACACACACACACACACACACACACACACACACACACATATATATATATATATATACATATATATATATATACACACACACACAGTGTGTGCATGTATTATCACATGTATATGTGTGTGTTTGAATTATCTGTCTATGGGAGGGGAGAGAGAGAGAGAGAGAGAGAGAGAGAGAGAGAGAGAGAGAGAGAGAGAGAGAGAGAGAGAATAGAGAATATGAATTAATGTGTATTCAGGCAATTTTAACTGAATAAATCAAAAGAAAAAGACAACCGAAACCACATCCCGTGTCTCGGGAGGCAAGCTCACTCACACGTGGCTTCACCATCAATTCAGCTGTTTCGTTTCATCTTCACTATACAAATTCTTCCCGATTTTTGTTCTGCTTCTGCATTGTGATAGTTTGGAACTTGATCACGTTCTTCTTGTAGTCTCAGCAGTAACAGAACTTTTCTAAGCACAAGAGCTGAACTCAACCATGCCCCAAACTCACAAAGGAAAGAACAATCCCTTCCTTCCTGCCCCTCCTTTGGGCTCAGAATGTCTTTATCTGAAGCACTACCCCAGTAGATTTACTTCAGGGCCCTACTTACAAAAAAAACCAGTTTGGTGCACCAGTTTATAAAATATATCTTGAGGAGGTGGAGAGAGTTGCCTTGAATGAGGATTTATCATCTTGTGCCTAGGGCAGGTAACAGTTTTTTTTCTGTAGCCAACTTCCTAACAACAAGGTATGTTATGTTGTCAAGGAAGGGGAAGATTTGTGTGTGGGTAGCATGTATATGAGAGAGTGCATGTGTGTTTCTGTATGTACATATGTGTGTGTGCGCGCGCATGTGTGTGTGTGTGTGTGTGTGTGTGTGTGTGCTTAGATCCACAATTTTGTAGGACAACTGACAGTGTGTGTTAGAGTATGCTCAAACTTTGAATAAGATGTTCAAGGTTACAAATAGTGAAAATAGCAATCTTCTTGAAACGATATGTGACTGTCTGTGGATGGACGTATAGAGGGGTATTTCATATGCTCATAATCATCAGGAAGTAGGCATTTTTATACCTTGCTTTGTGAATATAAATTGAGACAACCTTTCTTGCCGGCCATTTGATGAATCTATCAGAAGCAACTTATTTATAGCACCTCATTTCCAAGAGCCAGTCTGTCACAATTATTTATATAAGATTTTCATTGTGGCCACTCATTTTATTAATTGTTTACAAGAGGGGAAAAAAAAGACTGGAAATAGTGTAAATATGCAGCAATGGAGATTGTTGTATACATATAATGGGATGCAATAATATTTAAGGGACAGTTTATTGTCAATAGAAAATTCACACTATGTAGGATGATGAGATTTAAGGCAGGGCATATTGTTTTTTAAATTAAAATTAACAAGCAGAAGTTATGGCTGTACATACTCAGACATGGATACAGACACAGATTGGAATGTCTTTAATGTAAGTAGATACTATAGAGTAACTGAGTGGCTACCATTTTTTTCTTTGTTTTTACACATTTTAAATAATTTCTACAGATAAGGATATAAGGTGTACCTGTGTTTTGCTATCAGAAAACATGAGATTAAGATATTAGAAAACTAAAAGGCGATAAAAGCTGGCACTTACCATTTCCACTTCGAAGTCTCTCAAGTGTTATCGGATTTCTTAATTGATGTTTTTAGCTCCATAGTGTTAATTTCTTCCATCCTTAATCACATGGTTTATGGATCTAAGCTGAATAGATTAAAAGGCCATGGTATGTTTTATCTAACTCCAGTGGAAGCTGGCATGTGTTTCTCTGTATGTGCATCTGGAGTCTCATGGTGCACTTAGTCCATTCATTGACTCAGTGGCTTGTCAACAACAGAAATGGATGCCTCACCATTCAAGCTGGAAATTCCAGATCAAAGCAACTGCAGGGTATTTCTTCCTAGTGAAGGCGAGTTTGTCACATGATTTTCACATGGTCTGAGAGGTGAGGGACCTTCCCGGGATGCCTTGTATAAGAGCACAGATGACCCATTTGCATCCCAGAGGCTTTCCCTCCAAATGAATTCCTGGATGGAGCAAACATCCCCCTTACTACAGATGCTGTCTTTGTCCTTTAGTATCTGGTACTCAACATCATGTCCTACCACTTTATATGATACAAGCTCTTCCTGCATAGTTTCTGAAATCAGAGGGTTTGCCCAGGGTTTTCAGGACCAAGGTTAAGACAATAGCAGAGGCACAAAAGACCAAGAATTTCCTTAGTAAGCTGGCCTTTAAACCAGGATCAGGAAATAGCTCCTGTCAATGGTTCACCAAATAAATTGTGCCAAGCCAATATATAGTTTTTTTCCCCCTTTGTTGGATCTTGGAAGGTTAAAGTTTCAGTCAAAGGAGTTGGGCTTACGAATTAGGCTTCTTCTGAAAAGAAATTCTTTTAAAAAATGAGAATTTTACAAACTATTACTTTTTTAATTCTGTGATTCTGTAAAAATTGGCTCCTGACCTCTAGGAGTTTATGGTCTCTTTGGGGGACATAAAATTTACACTTAAGGAGAATAACTTTATAGGGCATATAACTGGCCGCTAAATTGTGAGATATGGGCGATAAATGCCAGAGAACATGGATACCAGGAGGAAGAAGGAATTAATTACTCAGATGAGAAGAGAGTGTGCTTTCCTCCTTCCCACGGGGAGTCTGACCTCTTTGGGTTTGATATTAGGTGGGAGTTTAGGTGAAAGCAATGAGAAATAATGGGATGGAAGGGCTTTAGAACTAGGGCCATTTGTGTTTGCTACTATCTGGAGATGAGTTACATAGAAATGAAAAGACCATGTGGGCTGGAGAGGTGGCTCAGCCATCAAGATTACTTGCTGCTCTTCCAGAGGATCTGAGGTTGGTTTCCAGCACCCACCACAGGCAGTTCACAACACTGTGTATCTTCAACTCCAGGGCATCCAACACCCTCTTTGGCTTCCATGGGTATCTACACACACACACACACACACACACACACACACACACACACACACACACACACACCTCTTATTAAAGAGAGCAGAAAGCACTGGAAGGAAACAGGCCTAGATTCCTGCCCTGACCTCAACACCCACCAGCCTGAAACTGAACTGAACACAGGAAAGCAGACTCCTCTTTCTTCTAGAATCTTGCAGGGGCCATTTGCAAGGCACTTGAAAGAGCACCCACTGGAGCTGTGAAAATGTTAATGTGTGTCATCTGCTTAGGGAACAGTAGCCATCCTTAGGATGAAGGGTTAAACTTGTAAGCTTTGGGCGTGGGCCTGTGCCTAGAATTTATGCTTCACTTTATCACCTTAAGAGGAGTGAGATTTGAAGATCTGCATGTGATAGAGGCTGTCCAAGACTCACTCACTTTAGGTCTTGAACTCGAACCCTAGGGCGTGCTTCCCACATTTCCTTTTGCTCAGCATCAAGCTCTTGAAATACTTCGCATTATCTTCAGAAAGCCTGTTAATGTCCAGAGTTCTTTGTAACTATGTTGAACACATTCCTGTAGTGAAAGGAAACCCTTGCCTTCCAGAACCCTGAGTTTGTAGGTTGTGGTGGAGAGAACATTGAGAAATGGGCTCTTTAGAAATTTACTTGGTCCCCAGAAGGGAAGTCCCTTGAACTCTGAGCAGCTTTAGTATCTCCCAGTTAGTCCTTGAGGGTCGCCATGGGGCAAAGTGATTTCAAAAGATGGATGAAAGGCCATGAGCTTGGTGGAAGTTGGACAACAGGATGAGGGTTGGTTTCAGGGAAATGTCCTTGGGGGGACTTAGAGCACACAGACAGGGTATACAGAAAGCAGACATCAGCAGAGTCACAAAAGACTTTTCTTAATCATGGCAGTAATGTATGAGTACTGTAGGAACACTACGAAGCAAAAAGGGATGAGAAAAAGAAAACCATCCACAACTGAACCAGTGGAGATACCCCAGCATTCTGAGTATTGCTTTCCTGGTAGCTCTTTAAAAATTCATGGTTCTCTATACAGCAGGGAGGGGGGGGGAAGCATGTTGTAACAGCTGGGTAATATGTTTTAAGCTTAACTTATTTCATAAGCATATCCTAAATTGGCCAAGTTCCTGTAAGGGTAGAAGTATTAATGATTGAAAATATTCTCCCTTAAGGTGGCTGCATCGTCTTAGCTTTTCTTTTTTTTTTTTCTTAATTCATTCATATTACATCTCAATTGTTATCCCATCCCTTGTATCCTCCCATTCCTCCCTCCCTCCCGCTTACCCTCTACTCCCCTCCCCTATGACTGTGACTTGGGGGGGGACCTCCTCCCCCTGTATATGCTCATAGGGTATCAAGTCTCTTCTTCGTAGCCTGCAATCCTTCCTCTGAGCGCCACCATGTCTCCCCATCAAGGAGGCGTGGTCAAATATGGTGCACCCGAGTTTGTATGAAAGTCAGTTCCCACTCTCCACTCTCCACTCAACTGTGGAGACTGTCCTGTCCATTGGTTAGATCTGGTTCAGGGTTCAAAGTTTACTGCACGTATTGTCCTTGGCTGGTGCCATACTTTGAGCAGAACCCCTGGGCCCAAATCCACCCATCATAATGTTATTCTTGTAGGTTTCTAGGACCCTCTGGATCCTTCTATTTCTCCATTCTCCCATACTTCTCTCACCAAGAGTCCCAGTAGGATGTTCTCCCCTCTGTCCCACTTTCCTGATAAGTGAAGGCTTTCATGGGACATGCCCCTTGGGCTAGTGTCCAGATATAAGTGAGTATACACCATTTGAGTCTTTCTGCTTCTGGGTTAACTCACTCATTATGATCATTTCTTGTTCAATCCATTTGTCTCAGCTTTTCTTACACCAGAAGAAGGCTGACATCCAATCACCTCTCTGGTTCCACAGGACACCCGCCAGCCTTGTTTCCCACTCTGTTATGACAGCCTTCGTTTCCACTCCATTTAGATGAGAAGTGAGTCACAGACAAAGTTGAGCCACACCAGTGCAGCAAATGCACGCGCTTAGCCCATGAATAATTGCTAATGAGTGACAGCTTCCCTGTGGTATTTACTTAATCACGTTTTAAAGAAGGGTAACATATTAAATACCCAAATGCTGTGTGTGTGTGTGTGTGTGTGTGTGTGTGTGTGTGTGTGTGTATAAGTGGGTGTGCTTGCCTTTGTGTGCATGTGTAAAGAAGTCATAGACAGTCTGCCAAAAAAAAAAAAAAAAAAAAAACAGGAAAACAAGCCAAACCAATCAAACAAACAAACAAACAAAAAACCCAAAACCAGGATAATCTGATATGACAATTCATGATGTGCCCTAAACGATCAAAACTAGTTTCTAGATGAGATACTTTTACCCCAGTATTGACCACAGCAGTACTTGTGAAAGATGCAGGTGTCCAGGGGCTCACCAGAAGGGGAACGGACAAGCAAAATGCAGGTACAGTATGGCTGGTACCCTTGAAAGGAAGGCAGTTCTGAAGCGCATTACAGCAAGGATGAAAGTCTAGGGCAGACTGTGTGGAGTAAGCCCGCCGATGGCAGGTGAGCACTGTGATTCCAGCTGTGGGAAGCAGCCAGAGCAATCAAACTGCTAGAGGCAGAAAGTACAAGGGCCATGGAGGGCTGCGAGCTGGCAGACAACACAAATGAGCATGATGCCACTGAATGGTACCCGGGAAAATGGTGAAAATGTTCAATTTGGCTGTGTGGATTTTCACACTTTACAAATTAGAATAAAACTGTCCCCAGGGAAAGATTTCTCCCTAAAGGTCTAGAAACCAGACTTACCACTGCTCTCCTTGTGAGTTTGTCACATATTGGTCATCAGCTTCTTTTTAAACTCCAATTGTGCTTTATGGATTCCTGGCTTTGCTTATTCATCTATTAAATAGCCACTGAGAATGTTCTATCAGGTGCAATTATGGGTGGCAGGGATATGCCAGTAAATGAAAGAAACAAAATATAGCTTTGAGTAATGCTATGTCCTAGCTGGGGGAGGGGACACGGCAAACCAGGAGACACTGAGTATACTGTGCTGGAAGAAGACAAGCTCTGTGCAGAAGGACACGCTGAGGAGGTGGGAGATGAGCTGCAGGGATGTACTTGGAATGGCCTGGACAAATCTCACTGATGATGCATGGTAGACGTGAAGGAGCAGGGCCCGCTGCTGCGCTGAATGTGATGTGCCCTGTGTGGAAATCACAGGCTGTGTGCTGCGCCATGGAAATCGTATACTGTACGCCACGCTGTTAATATTGTACACTGTACGCTGCACTGTGGAAATCACACATGTCACAGGATTTAGAGTCCTCATCTCAGATCCCAGTCTGTCTCAGGCTAGTCATTTCACCTTTGTGAACCTTGATGCCATCCTCCATAAAACATAGGAAATGATAGTTTCCCCAAAGGAGTTGGGAAACTGATCATAAAGCACATTTGTAAAGTGGAAAATAATAACCGTTATTCTTAGGTTATTTACAATGGGGTAGATACATTAAAAATCTGCATACGTACACACATACAAGGACACAAAGATGCACCTGCACACATGGACACTTAACTGGATAGTCACCTGCACACATATGCACCCACACAAATATATCTGTACACACTTGCATCTGCATGCACCTGCACATCCATGCACCTACATACATGTGTACCTAACTGTATATTTACCTGCACACATGTGCACCTACACAAATATACCCATACACATTTACATCTGCATGCACATGAACATACATGCACTTGCATACATGTAAACTTATACAGCTGTGCCCCTTCACACAAATGCACCTGGACACATACAATAGTGTGCACCCCCCACCCCCACAAAGAAAGGATCTGCAAAACAGACTCTCCTAGATAATTTCCAGTATCTGCCTTTTACTGTGATTTTCCCTGTTTATAGAATAGGACTTCAAATAGTCATCTCCTCAGAGACTAGGGGTTAAATATGGAAACTTGTTAAATCAATAAACTGCAATCGGCCCTTCTGGAGCCCACAGACTTCTCTGGTTCTCTCTGATGGACTGAATCACATGAGATCCAAGGCCTAGGAGAGTGACAGATTCCGGGTGAGCCCCGTTTTCCCAGGGCTTGTGGATGACAGAAGCCAGCCACCGGGTAAATGGGCCACTACTGTATTTTTCTTCTAAATAGAAAGCAAGGCTTCAGTGGCCCTGGCCATTACCAGACAATATCCCTTTTAGAAGAGGAATGAAGTCGAGGAAGGAGTATTTCACACCCAGCATGTAGGAAATTCAGTGCCGAAACCCTATTACTGATAACAAGGCCTTCACATTTAATCCGACAGGGCAACTGCGGCAGGTCCAGTGCCCAGGCCAGAAAATCTCTAAGCAACCAGGCAGCTGAAAGAGCCCTGCTTCTCCCTTCCCCCTGTATTTTTACTTCTGTAATTTTTCCATTTTTCTTTGCTGTTGCTAAATAAGTCAGAAAAGAAAAGAAGTCTCAAGTCCTGGCTTCTTGTTACAGAGGACAAACACATTAAGAGACTCATGCCCGGACATCTGCAGGGTCTTGGAAGTTGAGCGTTTCATGTTTGTTGAGTAGAATCAGGGCTTTGCAATCCATTTGGCTTTCTTTTCTTTTTTTTTTTTTTTTGTGCCAGAAATGAAGTTAGCGCTCCAGTTCTGAGAGACTCATAGAAGGGGGGGGGGGTCTCTGCAGGTTCTTAATATGTGCTCAGCAACAGGTCTTACACTGGTGGGCCTAGGGTCTTAGAAGGCCCATTCATATGGACTTAGAAGGAGAGAGCTGCAGAGATCATCTAACGACATCAGCACGTTGTCTTGGACTCCAGATAGATGGGCATGACCAAGGGGATCACACCGAGCATCTGGGACCCAGCTTTGCCTGGCACCAGAGGTGAGGTGCCAGGAAGCTTCTTGTTGGAACCTCCCCATTCACAACGAGGATGTGTTTCTATACCTTGGTATCTACCCATCATTTATTCACTTCTGAAAGTTATCTCTAGTAGAAGGGAAATATTAATACCATATGCACTAACAACATAAGCATATAACATAGAAGTAAACTCAGAAATAAACTTCAATGTAATCCAATGTATTTGGATTATTCATCATCTTAGGGTTTTTTTACTGCCATGACCTTGGCAGCTCTTATAAAGAGAAACATTTAACTGGGGCTGCCTTACAGTTCAGAAGCTTACTCATTATGGCGGCATGCAGACAGACATGGCGTCGGAGACATAGCTTAGAGAACTACATCTGGATCCTCAGGCAGCAGGAAGAGAGGGTGACACTGGGCCTGACTGCAGCTTCCTAAACCTCAAAGCCCAACACTAGTGACACACTTCTCCAACAGTAGGCCACACCTACTCCAATAAGGCCACACCTACTCCAATAAGGCCACACCTACTCCAATAAGGCCACACCTCTAATAATGCCACTCTCTATGAGTCTAGGGGGAGGGGCATTTTCTTTCTTTTTTATTTATTTAAGTTTATTTTAAAAAATTTATTCACTTTATATCCAATTGTAGAACCTTCCTTCATTCCTCCCAGGCCCATTCTCCCTCGGTCTTTACCCCCTATACCACTCCCCTCAGACAGGGGAAGACTTTCTCCCCTATCAACTGACCCCAGCCTATCAAGTCTCATCAGGAGTGCCTGCATCCTCTTCCTCTGCGCCATGGTAAGGCAACCTCTCCAGGGGGAAGTGATCAAAGTGCAGGCAACAGAGTCCATGGCTGAGATAGCCCCTGCTTCCCTTTATAGGGGACTCATAAGGAGACCGAGCTGGCTATTGGCTACATCTGAGTGGGGTCCTAGGTCCTCTCCATGCAGGGTCCCTGTTTGGTACCCCAGTCTCTGCTGGCCTCCTTGGACCCAGATTTGTTGATTCTGTTGGTCTTCTCGTGGAGCGCCTGTCCCCTCCGGGCCCTTTTATTCCCCCCACTGTAGGACTCCCTGTGCTCTGCCCAAAATTTGTCTGTGAGACTTAGCTTCTGCTTCGATCCCCTGCTGGGTGGAGTTCAAGCCACCACATCCATGTAGAAGCAACATTACTGTAAGTATATCAAGCAAATAATTGGGGTTACCAGTTGTGCTGGGAACTTGCCCTAACTTAGAACCAAAAGGGGAGAGCCATGTGGCATTACTTAGATCAGGCTGGCCTGTGAGCATGTTCATGAGGGACTGTCTTGATTGTTAATTGGAGTAGGAAGGCCTACCCATTATGGTGGCACCTTTCTATAGGTAGGGGATCTCAAATTGTGCAGAGAGGAGAAAGCTAGCTGAGCAAAAGCACCAGGAAGGCAAGGATCTGTGTCTTTATTCTCCCTCTGTTCTGGACTGTGGCTGTGGTGCTCTAAGTTCCTGCCTTGACTTCGCCACTAATATAGAGTGTAACCTGGAATCATTTGCCTGGTAAACACTTTCTTTCCTAAGATGCTTTTTTTCTAGGATACATTACAGCAACAGAAGTGAAACTAGGACACCCAGCATGGTGAATGCTGCGTGTTTGCAAAGCTAATGAGAAGAAAGGAGTTGGCGTTGCGCACAAGACCTGTTGTGATCCAGCATCCACATACTCCACGGCATCCAGTGTGTGATTTCACCTTCCAGGCTTCAGTTGTATCTCCTGCTGGAGAATATTAGATTACAGACTTTCAGAAAGCTCAGGAAACTCACCTCTTTAAAAACATGTTTTTCACCACTTCATCCACAGTGATGGTTTTAATGAGAAACACTTGTTCTTTTTTTTATATAAAGATTTATTTATTGTATGTGAGTGCTAGATCTGCAGAAGAGGGCATCAGATCACATTATAGATGGGTTTTGAGGCACCATGTGGTTGCTGGGAATTGAACTCAGGACCTCTGGAAGAGCAGGCGGCACTCTTAACCACCGAGCCATCTCTCCAGCCCCTGTTCTTTTGTTTTTACTTAAGTAGACACCCACAATCATTTTGAGCATCAAACTCTGTTTGATTTATACAACTTTACTTTAAAGTCCCTTTCAGTCTTTCTGTAAAGCTTGTACACAGGCATTTAAAGGGAGCCCAAGACCATCAGCCCTGACAGTGCTTACTCTTTAGCTGTGTTTGTCCTCCCTAATAGTCCCTGAACTTTTGCATACTGACTCAGGCTGTAATGATGGCAGGCACTTGTCCCAAAAGTGATAAAGGGCCTCCTTGGTAGCTTGAGGGTATGGTTTCTGGGATGGAGTATTGGAGGCTTAGGCTAGCAGGAATGCTGTCCTGCTGAGACTTGATGCTTGTAAGCACTGGTTAGCATTGTCCTTGCTGTTTGTCTAATTTGCTGACCTACAGGGTCAGAGTGGCTATGTACCTGCTGCTGATGTGATGATTCTGGTACCAGTTATAAATACTGGCCTTTGTGGAGAGAGGTTGGGAAATAATGGTGACTATGGGGAAAATAGTATTGGAACATCTGCTGCCTTCTAGGCTTAGATTGGCATTGCTTTGGACAAAGGGCATCACTTATTTCTTTTATTCTTTAATGTGTGGTGAGTGCATCTGTGCTTAGAGTTTCTGAAGTCTGTATCTAAGTGTTGTGAATGATGAAGATCAGAGAGAAGGCAGCTCCTCAGCCAGCGGGGCTAGGAAAACGTCTTTGGCGCTATGAAATGGGATTTTGTTGTTTGGGTGGTGAAACTGTTAAGTTTAGACCACAGTTCAGGGCTGGGTGGAGCCTGAACATGAAAAAGAAGAAAGGCTTGAGAGCTATTTAGGCATGCCCTCTTAGATATTTTGGCCTTTAATCTTCTGCAGAGAAGAGAGTCCTTCAAAAGATGGAGCACCCTTGAAATCCATCTGTACATCTTCAGCGCCTTTGCTTCCAAGTCCCTAATTTTGACAAGTCTGATAATCATGTAGTCAACAGTACATATTTGTTGAGTGTCAACGATGTTCCAGATCCTTCTTTGCACTAAGGATATGATGGTCAGGGGGAGAGGATCCCCCCCTCCCTTATGTCAGACAGTCTCTAGAGGCGTCTACTATATTTGTACTTAGCTCACACATCCTGACTATGGAGATGGCCTGGGTACAAGCAACATTCTGGTCCAGCCTGCCGTATCCATGGAAAGGGGAGTTTGCAGGTGATAGTAGGCTGTTATATAGAACATTCTTTGAGATGCAAAGTCCAGACATGAGCAGAACCTTGTCACTACAGGACCAGGCTTAGTAGCTCACTGAGTTTGTGTGATATTGTTGAATTGACTCACAGTGTGATCTCTTTATACATACTGTGCATAGAATTACTATTTATATCATAGGATGATCTTAAGATTGGATAGAACAATTAATGTAGAAAACTTAATGCCTAGCATAGGCATGTGCACAATACGCCCATCTATATACTCCTATTAAAATTCCTACATTCATTTCTAATGGCATTGATGGTGAAATCACAGTTCCTTGCTACAAAGAATAAAAATGCAGGATCCATCCCTATTGCTGACTACTAAATGCAGAGAGTGCCTTGATGCTGGGAGGGAGTATGAACCAGGCGATCAGCCTTTTTCATAGCTGTTTTGAGTAGTAGGAAGAAAAAAAGTTATTTCTGTCTTTTTTGATGCAATGGTGATTGTGCATTTTAAGACTGATGTGTCCAGTGAGTGTTAAGTTGTGAAGAACTGAGGCAAAGGAGTGTGTAATTGTCTGGTATGGCACAAATATCCAGAAAGCAACCCAGGCAGTCTGTTGACAGGACCAGAGGCACCAGTGAATGGGGCTGTGTGCAGCAGAGCTAAGCCTGTGGGTTGGCTTCAGAAAGACCAGGCTGTGTCTTTGTTTCAGAGCTGTGCTACCTGCAGCAGGCCACTGGTTTGAGACTATTTATTGGCAAAATAGCAATAAGGGCGATAGATGTGTCTGTATTGTGGCACAGCTTGGAAGTTCTGTGAGTTAACAAATATAATACCTGAAGGGACAATATGGCACATGAAACGTGTGTCGGCCTTTCAAAACGTTGCAGCACATCAGTTGCTTAATAAGTAACTGCCTCAATTCTCTCTCTCTCTCTCTCTCTCTCTCTCTCTCTCTCTCTCTGTATATGTATATATATATATATATGTATATGTATATATATATGCATTAATGTAGAAAACTTAATGCCTAGCATAAGCATATGCACAACATACCAATTTATATATTCCTGTTAAAATTCCTGTATTCATTTCTAATGGTATTGATGATGGAATCACAGTTCCTTGTTACAAGGAAAAAAATGCAGGATCCGCCCCTATTGCTGACTACTAAATGCAGAGAGTGCCTTGATGCTGAGAGGAGTATGAGCCATACACACATACACACACACACACACACACACACACACACACACACACACACAGAGAGAGAGAGAGAGAGAGAGAGAGAGAGAGAGAGAGAGAGAGAGAGAGAAAGAGAAGACAGAGAGAGAGAGAGAGAGAGAGAGAGAGAGAGAGAGAGAGAGAGAGAGAAGTGCACATGTTGTATACATGCGTGTGTATGTAGGTGAGCACCCTAAGTCCACTCAGGAAGGTCATATGAGACTTTCTGGTGTCCTTTCATTCTTCACCTTATTCTTTGGAGACATTCTCTCACTAACTTGGAGCTAGGCCAGCAGCCAGCGAGCCCCCAACAGTGCTGGTGTACACATGGCCATGTTAAGATGTTGATATCTGAATTTGGTGCCTCCTGCTTGCACCAGTGCTCTTTAAACTATGGAGATGTCTATCACAACCCCTCCAGTAGGATCTGTGTGAAAAATACTACATATGGCCTGAGGCTACGACCCCAAACCAGGGAGAGCTTCCTGGAATGAGGCTGATGTTCCTGACAGGAGAAAATTGATTGCAGTTTTTCCTTCTCTCACTGTGCCGACATTTTCTGTTTTTATCCTATTTCCTCTGTTCTGTTTTTATCCTTCATTTCCTCTATTTCTTTCTTTTTTAAGATATTGTATTAATTTATTCATATTACATCTCAATTGTTATCCCTTGTATCCTCCCATTCCTCCCTCCCTCCCATTTCCCCCTACTCTCCTCCCCTATGACTGTGACTGAGGGGGACCTCCTCCCCCTGTATATGCTCATAGGGTATCAAGTCTCTTCTTGGTAGCCTGCTATCCTTCCTCTGAGTGCCACCAGGCCTCCCCATCCAGGGGATGTGGTCAAATATGAGGCACCAGAGTTCGTGTGAAAGTCAGTTCCCACTCTCCACTCCATCCTATTTGTTAAACTTACTCCCAGATCAGGACTTCTTTCAGGCATGCATGTGGCTGTGAGACGTTGCTAACACGGGACTGCAACCAGGTACCATTCAAGCTTAAAGCTCGTCGTCAAGCTCCGCTGGTCTTCTCCACTTATTAAAGAACCATATCTAAGAATTAGTCATTTGTTAATATATTGTGGCATTACTAAGAAACTGAGTGTTTCAAAACGATCTTGATTCCCGTATCCCCAGCACTAGGTGCTAGGCAAAAATTAATAAGAGAATATTGACCCTGGACAAAGGGAGCACATGCATATTGATACCAAACTAGTAACTTAGAAGCAATGATGTTTTTTACTGTATATACTGTACCCTGTATTGTTTCATTTAAAGTTATAATCAAATTATGACAACACTATCTGTACCTGTACTGTGTGTGCTCTATTGCTCACTGACTCCCTTGAACCTACTCCATGGGAACTGTAACCACCACAAACACCCCATGCTTCAGAAGAAAAAAGTGTACAAAATCCCAGACTGTTTGCTTGAAAAATACCCTCAGACGCAAACTCATCTGTGTGATTGTGTCTGTCTGTTACCACCTTATCTCTGTCCACTGATGCTTCAAGAACTCCCATTCCCAAGGACCTATCCCTGACTGAGCTGGTCTGTGACAGACATTCCTCCAACCATTGTCTTATGAACTGTAAGAGGGTTACATGGGTTTGCAATACAATATCTATTTGATTGGGGCTTTTGTTTTTTTATAGTGTGCTATGTCTTTGTTTTTAAGCTTTATATTTCTTTTTTATTGCTATATATTCATGAGCAATATGGTGGACTTTCCAATAATATATCATTCAAGTATATTACATATTTTGACCATATTCACCATCTGTCCCTTTATCCTTTTGCCCTGTTGACCTCTTATCTTGCTACTCATCTTCCATCTTTGTAAATAGTGCCCCATCCTCTCCCGTTGCCCCTTCCCCATCCACAAGAATATATGATGTTTGCTTTTATGCATCTGGCCCAATCTGCTTACCCCAGTGAATCTCCAGTTTCATCTCTTTCCTGGCTAGTGACACAACTCCATGTCAGTCACTACTGACCATGGCTAGGGTACTATATGGATTTTGTATTTCCAGAAGCATTGAGAGTGGGGCAGGAATTATGGGATGTTTCTGGATTTGTCAAGCTTCCATAGGCAATGAGTCTTCCCAAGAGGAACTGCCTGACAGATCTGCAACAGTACCTGCAATTGCTGGATAGTCTCAAAGCTCAACATTAACTCTAAGGGAGGCGTGTCCCCTGTGGCATTGAGCAACTTAAAAAAGGACATCCCTAATAGCATCATCATTTGGATTAGTATTCATTTTCTGTCCCACAGCTACTGGGCATACTGTCAATTGATTCATAAATGTAAGTATGGATGATTTATTCAAGTCCTGATGCTATCATCAGCTCACCTTTAGGGACCAAAATTCCATGTTTTACCAGTATGGATGCAAAGAGAAGATGCAAGATGACTAGGCTTCTCCTCAGACATAATAATTGGACCTGTAAATTATATTGCCCAGTTAATGCTTAAGAATTTTCTTCATCTAATCTGTCCTGGGTATAGACATGGGAATGAATGAGGGCAGTGGAAAAGGGTCTGTGTGGATGGAGATGCTGAAGTGGACTAAACATGAGAGCTGGATATTTAACCGATAGGACCAAGTCATCTCAGTTCAGATATATGAATAACAAGGAGAATTCTAACAGGGAGGATGCATCCATGTCAGGACCAGAAAGCAGCTCAAAGACACGTGGAAAGTGGCAATAAAATCAAGAGATTATACAGAAATAAAAGGCAAAGGCTTGGTGGTTGACAGTGTTGTTATGGATCGTATGGAGGCTCAGGAGGCAAAGCCATAAAAATTCCATTACGTTTGGCAAGAAGAGCTGTTGGTACCATTCCAAAGAGCAGAAGCATCATTGCTTCCAATAACACGATTTTTAAAAGAGAGAATTTGATGGAAAGTTGGACAGAAGGTAGAATTTGGAGGCTTTGGCCATTAAAGGATTAGGAAGAATTGGAGAGAAACTTGAAGCAGACAGCCAGGTCAGCTGAAAGATATCTGGGCCTCTTTGAGTTGATATCTCAGATGGAAACTGCAAGGTGAGATGGGAGAAGGGGAGTCAGGGTGTTTCAGCTCAGGCGTCGTAGCGGGCAGGCCACAGGTAGATGAACTGGCTTCATGAAGGGCCCTTTTCTTCTAGGTTTCGTGGGCAGTGTCAAGGGATAGAACCCCAGAGAAGGGTCTATCAGGAAAGCCATGCCCACCCTGCCTTTTTTCTCTTCACCCTGTGCATTTTCTCTGGCATATTTCCCTACTCTGCTTTCAGAAGCACGAATACCAGGAGTGCCGCCAAGCTAATAGAAATGTCAGGGATTCCCCTGGAGGAAGCTTTGAAATACCTTTAGTCTGTTTTGCAAAGGTGTTCTGCCCTCTGAGGTGCTGGGGAAAGCTGGTAGCATCATGGCTTGACACGTCTAGAGTTTTAGGCTCTGCATGAATGATGTTAATCCTCACTCTCTTGGAACTTTTGGCAAAATAGCGTAGTTTATCTCTTAGTCTCCAGATCTTCAAAACTGGCATCAACTGCCTTTCTCCTCCAGGTAACAGGGGATTACTGAATTAAGGCTTCCTGAATAACAGGAAGTTTTGCAATGCGAAGTACTGTCATTCCCCGCCTAAGAGACACAGTGGTGCTCCTAATGATGCATTGATGGCTCAAGTTCATTCCCATGGTGATGGCCCTGTGTGTCTGTACAGGAATTATGCATCCTCTATCAGAGCGAAACCAGCTGCAGATCATCTGTCACCCAGAGCCACATCAGCATGAAGCATAAACCAAATATACTGTTTATTTTTACCTAAGCATTGTTTGGGTAGAGAGGCTTCTGTAAAAAAAGCAATGACTGCCCCCCTACTTTGTTGGTAAAATATTTAAAATCACATGAGACCTGAAGGCTTTGGTGGGCATACTGGGCATGAGCTGCCTACAAAGGAAACTTGAAATCTTGCTATGAGGAAGCGTGTTTCATCAATGGATGATCAGCAAATTTGAAAAGTGTCTTTTAACAATGTGTTACCCATGGTGCTGTAGATTTGAGTTAGGAAAAGATGATGACTTCAGCTGAAATTGTGGCTGGTGCAGGGTTCTTTCTGTTTGCACTACATTTCTCTTGGAGTAGTCTTGTATAGGAGCTCTTGGATTCACTAACATAGCCATAGGAGCCACACTAATAGTAAATGCTTGATTCTGCTCAATTACTTTCTCTAATACAGCTTGTGTATGTTACACAGAACCCAGGTTGGAGACTTGGCTTGACCCCACAGTATAGTGAGGTCACTAGGGGCCTGCTTACTTTGCCTTATGTCAATCTTTCTTTTTTTGACTTATGCAGTGAAAGCTGGGGAACTTAACTCATTTTCAACATAAGTACCTATGGTGGGATGTTTCTCCCACATCTTAGAGACAAAGAAGATAGTCTTTAAGAAACTGGACCACAAAAACCTGAGCTGGCTTCCATATTACCCAGAGAACATGGGTTCTGTGCATAAATAACCTAATGAAAATCAGAATATTTACAATAGGAAAAACAAGTAACAACTGTAAGATCCTCTAAAATGGTCAAGATCACTTGCCTCTTGGAGGCTAAGGTTAATCTACCTAAGGAAATGAAATCCATAAATTAGATGTATGAACTCTGAGTGTTGAGGTGGGAAAACAGAGATGAGAATTCACTGAGGTCAGAGGTAAATAACCTGGAAACCACTGGAACTTAAAAATAGTTACAACTACTTAATAATAGGTGAGGACGATGGATCAGTGGGTACCAACACAGGGTACAAACATAGAAAATGAGCTCATACCCCCAGTACCCACATAAAAGCTGGATTTGGTCACCCGTACTTGTAACTTTAGAGCTAGGAGGTTGGGCAAAGACTTGGAGGATCCCTGGGGCTTGCTGGAGAACCAGCCTAGCCAAAACCTGGCAAGCTCCAGCTTTACCTCTCAAGGGGTGAGGCAGACAGTCATATGTTCTCCTCTGGTCCATGAATGGCATGTGTGTGTGTATGGGCATACACAAAGAGACATATGCATATTACTTTTTATCATCATTACTATTAACAAAAGAGTTGGCCATGTTTTCCATCTTTCTTTCTTTCTTTCTTTCTTTCTTTCTTTCTTTCTTTCTTTCTTTCTTTCTCGTTCTCCTTCTCCTTGTGGTTCTTCTTGTTCTTGTTCTTCTTTTTCTTGTTGTTGTTCTTGTTTTTGTTTTTGTTCTTGTTCTTCTTCTTGTTGTTCTTCTTCTTGTTCTTGTTCTTCTTTTTAGTTTTTCAAGATAAGGTTTCTCTGTGTAGCCTTGTCTGTCCTGGACTTGCTTTGTAGACCAGGCTGGTCTAGAACTCATAGAGATCTTCCTGCCTCTGCCTCCCTGAGTGCTGGGATTAAAGATGACAGGCATGTGCCACTGTGCCTGGCTTGTACTTTCTTATAGTCCTCTCTCTTGGCCATTACCAGCTTTTGATCAGACATGAGCCACAGTGCTGACAATCTGCACTTAATCCACCCTCTGATAGTTGTCTTTCCTCATACAGCTCTCTCTTGGTAAAATGGACTCAGCTTATCTCCTATGTAGGCCATTACATAGAAAGGAAAAGAAGATTGTTTCAGTTCAAATCTTTAATGTGTTGCTAATTTCTCATGGAAATACTTCTCATAGTAATTTAAGCATTGTCCTGGAGATTGTAACTTTACACAGAGATTAGTGGCCAGCTAACTGTATTTTCCTTTGTTTTGTGAATGTAAAACTCTAAGGCCCAGAGATGTGAACTTGCTGTAGATTTTACATGAGTCAGTAATGGCCAAAGTAGAGTTTAAAACTAGATTGTCACAGAAGGTGATATGTGAGAATTCTCCATATTGTTGAGGTTGGAGAAAATCCATGCCTGGCTATTTTATAGACCTCATGAAGGAGTCTACCTAGATCTCAGGAGAACAGAAAATGAACTGTTTTGGTAGATTTCATTTCCACAGATAAAAAGCAGTCAATTTTATCATTTGGGAAACCAGAAGCTCAATTTTATTTCATCTTTTTTATCATACATGCATGAATTGTATTCAAGATATTTGCAGAGAAAAAAAATCTTGCTTCACTATACTAACTGATCTTGAAAATCAAATTTGAGATCTCAAAGCTCTAAAGAAATAAACCATAAAGAAAGAGCTCAAAAGAAAACTTCGAGCTCGTGATATTCAGTTAATTGTCCCTTGAGGACACAGTCTGATACAAGCAGCTCCCCTTCATCATTGTGGGTTTTTCCTTCATACTCTGAGCAGCTGGGGTTTGTGGGGAACACTTTTCCTTTACTACAGATTGTTATTTTGTCATGGTATTTTATCCTTCAGTCTCATTGTATAACCTTGGGTGAGCCAGTTAACATCTCTGAGCCCCAGAAAATAAAAGTCAGTCCCTCCCTACTGCACAGAGATGTCGTGCAGATAAATCATGCTTCTGTGAATTTTAAGTAAGGAATCTGTGAAGATAAATGGTTGATAGTGCTTGAGGCTTATAAATCCAAGGAGAATGATAAGGGAGGTGATTAAGGCAAGCGCAGCAGCTTTGAGCAGAGGGCAGACTTCAAGCATGTAGCAATCAGAGAACGATGCTGCTGCCATTTCATGGTCTCTACTTTCTTCCTTTTATTTCTCTATCTCTCCCACAACTTCTTAATAGAGCCATGGCTCAAAGGTCAAATGTGTTGTAACATAGGCGTTTGTGTAACAAATACAGGCTCAGTCTCCATTTCCCATTTCTTCCGTGTTTTAGCAGCAAACACATCAACTGCTTGTCAGACCTTCTGTTAGGAGGAAGATTTTATTCCTCTCCAGAAAAGAGTTGAGAGGCACTGAACTAGCAAGCATACTAGCTGGTTGGCTCAACCAACGCCCATTCCAGCCCCTGTAGATATGCTCTCTGTTGTGTAGAGATCATGTTGTTGAGAATAAGATGAATATTTCTCAAATTCTCTGGGTCCCCAATTATGACTTAAGATCTTCAAAATAAAGTAATATTAGTGGCTTTTTTTTTTTTTTGCATCCAGTTAAGATGAAACAAGAGTAATGATTTCCATTTTCCTGGCTTCAGGAATGATGCCATTTCACTGCTTCATCTGTTGGCTTTTGTAGAGGCAAATTCTAGATGGAAGCAGAGGTGGGTGGTCCTGAACTGGAGCAGACTTCTAGTTCTGCCACATTGCCTTGCTGCTATAGTTCTGTGATATGGTTCTGGAAGCTCAGCCCATCTCCCGCTTTGCCCCTTCCCCATCAATAATGGGATATAGTGACAAAGGTTTGGCAAAAAGCTCAGGTGTGATTATTCATAAGCTGGTATTTACCCACTATGCTGGTGTTATAGAGACAAAGGGTCGGAAGACCTTTATTGAAAGATCTTCCTTCCCAGTTGTTTTGAGTGAGAGAGAAGTAGACTTCAGTATTTAAGCCCTAAGATTCAAAGTACTAGCTCATGTTGTTGAGAATAAGATGCACAGATATGGAGACTTCTTGGAAAGGGAATCCATCCTGGTACAAGGAAAGCTGCAACGGGGAAGCTGGGAGCTTACTGGAGATTCTTTGAGGCCTAAGGTCTATACAAGTGAAAGAAGGTTGAAATTCATAGTGTTCTCACAGGGGCAGCCTGAATGGGTTTTAAGAAGTGACATGACATGAGGAGGATGCATAGAATGACTGTGTCACATGGGTTTCTCAGTCCTGAGCTGTTCCTGTGTCTCTGCTAATTACCTGCTTGAATCTGCCTTTCTTTCAGGAGAAAGCAGAGAGCTTACTGCACCCTCATTTACTGGAGCACAGCAACAGTTTTGGCTAAGCTTTGCGTAGTGATGAAACGTTCATTATCTGAATAGTGAGATACAAGAGAATTGCTCATAGAGGTGTGTTTTAAAAACTAAAGACCATAATGATAAGATGCATAGCACTGGAAGGATGGAAAAGGTAGGTACTCTACCACAGAAATAAGAACGTGGAGGTGGTGAAGCAAAAGAGAGATGGTGGGAAAAGTGGACAGAGATGGCATAAAGTTGGGACAAGATGTAGAGTTGAAACGCTCATGACAAGTCCTTTGTGCTATGACCAAAGACTTTTGACAAGGGTCTTCAGAATGTTAGATTTGCATATCTGGGGTATATGGCTTTCCTCTTTGAACACCGATATATCTACCAAATAAAATCACATATTATATGGGCACTTTTATTTCTTATTTGTTTCATTCTTTATGAAGGCAATGAAGAGGCTGAGTTTCACATGCAACTTTTTTGTTGGAAAAAATATCGGTACACCTCAAAGAGTATGACTGTCCTGGGGATGAATAAATGTGGGCCCATTATGTGTCTCATTCCAAACCCGCTGGAATTCATGTAAGCCTTACTCAGTGCCTTGGGCTTCTATGGCTGTGCTGTAGAAAATTCTGTAGCAGTGGTATTCAACTTGTGGGTCACAGCCCCTTTGCAGGTTGCATATCAGATAACCTGCATATAAGATATTTATATTGCAATTCATAACAGTAGTAAAATTGCAGTTATGAAGTAGCAATGAAATATTCTCATGGTTGAGAGTCACCACAACACAAGGAATTGTATTAAAGAGTACAGTGTTAGGAAGGTTAAGAACCACTGGTCTATAGCAATCAGAAAGGCCAGTTGAGTTACTTTTCTTTCCGATGAAACTCCTGATTTTATATAGGCTTTGTTCACATAATGAAATGCAGTGTCTACGCATGTCTCCACATAGAGTGGAGTGGGAGTCTTGAAATAATAAGAGACGCATTGCCTTGATTATGTGTAAGCAATCTGTGTCAGGACTTGTATAAGGGCAGGGAACAAGGACGCTGACAAGTGTGAAAAGAGGAAGATAAAGAATAGACTCAAGAAAAAGGGAAAAAATTAAGTATGAAGTCTAAATTGAAAGGAGGAAAATGACAAAACACCTTAAAAGAAACGGAACGGGGTGACCATGGAGCGTGAGATGCTAAGGGTGTCGGGTAGAGAATGCCTGAGGTTAAGGAATGTGAGCTGTGCTCAGAGGTTCGGTGATGGTGCGGCAGTGCCTGTGTTTGCAGGGATGCTCCGGTGAGCTCCCTCAGGAGGTGCAGGGCATGGTGTGATGAAGATAAGAACTGGGGCCAGCTCTTGCCGTGTGGAAGTTAAGGGGAAGTCAAGAGTTCTCTTGCGTATGTATCTCTGTGAGAGATTATACTCAGATGCAAGTGACTTCAGACCATGAAATGTATACACCTGCCCATATCCTTGTATCTTTTTTTCATGTTGGAGGCCGTAATCACACCAGTAAGCTGTTATGAAGCAATGTAGTGAGGTTCTAGGTCTTCAAATATGTCAATAATGGAAGGAGGGAGGGAGAGAGGGAAAGAGGGAAGGAAACAGGGATAGGAGGACAGAAGGGGGAGAGAAGGGAGAGAGGAGAGAGAGAGAGAGAATCGTGAGAATACTGGTTAATATGACAACATGAGTACCCCAGCTGTTGTGAGGTTTTCCTTCCTACTCCATCAGTGGGACCTCACCCCAGTGCGATGAGTGAGTAGGCATGGAGGAGGAGGAGGCATGCATCTTTGTGGCCCAGTGTCTGCTGCATTTATAGTGACTGACTAAGGGGCATGATGGGAAATGAAGTAGTCACAGCAGGAAGAAAGCTGGTTACAAGAACTAAATTTTCTTCAGCGGCTCAGAGAAAGTCACTGAAGCATTGGTCTGAACAGAATGCTAAGTGGAAATGATCATTCCTGCAAAAGAACACACTGTAAGCGAGCAAGAGAGAGAGAGGCTATGGACCAGAGATGAAGGGGCTCATTCAGCATACACTATACTCTTGTGTGGTCTCTCCTTCTCTGAAAGCTTGCCTTCCTGAGTATTGACATGAGCCCTTAGGCAAATCCCTTCAACCTCTCCAAGCCTCGGTTTCCTCAGTTCCAAAAGTTAGAGAATAATAATAACACCTACCTTAAAAGATTGTTAAATGATTGAGCTAGGTCCTACACAGCACTTGGAGCAGTGCCAGGCACATAGCAAGTGTTATGTAGCTCTATATGTTTATTAATATCGCTATTATCCTTTTATGTGCTGAGCACAGGGCAGTATTTTAAGCCAGGAGACATTATTATTACCTTCATTTTTAAAATGGAAGAAATGAGTCTTGGAAAGGTTGAGCTACTTGTCCAACTAATAAGTGAATGAATTGGCTGCAAATCTAGACAATCAATTATACAACCCCAACTCTGTAGCCATGGAAACCAGTCAGGTACTTGGTGCATACGAATGGATCAGCGAATGATAACTTTGAGTATGGTCGCTTGAAATGGAACTGGTGTAGAAAGAGACCATCTGAGCAGTGGGGATATGAGATGTGGCTGTGCAATCTTTAACCCTGATCAAGTTGGATGCAGAAGTGGGATGACAACATCCATGTTCTAGGTTTAGGAGACAGATGCCTGAGTTGTCTAAGCCACGGAGAACGCAAAGGCTGATGGTGCTGAACTATTTCTTAATTGTGCAACTGTAGAAAGATGCAATGTACAAGCCAAATAAACTGGGTTTGGGCCACATGTGTTGGCTGTATTGAATAGCATAAATCCAGGAAAATATGCTGCCCTTAGTGGTGAACCTTATCTTAGACAGTGCATTCCTTGGAGCAATGCCAGGACCTTGAGCCTCGTGAGTGTGCAGCCCCATGAGTCTATTTGAATTTCAAGGGGCAATGAATTTTTCTTTACCACAGTGCAGGGTGTGGGTGAGAAATACCTGACTGTATTTGGCCTCTAGTCCTTTTCTGTCTCTTCTCTACTCTGTTGCTAAGGCTTAGTTCAGGGTCCTAGAAAGAGGCTCATAGAAAGTTTCAGTCGGTTCACATACAGCCAAGAGAATCTGTGTTGAGCTTCTTAGTTTCATTCATGGGGAGAAGACTACTTCAGATCATCAGAGGCTGTCGCAAGCATCAAATTATATGACACATAAATGCAATTATCTTGTATAATTCCTGGAATCCTGAAGACATTAAGAGATAATGGTTTCCTTTCCTGCTCCATCAACCAGAGTTAGATAGAAGGAAAAAAAAATGTGTCCTCAAATGGTTTGAATAGGTCTGTGGTAGGCCTACTTTTAGGATGCAGAGGGATACGAATTAGGAAAATCAGAGTTACGAAGCCCACATCACTGTCAAATTTGAAGGATGAAAAGAGGGCTTTCAGTGCAACCGGAAGACAGGGAGCTGCGATCATAAGCTGTGGCAGTTTGGTTAGAGTTGATTCTAAAGCTGTTGCCAGCGAAAGGGGCACCACTGTTTTTCTCACCTCTTACCCTCTAGCTGAAAGCCAGCATGCAAGGAACCTCCAAGGAGACAAAGCTCAGGACCCAGAAGGAGAGGGGTGCATGTAAAAATGGAATGGGTGTCGGTCAGTGGAGGACCATCAGTGCCTATTCAGAACATTAGGGATCAACAAGAGGGGCAAAACATGGCTCACTCCAAGAATCCAGAAGAGCATCTTGCCAGTTTCGTGGGTGTGAGGCTGGTGGTGCTATTGGGTTCCAGAAAAAATGCATCGACTGAAACACTACTCCATGTGAACACTGATCTTTTTGTGGAGTTGTAACATCCCTTATTGGAAAAATGGCTTTGATGCTAATGAATGTAGGAGAGACTGAGATCAGTGTAATTAGATTTAGTAAAGGTTGTCCCAGTGTTTTTAGTGAGGAGCATTTTGAGTCTCTCTGTGGGGCATGTAGTATGTGGCACTCCCTCAATCACTTTTCTTGGAGTATTTTAAGACCAAATTCAAGACTAAAGGGGATTCTCATCTAGGGACGATGGTTCAGGGGACATTCATGACTGTTTTACCTCCAGCTATTAAGATGCAAGCTGCGGTTCTCACAAGGTCTTTAGCATTTAGTAGCAAACGCCTATGTGTTAAGATATTCTTCAATTTCCCTAATACTTTAGAAAAGGAATTTCTTTGGATTAGTTTGGCATTAGCAGTCATAGCCTACAAGAGAGTTAAGCTGTGCAAATAGTTATCTTCAAGCTAAGGCCCCAGTGACAAGCATTTATCCCTCCTGTGCCTCCTGTAAGAAGGCTGGCTATGCTAACATTCTTGATACCATTTAACAAGAATCTTGGGTGTCGATGTCACCAAGATAGACAGAAATAGACCCTGTCCTTGTCATGAAGGCAATTAAAAGATTGTTATAAATGGACACACACACACACACACACACACATACATACACACACACACACACACACACACACACACACACACACACACACACACATACACAATACTTGGGGGGGGGGAATCAGGATAGTTTTGGTCAAATACTAAACCCAGTTATAGAATCAATGTGTTGTAGTTAGCTTTAAGTGTTAACCCAACACAGCCTTGAGCCATCTGAGAAGGGAGGCTCAACTGAGGGATTTCCCAGATCAGACTGGCCTGTAGGCATGTCTGTGGGGGACTGACTTTGAATCGACATGCTGCGGTTGGCACCATCTCCTGTGCAAGTGTCCACAGCTGAATACGGAAGCTGGCTAACTGCGAGCTGGCAAATAAGACAGCAAGCAGAGTTCCAACATGGTTTGTGTATGAAGTTCCTGTTTGAGATCTTGCCCTGACATCCCTCAGTGCTGGGCATAACCTGAAAGTATAAGCTAAATAAATCCTTTCCTCCCCTGAGATGCTTCTGGTCAGATCTTTTTATGACAGCTGCAGAAAGGAAACTAGGACACAGGGTATAGGAAATAATTGGTTGGAGTCATGCATGTGGACAAAGGAGCTTCTCAGCTGGAAGAGTCTCCTCAGCTCCCCAGAGAGAGACTGGAATTTCATATAGAGGAATAGAAATTACTGGATTGAGAGGAGCAAATTCAGCCGGCATGATAAGCATTCTTCACATGATGGATTCATGGACAAAAAGGACCAGTTGGTGACCTTTATGGCAAACCCTAAGAGGTTAACAGGTTTAGCAACCTTACCACAACCATTCCTTGAGCAGCTAATGGACAGCATGGCCCAGCTTCTCTCCACTGGATCATAGTAAGTGTTTGCCCACTGAAAGTTAATTCCAGGGACCATCCCTCGGCATGCCTAGCATGTGGATTCATCTATGAGGAGTCAGTAAACTGGGTTGGGGAGCAGATAGGATTTCCTTTCAGGTGTTTGATTTCTGATGAGAAATTACCAAAACAGAAGACCCATAAGCTTCTGAGTAGTGGAGTTTCCCCTTTAAAACATATGTACCTGTAGAGATAGCTCAGTTAGTGAAGGGTTTACTGTTCAAGGATGGGGACATGACTTTTATCTCCCAAACCGATGTCTAATATCCAGGCATGGTGGCACATGCTTATCTTCTCAGTCCTGGGAAAGTAGAGACAGGCAGGTTCACCGGGTCTTGCTGGACAGCCTGACTACCTTGGGGAGCTCTCAGGCCAAGGAGAGCCTGACTTAGAAAACAAGATGGACAGTACCTGAGCAATGCCACTAAGAGCTGACCTCTGACTTCCCATGTGTGCACACTTCTTCCTGAACACATGTATGTGCATGTACAGACACACACACACACACACACACACACACACACACGCACACACACACGCACACACGTGCACACACACACGCACACACACATACACACACACACTGATATATTTGCTAGATCCCTGTGATACCATGCTTTCTTGTATTGTAGCTCTTAGGCCTATCTTTTAGTCTTGGAATTTAACATGTCACAAAATAGATGCTTGCTGCATTTGGTCAGCCCTGCCAGGAGCTATTGCCCCTTCCACCTCCAATCTCTGAGCTACTGTCAATTACACACAAGAAAAAGCACCAGGGAAAGCCATATGATTTTTTTTTTGTTCCAATTTTACGTGGTGACTTTGGTTGTACTTTTGAAGGACAACCACATACTGTGGCCACATGGTGGTTGAGAACACAGGCATTGCCAGACATGGGCTGAGTTTGACTGCTGTGCTGGAGGCCTGGATGATAAGAGATGGTGAGTCTTAACCTTAGCATTAGGTAACCGCTTTCCCAAAATATCACAAGGGTGTGTATATCCTGTTTCAGATTCCCCAAAACCTAAATGAATAGGCCTGCTAACTGTTTATACATTTGACTTGCATTTAACCAGATATTCATCAAGCACAGACTAAAAGGTGCTGTTGCTAGGAGATAAAGATGAGCATGATGCACAAAATTCCTACTCTTGTGGGACCAATGGAGTTGAGCAAAGGCAGGTAAGCCAGGCAGTTTTCACTATGTGTTTTCTAGTGTTATAACAATGGCCCCAGCCAGTGCTGAATGAGTGAGGAAAACCAAGCAGGGCAATTCCAGCAAATCACCAGGGACAAGATGAAGGCCACATTCAGGGAAGACCTCGCTGAAGACCACACATGGTGCCATAAGATGAGGGTATTTCAGGCAGAAGGGAGGGCGCAAAGGTCCTCTGGCACTGAGGATAAGTATTGGAGTCTAGTGAGGCCCGTGGAGCATGGCCAGATTAAGAAGATGTTATAAGGGGCCCTGTGAACAAAAGGAAAGAGGAATCTATACACTGTCAGGCTCTTGCTTTACTTTCTCTTAGTTGGGCTATGCCGTTGTCAAGCATCCAGTATCTCTTACAAGATAATGCAGTCAAGAAGGCACTTCCAGGTTGGTATGGGACCTGCCAGATCCACAGCCCCCTGCTTTGGGCCTGAACAGCTGCAGGGGCTTGAGGGACTAGCTGTGTCAAGGCAGCAGGCAAAGAGAAGCAGGGGCGAGTGAGGGACTACAGGTTGAAGAATCATTCCAGACAGTTGGTCATCCGTTCTAAGAGAATGCCGTTTAATGAGGAGGGGCCAAGGCCTTTTATACAGTACAGAGGCAGGTGGAAAAATACAAGAATATGTAGATGGAAAGTCCCCAGGACAAGAGGAACAGTGTAACCAAGGTAACCATTGTCCTATCTAGAGATCCTAAATTGATTGGTCTGATGTAAGACCCTGATTTAGATATTTTTTCTTAAACCTAGGTGAATATCACATGGCTCAACTGTGCAGCGAGGCTTCCTGTTCTAGTCTAGAGAAGTACACATCACCATTTCAGTGTTTATTTTCCTCAAGGCATTTCTCTAGTGATTTTGGCTTTAGAAACAAGATCCTTTATCAAATTACGGATACTTGTTCCTCAGGTGATAACTCAAGTATTTCTACCGATAGGTAGGTGTGTGTGTGTATGTGTGTGTTTTTTGATGGTATGCTTGTGTGTCACACATGTGTTATTTGTGTGGTTAATTTGTGTGGGTTGTGCATTTGGATACAATTTATATATGGTGCAAGAGGGGTGTGTGTGTGTATGTGGTGTGGAATGTATCTAATTGGCATGTCTATATTCTGTAGAGATGGTGTCCATGGTGATGCATGTGCGTTTGAGGGAGATCTTGTATCTCCTCTGCCATTCATCAGTAATACCCTTGTTCAATGATTTTTCTTTTCTGAGATCTGATTTCCACTCTGAAATTGACTTGTGTCCATGGACTACCAGCCTCCTGTGCTTCTTGTAGGGATTAGTTGGGACAATCCCATGTGCTTAGTTCCATGGTCACAGTGAGCCATCCTTAGAAGTCTGCAGATGGAGGTGAGATCTTAGTGAGCTTATGTTACCTTTCGGTGCCCCCAAAGTCAAGTGAGTTTCTACCCTCAAGTGTGCAAGTCGGTGATGCAGAAAGCAAAATCCCTGAGCAGGCTCTTTGTTGCAGGCTCCAGCATCTGCCTTCCCAGTACTCTTTGTTCCTGACAGATGGCAGTATGTTGTTTCTTTCCAGTCTTGACGGTGACCCTGGTTGACAACTTAGTGGGTATGGACACCTGCTCCTTGAAGGCAGAGTTTGATTTAAGGTTTGTAGACCGCTGGAGTGTTTGGACCACTCAGGAAGTTTCAAGGATCCTGCTGGGCCTTGCCACAGCTCTGAATGTTTCACTCTGTAGGGGGTGGTGACTGGGGAGAACAATGCTTCTGGTTCACATAAAACGTTTGTTGGTTTGTTGTCTGGCAGTGGTTGCATCTGTGTGCCTGAGAAAAATTTATATTTTTTAATCTAGTTCCTGATCTCAATTCTTTCCTCACTGCCACTCATCCATCTGTCAGGTCTCCGTGCCCCTCCCCGCTCCCTTTCCCATGGGTTTTTGGCAGGTAGCATGTTTTCATTTGACACTGATTAAAGTTCTAACTCGATTTTTCACAGTGAAATGCGTCTCGAACCTTGACCCAGCAAAGACAGGTTTTTTTTTTCAAGAAACACCATCTCAAATATGTTTTTGGAAAATGCAGTCTGCATTTGTTTTCTTGTCAGAAAGGTTCTGGAGGTGTTGGGGGCTGAGGAAATGACAAAGCTTGGGCTTGAAATAACGCTGACCTTGATGCATTCTGATAATGTTGAAGACACTTAGGTGTACAGCTATTGCTGTTTTATCTTATCAAACCCACTTTTCCTTTTATCTTTAAGACAATTATAAAATGGTCCTCAAATTTAACATTCCATCAATTGAGTCCCTTTCTAATTAAAAAAAAATATATATGTAGGAAATTACATGATTTATTTTCTTTCCAGGAGTAAGTCTAAGATTAAAATATTTTAGGCATAAAGTACTTCATATCTTTGCATTCTTTTTAAAGATACCTATTCCCAGGGGCTTTTATCCAATTATATCCAGATGATATTAGAGATTTGCCTCAATTGCTTTTCTGCCTTTTTGTTTTAAGAAAACAAAGAAAATCCTAATCATATTCCTGGCTTGTTTTCTGTAATTTTTATGTTCGTTACCTTGTAATACCTTATAGTGCTTTAGTGAATTATTTTATTTTTTTCTAAAACCGGTGTGATGCTTCTTTCCTGTTGAGGCAGATGGCTTGAGGCAGTTGGGTATTTTTATGTTCCTCTTAACCTTCTTAGAGAGATGGATTTCAGACCAGGCATTTAAAATGCAATTGTGTTTTTATCAGGTATTTTATAAATCATAAAATTGCTAGTGTGTTAAATAGAATTTTTTTATTTAACCAGACGGACCATTCATTAAGTCTGCCTGAGGTTAGAAGACATGCTTTCAAAGCTGAAAAGCTCAGTCTGGGGTTTTGTGTGTGAGTTAGTGGAGTATGTGCGCGTGCGTGAGTGCGTGTGTGTTGGGGGGGGGGTGGTCAGCACAGAGGACTATTACAGTTGCGAATAAATTAATATTTGCTGAAGCGAACCCAAGGCTTGGTTCCCACCAGGTAAGTAGTCTCCCCTGACTACACTGAAAGCCTGTGGTGGCTTGAATGACAGTGCGCCCCTTCAGCTCGGATGTCCGAATGCTTTGACCCCAGTTAATGGTGCTGTTTGTGTAGGATTGGGAGATGAGGCCTTTCTGGGAAAAGAATATCACTGGGGACAGGCTTTTGTGTTTCCAAAGCCTTGCCGCCCTCCCAGTGTGTTCTCTGCCTTGCATTTGTGGTTCAGGGTGTGTGCCCTCAGCTTCTGCTCCAGCCAACTATGTCTGCTGCCTGCTGCCTCTGCTCTATGTACCACGGACTCTATCCATTTGGAACTGTAAGCCCAAATTAACACTTTCCCCTGTAAGGTGCCTTGGTGATGGGTTTTATTATAGTAACAAAATCTTCATTTACTTCTTTAATTAGATGATTGTTAAGAACTTGCTATATACAGGACATGACCCTATGCACTGATAACACAAAGACAGGGACTCAGACATGGCCTTCTGTCCTTTTGTACTTCATCATCATCGAGACTTTGGGAGATGGCATGAAGAGGAGGGAAGAAAGAACCAACACTTACTTACTGCCTGAACCTTTCTAGGCAACGAGATATATATATCATGTCAGCTTATTTATAATAGTCACACATACTAAGTCAATGAGCTAAGCTTTTAAATTCATCCTTCTAGGGAGAAAAGTGGAAGCTCATAGCTTAAGGTCAACTTCTGGAGATTATACCACCGATAAGAGCTGCACTAAGGACTGTCTGACTTCAAAGTTTGTATCACTCACCTTCCATTTTGCATTGTCCCTTTAAAAGTTACGATGGGTCCTTATCCCTTAGAAATCCTAATTTCAGCCCTTCGTAGCAGCCGTTGTTCATCAGGCCTTTTCTCTAGGATTGAGAACCATACTCTGGGCAGGATTAAAGAGCTCCTGCGAGGCAAAATGCATGGCTCTTTCTAGCTTCCTCCTTAGTGGACAAGATAGTAAAACCTGTGCAATGGAACTGGATTGCCCAGGTGATAGGGCGTGTGACTCCATGGCTTCTGTGGAAGGTTCTGATTGAGCTGTGACCTTTTATGGAGAAAACATTCATCCTGGGTTTGCAATGACCTGCCAATAGTGCCACAGAGTGGACAGTTTTTAAGTCCCTACTCCTGTATCTATTCAAGTCTTTGGTTATCTAAAGCAAATGTATATATCCCAGAGAATTGTTTTTTTAATCCTGTGGGAGAAGAGACATGAAATCTAGATTGAAGGATGATTGGCCTGGGACTTAATTTGGCAAGAGAAGTCTGTCTTCGCAAATGTCTCTGAAGAGAAGAACTCAGGCTAGGAAATCTGATTCCACTAAATCCATTGAGTGTGCTGTTCACTGAGTGAGTGTCATCTGCTAGGTTTCATGCTGCATTCTTATTGGTGAACAAACTGCAGGATTCAATTTTCCTTCAATAAACACCAGTTCAAATTGTAAGGCGATTATGTAAAAATGTAGATTTTTTTTTTTCTTTCAAGGTGAGTGTGGCAAATACAAACAAAAGTAAAAATTTTCGAATTAATCTCAAGGAGGTGGAGATTAACAGAGGCCTGGGTGGCGGCCGCAGCAGCACATACTTTGATTCCATCAGAGGCAGAGGAAGAAGCAGACCGTCTCTGAGTTCAAGGCCAGCCTGGTTTATAGATCGAGTTCCAGGATAGCCAATGCTACACAGAGAAACCCGGTTGCGAAAAACAAAACAAAACAAAACACAGGGAGATAGAAGGGGTTGCGTGAGGCCTTCTTGAGGAACTGTGAAGATGAGTTTTGCAGACTATTAGGAGACAAGCAAGCTCCCATGGCAGAAGATGAGGTATTCTGATTCCTGGAGAGAGACTTGGCAGGCAACTCCACAGACTAAGGCTAAATGTGCCTGGACTCCTGTCATCAGTGGGTAAGGAACAGGGAACAAAAGAGCATAGGCTACTGCAGTCAGAATGATGGTTAATGTTGAGCACCAAGGTTGAGACTCCCCTGGGATCCTCAGAGTCACCAGACTCTGGGCATATCTGTCAGGGAGATTTTAAGCTGGGACCACTGAGGTTGGAGGACCCGCTCTGAACGTATGGGCTGGGTTCTTGGAGTGAATAAAAAGGAGGTGGGAACTAAGAGGCAGTACTAAGTGTTCTCCGCTGCCTGAGTGCACATGTAATGTGAATACCCACCCACAGTGGACTGTGTAACCAAATTAAGCCTTTTCTCCCTAAAGTTACTTTCTTTCAGGTATTTCATCACAGCAACAAGAAAAGCTTCAATGCAAGACAGTTTTCCTGCAAAATACAAGGAGCAATCAACTTAAAAATAGAAAAGATTTACTCAAAGGTTTGGGGCTTTGATTCCATGCACTGCTTCCTTGTGGTGTTGGGCCTGTGATGACATAGTTATCTCTTAGCAGGAGCAGACAGATGAGGGACTTGTGACACTCAAAAGCAGGGAAGGGCAGCCAGATGCCAAAGCCCACCCAACCCATCCAAGGTCATGCCTGAACTGACCGAGTTTCGTCTACCAAACCTCAACTTCTATTAAGTCACATCAGTTCCCTGGAGTGTCAGGGGTGGTCCACACACCTTAGGCCATGGTCCACTGCGGCTCCTTCCAGGTGCTCAGTATATTGTAAACTGTGTCATGGAGGATCATGTACATAGAGAATTTACAGGTATTGGTTGTCAAGACCTTTTTCTAGGAAGGCTTTGTGACCAATTTAGACAAGAAAAATGCATACTAAGAGCAAATCCACTGTTTAGGTAAGAAAGTGTTCTGAGTCAAGTCAGTGGAAAGGGAAGAAATGTTTGGTCTGAGCTAAGGGTTGCAGTACTGGAGAGCTGTGGGCTTAGTTGCTGATGTTTGAGACGTCTTCAGTGCTTGACTCTCGGGCTCTGACTCAAGGGCATGGATGATTGGTGGCTTTACTCCCCAGACATTATTTGTTCAGTTTGGGCAGAGGGATGAAGGCAGCTTTAGAAATTCTGCTTGAAATAACCAGGGCTTGGATAGATGCACATGGCTGAAATGTTTGAGGCAGCGGACATGAAGATGTGCATTTGGGGGATGTCAAGATTAAGAGTGTCATTTTGAAATACCCAGTCCTTGAGTGCGCAACACGGTGATGGTACACAGGGTCTGTGTCATGAGGTCCTGTGTTCAGTCCTCAGCACTAAAACAAGTGTAGAAATGTATGAACTTACATCAGAGAGAACACAGACCAGAGCCAGAGGTGACCCAACACATAAGTGACTAAGGAACAGAGGAAAGAAGCCAAGGAAACCGAGTAGGGAAAATGTCTGTAGTAAATTGTTTCCAATTGAAGGATGCTAAGTGCTGAAGGAGGAGGAGGGAATGAAGACTGAGGGGCAAAGTGATACACAATGTGTGTTGGTTTTACCTGGAGGACTATTGTGACCATTGCTAAAGGTGTGATGCGGATAGCGCACAGAAGTCAGAGCGTGTCATTGCCTTAGCTTAACCTGTAGGACTGCACTGCACTGCACTGCACCTGGAGTGGTTTAGCACATAAGACCGCATTGTGAGCTTGGCTGAGGATGTGAGCGGGCACTGAACAGAAGTCACGGATACATAGTTGAGTGTGGGTGAGCAATCAGGGAATGAAGATAGATGGTATAAATAAAAACATTCAAGATTTTGGGTAGAAAGAAAGTGAGGGTATGAGGAAGGGAAGAAAGAGACAATATTAGAAGTGATTGGCTAGGACACTCAAGAAGACCTTTATGTAAAGATGGGATTTCAATTACAACCTAGAAGCTGAAGGCCAAAGATGTTCTCAATGCATAGATGAATTAACCAACACAGGAAGTTCTCACCTTGGAAAGAACAGGAGCCAAGAAGATGGAAGAGATGGTGATATCCTCAGTGATGGAAGTTCATCATTACGTCCGTGGGTACTATACTGAGGGCTGTGTGTCCCACTGGAACTAAGGCATCTGCTGGGAATGAAAGAGAATGAAATTTAAAGAGAGTAAGAATATGGGGATAGGATCTCCCCAGAATTTGAGAAAAAATTAATGTGGAGTGTTGCAGATCTAGTTGGAATTGGAAAAGTGACTATCTTGAGCAAAACCAAGTTGCTGGGGCAAGTGATTTACTTCACAGGGCACAGGTCTTTAGGACCGAGCTTCCCCTGTGTCCAGGGAGTTAGTTGTCTCTGATGGAGAGACAGGAGTGTAAGTGGCAGACTCTGTGTGGCACTTACATAGGCTAAGTAGTCACTCAGCAGGGGACAATCGGTGGGAGAAGTGAGGGTGGGAGTGAGGGAGGTGAGGATGGGAAAAGCAGGTAAATCTGTAGGGAGGACTCAGGATCCTGGAGCTTAGGGGCCCGCATGTGCGTCCACTCTAGGCGATGACACTATCCAGCAGGCAGTGACGAAAGGAAGACACTGAAGGGAAGTGATGTAACAACTATGGTGTAGTCATGTCTTCTGGTAGAGGTTGGCTAGCATGCTGAGTGTAGTGTGTTGAAACTGTATGATGTGTACATGTTGCTGTATCAAAGTTGAAAAAGGAAGCATCACTTATTGACAACCATGTATTTTCTTTGTAAGCACCTGCTCACAGAGGAAGTATCAATGGCTTGTGCTTTGTGCTTCAGTCAAACCAATTTGTGCCTGCCTTCCTTGGAATGCAGTGTTCATGCTCAGGGCTAAATTCCTACACTCCAATGTCTCTTTTGCAGGATATTTTCACAGAGAAATCCATTTGTTCAAAAGACCAATAAAACCATGTGATCAATCTCCACATGTGGCTTTGTTTTTGTTTTTTCCTACGTTGCATTGGGTAACTACTGTGTGACTCCTAAAGTGTTGTCTGAAAGCTGAGAGATTTGAAAAGTTCTGGTGTCTCCACATCCAACCTGGACCCACATCCTGGGCAGGACTGGGGATGCTCAGGAAGCGATGTTTGGGGGGACTACCTAGCTGCCCATGGTGGAATAAGCACGGTGATCATGTCTTGGTATTTTTAACTGGCCAATAGAGTGAATAAATAACATAGGCAGAGTATAGAGGGGTAAATTGCCCAGTATGTCAGAAGTAGAGGATGAAGGCACTATTCAGGGCAGTTGCTGATGCTGAATCCAGTGTCAGCAAACTCTATTCCGCAGTGTTTTTCTCCCCTATAAACAGTTTACAGTGTACATGTATTTTGACATAGAAACCATTCTGTATTGAAACTCTTGTTATAAGGTGTTTTCATGAAAGCCTGTTTAGTGGTCCTTAGAATTATCGAATTTTCAAAAAGATGTGTTTACATGGTGAGTGTTTGTTGCATATTAATTAAATTTGGTTTTGTAGTGAAAAAAAAAAACCTATTATACTTAAAGATGTTATAACTTGAAAACACCCTGGCCAGTGGGTCGCCGATGAAGATTGGAGGAAAATCATTAAATCAGCTATGTGCACTCTAAACTGATATACACTTATAAAAATCTCAGCCTCTTGAATATTTGCCTCTTCTTTGCTGATTCATTCAACCTGAATATCTATTTACTATTTCAATTTTCCCCCACACAAATAGAAAATACAGTGTTAGATCTATTTATGTGTAATAGAAAATTATACAAGCATATTACAGCAAACATTGGGTATGGAAGCAAGTATTCAATATGGAATGAATTAAAATGTTTACCACCAACTTCTGCATTTTTGCAAACTCACACCGACGACTGACAGAGTACGTGCACTTATCTTTATAGTTCTTGGTACAGTGGTTCTTGCTGAGACACGAGAAAGCAAATTGTCTCTGCCTCAAATGAAAGCCGTAATCTTAAATTGATTATGTATGTTAGTGGTTCAATTTTGAATTCATGTTTCTGAGATTCTGCTCTTCAATAACATTACTTTTTTTTTTTGAGAAACAATATGACATAAGACTTCAATACAAACTCTGGAGCCAGTCTGCTGTGCACAAACCCTGCTTGCAATCCCTTACCTTAAGACAATTAGCTGACCCTTGCTGTGGCTCAATTTTCTTGTCTCTAAGATGAGTGCAATGCTGTAGTTACCTCCTAGCACAGAGGTAAATGTTAAATAATGTTCAAAAAAGTTGTGTGACTCAATTAAAAAGGTGCACTAATACTTTAAACAATAGCTGGCCATTTTATAAGAGTTCTATTTTATTTTCCAGTAAATTCGCATCGATATAAATGAATAACCACTTAAATGCAAACATGGTCCTATCACCTTGACAGTTCTTATTTCTCCTTTTTTGACTCTTAGTCACTCTATGTCTCAGACTCTACAGTCTATGGTGTTACCATTAGCTAATTTTGGTTTGTCTGTTGTGTTTTGTTTTCTGAAACAGTCTCATTCTAAAGCCCAGGCTGACCTGGACCTTACCAAGTGCCCTCAAACTTAAGTCTGTCCTGCTGTTTCAGGCTCCCTCAAATCAATGGACTTATAGGTATGTCTCCCTAGGCCTTCTATATGATATTGTGTTAGTTTGCACCTGAAAAATAAAGTTTTAACCATTTATCATGAATAGGCTTCATTCAGACTTCCAGTTAATTGCATAGGACTGAGTGGGAAGCACATATTGTTCATCTACATTTACTAAATTTATTTATTTTTAGTTGTAGTAAAATCTGACTTTTCGCAGGATGTGGTGGCACATACATGTAATCCCAGCACTTGGAGTGGCATACGCAGGCAGATCTCTGTGAGTTTGAGGCCAGCCTGGTCTAGAACAGCTAAGGCTACATAAAGAAACCCTGTCTCGAAAAATCAGAAAAAGAAAAAAAAAATCTGACTTTTCTATGGCTTTCTTCTCTGCTTTACCAAGAGAACCATGTGTATGATTATTGTTTTCTGAGCTTGTGTGACTGATTAGTAATATCTTTGACAGATTAGTGGAGGAACTGAGAAGTTACTTAAACATCCTGAGGTCACATGAGGATCTTGTGATCAACATGCCTTCCTTAGTGCTCCTGATCTATCTTTAATTTCTTGCCTCAGTTCTAATGAAGACCCTAGTTCTAACCCAGAAGTACTGGAGCTAAGCTCCTTTTTAAAAAATATTAGAATAACTTATCAAGTAATCTGCATTCTCCATAATTGAGATCTTACCTCGTTCTGCCAGCTAGTCAGTCACTCCTACTGTCTATGCCCTTCGACTCAGGGCCAGGGCTGAGTTCTCTTTAGCTATTCATGGCCACTGTTTGCATGTTACTATGATAAACTTCATAGACAAGACCCAACTTTTGGCTCACAGTTCAAGGACATCATACGTCATGGCACGGAAGTCACAGCTACAGGTGACCACATTCAAGAAGCAAAGAGCAGTAAGGGCTTGTGCTCAGTTCACTTTTCTCCTAAGGAATGTTTCCACCCATAGTGGATGTACATTTTCTCTTCATTCCTCACAGATATGTGGAGATGTCTGACTCCCAGTTGATTCTAGATCTCATTATGGTGGTCATTAAGGATGAACTACCATACAAAATTTGCTGAAGCTCCTTGCTTGTATCTCCAAACCACATGCCCTTGGTTTTCTAGTGGGGATAACTTAACATACCTGGTTGTCATTAGGCAGAACACAAACATATTAGAAGGTCGCTGAGTTGATGCTATGGAATATGAACCAAGAAAATGGATATACCCTCCGATCTTGATTTATAAATGGCTTGATGGGTTTCTACTGTAGTTTGGATCTCAATTGCCTTAGGACTTTATATTGATGGAAATCAAGTGCTATTTTATGAAGGATGCTTTGATCTCAAGCCTCAGTTCTAACCAAAACCTGCCCCACTGCATCTGATTTTTGCCAACCCAGGCTCTCAGCAGCAGCATGCCACTTGAAGCTCAAATCTAAGCTTCCTTCGCAGTGCATAATTCTAATGCACTGTGTATGCTGATTTCCAAGAGATAGAAGTCTTGAGAGGGAACATCTCGGTTTCTGAGTGAAAGTCACATATGTGTACTCTAACAGCTTGTGCTCATCAGGGTGAGTAAGTATTTGTTATCTTTGTTATTCAAAAAGTCAGGTATAATTCTACCAAGCAATCGTTAGATAAGTATTAAATAGAATGACATCTGTGAATTTCCTTCATTCACATTGGCATGTCAATTGGCCTTGTCACTGTGCAGGTCTTGGTAGGAACATCGTTCAGATCTCATGGGCACAGCTTCCCTGTGGGCCCAGTGCCAGTCTAGAAGGCACTGTCTTAGCAGCATGCATCAGGGTCTGGCTCTTATAATGATTCTACCTCCTTCCACCATTTTCCCTGCATTGTAGATGTACCACTTGGGGCTGGGAACTCCACAGTCACTTATTCTCTGCATTTTGACCAGTTGTGGGTCTCTGTAATAGACTCCAACTATTGTTGCAAAAGAATATCATTTGATGAGGGTTGAGAGCTACACTCATCTGTGGGAATGAGGATAATTATTTAGAATATAGTTAAAAATTGATGGAGAGCTATAGGTCATCAATGGATCCTGAGAAGGGGAGAATTAATTTTCTATAAGAATGAGCTCCCTGCTAGCTTACCCAATTCCAAATGGCCAATCCTAAACACATGGACATAGAAACATCACTAAATGGACTTGGAGGTGCTTTCTCTTTCTGTCTCGTCTCTGTCTCTGTCACTGTCTCTGTCACTGTCTCTATCTCTCTCTCTCTTTCTCTTTCTCTCTCTCTCTCTCTCTCTCTCTCTCTCTCTCTCTCTCTCTCTCTCTCTCTCCATCTATCTATCTAATATTCATGGATATTTGAGGGAATGGAAGAGATGAGAGGTGTTCTGAGGGGACAAAGGATAGGGTAAAAATGAGGTAAAAACAATGCACATGTATGAATGTACAAAACTGCCAAAAACATACATTTAAAAAAATTATTTCTTATTCCATTCTATGCTGCTATGGGATATCTGAGACTAGGAAAGAGATGTCCCTATAAGGCCTTATGATAATGGCTTGAAAGTTTACACAGCATAATGCTGGCATAACAACATTGTTGAGATAAAGAAATAGAAGTGAGTGTGCACAGAACAGGCCAGGCATATGCAGTGGCCCCATTTTATAATAGCCCACTGCCTCGGTAACTAGTATTTCTTGATAGATATACATCACTCCTGAGATAAAGGCATTAATCCCTCTCAAGGGCAGAGCTCATATGATCTCAGCTATGTTGGAGAAGTCAGCCTCAATGTGAGATTTTTAGTTTATCCTTAGACAATTTTGTACATGCATAAATGTATTTTGATCATATATATTCTCCTCTCTTTTCCCTAGTTTCTCTCAGACATTCTCCAGGTGTCACTGCCCACTTTGTGTCATATTTATTTTTTAACACACTAGGTCTAATTAGTCTTACTTGTATGTAAATGGACAAAAGACCACTGGAGCACAGACAACACACCAGAAAGCACATATTTAAAGTAAACTCATATGTAGCTGGGAACACTGTGAACCGCAATAATTACCAACCTGTTAAGATATGTCCTTTGGTGCAGTAGTGACACAAATACTGTGAGGGTAACCACTGTTTTCTCATTGGATTTAAGACCCATTGCACAGGACAGACCTCAGTGTGAGTTTTCATATGAACAAACAACGTATAAGCACTGATAGATTTTTGCTGCTGTTGTTTGTTGAAACTCAAAAGTGAACTGTGTCAATTATCCATGCTCCTGGAGCTCGTGAGGGTTCCCTTACCCACGCCATCAGAGCTATCTGTTATGTTTAGGTTTATGATTCAGACACGCCTCCCCTGTTCGCTGGGGAGTCACACTTAGGACCAGATAGTTTCTTTTAAGACACAGACTTAAGCTTCTTCCAGCAAGCTTGCTTACACTCCACAGTGAGCAGAACGGGACTGAGTGCTAATGGTGCTAGCAGTCTCTCAAGGCACATCATGTCCCAATTAGTAATCCAGTGTCACCTAGCAATTACATCGTTCTATTTTTTTCCTCATTAGGATATCATTAAGGAAAAATGTATTCTAGTAAAGAGTACAAAGGAAGCCTAGCCTCCCAATGCCCTTTTGAAATGAGGACAGGTGAAAATTCCAGAAATAATGTCAACTTTAAACAAAACAAAACAACCTGTGGGATTAGGCGGCACGGGGCCAGCTGAGTGTCCTCAGGTGGGCACTGTTTCTAGTCATTGCTTGAAGACTTGTTCTCAGCTAATATGCCGTCAGACCCTGTTGTAAGTGCCGCTTCTGAGACTTCCTCAGACAGGGTGTTCCCTGGTTAATCATTCAGAATGGAAAGGCGTTTCCTCTTAAATCACTCTTCACTGTGCGCCGTGCTTGCATTTTGCTATATGCCCCTTTCCATTTCCCTTGTGTCACATAAAGGGAGCAGCGTGTGCCCAGACGCTCCGCACTCTGTTTGGCAATTTGTATTTTTCTGGTATTCCATGACTGGTATTCATCTTTCTCTCTGTGTGTAATCACTGCATTGGAAATATTCCATTCTTTTGTTTAAGGGAAACAAATGGAGCTTTCAGGAAAAGTAATTTATTTATGAATATTTTACAAGCTTTTAGCAATGGATATTTTCTATCAAGGCAAAAAGAAACTAGACTGAGGGTGTGTTTTCCCAGAAACAATGGGAACTTACGCATTGCTACTTCTGTGCTGCTGCCTCAGATATGCTTTGCTTTAGTTCGGAAACACATGGAAAGGTCATCGTCCCCCCCCCCTCTCTATGCAAGCATTATTGTAATCTATTTTGGAAATAAATCATCTTAGCCACAACATTCTGATTTTAAATAACTTATTTAATTTAAACGTGTAGCACTTTCATGGAGTTAGCATTTTAAACATGTCTTTTAACTTACTTCTTAGCCTATATACATACACCCACGAGCATTTTCAGTTTGAATTTTATTTAGAGGTATTTTATATAATCCAAAATCCATAGAGAATGCCAGCTTGAACAACTGGTCTCAGGGAGCCTTCTCTGTCCCCAGGTCTTCTTCCTTCCCACTGGGCAGTCCCCTCTGTCACCTCCAGCCTTTATTACTTGAAGTGCTGCTAGCTCCACAGTCCCCCTACCTCTCCCTTCCACATAGGACAGCACTGTGAAAATAAAATGAGAGCTATAGATTTCAATTTCTATGCGTCAAAGTTTAAATAGACAATATTAAAATTCTACTAAGTAAGAGATTTTATTTAATCCCCTTAACAAAAATTTTATTGAGCAGGTGGCTACTATATCACCAGTGAGGTGTTTTATATTGTTTGTTTGAGACAAAGTTGCACAAGCTGGTGTGAAACTTCTGATCCTCTGCTTCTGTTTCATGGCATACACCACCATACCATGGTTTTAGGGGTCTAACCCAAGGGCCCCCTTCATGCTAGGCAGCCACTCTGCCCTCTGAACTACTTCTCTGCCCTTTACATTCTTTTATTAAAACAAAACAAAACAACAAAACAGCATCTTTGAAAGTCAGAAGGCATTTTTGCATTCATAGCACATCTTCATTTGGACTCAGCACATGTCACATGACCAACTTTCTGATGATGCAGGAATCTTCATGCTGACTCTGGGAGAAGACAGTCTTATACTTAGGTTAGCTGTATAGCTCGTTTTGCTTTGTTGATCTGAGGCTACTAGAGAGAGGCGTTACTAGAACTGGGGGTAAGATGGGCATCCAGCCTCTGTTGAAGTGAGGGCTAAGGATCAAGAGAGGTATTAGAAGTAACAAGGCTGATGAGCTTGAAGGCAAAGCCTTACCTGCTGGCTTTATTGACGCTTGTTTTGTCTTAGGATTCTGTAGTGCATTTGTGTACTGATCTTCTCCAAAGTGACTAGGTTTACAATCCCATATAACGTCTATATCAGAGGGAAAAGAAGAAAACTGTCCCAAGCAACGCCTCGGGTTTGGATCGACTTTCGAAATGAAATTGGTAAAGTTTGCCCTTTAAGAGGTTCCTAGAAACTTACAAGTAGAACATTATGATGGGAGGATCTGGGCCCAGGGGTCCTGCTCAAACTATGGCACCAGTCAAGGACAATACATGCAGTAAACTTCGAACCCCTACCCAGATCTAGCCAATGGACAGGACATTCTCCACAGTTGAGTGGAGAGTGGGGACTGACTTTCACTGAATCCGGGTGCACCATGTTTGACCATGTCCCCTTGATGGGGAGGCCTGGTGGCACTCAAAGGAAGGATAGCAGGCTATCAAGAAGAGACTTGATACCCTATGAGCATATACAGGGGGAGGAGGTCCCCTTCAGTCACAGTCATAGGGGAGGGGAGTAAGGGGAAAGTAGGAGGGAGGGAGGAATGGGAGGATACAAGGGATGGGATAACAATTGAGATGAAATATGAATAAATTAATAAAATATATTTTTAAAAAAGATGTTCAGCTAGTTGGATATTATACATTTGCTGCTTAGACAGGGTGCACACGTGTGAGTGAGTGTGTGTGTGTGTGTGTGTGTGTGTGTGTGTGTGTGTGTGTGCTCGCGCATGCATGCATGGGGATGTAATCTCCTACAGTGTCTGCAAATAGCCGAAGGCCATTACATTTCAGCTCTCTTTCACTGTTGTAGACAGCAGTCACTTGCTTAGGAATTTTTGTAATGTGTGCTCTTTACATAATTGTATGGGGTTTTTTGTTTGTTTCTTTCTTTTGGTTGGTTTAGTTTGGTGTTTGGTTTTTCTATTCAAGGATTCTCTGTGTAGCCTTGGTTGTCCTGGACTCACTTTGTATACTGGGCTGGCCTCGAACTCACAGAGATCCAAGTGTCTCTGCCTTCCTGCATCCTGGGATTAAAGACATGTGTTGCCACCACACCTAGCTATAATTTTATGTTTGTAACAATTTATTTCAACAATATAATTTAGATACAGGTACAAAAAGATGAGTCTCTATGCCCAAAGCGTTCACTGCATAGGAAGAGAATTGTAGGATACTTTAAGAGTATACTAATAGGAATAGGCTATAGGGATGCGCTGAGAAGGAAGGATTGCATCCACCTGTGGAACAGAGAGACTTTTCTCAATTAGTGACTCTGGTTCTGAATTTTGGGGACAGCCAATGTCCTTGAGTGATGAGAAGGGCTGGGCATCCAAGCAGAGGAATCAAGAGCGGCCTCCATGTATGGCTCCATGTATGGCTCCATGTAATGGCTTCCGAGAAGAACAAGATATTCTCAGCAGTGTGACAAAATGAAGACTGGATGCCAGGTAAACTCAGATCACAGCACCTGCCTGCCCTGGGAGGAGCTCGAACACCGCATTAGGGCATGACGTACTAAGACAAGGCTTCGGCAGTGTCATTGAGGGCATGTGGAACATGATGCAATGCTAGCTAAAGATGGATTGTTTCAGGAGCCTTGGGAATAGTCTAGATTAAGAATGAAGATTCCTAGACATGGACCAATGGCCATGAAGATGGGTTTGGGGTCTGCTCTTTAGAAGACAGATGTTTAGGATTTGGTGGTTGCTGTGGTTTGAAATGTGTTCCACTGAAATACGTGGGTTGAAGCCCTACCAGGACTTTAAGGAGACAAGATCAAACGAGGCTTCGTTCATCAGGTTGGTCTGCAGTGGCATTGCATCAGAGTCATTTGTTTCCTATTTCACAGGGGGCTCAAGTAACTGCATGTGCACTTCATCTGAAGGCCCTACTTCTTAGCCTGTACACGGCAGCCTTCTTGCTGCAACCCCATGGAGTAGGGGGGGAAGCACCCTTCTTGCTTCCTCTTTCCCTAATGATGTGAATCCCATCACATGGGCTCTGCCTTTGTGATTTGATTTACAACGAGCCATCTCCCAAAGCCTCTCCTAAAAACCATGGTGGTAGAAATTTGGGCTTCCAGCCATGAGCTGAAGAATGTGAGTGACCATCAGTCATTCAGTGCACACCAGAGGTCATCAGAGGGGACTTTTACCCAATAGTACTGGTCAATGTGCTTGCAGGAAGAAAGAACAGATGCCATGATCAGGTGCACATACAGAAAGTCTGTGTAAGGACATGGAGAAATGGCATCACTCTCTTAGAAAGCTAGTCTTTGCCATCCTGATCTTGGAGGTTTGCCCTGCAGGACTGTGAGAGAAGTTATTGTTTTTCCATTTTGTTGATAGAGCTGGAGATCTCTGATGGACATGAATCTTAAATCACTTTTACTTATAGATGGGTTCATTGCTTATGCTTTACTCTCTGTAGTTTGTGACAAGCATGAGGAACAAAGTTGTTACTTTGTGAAGAGCAAGAGACATTTATGGTGCAAATGAAGAATTACCTGAAGTCTAGGATGAACCAGTGAGCATCAGAATTCTGCAGACATGGCATTTCTGTTCAACCTTAGTAAGATGATGTCATACTTTTGAATGGCCATTTCATGCTTGTACATAAAGATGGAGCTGTTTGTCCCTTTATCCACCTCACTAGGCAGAATGACTTATGTGACCAAATACTTTTTTCTTCCCTTTAGGATGACAGTAGATATTAATACTTCTTAATAGTTATGGGTCGCACATATTCCAACTCCTGAAAAAAACTATAGTACTTTAGATCTGCATTCATTTAAAAGTAGAACTTGGTGGAAGAAAGAGCCATTCCCAGAGTACTGAGAATCTTCTGTTATGCTGTGTGTCCATCAAGAAGATGGAAACAACATGAGTATCTCTGCATAGCATCCCCTGGTAGGATTTGCCTACTTTCTTTTTTATGAGGCCACCTCTGTGCATGTCACACATAGGGAATTGTACTTGTGTCTAGCACACAGATCATCTCTAAGAGCTTCAGATTTCATTAAGGTCTCTAAACTGTTTTTAAGTGATTTTTGTGTACAGTTAGAGGTTAGGATCGCCTTCCTTCTTCTACCTATGAATAGCTTATTTTTTTATCAAAGGAAAAAAAGAGGATATGACTAAATAAAACAGAACATAAATACATGACGGAGTAAAATGCCCAGTGGAACACTTACCATAAAAATGGTAGCTCATTACAAGGCAATGCCGTTTAGAGTATTAAAAATGTCAATAAGATAATTTCTGTTCCAAAGATCTATACTAGGTTCCCTTTTTCACACAATAAATTTCAGTCCTCATATAATGTATATTAATTGGGGTATTTTTGCATATCAAAGACAGGGAAACTACTCCAAATGGCTTAATCAATTAAGGGGACAGAATGAGTCCTAAAACTTGAAAAGTCTAGTCATAAAGCAGATTTTGGGAGAAGTAGGATCTCATGAATCCATAACCACCTGCTCCCCTTCCCTTTCTCCTCCTCCTTCATTTCTTGGATTTAATTACATGTAATTTTGTCAAAATCAGAGGTGTCACTTCTCTTTGTGGTATGAGAATGCGACCAGGGAATTCTTTCTATTTCAGTCTTACGAGAAAGGAGACTCTGCCACAACAAGGCAAACAAATGAGCTGGGATTATGTTGTTGGCTTGGACAGGCCTGACCTGGGCTTTGTGATTTCTGACAGTCATGTGAGGTGGGTAATACTGTGCCTTGGTCCCCTTAGTTCAGTGAAGTTCCCTTCTGATGTGATTAGCAGAATTTCCTCCAAACACTAAGGTTGTAAAATCTGCAATGTGATTTAGGAGGAAAGGATGAACCATTGTGCTGTTGCCAGGTGACAGTTGCTTGTTCTGTACCTCAGGGGCATTTTGCAGCCTCTTCCGCCTCTAACCTCAGCCTTCTCTTTCTCTGCTGTAATGGTCTTGGTCTGCTTTTTATCTTTGAAAATAATTAGCAATTCTCTGACTCAGGACATTTGCCTGCTGCTCTGTCTGCCTCAGTGTCCCCCCTACTTTGTGTTTCACAAGGCTGGTTTTGTGAGAGAGTTTATTCTTTAGATTACAGGTTAAAAACACCTGCTAGCATATTTTTCTTTTTATGACTTAGGTAGGAAACATTGTATGCAGCCCTTCACTGCCTCTTTGTTATGCTACATTATCCAATTTTTTATAGCACGTATCAAAAGTCATAACAATTTGTTTCCTACTTATTGCCCATTTTTCATCATGTTTGAAGCTTTTGAAGATCTTATTCCATGCTAGATCCTTAGCACATATTAAAATGTCTTGAACACACTTGGCACTCAGTAAGTAAAAAGTAGTAGATTGAGTAGTCTCCTAAAATAATAAGAATGCCTGTGATGGAAGAAAACTGAAAGTCCATCTTTGACAAATGACCATCCAACCTCTGACAGAGCAGTCTTGGCAACACCAACTTTACTATCTCCCTGGGCTGACCATTCCACCATTAATTCATTAGAACACCATCCCATGACACACACACCTTTTAACTGAGTTAGAAAAAATACCACCTCACCATGACCTAGATAGGCATACATAGTTCTGTTCCCCAGAGTCCAATTTGAGTTTAACACTGTTTCATGATGTTGGAGGCAGCTATCACATCCTCCTCTGCTCCTGTGTCTTCTTGCCTTCAGACTTAGATTTCCCGAATGTCTCCATCTGTTCTTGCCTAACAAGATTTTGACATTCCTCACCAACCTGGTGACTCATCAATTAGCGTGTTTGGATTGTCTATTTCTGGCCATGCTTCTGACTCAGGCATTATTACTCAGGTCTGCTAAGGGGGATGTCTCCCTGCTTTTGGTTAGATACTACAGGATCATGGTCTTTTTATGTCTGAGATATAGATTAACAGGGAATTTATACCCAATTGAAGCTCTGTAGTGTTTTCCCCAAGTGCTGACCACAAGCCTCTGGTGCATTTGCTTGTGAAGTCGTGCTTGTTTCTATGGCTCTTTCTCTTCTTTGTTGGCAGACTCCAAACTGTCCTTGGAGGATCATTTTCTTTTTTTTTTTTTTTAAAGATTTTATTTATTTAATGTATATGAGTGCTCTATTTGCATGCACACCTGCATGCCAGAAGAGAGCATCAGATTCCAGTATAAGTAGTTGTGACTCACCACGTGGTTGCTGGGAATTGAACCCAGGACCTCTGGAAGAGGAGACAGTGCTCTCAACCACTGAGCCATCTCTCCAGCCCTGGAGGATCATTTTCTCAGGAAGTCAGGTGGCCTCTTAGTATGCACACTGATTAGGATACTGGTCTGCCCCAAATGCCTTTTGTGCCAACTTTGCTCCAGAAAGATTTTAGTGCCCATGACCCAGTTCTGCAAAGCTGGTGCACTGTCCCCATTCCCTGGAAGGATGGGACTTTAGCTGTTACTCAGATCTTATCAGAAGCACGTGACTGCCGCCCACCTTTCCAGAATCAGCGGTTCTCAGCCTTCCTAATGCTGTCATGCTTTAATATAGTTCCTCGTGTTGTGGTGACCCCAAACCATAAGACTATTTTGTTGCTGTTTTATAACAGTTGTTGTGAATTGTAATGTAATTATATAATATTTACAATCTTAGGTCTTAGGTGACCCCTGTGACCCAAGGAAGTCAAGACCAACAGGGTGAGAAACAGTTCCCAATGCTCTAAATTATGCCTTTAAATCTTATCAGATCATTGGCGCAGCGTCTGTTACAAACACTGTGCCTGTCCCCACAGAACTACTTTTGGCAAGTGGCAATTTAAACTTAGTCTAGTACCTAATGGAGAGGAATATGTTAGGGGTCAATAAAGTGACGTTGGCTGTTTATACTGTCAAGGTGTAGTTAGCAATTCCCAGAGCATGCTACCGAACAGCCTCCCCACTCCTTTTGTTATGAAGACATAAGAATTTTGTCATGTTTCAGTATTAAATGAAACAAGACTTTTGACTTGTTATTTTGTGATCTGGGCTGTTGGATAACTTTATATTTCATGCTTTCAGCTGACTGTTAAGTGTTAGGGATTGATATTTGGGCTCACACACCATACGTCGAGAGAAATGTGCACTACTTATTTCTGCTATCAACGTGTCTGTTTGGTTAACTACCTCCCTCTGTTTTCCTCTTAAAGTAAAAAATATAAGAGTTGGTGGACTTAAAAAAAAAATAAGCTGTGCAAGTGGAAGTTATTTGGGGGGACATGTCCTTCATTCCTTCACTTTTGGGAAACCTCCCTTTAATCTACAGTTGTCATTATTGTCATCCATTCACTTGTAGGTCACTTTTGATGGTCAAGTTTCTAATGTGACACTTTTAAACACATGGCTAGACATATGCTCCAAATTAGCTAGTTAGAATAGTCTCAAAACTTCTCTGTGGAATGTCTTGTTATGGGCTTGTGATTACAAGGGCACAGGCTTTGATCTGTAAATGTCATACTTCCTTCCAAGCAGTACTTTTGTATATGACCTCTTTTGATACAGTAATGAGAGAATTAGACTGAAACTAAACGAAGGGATGAAGGGAAGAAGATGGAGAAGGAAAAGGAGAAGAAGAGAGAGGTGGGAAGGGATGAAAGTAAGGGAAGAAGGGGAGGGAGGGAGAGAGGAAAGGAGGAGAGAAGAAGAGGGGAATGAGTCTTAAAGATATAATTTGAAGTCCATTCAGGATGAAAATGGATCCCATCCTTTATGTCATGGTTATATGCCAAAAATAAATTCTCATTACTCCTCCAAAATAATGGATTTTTTTCAATCTTATATACCTAAAATATAATATGCTAACATGTTCTCTACTTCTTCCTATATACGTTTTGTATGTTACCTTAACTACTTTTCAAAAGGGCGGGTAAGCAATGTTCACATATACATACATATACACATGCACACACATAATAAAGGAATATATGTATGTATACATATACATGCCTATATCTGTTTATAGCTAGCCATCTCTCTGTAGGTATAAAATATATGCAGCTGACTTAATGAAGCACACAGCAAAAGTTTACATTTATATCTATGTCACTATAATTCATGGTACTCATTCCTTCCTGGCTTGATATCATTCTATGGTATGTATTGCTCTATCATTTTCTGTTGGTTTCCTTTAAAAATATTTTATTAATTCTTTGATAACTCTATGTATTTTATTTTTGCAGACTACGGATTCTTTATTATTTGTTAAAATCCACATACAATTAAGTTCATAGATGTGAGCATATGATCTAATTAGTCTTTACACGTGTGCATGTGTGAGTGTGTGTGTATGTGTGTGTGTGTGTATCAATTTAACTACCATTCCACTCAACATATGAGACATTTATAGACACACTTCACATACACATCACATTCTCAAGATTTCACCTAGGACGGCACCAGTAGACATGCTAAGGTAGAAGGTGGAAATCTTATCAAGCCTCAACCATAGATGAAGAACTGTCTATCGGCAACTGAGGGATGGATGCTGGGAACAGGGGCTGTGGAGGGAGTCCTTTCCCTTGGGGAAGAATCCACTAACTGGTCCTCCATACCTTGTATTTTTATCATATTCACCCCTTCTTTCTCAGTTGTTCCCATATTCAATTCCCTTTCCTACTCACCCAAATCTTGTTTTTTTTCCATTACAAACAAAATAAAACAAGGAAACAAACAAACAAACAAACAGAACAGACAACGCCATCAAATCCAATTTGTGCTACTGCCTGGAGCATGGCTCCCCTTCTCCAGCACCTGTGAATGCCAGTAGCTTTTTGGCTTGGGTGGTACTTGGTGCCTACTCCCCCACCCCATGCTGGGATTTTTTTTCTGGCTTGAATTTGCAAAGAATAAGAGACTTTGTAGTCCTCCGCCCTAAATGAAACATCTGTAGCAAACTGCCTCCTCCCAGGGCTCAGGGGTCATCATAGGGGCAGGCTTTGAGCACATACATGTCATCTTTAGACCAGGGAGGCTCAGCCCCTTAGTCAGGATTTTTGTTACAGTGTTTTCCAAGAGTGAGTCCAAATATATCCAGTGTTTATACATTTCTTATTCTAGTGATACTAAAAATTGGGCATCCCACTGTTTCACATTTATTCTTGTAACAGTAAAACAATACAAGTTGACTGTGTAACTTGTATGCAATATAAATAGAAATGAAAGCAAGCAGAATTTATTTTTAGTCTATACACTGGAAGTAACTTGGTAACTACTGGTTCTTATGCTTTTATTATTTTTGCATAAAATAAATATAGCTGTGTATTTTTTTTTTACCACACATGGTAGACTATGTTCTCTTTTGCCTTGTTTACTGAGCACACTGTATTTCTGTCTGTTGTCAGCATTTATAGCACCACAGGCTTTTCCTATCTTTGTGTGCACATGGAGGCTGTGCACACCTCTAGGAGAAGTGGCATCCTTGTTCTAATTTCTCCTTATTCCTTTGGTCTCTGCACGCCTGCTTCTCTTTGCATTTGGGATTAGCTCACATAGATGAGTATAACTCTCTCTTGGAGAAAATTTTGAGGGAGTTTCCAACTTTAAACTCAGTTCTGTGATGTACTTCTGGGGCCACAGGTTGTGGATTTGGTGATCTCATCTTTGTTCGTTAGTTGTCTGTCCCAGTTTCCCCCTAAATTAGATCAAACTCCCTTGCTGTTTTCTCCTTGTTTTTGCATGGATCCATTTTTAGAAAGATGTTTTTATTCCAAAGAAAATAAAGTACTTTTCTCATGAGTTTTGCAATTGAAGATGCATTTGCATGTTTCTGAACTTCCTTTGAACCTAGTGTAATGCACTTTACAGTATTCTCATTTTCAAAGGGCTGGACAATAGCATTTGAAATTTTCTTCTCACCTTCAGTGACTGTGAAGGTAGTTGTGAAAAATCCATGAAGGGTGGTTTGAAAACACATGGCAAAGGTTACCTTTTGGAGCTCACGTTTTGAATATCCCATGTTCATTAGTGTTAATCTGGCCTATATGAGTTCTCAGTCGATTTCAAAGTTAAAATTCTAGATTTTGTACTATTTGGCATTAAGCTTGTAGCAGCATCCAAGGAAGGTTTTACATTGGTAGACTGCTAAGTTCTAGCTGAAGTTGTTTAGTCCTTGATGATTTCCTGAGTGTTCTCTGGTTCCCAAATTGGAAACTAGTGGGGACTAGTGAGGAAAGACACATTTGGCCACCCAGGCCCACAGTGCAGCCAGACTGCTTTTGTATTAAAGTTTTTTATTTGGTACATATGACTAATCTGCCCCAAGTGTACTACTCTCTTGTCCCTTTCCTGGCTTTGGGAAAATGCTATTAGTTCTGGAATTATCTGTACATCTTTTTCTTTCTTTCCTTCCTTTTTAAAATATATATATTTATTTTATTACACATGAATAAAACAAACTACATACAGCAGGGAGAACCATGAGACAGTCATGAGTTATATAAATGTTACATTCATAGTGATTTGGCTATTTGTATTTGTCAAACTTGAAATAAACATCTTTCCTGTCTTGTTGGGTGTAAATTTCTGAATGAAATTCAATATCTGTCATATCTCATCTCTATTAACTTAAATCCTTTATCTTGATCTAAAAAGATCTTATCCCCTAACCAATTAAACTTGATTGTATAACTAAACTATCTGGTCTTCAAGCCCCCTCAGAGCCTTGAGAAGGAATAAAACATAAATGCCTGAGTGAGCCGGCAGTGCAGGTTAGCAGCTTCCAAAATGAAAAAAATGTCTGAGACAGTTTACTGCCTGAACAGTGACCCAACACTTCCTATAACATTGGAGCCTCATCTTCGTCCTTCTGGCCCAATATCTCTGCCAGACTTACTCGCAAGGCAGGACCTCTTGAGGACTTGCTTACCCTGTCTTGGCAGAGTTTGCCTGTCAATTCTGCCTGCATCTAAGCTTGCCCACTTTTAGGTAGAATCCTGTCTGTGTCAGAAATGAGGACATTTTGCCCAGTGTGCTTGTTTGCCACATTTGAAGCGAACTCAGTAAGGAGGTTCTCTGATGCTCATCATCTTCTTTGAGGTTGGCTGGGTGTTGTCACCTGACTTCTCAAAATATGTACATCTTTTATCTTGATTGCACACTCTAGATTTTCCTGAGCGACTAGCCCCAGAGTTAGTGTATGTGGTGGCTTGAAAGAGAATGGTACCCGCTACATACAGTTAAGTGCCTGGTTCCTCACTTGGCTGAACTCCTTGGATAGGATTAGAAAGCATATCCTTATGGAAGGAGGTGTGCCAATGAGGTGGTCTTGGAGGTTTCAAAAGATCTGTGGCATTTCCAGTTAGCTCCCCTTGCCTTGTGGTTGTGTCTTAAGATGTAATATCTCAGCTCCTGCCCCAGTGCAATGCCTGACTGCCTGCTGCCATGCTCCCTGCTGCGATAGTTACAGAAGCTAATCCTCTGAAACTTTAAGCCTTAAGTAAAGGTCTCTCTTTATAAGTTGCCTTGGTTATGGTGTCTTATCACAACAATAGAAAAGAAACCAATCCAGTCTATCTTAAAATACCTTTTCTATGTATTTATATACTATTTATGTACCTATTTCTATACACTGGGATAATGAAGACCACCAACTGAATCTTGCAGTCTGTATCTTACAGTCTCAGTAGTCTATGCACACGTCTGAAGCTCAGGATGTTTCTGCACATTTTTAGAAATGTGTATCAATTCGACTTATAAACAACTTGTATTAGCTTACATATTCCCAGGTAAGTATAATGGGGAGGGGAACTGCATGTTTTGATGTCAATGTTGGCTGCTCATGAAACATGAAATATGTGCAGCTGTGCACCTGTATGCTTAGCTTACATGCAGATGTGTGCATATGAGTGGGTGTGTGTACCTATGCATGGGCATTCTGTCTTGTTTTATAGAGCTGTCAGAAACAATAGGGGCTGGAGAATGGGATTTGCTCTGTTAATACATTTAGTTCACTTTACAGAAGAACTTGCTATGGGCTGGTCCTAACCCTTTCTATGCATTTCAAATTTGATTGGACTTGAGGAAATTTGATTTACCTACAAGTTCTCAGAAAGATATATGCAGAGTGGGTCTAAGGCGTGAGACACACACTGCTCCAGGTCCCCTCATTTTGATGAATTATTTGACAGTCAGAGGCAAATGAGGTAAATTTCAAGCTAGAATCTAAAGGCCAGTGAGGGAAAAGGCAAATTATAGAGTCTTGGGTAGATTTTCCTCATTCCTAGTCCTATAATTGCTTATAACCAAGAAGCCCCCACATTTTCCACTTTACAGAGCACTCTTGTGTTCTTTTCCTGGTCTTATAGCTTCCAGCCTTGTCACAGGGAGAACAATGCTTTCCTGTTCCTGTCACAGCCATCCTACGTGTTGTAATACCTTTCTTCTTGAACCCTTTCCTTGGTGCCTCAGGAGAGGCAGCAAGTTCTTCTTTCTTGTCTAAGTTTAGCTCAGCAGCTTATATCAAGCAAGCTGTGTCCCAGGCAAAAATGAACAGGCCTCATTGTCTGTGTTCTAGAAGAAGCAAGTGCAAGAAAAGGTGACATCACTGCTTGGTGTTTCTGCACTTTATGCATGATGGTATTATTAATTCAATTTATTTAGCTAGTCAGTGGTGCTTCAATTATTGCCAAACCTAGAAGACCTGACTTAATATGGGTCAGGACTGGTTATAGATTGAAGATGTTTACTCTCTCTCTCTCTCTCTCTCTCTCTCTCTCTCTCTCTCTCTCTCTCTCTCTCACACACACACACACACACTTTTTCTTTTATTCAATATGGTATCATGTATCCCAGGCTGTCTTCAAACTTTCTATGAAGCCAGTGTCAGAGAATATCCTCAGACTTATGATTATCTTGGCTCTATACCCTACAGACTTAGATTATGGTGCTTGTTTTTGCTCAGGGCTGGGGGCTTCATGCATGCTAGGCAAGCACTCTACCAATTATGTTGCATTTTCAGCCTTTGAAGGCAAGTTCCCATACTCCAAAATCTCATGTGTAACTGTCAACAGTGGATAGAATATATCGCAAATAGGCCAAACCTTGATGTGAAATTCAAGGGGTCAAATGACTTAAGTCACTACTTGTGGTCTCAGTTACAAAATGGCTAGTTAGAGTGTACTTTCTCCACAGACAAGAGTAGATATGAAAAAGGAGGAAGGAGAAATATTAGATGCCTGAGAGTGGGCAGTGGGGAAAGAGAAATAGTGGTCATCCTCCTATCCATGCATTGGATTTAAGGCTATTTTATAGTTCCTGTGCTTTCTCTTATTGTGTGACACAGTGTCTTAGTCACTGCCTATTGCTGTGAAGAGACACCATGACCAAAGCACCTCTTATAAAAGAAAGCGTTTCTTTAAGGGCTTGCTTACAGTTTTAGAGACTTAGTCATTATCATCATGGTGGGGAGCATGGTGCCGAAGCAGTGTCTGAGAACTACATACTGTTCCACAGGCCAAGAGGAAGCCTAGGCCTGGCTCTTGAATCCCCAAAGGATTTTGCAACCTCAAAGCCCACCCCTAGTGACACACTTCCTCCAACAAGGCCACACCTCCTAATCCTTCTAATCCTTTCAAACAGTTCCACTCCCTGGTGACTCAACATTCAGTTATATGAGCCTATGGGATCCATTGTTATTCAAACCACTACACACAGGTCATGTGGTAAATAAACTCTCTGCACATGTTCGGAGCCTAGAGCCTAGAACCCCATGTGATTCACAATTTTGATCCAAAGCAGCCAGTTATACAATTAATTTCTGTTATCTAACCCCCTTCTTTTTTAAAAAAAAATAATATCTATTCATTTACATTCCTTCCTTCCATCTTTCATGCGTGACGGGGTGTTGGTATGGGTGTGCAGGCCATGGTAAGAGTGTGGAGGTCAGAGGACAAGCTCAGGGTCTTATTCCTACACTCCTATTCTGTGTTCGGAGGGCCAGCTGGCTCATGAGCATCTGAGGATTCTATCTCTGTCTCTCATCTCTCTGTGGGATTACATGTGCACATCACCCCAGCTTTACGTGGCTTTAGGGAGCCAAATGCTTGCGTGACAAGTGCTGGACCAACTCAGTTGTCTCCAGCAATGCTGTCCCGATCCCTTTCCATCTCTAGAACTGAAATGCAAGTGAATGGCAGGTACTGTGGCTGAGATGACCCCTGGCTCCTTTTTATTGACACTTAACAAGGTAAATCTGATTGGCCGTAAATCAAGATTGGCTCTTCTTTATTCAAGCCCTAGAACACTGTCTAAAGAATCTCAAGATAAAGATAAAGTAGCTTACGTGAGATCCATTGCGAGATACACTGGGCTGATGTCTAAAGCCATAAGCAGAGTTAACCCTGGGCTTTTTTCATTTCCCACATTGGGAGCCTGTACACTCTGGTTTTTGGGACCAGTCAGCATTGGTAGAGGGCTGTGAGCCACTAGCCTCATTAACACCTGTTGATGACGTTGTCTTATTTGATTCTCTTCTAGGCCTTTTTAGCACGGTTTTCATTTTCTAATTATTATTCAATTCTGCGTTTGCTCGCCCTCTCTTTTCTAACTCAGAGTCAGTGTTAGAGTTCAATTTCATTGCGAACACACACGTCATCCCCTGATGCCAAATGATATAAGTACGGATTTTTGGCAAAGCATACTTAATCACTGTCAATATTTCCTGTTGGTATTCAAATTTGTAATGAATTTTAATCAGGTGGAAAATGTCCTTAATTGGTCCAATTTGGAATTCAAAACTAATCCACTGAAATAATGCGTGTCAGCATTGACTTTAAATCTATGCATTTCTTGTCTGTAAGGTAGAAAACTGAGTACTCAGTAGACAGCAGCTTTTCTCATTTAACTTTTTACAAATAGATGATGAAATGGTTCCTGGACGCTCCAATGGACTATCATTTATTTCTCGAAACAGTAATGTTTTTGTCTCTGAACACAATTAAATTTTGGAATCTCATTTTAAATTACCATTTTTTTTTCTGGGATCACTGCTGTTATAATCATTGAGACAGAAATCAGGATCCCCGTAGTCTAGTTCAGACATGCAGAACTGACATTCAGCTGTGGTTTTGATGCCTTCCTAACTCAAACGTCTTTGTTTCCTCCATGGCAAACCTTCTTTGTTTTCTTTACTACACGGCTCTAGCTATGTCTTTCCCAGCAGCTATGTCTTTCCCTTCTCTCTGCTAGCATATATTCTGCTTTGTTCTTGATAGTCTTGGTCCATATCTGTGCCTTGGAAAGGAATGGATCAAAGTGGTAAGAAGGTGAAACAGACTTCTTCATCCTCTTGCTTGTGTTTAAATAAACTACTTCCATATAAAACATTCAGGATGGCATGTGGCATGCAGCACATACCAGAAAGTGATGGTGCTGTGAAGAGCTGCTGAGCCATTCTGTGCAAGATTTAGTGTCTTTTCATCTGCATTGTGGCCAGAAATTGTAGTGAAGTAAAATTTGTTTATCCAAAGAGATGGAAAAGGATGAGGTTGCAGTGACTGAGGAGACCCTTACTTTCAGAGGCCTATTCTCTTCCACACATGAGACTGTTAACTGCTCCTTTCTTAGAGCACAGTAAGTCTGTGAGACTGTCAATCCAATCTGGTGTTGCAAGGATTTGAACATAGAGTTACCAGCGAGTAGCTTCTACCAAGTGTCACATTAGTATGCTTAGACCAAATAAATAGTCCTTGCCATTGAATTGGAACGTTCATTTTTGCCTCTCTAGGATTTACATTTTTTATTGTACTGCAATTATCTCACAAGTTTGTGGAAAGCAGGGCTCTAAAGAGGTCAGAGGTGGACCAAATCCTGAGCCATCTGTCTTTTGTTTACTCTGAAGTTCCAGGAGTGTAGATGGTACCCACAGCTATGTTTCTCCAGTATTCAATTTGTTTTCTCGCTCCTAAGTGAGGTGAGTTGAGCCTTCAAGGGTAGAAATCTTAATAAGATGAAGAAGAGAAGACATATCCAAACTAACTGATAGGGAATCAAAGCATAGCAGAATAAGAAAAAAGAAAAAAAAAGGTAGCATCTCTCTTCCAAATCCTAATGCCTACTTAATTCAAATCCTGATAACTACTAAACTCAAAGACACTGACACAGGTACTTACAGTGACATGATCTCTTTGAGGCTCAGAAGACATTTAGCTTAGGACTTTTGGATGTTTTTGGGACTGTTGAAGACTATAGAGACTTTGGAGGTCCAAAGCAATGTCTTTTGCTTAAGGAGATGGCTATGATCCTACAGAGGTAATGCGTTTATGGTTTGGAAGTGAACACTGTCCCATAGGCTCACAAGCTTGAACATTTATTCTCCAGCTGTGGGGTGAACCTTGAGATGGGGCTTTGCTGAAACAAGTGGGTCACTGGAAAGGACCTTGAGGTTTGTAATGTTGGCATCTCTTCCCGTTCTCTTTACTTCCTGACTACAGATGGAATGTGATCAGACACTCATGTTCTTGCCTCCAATGCCTTCCCTGCCATGGTGGATTATAATGTTTCTTAAACTGTAAGCCAAAAGAAGCCCTTTGTCTCTCGTGTGTGTGTGTGTGTGTGTGTGTGTGTGTGTGTGTGTGTGTGACTGATAGATGGATGATTGATAAGTAGATGGTGGACAGGTGATTGATAGGTGGATAGATGCTAGATAAATTGATAGGTAGACGATATGATATGATATGACATGATATGATATATAAAGATAGACAGACAGACAGATAGACAGACAGGATATATACCTGTGCACTGCCCTGTCTTTGTGTCTCATCCAGTGCACGTAAAGCACTGGGCTTTGTCTACTCTCTGTTTTCATCAGTCAGTCCAGGTACCCACTAACCAATAAACACATTAATAAAGCGAAGTATTGGTAAGCATGACCATAAAGAAGAATGATATTATAGGAATTTGTCATCTATAGGAAAACGAGTGGGACTGAAAATCATGGTAAATGGAGTTAACCAGATGCAGACCAATGGCATGTATCTTCTCTTAGCTGCAGAATTTAGGCATGAAACAAAACATGGACACATGAATTGTAACATATTATGTGCATGTGTGGAACTATGATGAAACTCACTGTTTTATACAACCAGTATTTGCTGACAGAAAAATTAAAAAAAAACATGGATGGTGGCCCAAATGTAGATCTCTGGTAGTGTAAGTTCTGATAGAAACATCTGACTTTCTCGCCATCTGTGTCTAAACACTCCAAGACTTGGTAATAGGTTGACAGATTCCCAGAGTGAGAGGCCTAATAGTAAATCCAGGTGTTCAAAATTCATTCATTGTTATTATCCATTTAAAATGCCCCCCACGGGCTCATGTGTTTGAGCCCTTGGTCCCCAGCTGATGGCACTGTTCTGGATGCCATGGAAACCTAGGATGAATGAGCTACCAGGTAAAAGTAGGGGTGGACACTGGGTGTGGTGGCACATGCCTTTAATCCCAGCACTCAGGAGGCAGAGACAGGTGGGTCTCTCTGAGTTTAAGGCCAGCCTGGCCTACAATGCAAGTCTATGAAAGCCAGGACTGTTACACAGAGAAACCCTGCCTAGAAAAACCTAAGGAAGTAAAAAGTAGGGGTGGAGCTTCAGGTTTATAGCCTAAACCTACTACTCACCTTCTTTTTGTTTCTTGGTCTGCTAGGATGCAAAGAGCTCCTTTCTCACACACTCCTGTTGCAGTGGGTGAAGCTTCCTCCACTGTCTGTGGACTGAGCCCTTTGAACTAGGAGCCAGATTCAATCTGCCCTCCTCAAGTTGTTTCTGTGTGGTTTCCCAGTACAGTGCTGAGACCATCAGCCCATTCACTCACTTAACAATTTCGAATTATACAACGCACCATCAACTATGGTTGGCTATTGCAATGTGCATCAGAGTGCCAGAACTTATTCCTGTGCCCCCAAACCAACACTTCCCTTCCTCTGTCTGCCATTGCCCCGCCCCCCTCCACCCGACCTCTGGTAATCCCCATTCTACGCTCTCTTTCCATGAGCAGTTTCTACAAACTCACACAGTGTTTGCTTTTCTGTGTCTGGCCTTTGGTAGATTACATTATTACTCTCTGGGTTTGACCAGGATTTGTTGCAAATGTGTTTCTTTTTGCCTTTTCTCCATTCATTCGTTCTCTTTTGGAGATTCTCACTGCACTGAAGTGTGGGCCTTGTTTGTGGTGCTGAAGAGAACGCAGGAATGCAGATAGCTCTGAGATACTGATATCACTTCTTCTGATTTGGTACGCATAGTAAAATTGCTGGGTCACACATTAATTCCATTATGGCCACTCTGACTTCCACCCCCACCAGCCCTATAAAAACGTCCATCTTCTCTATGTCTTTATCGACATCTACTAGCATTCCTCCTTTTGATCACATTCTAATAGGTGTGATAGGCATCATGGGTTGCCTTTCATTTTCATTTCCATTTGTTAGTGATGTTGGACTTTCCTAGAAAAGTTCATTTGGGATCCTTTGCCAGTTTTGTAAGTTGGTCATTTGCTCTGCGGCTTTACTGAGCAGTGTGAGCTTCTGTGTGTTTTTTTAGTTGATTCTCGGTTAGGTGTCTCATGTGCTGGTTTCTTCTTCTCAGCTTTGGTTCTCTTCACTCCCTTGCCATGTGAAATTCACTGAATTTTAAGTATTAATATGAATTATGAAAATTAATCACTCTCCACAGTAGAGTGGAGAGTGTGACATTACTTTCTCACATACTTTGACCATGTTCCCTGGAGGGGGAGACCTGGTGGCACTCAGAGGAAGGACAGCAGGTTACCAAGAAGAGACTTGATACTCTATGAACATATACAGGGGGAGATAATCCCCCTCAGGAACAGTCATAGAGGAGGGGAATAAGGGAAAAATGGAAGGGAGGGAAGAATGGGAGGATATAAGGGATGGGATAACCATTGAGATGTAACAAGAACAAATTAATAAAATAATATATATCTTGGAAAATAAAAATAAACAAAAAGAAAATTAATGATATAGGGTGAGAAACACTTCAACTATTTCTGTAGTTTTATTTTCCTAACAAAGCCCCCTTTCCTTCACAGTATCTCTCTCCCTGGCTGAGCCCGAGGCCACCAATAACTAAACATTTCATGAAAATTGATCCTCATCTTCAAGGAAGTTGCATCTGGCTGAGCAGATAAAATTAACTATAAAATCAGTCAGCTTTCTTCCCAAAGTGAAGGAGATGGACTCCATTATTCTAAGGGAACTTTGCTATGACTTTAGTGAATAGTTTGAATTCCAGCAACACAGCCAAAATCTACTTCACTTTTTAAAACTTGATTTTCCATTTTCAACTTTCATTTTGGTTGCATTTACTAAGTATAAGAAAAAAATTTTCAGTTTAGAAAAATGTATTAAGTACATGATAGTCGGTATTTTTATGGTTTTAGGGGAAAGAGTACAGAATAAATTCTCAGGTATGGGGAGGAATGGCTAGGATGTTATGAGTGCCCGAGATTGTGCGGTGTTGGTGGACAGGATTCTACCCTCCTCAGTGAGGAACAGAACAGGGCGCAGTTGTCACAGGCACCCAAGAGACTCCCTCAAATAATCCAGATTATTCCAAACTATAGGACGATAAATTCATTGCTGATGAACTCTAGCCCCCATGTAATAGAAGGGACAATACATAATAATGTTTGTTATCAGATAACCAGCTCATGGCTTCTCTTTGCAAGAGTTGGACTGGAGTTTAGTCTTAAAAATACAAAATATTTAGGCAATGAAGTGACAAAGAGGCTTGTTTAGGCAGAAGGTTAACAGCTGTCCAGCTACAAAGGAATTGAATTATTTTGAGAAGTGGTTTGAGAGTATATTTGTTAGCTATTGTCACAGCAGTGACATCTAAAAGTCAGCCTCTAAACAGAAGAAAAGAAAACATTTTCAGTGACTTGGCAGTTGGATGGCATGGCTCTACTCCATCCTGGGACTCTGCTCCATCCTGGAACTCTGCTCCATCCTGGGACTCTGCTCCATCCTGGGACTCTGCTATTGAATATTTTGAATCCTTGTTGGGACGGTGGATGAGGGCATACAAAGGAGCTATAGGAAGTCAGGCCCCTCATTATAGGAACATATATTTTAGGCCTTTGATTGGGTCATCTCTGTCCAACGTCCCTTAGGCAAAGCGAGGAAAGCTGGTGACTTGGCAGGCTGCAAAACCAAAGTGCAGGAAGTTGCACTGATTCTAGATTCTAGAATGGGGTGTGACCACACTGGAACTTGACTGTGAGGCCACTCAGCTAGGAGAGTCTCGTCTATGTAATGGAGCCCTGTGATTTTTCACTATTTGGATGTCCTATGCTATTTTGCAGTTGAAATACAGAAAAGAATTTCTTTGGGACAAGAGGTTGTGACCTGGTGCTTTAAAAAGCAGATAGTAAATATCAGGTTTTGCATACCCTACTGTCTGCCACTCAAATCTGACACTAGCGGGAACACAGCAGGTGTATGTATGTAAACAAAGGCATGTAAGTATTTCCCAATAAAACTGTATTGACAGCAGGGCAGGTGGTTGAGACTAATTTAAGCATGAGGACTGGTTTTGACCCTCTGCTTACAAATTTGCAGGAATATGATATAGCAGATAGTGGCCCATAAGTTATGCTGCCAAAACATCAGATTTTATTTTGCTATTCTTATGAAATTAACTTAACGCGTGCTATGTAACCTCTGACCTACATCCTCTTATCAGGAAATTAACACTAAAACCAAATCCACAGTTGTTTTCAAATCTGACGATGTTACAATGTAATTCCTGTTTGTTGCATAAATCTTCCAGTGTTAATTGGAAGGGGAACTCTTAGATGCCCAACGGGTGGTGCGATCTGGATTAGAAACTCCTGTTGGATTCTGCTCTGCATGCTGCTGCTTTGGATTCTTATCGCAGGATTTGCACTCTTCTGCCTCTGACATTCTCCCCGAGCCATCGGAAAACACTTGAAGAAAAAGAGTAGACAATTTTCTTTTCTGTGGAAGAAAAATGACTTGGCAAATTAATGTAGAAATGAGTCGTTCGTTTCTATTTATTTACAGCCGGGAAACGTTTAGTATCCAATTTAGGAGGGAGATTTGTTCTTCTTCTTGCTGAGCAAAGGGCACTCTGGCTTAGCACTCTCTCTAAATTTTGTCTAGAAGATTTTCAGTTGAGTTTCATGCAGCCTCCCATTTGTCTCATGTGTATTTCCCCACTGGGTCCTTGGACCACAGCTTAGGGCATCACTGGCTGACTCAAGCCACCTGTAAGCAGCTCTTATCAAAATTTCCAGTTATTCCTCCACAGGCTCACCATGCGACCCAGGCCAGGTTAGAACTCAAGCCAACCCTTGGCCTCCGCTCTCCCAGTGCTGAGATTGGGCAAGCCGCCATTCCTGGTTCTAATCTCTAAAAGGAAGCTTTACTCCAAGAATTCCCTCCTTACACAGAGATCTTTCTTTTCGAAATATTCTCTTTGTAAAACTCTGCACTGTTCGGGTGGCTCCTCACTACCCGCTTCTTTCTTTGCATCTCATCATTGATGTGTTGGGCAGAGTGGGCCCCGAAGCAGAGATGCATCTTTAAACATGAGCACATCTCTGTGAGGGTCTGTCCCCCTCTCTTTCTCTCTCTCTTCTGCCCTATTTTTTCCTTCCCACTCTCCTTCTGTTTTCCTACCCTTCCCTGTTTCCTGTCCCTCCCTCCCTCCCTCCCTCCCTCCCTTCCTCCCTCTCCTCCCTCCTCTGTGTCTCTTTCCTCTTTCCTCTATGCCTTTCATTCTCTGCCCTTCTCTTTTCTCTCTCCATCTCTATCTTTGTCCGTTTACTTCTCTACCATTCTCTCTTCCCTCTCTTCTGTCTGTTCCTCTCTCTACATCTCTGTCTCCTCCAGCTCTATATTTTCACCTATCCTTTGTGTCTACCTCTCTCCCTTCTCCTTCCCTCTCTTTACTCTCCTCTTGTTTATCCACTCCTTTTTCCCTCTACTTTTCTTTTCTCTCCCATTTCTTTCCCATCCCTCTCCTATCTTGCCCCTATATTCTCTCTCTCTGTTGCTTTCTCTCTCTGTCTCTGAGTCTCTATCTCTCTCTGTCTCTGTGTCTCTGTCTCTGTCTCTCTCTCTCTCTCTCTCTCTCTCTCTCTCTCTCTCTCTCTCTCTCTCGTAACTTAGCAGAAGCCAGTACAATTTCAGTCCTTTTAAAGTGAATTTGTTAGTCATCCTTGAGACTCAGCGGCTTTATTTGACAGGTAAGTAAGGATGAGCTATACTTTCATATTGAATTTATGAGAAGCAGAAAAGGAGCACAAAGCAAAGGCCAGTAACTGAGTTGAGTTTATTTGTAGACTATTTATTCAAAGGGGCAATGGAATTCCCCACTGAGAGCATCCTCTATGGGCCTCCAAGGAGTCAGGAAAATGTCTTTACCTCAGAGTGGGTGATGGATTATTCACTGGCAATCCAAGCTAGATTAAAAGTATGAAAAGGGCAGTTTTATTTGGGAACTGAGGCTCCTGGGCAAGTTCAACAGCCTCAGGGGATGAGGCCAGAGGAAGTCGGTGGGGTGGCTGGGCGGTGGTGAGGGGTTTTAAGGATTGTAGGTAAAGGAAGGCATCTGCCACCTGCTGGGCTTGGGGAGATGGTGGCTCCAGCATGGGGCAACCTTGGGAATGCCAGGAATGTGGAGGTTTTCCTCTGAGAGGGCAGGATTGGAGAGAGGAGTAGGATTTACCTGACCGCCTTAGGGAGGGAGAAGGCAATCGGAGATGCCAACTGAACTGTGGGACAAGCCAAGGCTGAGCTGGAACTTGGCTCTGTGCTAGAATTCACCTCTCCCTTTGTTATGCCGAGATTACCCAGATCGTGAGACTCCCAAAATAGACCACCGGGATTTGATACCGATGCAATATACACAGGGTCCTGTATTAAGGGCTCAGAGCTTCAGATCATAATCCTTCCTGTCGCAGGGATAAGAGAGTGATAATGGAGCTTCCAGGGTAATGGGTTTATAAGGAAAAACTATAATTGGGGTGGGGGTCACAGGGAAGCAAGGACAAAACCATAAGCAGGGGAGGGGGGTAGTGAGTCTCAGCAATGCAGTCCTTTAGGCAGGCTGAGTGGGAAAGTTGTGAGTCTCCGGAATGCAGACCTTCCAGCAAGTTGGGTCCAGGAGGCTGACTCTCCAGGGATCGTTGGGTGTTAATTCTATCTTCTGGGGGGTGCTGGCAGGTTTAGTTTATGGCGGTGTGTGGTTTTTTTCCCAGAATGCAGGAAGCAGTGGAATCATCTGGAGGACAACTTTCTCACAGACCATGGCATTAATTGTAGAATATAAATTACATATAGAATATGGCATTAATTTTGCCCCTCCACCTTGTGCCATGCTAGTCACAATGCTCTGAGAAGATGGCTCAGCAAAGCGTCTGGATTTTCATGCCCCTAGAGACGGCAAGGCCTCCTTCAGTTTAACTCCCACGCCCCTTTGTGCTCTGCCTCTGACAGCACACGGAGCTTCCAGACAACGCAAGTCTTCACTTAAATAGAAAAATGCTCCCCGTTAGCTGGTGCCACTGTCTCCCTAAGACTCTTCACAGAAGTGCCACTGGCTACCTCGAGGACTCTCCTCCTCTGCGCACTAAGGAGTTGAAAGACAAGACAATAGCTCAGAGGAATGTAAAAGTCAAGTTTATTGACAATCATTACCATCTTCTAGGCAGGGGAAGAGGCCCCAGAACTGGGAAATACTGACCCTAAGGGGACTATATTTTCCCTGGGTCAAAAACTCCCTCCTCAGAGACTTCCCTGCTTCTCAATTGAGAGTCAAGTGTTGAGACGCCACTTCTGGCGCTAGAAGTGTATCATCTGCTGCTGCCCTTGAGCACAGGACCAGATGCGGCAGGGTCCTCTAGCGCTGTGTCATGGCACAGGTGTGGAAATTACTGCTTACTAGTTATGGCTGACTTAGGGCTTAGCCCCACCTTTCTTTGTGGTACAAAGGGGGACGTAAAACCTACTGCAGGTGGAGGGACTGGAAACTATGGCAGGGAAGAGGACTGGCCCTTGCTCCCTTTTTTCCATACCCAGGACCAGGGAGGAACTTAGGGTTTCTGAATGTTATACAGTTCTCTCTGGCAAAGCCGAAATCTGATAGTGCTTCTACCTGTCCATGCTAACCTAAGACTGTGCATACGTGGACTCAGTTAACCCTCGTATCAAGCTTATGAACAGTGTATACCTGTCATTCCATTGTAACAAAGGACTAGAGAGACAGAGCTATGTCCGTGTTAATTCTCACAAACTGCAAGAAGAAGCTTCTTTGATGAGGGCTGAGTGAGGCAATGATCTATATACATAGTGGTGTATCATTGTATTGCTGTGCTCCTTTATTAGAGTAATAGCATTAGCGTTTCCTCTAGGCCTATTATGTTTCTAGTCTGCGATTCTTGGCCCCCTTTTACAGTATCAGTTGTGGGTTCTGTCTCACGAAATTAGCCTTAAATCCAATCAGTAAGTGGTTGGTTACTCCTAGAACATTTGGGCCACTTACTGCACCAGCGTATCTTGCTGGCAGGTCACCGTTGTAGGTCACGGTGTTTGTAGCTGCGTGATGTTACCTTTCTCTTCCCACAGTGTGCTGAGTTCTTTCACTTACCTCAACACTAGTCAGTAGGGCTGGAGCTTCTGGTTAGACACCAGCTTAATTTCTCTATGTTCAATGAACATAAGTAAGCACATCTGGCTTAAAAGAATAGATTCTGGGAAACTGAGTTTAGGTCCTCAACCTTGATAGTCGAGCCATCTCCATTGCCCAGTATGGGATCCTTTCTCTACCCGAGGACTACAAACTTTCCTGATACATCTGTGCTGCTAAGTTGTTGTCGACTTGACCAAATCTTACACATACCTTGGAAGTGGGAATCTTAACGGAGAAAATGCCTCCATAAAATTGACCTGTAGGCAAGTCTTGGGTTTTTGGCTGAGGAGTGATATGGAAGGGCTTCACTCGCTGTGGGCACCACCCCTGAGTTGGCGGCCTTTGGTTCTAGAAGAAAGCAGGCTTAAAAAGCCATGAGGAGCAAGCCAGTAAGAAGCACTCCTTCATGGCCTTTGTTTCATTTTCTAACTCCAGGTACCTGCCTTGAGTTCCTGCGCTGACATCCCCAGGGGATAGATTATAAACTGTAGGATGGGATAAGCTCCTTCTTTCCCAAGTTGCTTTTGGCCATGTGTTTTATCACAGCAAAAGACACCCTCACTAACAGGTCCCAGGTGAAAACAGCCTAATGAAGCAATTGGCCTGATAGAGGCTTGGATTTCAGAATCTTAATTCCATCCTTTATCTCCTAAAACAATTTGAAATAAGTATGTTTAAGAGCTAGGGAGAGAGCATTATGAGGGTGTCATATTGGGTGACCCCACTATAGAGAAGCTGTGTTCACTTTATAGGAGTGTGATCTTTTCTCACAACTTGAAAATTCTGTCCACAAAACTTAGGCTTCCTATCTGCACAGCCTAGCTGAGTATGTGTAGTAGGTACATAGTGATCATCAGTCATGCAAAATAACTGTCTGAACAAACAGTCAATGTTTATATTAGTACATCAGATCACAGGCTTATTCTCCAAATTAGTCTCATAGAGTAAAGCATTCAGGAGAAAGCTTTTTAAGCCTCTTTGAGTGCTCAGGGAAACCCCAGTGCCTACAGGCATTCTGGACTGTCTATTCCTTCTCCTCTGATGAGATGGCTCTTAATGGAGGGAGAGGATGAGGAGGAGGAGGAGATATAGTTTTAAGCCTGTTTGGCCATATTCTAGCAGCTTCTTCATGTCCTATGAGTACATGCAGATGTTCATCCCTTTTCAGGAAGGTCCTAGGTGGATGATAGCATTCTGGAACGTGATGCTGTATTTCTAAGACAGTGGATGCCACTAGTGGAGAAAATGCCAACTGAGTATCTTTGCTTTCATCTTAGAAACTCTATTGGAATTGGATTTGAGACACCATATGGATTACGGTTAGGTAGTCTGTCTCATCTCTGAATGAGAACAACATGAAAATGAGGGAAGGAAAAGGAAATAAGTCCGTTAGTCTGGAACAAAACAGAAGAGAAACATCTGCTCTGTTACCATGATGCCCTTTTTTTTTTTACTAAAAAAGGAAAAATACTTTCCCATGTCTCTTTGCATGCTAATTCACAACATAATTTTTAAGCTTGGTAAAAGGCAAAGGGTTAATAGGTGGGACCCCTGTCCTAATCCAGGAAGGCAGGGAGTGTGAGCTTTGAACTAGCCAGTGTTGCTTAGTGAGCTTGGGTGAATCCCTTGACATCACCCACCTTTGGTTTTCTTTTTTTGTGAAACAGTGTGTCTGGTTGGGAAAAATTCTCCATGTCTCTTCTCCCATCCCTACATTCTCTGCTCTTATATTTTCTTCCACACGCTGTGTGTTGTGTGAAATGAAAAGATCCTTAGCTTTGCAAGAATGCATGTCAATCCCTCTGAAAGAAAGAATTTACCACCTCAACCAAAACACAGGGAAGAGCTGAGTTTATGATGCATTTTCCCAAGACAAAGGAGGCCGAGTCTGTTTTGTTTGAAAAGCACTCCTGTTGTGTTGATTCTTGCCTCAGGTCTTAGTTGTTGAGGTGGAAAGCTGGAAGGCATCTGGTTGGGAAGTGCCTTGTAAATGTTTTAACTCTCCTGAATGCAATGTGAAGAACGGTCTGCATGAACAGCCAGGTCTGTGTACTACACCGTCAAACAGCATCTTTAGACACAGAGGTTTGTCCTATCTTACTGTTATCACCAATGGTCAGGGGGATCTTGACCATTTATCATAGAGGAAGTGCCCTCCCCTGAGTCCCATCAACTCCCACCTTTTCATCAATCTACCCATTCATATATTCATTATCTATCTGTCTGTCTATCTATCTATCTATCTATCTATCTATCTATCTATCTATCTATCTATGTATCTGCCCTTAGGACTTGTCATTCAGTCCTGTTGTAAAAGGATATCTCCTTTCTAGAAGCCTTCTACAGTTATACATAAACACTTTAAATATTATTTGTTTCAACTCAGAATTCTTTATAATTTGACTAGGGACATGCATTTTGCTCTACATGCTCTGGGACTCCTTACCACTTAGTCTGAGCTTCTTTCTAAGCCTCAGATTAAGTCCCATCTCAGAGGGTTGTTGTGAGAGGCAAATGTGTTAATAGGCATAAAGCTGTTAGTGGTGTTTCCAGAGTAGCTTAGTTCCCTCCCCTGTGGTGTTTGCCTGCACTCTGCCTACTGTAGTTCTATGGCTTTTTAACACCCTACCCAGGCTTTAATGAACTTGATGGTTTCTAAGGAAAAAGGTATCTGAAAGGACTAATGGATTTTACTACAAGGCTCTCATGAAATCATAATTGATTGATTGGTAGGATGAGAGACATGTGTAGAGATATAAAGACACAGAGAAATCCTTACACCAAAGAACAGAAAGGAAGTGATGCTGTCCACAGGGGTTGGTTGGATACACAAGTCTCACTGACTTTCTACCCACGAAGCTCTGAAGACTCAAAGTTAATGGAGAAGCATGGTGTCTGCCTGACCTGGTTGGCAATATACCCAGCTTCTCGACCCAGGCCAGTTTGTGCATCCTCTCATGGGGCCCCAAACAATTAAATACTATTGAGAGAGGTACTCTTTCCCATGGATGAGCTCCCTAATTGGCTATCCAGTTCCGAGCAGTCAGCTCTAAAAAGATATACAGTCAAGCCACACTAAGTGGATCTAACAGGTTGTGTGTACATATTGGGGTTTCATGACAACCTTCTGAGGTGGGATTTACTCTGAGACTTTACGTATTTATATATAAATATGAGTATGTCAATATGTGTTACAATAGTAGTTAAAAAGAGGCCATGTATTTGAGGAGTGATGGTTAAGAGGAAATGGATAGAGGATAGCAAAGGATGTAAATATAGTATGTATATATATATATAATATATGTATGTATATATATACATAATATATATTACATATATAATATATATACATAATATATAATACATACATAATATATGTATTATATATATATATATGAGACATCTGATGGTCTGCACTTACCTTACATGATTCTCTATGGCTTTATTGGGCATAGTAAAAAGAAGGCCCTTTTCCCTGAAGTCCTGTGATGGTGGGAGAGTTCAGGACATCCCCTCCTCCACAGATGGACACTTGTGAAGACCACAAGAACTGCAGGTGCCAGGCAGAGGAGGACATGGTGCTGGATGCCACCCAGACAGCAAATGTGACCATCAGCATGGTTTTACAGACCCCCGAAATCCAGCAGTTCTCCATCTGTGTCAGTGAACTTATGGGTCCTGATTGATTCTGGTTTGTTGCTATAAGACAGGCCTCTCCTTCTCTCAGGGAGTTTTAATCACCTCGGGACCATCTCCAGTTCTTGTTACAACTTTATTGAGCTGTGGCAACTGGCTCTGACAGTTCTGTGTGCTAATGTGCTCTGGTTGGTTTCAGGGGAAGAAGAATGCATTTGTTTCATGTCCACTATCCTCAGTCAACATGAATGATACTTATTGAATGAAAATGGTTTCACTTTTATATCATCTGAGCCTCTAGCAATGCAAGCCTTGTAAGCATAGAAGAGGACTTACATTTAGTAACCAAACGGGTGGAACAAAGATTGGAGAAATCTGACCTCACCCAGGACAGGAGGAAAACTAAACAGATATCTGCATTTCTACATCCCCCAGTGGATTTACCTTAATGTACTTATCTATTGCCTGTGTGCAGACAGTCTTTGGTTTGGAGCTTTGACATAGGTTAACTTGATGGTCACTTCTGAGCAGGCCCATGGCATTTGCACAATCATTGTGACATTGCTGCATCTCAGTTGTGTCCCCAGTGAGAAGCGAGTGAGTAACAATGCCAAACAGGTCAGGGTTGAGGGCAATGCCTGCAGTTACACATGTTAAGGCTGAACACCTGGCACATGGTAAGAATAAAATTAAAAAATCTAATTTCCTCTTCCCTGGGCACCAAAGAGACAAGGAGATGGGAGGTAATTGAAATCACTAGGTCCTGTTGAGATTAGTCAGATGAGACTTCAGCAGGGGGAACTTGGAGCTGGGCTTGAAAGGTGAAAAGCAAATATCAGAAAAGAGATGGAAGATTGTAAAGGAAGGAGATAACTGTCACCCTCAGGAGCCTGAGAGAGGAACGTCAGGAGGTAATGGCACCCTCAGATACATATAGTCCAGAAGCCAGCCTCGGGTACATGAGACCTTGTCACCAACTAACCAATAAACAAAAACAAATGTGAAATATGGAAGTGTACAAGACGTGTTCCCCCTACCTGATTAATAGAATAATTATCTTAAAATGACTAGGAGACAACAGTAAGACAGCTGCTCTGCCAAGGAGGTTGGAGGTTGGTTGGGGTGTTTCAGGACAGGCAATCAAAATGGCACCTAATGTGATTATTTCACCCAAAGGCCTGGCCTATGCCAGCCTACACTGATGACTCTATTAAGTGATGAGTACTTCCGAACTTTTTATTTTAAAGTATTACATAGCATATGATGGTACTGGTTTATTTGCCACAGATTCTGTTCTGATCTTTTTTTCTCACTTTTTCTGTGTTTGAGTTCTTATCCTGTGTGTCCTTTCAAGGTTGCTTTACTCAGTCATAAAATGTTCAAGATTGGATACCTGGGTCTACCTTCTTTTCAGTTGAAAAAAAAGCAAAGCTCTGAGAGAGAGCATAAGGTTCCAACAATGATGACGTTGGAAGCACCGTGCTAAAACAAAACAAAACAGAACAAAGCCAAACCCACAATAAAAAACAAATTCAGGGAGCGTGGGTGAATATCTTGTGTGTTACAAGTTGCATCCAGTTGGGCATCTTACCTGGTCCTTTCCATAAAACAAGGATGACAACTGTCACCTGGGTGTGTCTCTAGGGTTGAAATGATGAACCGCCTCCAGGACATGGATTCAGTAGTTGCCAGCTCTTTCTCCATCCTGGGGAGTGATTTGTGCTCTCGAATTTAAATGGTGGGTGATAGCACCCCTCGAGGAAGAATCCCAGGGGTGAAGGCAAAACCACTGCATACTTCTGAGCACAGCCAGGCCTCCCCTTTGATCTTTTTCTAGTTAGTGTCACTGAGAGGAGGAGAATCAGACTCCTTCTGTCCTCAGTCTGCCTGGGGCTGGGATCCTCCTCCAGATCCTAGCTAGCATGTGGGCTGGCATTTGAAGGCTGAGCCAGATGGCCGTCATTTCCATTAAGAGTAACTGCGCCCCAGCCTCCACCGCTCTGTGAATGTGTATTGCTCTCATATGGGGTGTATATGGGGCAATTTCCTTCCAGCTTGGATATGCCACATCTTTCAGGAGGCTTTGCTGATCTGTTTTCTCTCGCTGTTACTTGTTCAAGTAAAGTAAAGGTATAGCCACGGACGCTGTGCAAACCCTACAAAGGCTGCACACGTATCCAGAAGTAAGGCATGGTTAAAATGCTGTTTTCCTCTCTCATTAAAACTTCTTTTTCATTTAACAAGAGCTAGAGAGGAGAGGAAATTTTAAGGTACTGTGATGTGCCGTGGCAGGTGAACAGACATACAGAGCGGGGAGTCTGGACTAGAGTCTCAGCCCTGCCTGCCTCGGGTGGAGCCTCCCTGCTTTGTGGCCCTGTCCCGGATAGTGCGTATTTCGAGAGTCCTTTCTAGCATGCTGTTTTTTTTGGCCACTGTGTGCAGAATTCTTGCTGTTTTGTTTATTTGATATCTGAAGCCAGGGCCATTTGTATGGCACATAGTAATCAATCCTTCACTGGGCCACATCCCAAGCCTCAAGTAAAAGTTTTAATGTTCCACAAACTATCGTAATAACCAGACTAAAAGTGTAAAACCAGAGTAAAAGTGATAAAACTATTGAGTAACTAATCTTAATGTGTTGCCATGTACATGTGTTTCCTAAGAAAACCTGTGTGTAGCCTTGAAAAGCCTCATAGCTGTTGCCTTTCCATCACTGTGGGGGAAGTGACTGGCTCAAGCACTTCACAGGAGGAAGGATTCATTTTTGACTCAGTGTCAGTCTCCACAAGGGTAGAAGTCAGGGAGAAAATGCCCCCAGGAGCCTCCTTCTTCCTTTATTCTTTTTATGCCATCCAGGTCTCTAGCCTATGGGATGGCGCTGCCCACTTTCTGTCTGGGTTCCCGCCCCCCCCCCCCCCATCACAGTTTATCCTCTCTGGAAGCACATCACCGACAGGCTGAGCACTAGTCACAGGCTTTATTGATCTCTGATCTTTGCAACCAAGCCAGATTGGCAGTCAGGACCAACCAGCAGGGTGTCGCTCTTGGATTTCCTTTTTTCCTCCCATAAGCGATATTTTTCTTGCACCTAAACCTTATCATTTCTATGTATGTTTGAATACTGTTATTACTTGTTTATACATCTATAAATGATAATACTGTGTTCAAAATGGTTTATTTTCATAAAAGCAATGCCATATTCTATACATTGAACCAATGACTGCTTTTAACTGTGTGTGTGTATGTGTGTGTGTGTTAAGTGTTTGTGCCTGCCCAGTTATGTTACATGAATAGTCATGTGTTTTAGTTTAAGTTTGTGTGTATGTAGGCACGAATGCTCAGGCCAGGGGTCAACCTCAGGTTTCAGTCCTTGGTCCCTGCCTACCTTACATTTTGAGACAGGGTCTCTCACTAAGGATCCCTGGGAACCTCCTTGCTCTGCCCTCCTAGTGTTTTTTACTTGGAAGCTGGGAATCAAACTCAAGCCCTTATGCTTGCCTGGCAAAGACTTTAGAGATTGAGCCCTCTCCCCAACCCTTTGCGAAGCAGTTTTGGCATTTATCTAAGCTTGCATACATCCTAGTTCATTTGTCTTAATTACTATATGCTAATCAATTGTATGACTTGTCCACATCTCACTTCGCCCTTTTCTTGCCGACTAGCTTTTACAATGGAAAATAATGCTGGAATTAATGTTCTGGTGAAATCTTTCCCGCCTGTACATCTTTAACTTGCCTTAAAGTTGTCAAGATACTGCTAAAAGTTGGAAAGCCACTGTTCCAATGGCTTATTACTAGCCTTATTTATTTATTTATTTTATCATGACTCATTAACTCCAGCAGTGATGAAGCATCTCGAATCCACCATTTTCGTCCATGTGGCACATATCACATATTCAATTCTAGCAGAAAGATGGGCAACCTGCTGTCAACAAACGTCCCATTATATGTGGGCATCAGGCTGGTGTGGTCAGTTACTGTTGCGTATGCGTGTTGGCTCAGGCAATGAGGCTGCAGTCATTCGCTTGGATCACCTTTAAGACTGCTGGATGCAAATTCCCTGACAAATTTTGATCTTTTCTAAGTCTCTTTGCTCTGTGCCTTGGAGCATGTCTCTCCTGATCAGACCTAAACGTCCATATGCTCCAGCTATTTACGTTCTTGTTTGGCTTTGTTATAGGTAGAGGCTGTTGGTGTTTCATTAGCTTCATAGATATGCTGTAACCAGAGACTTTTCTTCGTTCTCTGAGTTGAGGTTAGGTACTTGTTTGTCCTGCTTGGCAGTATTGACACCGAAGTAACAGTGACTCTGGAAAGCAGCCACTGGTGGGGACCTGAACATTCTGCCTGAGCTACCAATTTATATCATCAATCAAAAATCACAGGCCATGACTGGTGTCCTGCAATCACAAGTGTGCCTGGCATTCTGAGGGGTGTAGACCAGAGACTATTATTGAATACACCTTCAAGAGTGTGGCAGAGACTTCGGAGACCAAGACAGATTCCCGGTGGCTAGACACAGTTTGAGGCTTGTTTGCCTTCCCAGATGCGGGTCGTGCCACTCCAGCTGTTTTGTCAGCGCAGCTGGAGCACTTGACCTTGAGCGCTCAGCGTCTCCCAGTCCACTTCACGTCCCCACACCTTGGGCCAAACTCTCCACACGTGGATCACGACTCGTAAGAACAGCTCCCTGGATTTCTTGTAAAAACTGACTTGAGAAATGAAACGAACGAGATCGCCTTAGCTTTTTAAGAAGTAATCTATTGTTTGATAGTTAATATACATAGTCAATAATATAAATAAATACGAATAAATAATATACATATAAATAATTCATTCTGGTCAAATTCGTTGTACCACCCTCCGTACTTCCTTGCCTTCAGTTAGTTAGTTAATTAGTTAGCTAGTTAGCTAGTTAGTTAGTTAGCTAGTTAGTTAATTAGTTAGTGTTGGCTTTGTGATACACTGGATTTAACCAGGGTCTCCTCTGTGGTCCAGAATAGGGAGCTTTCCAATGGGACATGAGTGACTCATCAGTGGCTACATCATTAAAGACAGTGACTGCCACTCCGCTAGCATTCCTTGACTGCCATTGGCGTAACAGGCTCAGTCTTGTTCAGGCCCCATGCGGGTAAGCTCGGCTGCTCTGAGTTTGTGGGGACCATGGCTTTGCCACGAACTTAAGGCAGCATGCCACAGCCCTTGTCCCATCATGTAGCTCTTACTTTCTTAGTGTCCCTCTTCTGCAATCTATCTTCAGCTAGGCTGGGGCTGGTATTGAGATGCCATTAACTAAAGTACTAATCAGCTGTAACATCTCGTTGTGATTAACTTATACATCAAGTGGACTCATCAGACAGCCTATCAGAGGCACGCAAATGGGACAAGCTATAGCATATCATTGTTCAATTATAAACAGCGCTGAGGTAATGGATCGTTGCCTCTGCTTTTTGTTTTTGTTTTTTTTTTTTTCTTTTACGATGACCTGCTTTTATAGAATTTATATTTCCCATTAATAGTGATCATTTTTAGTCTTTATCCAAACCCTCAAACATATGACTTATTATTTAGCGTCAACCCTTGCTTATAGTGTCTGAATGCAAGGATGATGATATTTACTTAGTTCAGCTGAGAGTGACTGGGGGAATGACACGTGTGGTCAGGAGAATTATCCCACTTTCATGACGTGTTTTGAGAACTTTCAAAGGTATATTGTTCACAAGTAGTTGGGATGGCAAAGTTCTCATTGCACTGCATGCCAATAATTAAGCAAATCACAAATGTATATCATGAGTTTTGATTAGATGCACATTTACATCAGTAAACCTAAGCAAAGGAAATTAAGATTTAATGCCTAGTTTGCTTTTTAAGCTAATTTTTTTTTATTAAGGCCAATAGCACATTGTGTGTGTGTGTGTGTGTGTGTATGTGTGTGTGTATTGAGAGCTAACAGACAGCCCACAGAAAATGAGTGGGCTACAATGTAATTGCTTATTCTTATTTTTGAAGTCAACAATATACATTGTTATAGACAGCTTATTTTATGTTCTTATTTTCCAGTTGACTCCTGGGCACAGTTAAAGAGCTCATTCTGTAGTGCTATTATTTTTCTAATCAGTGTTTCCTGTGGAGATGTTATGAACACTTTTATTTAAATTCCATACTGGGGCATGAGAGAAAGTTAAACTAGAGAGAATGCTTAAAGAAGGGGGTGTGACCACACTTTTATCCATAACTCTATAGTCTTGTCAATGGAGGTGCATCAATTCAAACATTTGAGATGGTTTGATTCCCTATTGGGGTAAACACTTTATTATATATAGGACTGGTATCTGAGTCTCTAATGACCAGGTTTTGGAAAGAGTTCCACTCATTGCTTACAAATTGTTGGTCACTGATGTATGAAAACCATTTCTACAGTGTAGAAGTGATTAGCAATGGTATGACTGTAATACATACCCTGGCTATTCATTTCTTGGTGCCTTCTCTTCTATACACAAAGCTCAGGGAGGGGTATTATACAGCTAATGTGTCCAAATCCTACACTTCGACCAGGTAGGTAAATGGAAGAGTGCTCCATGCTGTAAATCACAAATCTACTTATTTGAGAATAGGGTTCATCTCAAAAACGTTGGAATGGGGGCTGGAAAACTTCCTATGAAAGGTTGGCAGGTTTGATGAGTACAAATCAGTACAGATCAGTCAGAAGCACAGAAGAAGAGTATTGCCTGACAACAGACAGCCCACAGAAAATGAGTAGGAAGAAGGTGCTTTTTGAAGGGCTGTCTGAATGTATCCTGCAGAGGAAACAGTGTAACACGAAGCATCTTGTTACAGATGTCTTGTGGAATAAAATCAGTAAATATTTGGAAATTAATTTGTATTTCAGAGGCAGTTCAGCATCTTTTCTATAGCCACCAGACAATAAAAAACAATGATTTTTTTTTAAAAAAAGGATACTGTTTTTTTTTTTTTAGAAGCAAAAATAATTCTGTAAGTAAATCTAAAGTGGATGTGGGGAGCTGAGAACTTTCTGACAAGTGGATGGTAGGAAGTTTGAGTTGTGTTTCTGCAAAGTTACCAAACACCAGAAAATTGCACAGATAAGTCATTTCATTTGATGTCTCAGAGCTTTCTCTCTTTCCTGAGTGATGGAGATAAAGGACACATTTTTAAAGACTGTGTGCAGGCTTCACTTTGGGTACTGCAAAGGAAGTCAATATCAGATTTCAGAGTCTGAGGATTTGTCTTGCTTTCATGGGGAAAAAAAAACCCCACCACGTGATGTTTATATCAGAAATTCTGAGTTTTGTAGCTATTACACAATTAGGTGCTGGCTGCACAGGCTTTCCTTCTGGTGACACTTGTGAATGTTGATTATTCCATTCCATCCACCGTCACCTGTATGGAGCCAGTTGATGGCTATAATATCTGTCCTCCAGGTTGCAAGACTGGCTATGAGGCAGTCCACAAGGAATAAATACAGAGTGACCTTTAGTTACCATTAAAATAGTGTTAAAGGATAGCCCTGTGAATTCCTGTCATGCCTGTGGCTGGATGACATTTCTACGAACTCAGGTTCCGGCTGTGTTACCAGCTTGTGGCCTCAGGCTTAGGACCAGTTCTGATTCCTACCCTGGTGGGCTGGACTTCAGCCTGCCTCCTTCTCACACACTGTGGACAAGATGAGGGTCGTTGATGGAAGTGGGTTTGGTTGTTCTCTCTTTATCTCAACCCTGTCCTGTGGGCCATCTAGAAACAGGGGGTTAATAGGAAGACCATATAGTTCAGTACTTATTATCTGCTGGTGTCTGGACTCTCCTCTTCCACCTCCCACACTGAAATGCCTAGTTAGGTAGTTTGGATTTGTGTTCAGCTAAACACTTGTTTCTTTCTAAATTGCCTTGATTATTAAATGCATGGGCATGATCTGGCCCAGAGCATACTTTAGTCAATTCACAAACTATAACAGCAGCACCTGGTAACTTGTTGGCAACCTGGATCCTTAAGCCCCAAACCAGTTCGTCTTTGTCAGATACTTTACACAAGCAGCAGCACCTAGCATTCTGCACTTTCTTAAGTCCTCCAAACAATTCAGATATATGGCAAAGCTTGGGAAATATTATGTAGATTAGCCTCTGAAGGTGAGAAAAGAGGCTGAGGGTGCATCCCACATCCAGAAGATGGATGACGTAACCCCAAGTCTGGGATGAGATGAGGCATCCACCCCTGGGAGCAAGCTGATTGTAAAGGTCCATGCTGGCTGCCAGCATCCCAGGGAAGAGGGCCTTCCATCAGGAGTTCCTGTTCACAGCTGAGGCTTCAGCAGGAGTGCCTGTTCACTGTGGGCTGCTGGATGATAATTAACACATAGTGTATTCATCACACTCTCCTGCAGCACCCATGCCAAATCTTTAAAATTAACCAAGCGAAGCAGCCTTCTTCCTGAGCTGAGGATTGGTGTTCAGCCTTTTAAAATATAGTACATTAGGCAACCACTATCACACAGTGAGTACCTGACTTTCAAAATAAATCCCGTTTACCACTCTGATTAAAAATGAAAAAAAAATTATCAAAGATGTTCCCTTTTCTGCACTTTCTTCCTGATCATATTTACAGAACACTGCTTCTGTTTGAGTAATATGTATATATTATATAGATGTAATATGTATAATATATCATATATATCTGTTTGAGTAATAATATCTATATCTATATCTATCTATATCTATCTATCTATCTATCTATCTATCTATCTATCTATCTATATATGAGAGAGAGAGAGACAGAGAGAGAAGGAGAGAGAGAGAGAGACAAGGACATAAAATGAGACTGGTGAAATAAACTTTTAAAATAATTTTTACTGAATGAAGAATATTCAAATATTTTATTATATAACTAGTATAAAATTATTAAAGAGATGTTTTATCCTCCTTTTTGGAGTGTCTTTGAAATCCAGGCCGTACGTTCTATGGTAGGACATCTCAGTCCATGCTTACCATGTTTGAAGGCTCAGTAGCCATTTGTCGTTAGTCATTGCTCTGTTTGATGGAGTAGGTTTAAATCTTGGGTCGGGGACAAAAGTATGGCCTGGTCTACACCTCAACAGGCTCTCTAGTTGGGGACTTTGTCCTAATCAAATGTTCTTCTCCACATGGTCTTCTGTCACCCTGCAAGGCTTTTGACAAGGAAGTGCAGTCATGGGGTTGGTGAGACAATAGGATGCCTGACATTCCTTTAGCATTGTCCCCTGTCTTCACTCCTAGCTCTGTCTTATTTCTTTTCAGATTCAGTATCACTTTCAAATCCGACATGGGATTGCATAATCCCTAGAATTTGCTCTTCTTGCTAAAATAAGGGCTCTTTCCTTTACAACAGCAAGATGTTTAGGTCATTAGAACCCTGTGCTTAGAACAGAGCAAGGGCATTGGAGGTAAGTGGTGAGTACTGTGGTGGCTTCATAGCCTGACACTTCACACCATACCATGCAGTCCTGTGACAGTTGGTATGGGAGGTAATAACTAACGCGGCTGTTCAGACAACACACAGCTGAGTTACAAACTGGACCACAGATTTTTGTGTTTTGGATTCAGGTTGTAATCCTCCCTTCCTCCCTTCCTTCCTTTATCATCCTTCTTTCCATCCCATTTATTATATATTCTCTGTCTCTGTCTCTCTCTGTCTTTCTCTGTCTCTCTCTGTCTTTCTCTGTCTCTCTCTGTCTCTGTCTCTGTCTCTCTCTCTCTCTCTGTTTTATTTTCCCTTCCCTTTATCCCTCCTTCTTCTCATCTTTTTTCTCCCTTTTTCCTCCTTCATATTTGGTCCTCAATCATGAAGGCTTGCAGGGAGGAAGAGAGGCTAGTAACTTGGAGCCAGAGTCCACAGAACTCTTCTTTATTCAACTATCAGGAACATTTTTTTCTCTATGCCTTAAAGGCTGGACACATTTGAACACATTGGCGGGCATATGCCAATGATCACACCCCCATGTTCTTAGTTTCTGACGCCATGGTAGCTAGGTTTTGAGACATGATGACTGGCCGTGAAATCCCCAGTCGTGGATTATCCCAGAAGCTGTTCAACTTCCACAAGCCTCAGAAGTAGCATGGTTTGTGCTACATTTTGTTAGTTACATAGATCTTAAGCCAGTCTTGATTCAGACAGAGTACGATTGGATTGGACCTTTGGACAGAGGTAGATAAAACTACATTGATGATCAGCATGTGGGGTGGGAAATACTGTTATAGTCGATTTTGGAAAATCTATCCATCCACCAGACAATGCTATTTGTCATTGGCTGTGGGCACCAAGAGCTGAATCACTGGTGGGGAGGCGGATGCATCATGTGGTGACATCATGTATACATACTAACTCACTAACTCAATCTTGCATTTCCACTTCCATTGCAAGTTTTCATTAGGGTGATTTTTTTAAATTAATCAATTGATTTATTCATTTTAACATTCTGCTCCTGGCCCCCTTCCTCCTCTCCTCCTAATCTCACCCTCCCTCCCTCTTCCCCTTCTCCTACTCCTCAGAAAATGAGAGCCTCCCTGCCCAACCCATCCGTCATTTCAAGCCACATCAGGACTGAGTCCATCCTCTTATCCTATGTCCTGGCAAGGCAGCCTCACCAGACAAAAGTGATAAAAAAGCAGGCAACAGAGTCCTTGTCAGAGGCAGTTCCAGCTCCCCTTACTACGCTGCCCATCAGGTAGATCTGTGTAGGGGGCCTAGGTCCGTCCATGCATGGCCCTTGGTTGGTAATTCAGTCTCCATAAGCGCCCTGGGCCCTGGTTAGTTGGCTTTGTTGGTCTTCTTGTGGAGCTCCTGTTCCCTCCAGGTCTTCTATCCTCCCGCTACCCCTTTTCTACAAGACTCCAAGTGCTTTACCCAATGTTTGGCTGTGAGTCTCAGCATCTGTTTTGATCTTTGCTGGGTGGAGCCTCTCACAGGGCAGCTACACTAGGCTGTTATCTGCAAGCAAGGCAGAGGACTGTTAATAGTATCATGAGTTGGCTCTGTTCCATCCGGTGGGTCTCAGATTGGGCCAGGCATTGGATGGACACTCCCTCAGTCTCTGCATGATCTTTATCCCTAAACAGCTTGTAGGCAGGGTAACTATTGGCTCAATATTTTGGTAGGTGGGTTGGTGTTTCCCTCCTTCCACTAGGAGTCCTGTCTAGTTAGTGGGTGTCCTCTTCAGTTTCCATGACCCCTGCTACTAGGAGTCTCAGCTAGAGTCACCCTCGTATTCATCCCAGAAACCTGCCCTGTCTTAGGTCTCTAGCATGTCAAAGAGATGCCCCTGCCCATGGTTTCTCCTCTCTCTGCAGGCCCTCTGTCCTCCTGCCGTCACTCTGCCCAGGTCTGATCTCCTCCCTCATGCCTTTCTATACTCTCTGTCCTACCTTGTTCTCTCTCTTCAACCATTTCTGGTGTCTATTCTATGTCACCTTCTGAATGAGATTTAAGCTGGGTCCTCCCATTACTAATTTTCTTGGGTCTGTGCATTGAAATATATTTATCCTGTATTATATCACTAAAATCTGCTTATAAGTGAGTAGATACCATGTGTGTATTTCTGGGCCTGGTTTACCTCACTCAGGATGATGTTTTCTAGTTCCATCCATTTGCCTGAATATTTTAAGAGTAATATTCTATTGTGTAAATGTACCACAGTTTCTTTATCCATTCTTAGGTTGTTTCCAGATTCTGGCTATTACAAATAAAGCTGCTATGAACATAGTTTAGCAAATGTCCTTGTTGTATGGTAGAGCATCTTTCAAGTATATGCCCAGAAGTGGTTTAGTTAAGCCTTGAGGTAGCACTATTTCTAATTTTCTGAGAAAGTGCCAGATTGGTTTCCAGAGTGGTTGTACAAGTTTGCACTCTCACCAGCAGTGGAATATTCCCCTTTCTCCACATCCTCACCAGCATGTACTGTCACTTGAGTTTTTGATCTTAGTCATTTTGACAGGTGTAATATGAAATCTCAGAGTCATTTTGATTTGCATTTCCCTGATAACTAAGGGTATTGAACATTTTAAAAGTGTTTCTCGGTCATTCAATATTCCTCTGTTGAGAATTCTCTGTTTAGCTATGTACTCCAATTTTTATGCATCTCCTATAGTAGTAGTATTGTATATTGTAGTAACCATATTAGGTTTATTTAAAAGGTATTTTTTGCTTGGCCAGTTCTCATACAATTCTTTCATTAAATGTCATTTATCTTAGCAAATCTCAGACCCCTGGATTATGGTCCCCTGCTGTGTGCTACTGTTACACCCTGCTTGACTCTTGCCTTAGCCTGTATTACCTGGGCTTAGAATGGTCATTTGTGTCTCTAGATTGTAGCATCCATGAAGTCAGGCTCAATAGCTGCCTGTTATACCATATTCCCTTAGCTTGACACATTGTTGAAGTTTTTTTCATTTTTGTACTTATTATACTTTATTCATGTTTTGCCTGTTCTTTTCACATGTATTTTCTGAATGTGCACTAGACAACTCAAGGAAGGAAAGGACCACAAACATATCACGATGCTGCCCTTCCTTCCATTTTCCGCCTCTGCCTCTTCCTTCCCACTACCTTTTCTCCTGCCCACCCTTTTCCTCCACTTCTCCTCCTCCTCCTCCTCCTCTTCCTCCTCCTCCTCTTCTCCTCCTGTACTTACTAGGCTTCTGAACCACAGGTAGACCTGCTGGTCAAAATTATAGAAAAGGATTTCAACTTATAGGTTGTCAATAAAAATGTACCCCATCCTAAGAGAAGCCAGGGCTTCACCACAGAGATTTTACTTGTTTACTTGTTTAGAATGCCTGGGTCAGGGTTGAGCTCAGAACTCGCATATCCAAGGAAGGAAAGTCCTCTTCCACTGAGCTGGACTTCAGCACCCGGGGACTTTGTGTTCAGTATCATGATGTAGACTGTTGATAGATGCCAGAGACTCCAGGGATGCATTCCTTCACGCTTTCCTTCAATCTCTGTAATGTTCACATTTCTAGGGTGATACATCCTTTGTTGGTTGTCTAGCCTTATGTTTTCTATTTTTCTGGATTTTGTAGTATGAGTCTACAAGTTAAATACAGGGAAACATGACAAAAATTAGGAATTTACTGCATGTTGAACTCTCATCAGTGGTCCCTAGTTGTATTTTTCTTAATGCTCGTGGTCCTCCGCAAGGAAAGCAACAGAGATTTTTTTTGGGGGGGGCAGTATTCAAGCAAGTACAGTGGGGTTGGAAGATGAAATCTGCACAAATGAAGTGATGTGTTAAACATGGTAGGAGTGATATGCTGAGAGGGTGCTGGTCTGTAATTCTGTTTTCATGTGATTTGGCTTACATAGAAGGAAACAGACCTGGGAGCGAGGGCTTTCCTTGTAGCTCTTAGATGCTGCACACTGGGGCTGGGGGTGAGGCTCAGTATTTCTGTCTGTAACACCACTTTCTTTCTCTTCCCCTTCAAACACTATGGACACTCATACCGAAGAGTATGTCCCCTTTGTTTTGTGGTCTCTCCAGCAAGCACTGAAGGCCATTGAGCCTCACGTCTCGCTACTCTCTCAGGACATTTTGGGGGTAGGAATTACACAGAAGTCTGATTCTATTAGCTTCCTGAGCCGACTAAACATACTGTACACATTCCCTGACTTTCAATGGTTTCCCAATAGTTTTTTTTCCCTCTCTAATGATTTTGGAGGATTGGAAACCCCAAATTAAAGAAATAATCAAAATTTCCAGAGGCTCCATTAGAGGCCTTTTGTCTTTCCTAGTTATCTGGGTTCCCAGTGTCTCGGTAGCCTCATGATCATCCATGAAGGAGGAAGGCAGTAGTTTCTGTGGCATCACTTTTATTTTGCAGGAAGAGAAAGAACAATCCATTCAGGCAGAATCCCTGAAGTAGAAGCAAACGTTTGTGATAAAGGAAAAAAAAAACCATTAACCCAGCATTACTTTCCTTGCCATGTTTTATTTTTAGAGTTCCTTTACAGTTTTCCTAGGTAGCAGTGGAACCAAAGGGAAAAACCAGAAGCTGCTTTCTTCACAGCAGACAGATAAAAGTGATGAAGGAAAGGGTCACTTTGGGGATGCTCATGGCATGTGACCATTAAAAGGAACCAAAGTCAAACAAACAGCTTTGTGTCTTTCTTTTATGTTAGCCGTGAATATCCCTGTTGGACTTGGTGTTTTTAGTGAAACCTCGTAGCACAGGCATAGATATCATTTATTCCTTAATTTCATAGTTTAACGGTGCATTTCGAAATTATCCCTGTGGCACAGTGACTAATGGTTCCTGAATCTCCATCACTTGGCTAGGAAGCTGCTTAGCACTTTTTATGTTTTTATTTATTTCATTTTAAAACAATATATTTTGACCATATTCCTTCCTCTTTCCCAACCTCCTCCCCCCGCCCAGATACTCTACCCCCTCCCAACTCACCCAGCTTCGTGTTATTTTTTTCCTTAGTCAAAAATCTATGCCAAGACAAAAACAAAACAAAAACATAGATGTTGTTTTGTGTTGGCGAAGTATCCCTGAACAAGAGGTTTGCCACCAAGTGTGGTTGGTAGACCAAGTGACACTCCATTAGAGAAAACTGATTTTCCCTCTCCCAGGAGCTATGAATTGCAAATAGATTCTTGGCTAGGAGTGGGTCTTTGTGTCCACTCCTCTGCCTTTCCTGGGCTAGGCTTTTGTCTGGCTTGTGCTTCTGTGGGTTTTGCACATGCTGTTACGAACTCTGTGAGTTCCTATGTGCATCCGCCCTATTGTGTCTGGAAAATGTTTCCTTTTTGCATGTCCTCTCTGCTAATTGTCCTGATATCCCCCTGAATTGATCTTATTGCTCTCATTTTGGGATGACAACAACAAAAGGACTCAGATATTAAGCCTGCTTTCTAAGACCACAAAATGAGTGCTTTTTCATACAAAGATAGATTTGATTTGGAAAGTGTCTTGGCTTTCCAGAATTTCAGGAGGTCTAGAAATTTATAGACATAGAGGAAACACAAGTAATTTGTAAATATCTTGAATTACTGAGGATGGCTTTATGAGAAAAAAATAACTTTAATTCTTCAGGTCTTGGTGCTGCTGATAGTGGTGGAGGTGGTGGTGATGTTGGTGGTGGTGATGGTAGTGAGGATGCTAGTGGTAATAAGGGTTTGGGTTGTGATGATACTGATGTTGGTGTAGTAAGGATGCTTGTGGTAACAGAGTGATTGTAATGGTGATGATGATGTTAGTGGTAATGAGGATGACAATGGTGACACTAATGATGGTGGCAGTGTTAATGGCCACTATCATTTTAAAGCATCTACTTTGTTCCATTAACAATGCTACATACATTATAGACTTTATTTCTATGAGTAGTCATTACATAAATGTCTCTCACACATCTGCTTTGTGGGATAATCTGTCTGGAAATGAAGAAATGAAGACTAAGTCTTTGTCTAGTACGGACTGCAGTTTACATGCAAATGGAAGCATGTTTGTTAAAGCGCGCCTGTGAGTGGCAACTGGACATCTTCATCCACCTTTGCCAGTGTCCAAAGCTTTGCCTCTTCACGGGGACTCTTGGATGCGTCTGAATTCATTTTCTTTCTGCTTAGTTCCACCTCCAAGCACCCCAAACTCTTTCATTTAGTGATAAAATATACATGTTAGTTATAAAAAATTCAAAAACCTGAAGTGAGTAAGACATAGTACAAGTGTCTCCCATTTATCTTTGGTCCAGCTGAACAACAAATCACTGTTAATGGCTTAGCATAGTGGGTTAAAGGCGTTCTCTCTATGTGCACAAGTGTCGTATGTAAGTACAGTTATAAAGTGCTTACAATTTACCATATTTATCACATAATAACATCTACCCAAGTCAAAAGCACAAGATTAAGATTTGTACTTTCCATTTTGCTTCCTCTCACTTGAGAGGAATTGGAAAGGAAGAGGGTGAGTCTTTTTATTTATTTGTTTGTTTTTATTTAATTGACTTATTCAGATTACATCTCAGTTGTTATCCCTTCACTTGTATTCTCCCGTTCCTCTCCCTTTTTAACCCCATTCCCCTCCCCTAGGCCTATGACAGAAGGGGACCACCTCCCCCACCATATGGTCACAGCCTATCAAGTCTCATCCTGGTAGCCTGCTTATCCTTGCTCTGAGTGCCACCAGGCCTCCCCACCAAGGGGGAAGTGGTCAAGTATGGGGCACCAGAGTTCATGTCAGAGTCAGTCCCCACTCTCCACACAACTGTGGAGTGTCCTGTCCTTTGGCTAGATCTGAATAGGGCTTCAGTGCTGAGGGTGAGTCTTATTACCCGTTCCTTCCACTATCCCTATTGCCTCTTAATGCCCTAACCATTCTGCCTGTCATGCCACTCAGAGCTTTAAGGACAAAGTTTGGGAGACCAGCCCTGCTAGGGCACAGTTAAACCACTTCTAGGAAGCAGCCTCTCCTAGGGGGAGCCGGGATGGATATTTGTGGAGCTGCAAGTGGTTTAAGATAAAGCAGTTTGTCTCAGGAGAGGGAAGATCCAGACCTGAAGGTACTTTGCTGGCTTGTTCCCCAAGCCTGAAGGCTGCCGCCCCACAGAGAATTGGCTTAGATATCAGCTTCTGATTTCAGCAGGGAGTCAGCGGGGCATTAGCCTCTCGGTGGCTGGGCTAATGCCCCCTCAGAGGCATGGATAGCTTGTCCCCAAAGCTTTTGTGTATGATTCCTAGAACTGTGGTGGGACCCTGCTGGGTAAAAGACACACAGTAATGAACATGATTTAGTCTTCTATCCTGGCACATAGTGAACCTAAAGCTGCTTTTACTTTGACATAGAAAAATGCTACTTGAAGAAAAAAAAACCCAGAGAGAAAGAAGAACAACAAAAAACTCTGTTGTGTTATAAATAACCTACCTCCTTAAGCTCAAATCATAGTTATAGAATTTGTACTTAGGAACCTAGATGTCTTTTAATTGAAGTGTTTATTTTATAAATTATATACTTGGTATGTTACTATGAAATAAACAGTGTTTTCAACCAGAGAAAAAACAGAATATATCAACATAAAGAATGTCTGTTCTCTGAAGTCCATTTCTTTTCAATCTAAACCCCAGTGAGATTTTTTTTTAATTCCTGTGAATGCATAGAGAGAATATCTTTTGTGATCTTTTAAGTACATTTAATGATATTTAGCTTACAGAGAATGCCATTCATTCCTTTAAGAATTATTATATTTTATTTATGCATTGTGGGAGGAGTATGTGTGCTGTAGCATGTGTGGAGTTTAGACCATGAATGACAGGAATTCATCTTCTCCTTTCAACATATAAATCTCAGGGGTCAAAATCAAGACATCAGGCATGATGACAAACACTCTTACCTGTTGAGTCATCTTGCCAGAGTCACAAAACCTTTTCCATGGACTAATTTTAAGTGTCTGTTACCTCAAAGAGAAAACCTGACACTCATTAATTTTCATCCTCATCCACTTAAAATTTGTCACCAGTAACCAGGAATCCACTTTTTGTATTTATAAATTTACCTACCAATCTGGATATTTATATAAAGCTAAAACTCCTGACATATGTTCCTTTAGGAATGGCTCTTTTTATTTCCCATAAGGATGTTTGCGTTTGTGATTTATGTTGCGTTATCTATTTGTCCTGTATCATTACCAGGTAATAGTCCACTGTGTGATGATGTCACATTGCCTTTATCTACTCATCAGCTGACCATGATGTTATCTTTCAGCTGTTAGGAACATTGGGATAAAATTCTTCATATAGACATAGGTTTTCTTACGATAAACCTTTTCTTCATAGTTTGAGAAATTGCCAAATGAATTTCCAAAGTGGCCAAAATATTCTATACACCTACTAGCAACGTACAAGTGATTCACTTTCTTTACATAATTTGTCAATTTATTATTTTCTGTTTTTACAATCATGATTATTCTAGTGGATTTGAGGTAATATTTCAGCTTATTCTTAAAATTTCTTAACACATACACACACACACACACACACACACACACGTTTCTTTGTGTATTTACGTGTCATCCATATATCTTCTTTGAGGAAAGCTCCACTGACCATTTTGTACCCCTTTACAACGCCACTAACATTTTAGTATTGCACTGTAAAAGTTCTTTACATAATCTAGATTCAAACCTTCTAGCAGACACCTGGCTGGAAAATGTTTTATTTCGACTTGTGGATTGTGTCTTCCCTAGCATCTGAACCCTCTTCCCTCGTAGCCTGTCTCCACAATCACTGCGACACAAATCCAACGCCATGCTCTTGTCAGCTTACTTCAGTGTTTAGCCTTTCTCCTCTCAATCTACCCCGCCAGCTCAATAACACTTTCTTGTCTTAATTCTCCTTGCGCACTCTGCCTCTTTTGCCTTCCTCCCTCTTCCTCCCCTCCTTCCTCCCTTCCCTGTTTTTACAAATGAGTATTTGTATTAACACTTAGATTTCAGAAGCTCTGACAGTGGCTGGGGATAATGAGAAAAGAAGGCTATAGTTCCTCTCCTCACGAGATCTGTGCTCTGGAGAGAGGGAAGGCATCCATCATATAGTAATGAATGTAGAACTCTAGGTGTGATTAACACATGAAGAAGTTCTGACTGTGGTATGAAAATGTTACAGGGCAAATGGCTCCAGCCCAGGAAATCTAGTTTTCTTCCTGCATTAGGGTGACAGTTTAATTGAGATCTCTAGGACAAGAAACTACTATGATGTAGGAGGAAGAGGAAGGAGCATTCGGACAAGAGGAAGGAAGGAAGGAAGGAAGAAAGGAAGGAAGGACCTTTTGAAAGAGAAGACAGATTGAAGACAAGATAGTATAGTTTTACAACCAAGCTTGGTTAGCAGACAAGATCGTTTTAGATCAAGATAAAGAAGTTAAGCTATTAGAGTTGAGATAAGATAGATATTGAATCTCATTCGGAAATCTAGACCCAACAAGACAGGAAAAACACTTGGTTCAAACGAGACGAGTGCAGATGGCCAAGTCACTATGAATGTAACATGTATAGAACTCATTATTCTCATGATTGTCACATGGTTCTCCCTGCTCTATGTATAGTTTGTCTTATACATGTGTAATAAAATAAAATTTTTTAAAAAAGGAAACGAAAAAGAGGTTTGATTACATTTACCACAGACATGACAAATATTGGATAATGTATGTTTATTACTGATTTGACCATTGTTCAGTACATACATGTATCAAAACATTGATAACTCTAATTTTGTCTTTTTAAAATTATAATAAAATAATAAGTCTTTAAATTATAAAGTATGAATTTTACTAATAATGTAAATGCCATTTAGAAGATAAATAATCTGTATAATCTATATACTAATACAAATAAATAAAGCATCTTAGCCATATTGGAAAAAGAAAAAAGAAAAAAGAAAGACAGCGCCGTTTTGGTTGGAGCAGAGCAGAAACAATACCATGCTGTGCCTGATGGTCTTTAAACATGGTTTCCTTAAGAGCAGTGAGGAGGTGGTCAGCTTTCGTTTGTTTGTTTTTAACCAGGGAGGGTAGGATAATCAGATTTTATTTCCCAAAAGATTTCTATCCCTGCCAGGTAAAGAATGAATCAGCAGAGGCTTAAGTGAGACATGCAGTGCTGTGTGGGCAGTGCAGTGCTGGGGATTGGATGAGGGTTGTCTTGGGAGCTCTCAGGATGAGAACTGCACGCAGCTGGGGGATGTGGTATTGTAAAGCATTGAGATCAAAGGAGTCATCAAAGCCCAAGTAATGACTCCCTGGCAGCGATCACTTGCTTGAGTCCAGCCTGTGATACTGAGGGAAAGAGACCATTTTATTAATTTTAATTACTATCTAATAGATGAGTGCAAAAGCAGTCGAAGCATAATGAGGAACAGTAGAAATAGCAGTGGACGGTAACAGTCATAGAAAAGTACCTTGCTGTTGGAGCACTTACTAGCAGCAATATGCTGTGCTTCACTTTCATTAACTGACTTAACGTTCATCAGGATCTCAGGATATAGGTCCTGTTCATTCACATTTTACTATTGGCAAATAAGACACATAGAGACTGAGTAACTTCCTGTAGGGCAGAGAGCTAGAAGCTGTCAAGCCCAGGATCTTCAGCCTGCTGGGTGCCTGGTTCTGGATTCTGTTTTCTCCACCTTATATAGCTTGTCATCTCTCATGAGTCCATACATAGCGTGTACCCTTGGCACCTTTGTTCCCAGCATCTGGAAAAGCAACTGGATATTTTTTAGAAGGAAATCACATCTTGCTTACTCCTCTCCATCAGATGCAGTTTTAAAGGTCCAGTCATTTTGTAGACCTGGGCAAGACTATAAATAGTGAAACATGGGAGCTTCACTTCTCTCTCTGGATGGAACCAGGCCATCAGGGAGTATGAGGAGACCCCCCGGGAATCCAGGAACAGTATAGAAGACACTCTTCTCATCTCTGGCAAGTTGAGGCCACTCCCACTCATCATGGCTTTGCTCTGACCACGACCAGGTGGCTTCCAATCACCGCTCGGTGCTGGAAAGGCTCAGCTAGTATGAAGGTCTGAGCATCAAATCTCAGACCCTCACTCGCCCATATTTTGGTGCTTGGCAAACTGTTTGATGTTGTCTTTAAAAATCACTTCCTTCCTTACAAAATGAGAAGACTTCTCATGGTTGTTGGGTGAACTAAATGGTAGATTACCTGTAAAATGTAGCCCAGTGTTGAGCATTCTCTTGGTTCAATGCCATTAACTAACATGTGGATAGATAAAACATCACAATGCAGTATTGCACGGTGGTTTCCACAGTAGGGTAAGATGATAAACTACACATTAAGATAAGTGAAATTCACATGGTCTAAGAAAGCAGATTTGGAAAGGATTTCTTAAAATGTGGGTTTGAGGTGGTATTTAAAGCTTGGCACGGCTATATTTATTCTAACCACATGGAGGGTTGGAGTATTTTTATTCTCACCATGTGGAGGATGGAGAATTTTGAGTCAGGAAAGCAATATGGTAAGCCTAGATAGGACAGGAATGAAGTTGTAGTGCCAGAAAAGCAATGCCACTAGCTTATTACGTAAGAGAATTGTCCTTTAAGATGATGAGTGACACGAATAAGGTAGTCAAGCATGGACCTGACTTTGGAATATTTCTTGACTCCACCTCACAGATGCACTCTTCTTTTGTTTTGAGTATTTCTTGTAGGAAACTCTGGCTGAGAAGGCCACCTCCGCTCTTAAAAGACAAGTTTATATGTTTCTGCATGAAGCGTCTTCTCTCCTGTAGATGCAATGACTTCTGTCATCAATTCCCATTTCAGGTTATGTGTGTTCCTCTTAGCATGACCACAGATGCTGGCTTGTCCACATCATTCAGGAGTATGCCCGTTTTCATGACACCATTATTACCAGAGCATCATTTGCTTTAGATATGTCCTAATAGTTGGATGAAATACAGTCACCTACTTAAAACTGTCACTTCTTGTCTACGTTCCTTTTAGTCATACATTGGTATCTGATCATCACAAAGCAGTCATATGAGCAGAAGTTATGTCTACTGATCTTATTATTACCAGTTAGGTCCCAATAATTACTTATGAAATGAATTTACATAGGAGATTATAAATTCTAGAGCCTGGATCCTCACCTTTGTGCTTGTAGTGTCATCTGGTGTTGTGCCTACATATCCTAGGTGTTTGGTAGTGTATAATTAGCGTTGGACATCTATGGGCGTATCCTATTCTGAAGCATGCTAGAGATGGCTTTGGCTCAGGCTAGAAGTCTGTCCTTATATCCTTGCCCTCTCTTCTTGCTGCTTGCTAACCTATAAATGTTTCTCTCTGACATTTCTGATTGGTCTTTAGGCCTCAATAAACAATCTCTTTGGAAAATATGAGGTACCCAATGAACCAGGTACATCTCTATGTACATTCTAGTTTTTTGTGAGATTTAACCTTTCTCGTGGTGAAGGTCTTGTTAGGAGATTTAAAATAAAAACTAACAAAGAAAAACATTTCAATTGATCACTACATCAATTTAACACTTCATTTAACAAACCATATTGAATTTTTATTTTCATTCCGATTAGTGCTATTCTTTGGACTTTCTAGCTGGAGCTCTCGATTATAACCTTTTGTGATTTCAGTAGCTTCTCTTGATTTTTTTTTTCTTCCTGCAATGTTTAAGAAGTTGCAGATAGTAGCAGATTGTGAGAGAAGTAAAGGATGTGCTTTTTTTTTCATATTGTTCATTTATAGAGCAGTCATTTTCACGACTATATCTCTGTGCTATGTGAAGGGAGGGTAGCACCGCATGAGAGCTGGTCTCAAACTCGGGCTGTTCCATTGTACTCTATAGTGTACTCAGTCTCCTGGCTGGGTGCTTTGGTATCCATATAACTCACTGATACACGGTCCACAGGTTAGTTCTGAGGCCTCTAATAAGGAGTCATTTGGAGAATTAGCCCAGTGAAAGGCTTCATCAGAGTCCTGAATGCTATCCCCTCTCCAGCTCACAGTAGGCCCTGTGCCAGCCCCTGGAAGTGCATGCTGGTAAATGCTCTTTGGCAAGCAGTGTTAGCTGGGCCTTTCTCTTTAGGATTACTGTCTCTGTGTAGACAAGACTGTGTCTCAAAAGGCCAGGGGAAGGAAGGAAGGGATAAGGGAAGGAAAGGTGGGGGTGGGGAAGAGACAATGGCTATTGTACACAATGGCTTTCCTGAGCCTGGCATCTTCTGTCCTTGATGCACTTGGAATTTTTGTGTGACTGTAAACATTGGTTATTATTATCCCATTTCAGGTAAGAAACCACTAGTGTTGTCAGTCAATTTGCGTCGTCACACAGTTGCCACACACTGCACTCTGAGACTGTTTTTTCCATGCTGCACCACCATTGCGTGTGCTTAGTAATCTGTGACGAGCTCTTTGGTTGCCACACTCTGGGTCAAAGGGTGCTATTGGAGCCTGGTGTTGCGTGTCCATGTTTAAAATCATGTGACATACGTGAGAGTTGGTCCCAAAGGAAAGTTGTTCAGACAGATTTCATCGGCACTGTGATTGAGAACCATCCTCCAAGTCTTAAGTATCAACCTAGAATCGATTCCATGGCTTCTCTAGGGCAAAACCAGTAGATGCAAAGAGGAAGTTGTGGTGTATCCCAGGCTTGCTTCCAACTTGACATCTTCTTGCCTCGGTCCCTTTCCCAAGTGCTGGGGTCAGATGCATGATTCGCCACACCTGGCTCATCTCTGTCATTCTTGCTGGTGAGTTCTAGAACACTTCTCCCTTGGAGCTGTTTCCTCCTCGTGTAACAACATCTCCACTCCTTCTCTTCCAACCTGCAGAGCACGATGATTGTGGCAGTGGACAGCACAACTGTGACAAGAATGCCATCTGCACCAACACAGTCCAGGGACACAGCTGCACCTGCCAGCCGGGCTATGTGGGAAACGGCACCATCTGCCGAGGTAGGTTTGCTGTCTTGCGGGGCACCTCCACCTGCTAGCCCACCTGGCCTTGTGATGTTTCTGAGGGAAATTCCTGCTGTCACCGTGGTAACTGAGCACAGCTGGTTCCTGCTCCCTGTCTATCTGCTGGCCCAGGGCACTCTGCATGGAAGAAAAGGCTCAGCAGCTCTGCGGCTGTACCTGTGGGTCTCGGTGCAGTTCCACATCTGGATGGAGCACCCCCAGGCTGTGCCTCTTAGAGCACATTAAAACCAGTGATGGAAGATCCAATTCTGGTGTGAATTTGGGTCCCTGCGAGCTGTACTCAGAGGGCAAGTGGGGACCAGCCCTGCTCACATTCAGGGCATCCATTTGATTGAGAAGCTTTTCATTTAGAAATGCTGGTTACAGTTCAACTGGTGGTGTGTACATTACGGTCATCTTCACACCTTCATATCCAGTCTGATGTGAACGTGGGGCCTCACTCCTGCTTTCTCCCAACAGGCCACTCACTATGCACACACACTTTACCTACAGAAGCCCACTGGTTCCTGCCAGTCCTTGGACATGGCTGTTGTCCAATCTTCGTGGGCAGTCACTACCTTTATGTCTCTGATGTCCACAGGTCACAGAGGCACGCCTAGTGTTCCCAAGCCCATGTTCACCTGTTTTTCATAAACAGCCTGAGTGGACACTGTATATTACACAGTTGTGTTTGCCTCTGTGTTACTTGCCTTGCCAGGAGGGTGGGAGCCCTGGGTAGCAAGCACGTGGTCCTATCCTCACAGCTTAATGTCTAAGACAAGGATGTGCCTGGTATACTATAGCTGTTCATTAACTATGTGATAAGCAGCCCAATCAGTGAAAGAGGAAAGAGGGACGACTTGCCTCTTTCTCTCTTCTTCCTGTATCTCATCCCCTAACTAGAAACTAAAAAGAAAGCAGAAAGGAAAGATGGTTATAATCATAATGTGTAACTTTTATAATAAAATTTTGCTCACACATTTGGTGCTTAAAGCACTTTAAGCAAAGCGATACATGCTGCCGAGCATCTTGGAGTGTAGGGTTAAATGGAAGGGATGCTTGCAGACAGTTCCAAATGAGATTAACATAGCCTGACCCGAGGGTTAAGGTTCTGAGTGGGAGAGTGTTTATCTGCCTTGCCAGCCCCGCATGACTGCTGTAATGGGAATCAGGCTTTAACCAAGCGGTTGTCAATATGTAGCTGATAGACTAAGCCTTCTTTCTTATCTGTCATTAGCTGGATACAATCTGGGTGATCCTGGAAAGCATTCTTGTCTCAGTGGCTGATAATATTGGCATTTATTTTGTAAATGCACAGTGAGTATGAACTTTATGTCGGGACACACACACCAGCACACACACAGACACACATGCAAAACAAAAACCAAACAAAACAGACAAACAAACAAACAAAACAGAGGTACAACAGAGGACTCATCATTTAAAAATGGAAAACAATTTGAACAAATGCTTCCAACCCAAGTGGTACAAAGTACAATGCAGCGTTGGCTCATACTAAAGAGACTTGTAAGAATTATGAAACTATTGAGCCTTGTGCTAGGCTTGGGTACGGTTGAGGATTTCTTTGCTTGGGAGCAACAGGAAACGAACATGAGCACTGGCTACGGTTTGCAGAGCCCAGAGACAAATGGAAATTTGGGCTTCCTTTGCAAAAAGAGGCAAAGCTTGCACCTTAGAGGCACCCAAATCTTTATTCTCACTGGTGCTGAGACTTGACTGTTCAGTGTTGTTTCCAGGGGTCCTGGGGAGCATCTCTGTGTGACTGCTGCCCCATAGGCTGGCTGTGGGTCTTTCCTGTGGTATGGCATCCTCATCTGGATATGGCTCCCACATCCTGACCTTGCTTGAGGCAGAGTACTTGAATCAAGTATCCCACACTCCTAAGATTTCATATCCTAAATCCACAGCAGACAGGACACGTCAAAAATGTGATGATGGATGCAGCAGTACCCTGGGTATCTGCATCAGGCACCAGGTTCTTGGCATCCAGCACGCAGGAGGGCACCATCATTCTTATTCTGGAACTAGCACACGTATGCTCAATCCCATCCCTTTTGGTGTCTGCTAGGGGAACCTTTAAGCTATTTTGGTAGGATGAAGAGGCAGGGAGGCATCTGGAGGAACTGTACCTGAACTAAAGATTTCTAGAACATCCAACCCAGCCTTTTGACTTATCCAAGAGCTGGTGTGTAAGTGGGAGGGTACACAGACGTGTTGGGTGTATGTGGCTTTGCTCATTCTTCTTGTCTTTACTAAGAATCAGTGTGCCCAGGGGAATACCCATTCTGGGTCTTACTGATCCCTACTTAGAACAAATTTATGTGTGTGAAGCCATTAGGAACTTTGCAGTGGTGGATACAGAATGCCACACCCTGATTGTGGAGCCCTTCTCAGTGATGCATACTTGTGAAGTAAGTCCTGGTCCTGCATGGGGTGAGCTAAAATATAAATAAATAAATAAATAAATAAATAAATAAATAAATAAATAATTCTCAGGAGTGTCACAGAACCTAAGGGCTGAAAGGAGCCTGGGATTGGGGACAACTGCTCTGAGGGATACAGTGCTAGCAGCACATGTCCTTGTGGCTTTGTTTTTGGTTTGGATCTTTGGTCTTATCTCTTTCTGCAGACTGGGATTCTGTTGGTCTCAGGTTTGATCAGGGATCTTGGTGTGGCCATTCTCTTAGAGCGTACTAGCAGCAGATATGGTATGAAAACTGCTCATTGATTGATTTTGAGAACTGTTGTGGCCTGAGAGGAGACTAGAAGTGGTAGGCACCACCACCACGCAGTACCAACTGAAATCAAGCCTGTAGAAGCTGAACCGCCAATGGGAAGCTTCCTCTCACTCCTTGGGGCAGCAGGAAAACCTAGCCTGGGTGATCCCGTAGGCACGTAGATCCCTGGTGCAGAGGGGAAGATGAAACTGGGAGGCATAGGTCCAACGTGGCCACATCCTCTCTCTAACTCACCTGCAGTCAGGGAAGACTGTGAGGGTAAGTCAAGAGGCTAGGTGGCCATGCTCAGGAGAGAATGTCAAATGGTGTGTCAGCACCTTCTCTGAACTTCACACCCCTGGTGATGGTCACTAAGAAGTGGCAAAAGATTTGTGCCTGCCCTCTCACTGGTGTTCTGATATATGAGAAATGACAGGAGTTTTTTTTCCCTCCAAAATGTGTAATTATTGACATGGGAATCAGAGCTGAGGGACTAAGTGCAGACTACTGCTCTCACCTCTGTATCCTGACGGTCTCTCTGAAGAATGCTTAAAGGCTAGTGGGAGGCACTTGCTAAAACTTTCCCAGAATTTCAGCAGCTGGTAGGTTTTGACACCTTTGTGTTATCTTTTGATAGCCTTCATTTGTCTATAAAAGTGAGTGAATTAATCTCCCTTTTCCTGGGGTTTATTTTCAGGCATCCCAGGGGACACTTTGATGATTCTGTAAAAGCGGAGATGCAGGCATCTTTAGTTACTTTTCAAGCCCTGGGTTTCCATCCTGATGCCTTAGGCTTGGTGATCACCCTGTTTCTGCATCCAAGGAGCTCTGCACACCACCTCAGCCCATGCCACCACGTATCACACTCTTTGGTTTACTCCTCTGCTTCCTGCACACTATAGCTTAATACCTCTGCAACAGTGCTTAGCCAAAGGGGAATGTACTATAGTCTTTGGACGTTTCCTCCCGAGGGAACATTAGGCAAATATGCCTTTGTAATGGAATATGCGCTTAGGCATCTGCAAGATTTTATAAGAAAGCCAGTCTGTCTGGGGTCACCCAAGCTTTATTCCCATCTGAGAAACCATTGGTTCCTGAAATAGATACATAAACCAACCTCAGTGTGAAGCCTGAGCTACTAATGGGGTCGGCTTCAAAGAAAAAGCGCTAGGTAGGTTCACCGTATAAATTTTAGGCACATAAGTGAGTCTTTCTTCTAAGGCTTCTAAAGATCTTGTAGTTCTCGGAGGTGATGTATTACGAGCACTTTGCAGTGAGTTCTCGCCTAGATGAGCTACTTCCTAGAAACATCTATTTGATAGGAGTCTGCATACACTGTATGCCAGGGGGTTAGAAGCAGAAGGCCAGGGAAGGGCTGGCATAGAAAGATTAATATGACAGCTCACGCTCACAACGCCACCAGCACCTTGAGTTAGCACATATCCTTAGGAAAGCAGACATCTTGCAGGTGCAGAGATGCTTTCAGCAGCTCACAGGTAGTGGGAGAGGAAGAGAGAGGGAGCGCGAGAGGGAGCGGAATAGTAAGTTGTTACAGCGAGCTATCACTGGAAATAATAAAATTGATGAACTGCCGGGCTGTGAATCAGAGAAGATGAAATTTGGAGATTTTTGAAGCAAATAGCAAGGGATATGTGACGCCTTTGGCAGAGGTGCTCACAGTGCTCTAGACAGAGTTCTGCGACGTGGCTAATGCGACGAGGAAGCACTCTCGGGAAGGCTTCCTTTGGAAATTCTGCTGTTAGGTTTCCAGACAGAATGCTGAGAATGATGATGAAAAAGACTGATAGGAGGGCTTGACCCAGCTAGAGGCCAGCCCATTTGTAAAAACCCATCCATGTGATAAGCAGATAAGGACGGCATGTACATCTCTACTTTGTAGCAATTTCCTAACAATTCAGGAAGGATTCGGAAATGTTTACCCAAGCTCTGACTGAAAACAAGCAGATTAGGCGGGTAGCTAAGGATCCGACTCAAGTCAGCGAGAGGGACTCATGAAGCAAACATGGAGCATCCTCTTTTAAATTCTTTATTTTTATTTTTGTATGTGTTTTGTGCATGCTTGTCTATATGAACACCCAGTATTTGCAGGCATCTGCAGTTGCTAGATGGAGCATCACATATTTTGGAACTGGGGTTATGGGTAGTTACATAGCCACTGATGTAGGTGCTGACAACTGAATGCAGGTCCTCAACAAGAATAACGAGTGCTCTGAACTGCTAGACCACCTCTCCAGCGCCCTCCCCCATGGAATATTATTATAGCAATCTGGGCCCCCCCAAAGTCCAGGAATGGGGAGGCCTCCCATGGATATCAAGCAGCCTTGGCATGTCAAGTTGCGACAAGACTAGGCACATCTTCTCCTACTGGGGGTAGATGAGACAGCCCAGTAGGAGGAAAGGGTCCCAAAGGCAGGGAACAGAGTTATACATAACCCGTGCTTCCCCTGATAGGGGACCTACATGGAGGCCAACCAACACAACTGCACCATATATGCTGAGGCCCTTGGTCAGTCCCATGCATGCTCCCTGGTTGGCGGTTCAGTCTCTGTGGACACTATGGCCCCAGGTTAGTTGATTTTGTAGGTTTCCTTGTGGTGTCCTTCACCTCCTCTGGCTTCCTTCCCCTCCCCTGAAGCATTCCTCAAGCTCCGCCTAATGTTTGGCTGTGGGTCTCTGCATCTGTTTCCATCTGTTGCTGAGTGAAGCCTCTCAGGTGACATTTGTACTAGACTTCTATCTGTAGGTATAACAGAATATTATTAGCAGTGCCAGGGGTAGGCTCCCTCTCACTGCCTGGATCAGTCATTGGTTGGCCACTCCCTCAACTTCTGTTCCATCTTTGTCCCTGTATGTCTAGTAAGGCTGTCTAAAGTCTTCCATGTATGGAGGTTAATATAGGGGGATTCCCTTCCATTGGTGTTTAATAGGCTTCTTAGCTGCATATGGATGATCTTGGACCAACTTAGGTTATTGCAAGGAATGTGACTCTCAAAAAACTTAGGACTGTTAAGAAATTTGACTATAGATGGGTGCAATGGCATATGCCGATTATCCCAGTCCTCAGGAAGCCAGAGATGGGCAGATCTCTGCGAGTTCAAGGCCAGCCAGATCTACAAAGTGAGTCCAGGATAGCCAAGGCTGTCACAGAGAAATCCTGTCTCAAACAAACCAAAACAAAATGAAACGAAACAAAACAAAACAAAAGAAAAATCACAATTGACCATAAAGACAAAGATGATGTAAATGTGGGTGAAGAAAATTCCAGTTCAATTAAGTTCAACTAGTCAGAGAACATACATAACACAGGACATGAATTTGAACACACAGTGGCAGAAAATTACTTGTCATGAACATGCAGACCCAAAACATGCTTAAGCATGTACAGGCCTGAGAAGTGCTTTTTCAGAACTTTAATCTGTCTGTCTGTCTGTCCATCTCTATCCACCCATTAATCTATCTCCATTTTTCTTTCTAGAAAAATTTCTTATTAACAGAAGCCTGATCTGTAACGAAATCCTTTGTTCTGTGAAACTTAACCCCTTCTGGACATTCTGAGCCTCATCTCTCAGTATATAGTCTCTCCCTCCTATTCCCAAGTCATGTTGAAGGGCCCTCTGACCATGCCTGATGAGGCAAGATGGTTTCATGTGCTTTTATTTTCCCCTGAGAATCTCCTCATAATCTGGACTATCATCTCCCATCCTCTTCTCATTAGCACTCTGTTCACCCTCCTCAGTGTAACTCAAGTGCCATTTTTTTTCTCGGTCTTCCTGTCATGATAGATCAGTGCCCTCTCACTTCTGATGCATTCTTCAATGTACTATCATTTAGTCACACTTACCAGTTCACACTCAGCCTCTCACCACCCTGAGACCCTGTGCACGAGCAATGTTTACTCACCAAGCAGTTGCTGTGGGCTGGGTCATGTGACACAATTCAGCGCGTTGTTCTTGTAGTGCGATGGGTGAGTTAATCCTGAATCTAGACCATCACAGGCAAAGCTGGGTCTGATGTGATATCAAGGCAGCAAGGGCCAACCAGTAGATCTCCCTAATGCTAGAGCTTTGCGACATACCCTTGGCAATCCACTTTGCTGAATAAACCTCTGGGCTTCATATTCCAAGCAAAGCATTGTTTTCTATTGACTACCAAATAGTTCCTCATTCTACTAAGCTGAATGAGTCTTTGTTACATTTTCTGTGTATCCTTGCAATTTAAGCCCCTTTAGAATCTCCACTGATGATTCTGCCTTGAAATCTTTGCTCTGCTCTAATCAGTTTACATAAATGGAAACTAGCATTGAAATTATTCAATAAATAGCTACTGTAGGCACTGTGAGCTATGCACTAGTCTAGGCACTGGTAGTGAATGGGTAGGTTTGGGCTCAACTGTAACTCAACTTCCTGCATCATTTGAAATCACCAACTACTTTTTTAATTGTTCACACAACCCCCTGTTGGCCTTCCTGTTCAGACGGGACCATGTCCAGGAAGTCCACAACTCGGAAGCCTGGAAAGCACACAGCTCTGAGGTGAGACAGTGTCCCATGTGAAGAGTATCCTAAGACATAGGAGCCAGGAGCCATACATCTCTGAGAGAAGGCCTCCTCAGCAGAGACACTGCAGCTCCCAGGGGAGGGGTATTCCCAGGTGAGCCAAGTAGCTCAGGAGCCTCAGCTCTGCTCCTTCTTTGCTTCTTCTCTTCTGGGCTTCTTTCACTGAGTCACACCAGACAGCAAATCTCTTAGAAGGGATTTATTGGAAGGACCAATTCAGGAATGGCTACCAGAAGACAGCAGAGAACCATGCAGACTCAGTCTTTATATAGGATTTCTTAGGGGGTGGAGCATGCTAGGGCAGAGATTTCCAGAGTGAAAATTGGTGGAATTTCAAGTCCCAAGCTTGGGGGAGTTTAAGGACTGGTGGGTTTTCCCGTTCAGGGATTGGTGGTTTTTCGGGTTTAGGGATTATTGGGTTTCTGTGGGAAGCTCAGAGATTGGTGAGGTTTTGCTCACACTTTTTGTCAAAAATTAGCATAATCTGGAAAGGGTCCCACAGAAGGGCTGGAGCTGGTCATTGTGACAGAGGCTGGAAATGCCAATATAGCTGTTTAGAGTTGGGGAGGGGCCTATTAACGTATGTCCCAGGAGGTTTACACAGACTTCAGCTCTAAGCTAAACAAAACAACTTTCAGTAAGTAAACTATGAACTGACAGTAAAGAGTCAGATTCTTGATCCTGGTCTTTGGCTGGCAGTGCCAGACCATGTCTAAGGGGAATGGCTAGTATATACATTGCTGCCACAGAGGTGGATACATTGTTGCCACAAAGATGCCTGTTCTATGGAGATTATTTATTTATTTATTTATTTATTTGTTTGTTTGTTTTTCGAGACAGGGTTTCTCTGTGTAGCCTTGACTGTCCTGGACTCACTTTGTAGACCAGGCTGGCCTCGAACTCACAGCGATCCGCCTGCCTCTGCCTCCCAAGTGCTGGGATTAAAGGCATGCGCCACCACACCCGGCATGTTCTATGGAGATTTAGCCTCAGCCGCTCTGGAGTCCTGAGGTATTGATGTCTAGAGTCGTAGAGAGGCCAGAAGCACAGCCTGAAGATTCGAGTACCCCTTTCAAGGACCACAGGAGGTAGCACCCAGGGGAGCTGAAGAGCTTAAGAGGAGACACCCAGAGAAAGATGTAGAGGCACTTAAGGGCAAAACTTGAAGCCTGGCCTCGCTGCTGAAGCTCCTCAGGCAGGGACCTGGATACTTTCCTGCAAAGTATACAGAGTTAATAAAGAGAGTCTGTGACAGGGAAGGCTTACCCTGACACTTGAGTTGTGGATAGCTACCACCCTGGCTCAAAAAAAAAAAAAAAAAAAAAAAAAAAAGCTTACTGTCCTGTTTCAAGGAAGACTGATTTCTCTGGTAAACCTTTCTGTCTAGTCTTTCAGCAATTCCCCTCTCCTCTTCTTTTCCTCAGTAACCACGTTCATAACCACGCTCAAATATAAAGGCTTAAGTATCATTTATCTTGTGATAAGCATCAAATTTCTACCTCCACTTCTAAACTCTTCCCTAAGTCCCCAGAGTCATGTACTTGAGCCACCGACCTGAGTGTCTCACAGGCACAGTGGTCCCCTTTGTCCATTCGGAATATGCTCCAAATACCTGAAAATGTAGATCTGATCACATAACAGTGCTTTCCTGTATTCATGGGCAGGCAGCACATACAGCGTAGATACACTCGACAAAAGTGTGGTTCATCCAAGACAAGACAGAGGAATGTGCCCCTCTCCTCACCATGCTGCTACCCAGAATGCCACACAATTTGATATTCATGGATTACTGTTGAAATTTTCCATGAAATATTTTCAGATAGCAGTTGCCTGTGAGAAAGTACAAGTAAGAGAAGGGGATCGTGTTGTTATGCTGAGATCACCCAGATCCCGAGACCCCCCAAAAGACCACCAGGACTCGATACCGATGCAATATACACAGGGTCCTGTATTACAGGCTCAGAGCTTCGGATCATAATCCTTCCTGACACAGCAGGTTAGGAGAGTGCTAACGGAGCTTCAAGGGTGATGGGTTTATAAGGAAAAACTGTAATTAGGGGTTGGAGTCCCAGGGAAGTAAGGAAAAAACCATAAGTGGGAGTCGTGAGTCTCAGGAAGGTAGCCCTTTAGTCAGGTTGGGTAGAGGCTGGATCTCAAGGGAAAGTTGTGAGTCTCAGAAAGGTTGGGTCCAGGAGGCTGAATCTCCAGGGAAGTTGTTTTATCTCAGAGGATCACGGGGTGTTAGCCGTATCTAATTGTTCCGGTGCAGTTTCTGCAGAGTGCTAGCAGGCCCAATTTATGACAGTGTGCGATCATCCCCGAAATGCAGGAAAGAGCGGGGTCACCTGGAGACAAGTTCTCATACCGAACGTTGTATTAAATGCATAATATAAATTACATGTAGGATATGGCATTAATTTTTGCCCGTACATTATCTCAAAATTGTACTACCTGAGCAGATTCTTTGCTTCTTCCTCTAAGCCTTTCCCCAACTGGGCAACGGTGTCATCTCTCACCAGATGGCTTAGGAGCAGAGACCTAAATATTTTCTTTGCTCTCTCATTTTCATGTTTTACACAACCCCAAGCACAAAGCAGTCATCTTCCCTTTATCCACAAAACAGTCATCTCTTACCACTGAAGATTTCTGTCTGAGCTGAAACCACAATCATCTCCCCATCGCTGTATGCACTAGAAAGAAGTACAGCTAGAATTTTGCAAACTCCAGATGTGATTGCAAGACTCATATACAGTAGCTTCTGCTTTCTCACAGATTGAACAGGGGAGAGTTAGGGTTGATGCCGAAATCGCTGAGAAGAAGATGTGCTTTGAGTAATGGGCAGGTGCAGCCATGAGGGCCAGGCTCGGGGGGGGGGGGGCAGAGTAGGGGCTTAGGGGGGTAGGGGGGGAGGAGGTAGGATGAGCTCTGGTAGGAGGAAAGGCCTCCTCCTAGGTTTTGCAGGAAATTGAATGCCAAAAGGTAACCAATCGCCGCCTTTCTTGAGATTAAAGAACTCCCAAGAAAACACAGCCTTTGCTGGAGTGGACAACATAAAACTAAACACTCTGCTGAGATGGGAGCCCCGGAGCCTTTGTGTGAGACCCCACTCATGTGAGAAGTGTGTCCTGGTTGTGAACTTGCCAAGTAAGTGCTCCTTCACAAGGCAGTGGGGTGCTGTTTCTTGGGTGAGCTAATGAAAGTTGAGCGGTCTGTGTCTGCTCCTTTCTCAAGGCTGGCAAGTGAGTGAGGCCCCAGGTTCCGACCTGTACACTCTTGCTTGAGGGAGTGGATTGGTGCGGGTGGGAATAAGCAGCCTTGGAGGGAGTTAAACTGGTTTTGCAAGCTTCCTGCCAGACAAATGCTTACCACCAAACGCTGTTAGCAAATATGCCAGTAAGTAACTTGTTATGGTGCTGAAAGAGGAAGCGTTTTAGGATATTGATTTAACTCTGAGAGAAGGAACGGCCTCCAAGTCTAGAGAAGTGTACTATGCTTAAGACTTCAGGGATACATCCTTTGAACATGTATCTGGAGCTAGAACATACAAGTGATTTTCTCATCCTTGGTTACTGAGAGGCATACATGCCTGTAAGGTTGATAAAGGGCTGTGAGCTATGCTGCCTTCCCAGCACAAGAAAGAGGGCATTGACAGAACTGCAGAGACAGAGGCAGACTTTAGTGACAAAAGCCTACTCTTTCGGTTGTGTTCCTTGGCTTGTTGAGGTGAATCGTGTCGTTTTTTCAGGATCTTTAATATTTCTTTCCTTCCCCTGCTTTTCCAATGGGGGTGGAGGAAGAGTCTCTTGGACGTAGTGAAATCACAGTTGGTCGCTTAGCGATGTCAGTACTTACCATTTAAAGCGTACAGCCTGGTAGACAGTAACTGAGTCCCCCTGAGGGTTAAAGGAAGCGTGCTAAGCTTGCTTGACTCTCAGAGGGGGTGAAAATAAGACGTGTTGACAAGTGCTGATTCTTTCCAGAGCTGAGGTTGCACTTTGGTGGATTTCACAGGTGTTTGTACTCTACTTGTCACGGCATAAGTGGCTCGCGAGATTAGCAACATAATATAAATACCCATTAGTCCATTTTATTTTAAAACAGGCAGCTAAGCATTGACTTTCTATGAAACCATCGGGACAAGACTTCCCCTCCTAAGTGACAGTTTTCGATGGAGCAAAAGACTTTCCCAGGACAGCTTTACTAAGAGATTCAGTAGTCAGTCTCTAGGCTTAGTGCTGCATTGTGATGTGTGGTGCAGAGCAACCGTTGACAAAACATTCCAGTTACCCTGAGACTGGAGCTGGGGAGGCCACTCAGTGGTTAGAAACACATGCTGTTTCTGCAGAGTCCTGTTCCTAGCACCAGTATCACGTGACTCAGTCATCTGTAACTCTACCTTCAGGATATCTGCTATCTCCTCCCAAACTCCACACTCACGTGCACACACACATGCTCGCTCCCCCACACTCATACATGTAATTATAAGTAATATAAATAAATCTCAGAGAAGCAGCCAGAGATGGATGCCGTTGTCGAACACCAGCCATTGACATAGCTGTATTGGGCGAGGTTGGGTATAGATAGTGAAAATACTGGTTTTAAAAAAAAACAAAACTATGTTTAAGGCGAGATTAGCTTTTAAAGATGATTACCACTTCTTTTGTTTCCGGTTTTGTTTTTTGGGTTTTATTTATTTTGATTCTTTGACAGGATCTCTCTACAAAACCCTGGCCTCCCTAGAACTCTCTATGTAGATTGTGTGACCATGTACTCACAGAGATCTACTTGCCTCTGCCTCCACCTCTTGAGTGCTGGGATTAAAGGTATGCACCACCACCCCTGAGCTGATCCGTTAATCCCTAATAAGCAAAGAGCTATGTCTTCCTCTACATCACAGCTACAGGCACAGGCACACAGACATTCTTCTCTAATGCTAGATATGAGATGGGTATGGTTCTATCAAATTCAGTGTGAGCCAGGGACACCGTGCTCCCTTCAGCTCTGCCCCATAAGCCATTTGGGTATGGCCTGCCGCTGTCTCTCTGGGGCTGGAGAGATGCAGATGCTGAGAACCACGGACAGGTGGGCTCTCTTGGGAAGATACTGGGCAGCCACCCCTGGTAAATAATGGCAAGCACAAGAGCAGGTTACTGGGCACCTGTTAGAGCTCTATCATTTCCTTACTGGGTACAGGCCGATTCACACACGCTGCCCTGCCTGACACTGTTTCACATAGTAGTGAGAGTTAAGTGGTCAGGAGTCTGGGCTGAACGCTGTTGCTGGGTTTGCCTGCATCTTCTACTTCTTCCGGTTATCTTAGCTGTTTACTTTGAATCAGGTCTCTATTTGGCATGGAGATAGAATTATTACCAGAGTGTCTCTTATGTCCTAAGAGGCTGAAACTTTTGCTGAGCCTGGAAGGCATAAGACTGCTATTGTCCTGTGCACTCAGCACTTTGCTTAAGAGAGCAGTGTGACAGCCGACCTTCCTTGCCTGGATCTGCCATGTTTTGGCTTTTCCAACCTAAGCTAATGCATAGCTTTAGTCTTAAGTCACGTATTTTTTTCCCTGCACCTGCTCCATAAGTAATGCATGTGTGTTTTTGTATCAAAGTAAATAAGTGCTTGAAACAGCAAATTTGTTAAAAGCAGTCTTATAAAATAAGTAACCACCACAAACAATGGGAACTGCATATGGATGTGGCTGGATGGCCTCTGTGTGTTATGTTGGCCAGGGAGGGTCGGTTGGAGTCAGTAACTTAATCCCTGGGGAAAGTTGATTAAAGATTTCTGTAAAGTGCCTCTCCTTCCTTCCCCTGTCTGATACTTTCTGTGTTGTCCAATAAAAGAGAGAGACAGATTAATCTCTTAGGGACAGATTAATGAGACAGTATCCAGGCAGGCGTAGAATCAGAATCATGCAACAGACAGAGCACAGACAGGCCGGAAACCACAAGCCAGAGAGACGGAAGCCAGGAAGCGAAGGGAAGAATTCAGATGCAAGTTCATTCTTGCCCCCATTACCCTTAGGAAGAAGTCTTTCATGTTTTGCATGAACATGACACCAACATCTATTGGCGACTCTGTTGTTTTCACAAATTCATTTAGCCAAATACAGCAAAGAACAAATTGAGAAAATATTTGCAAATAGTATGAAATTCCACACATAATCTGGGTGTGCTGCTCACTGCTCCTCTTCTTCAGGAGAATAGTAGTGGAATGGACAGCGAACCCTCACCATTCCCCCTTGTTGTATACGCGAGCCTGCCTTCAGGTTCCTGCTTCATCTAATGCAGAACACGGTCGTGACTTTCTTTATTTCAACTCAGACATGTTCTGCTTGCCTTCTGGAATAGGGCTAGCGATGTTTATGGCAGCATCCTCCAGGCCCTGTCACCTCTCACTTGAACCGGCATCCTGAAAAGGCGACATCCTCTAACTCAACCACTTGGACCTAGGTGTCTTTCTGGTGCCTTTATGTAACCTCATTTCATTTCTTCTCATTGTCAGCCGCTATGTGAAACAGCGTCGGGCAGGGCAGCACGTGCAAATCGGCCTGTACCCAGTAAGGAAGCAACAGAGCTCTAACAGGTGCCCAGTAACCTGCTCTTGTGCTTGAAATTGGTCTCCAGGTGTGGCTGCCCAGTGTCTTCCCAAGAGAGCTCACCTGTCCGTGGTTCACAGCATCTGCATCTCTCCAGCCCCAGAGAGACAGTGGCAGGCCATACCCAGATGGCTTATGGGGCAGAGCTGAAGGGAGCACGGTGTCCCTGGCTCACACTGAATTTGACAGATCCCCTTATCCGTGCCGTATCTACCACTGGAACAGAGTGACCATGTGTCCACGAAGAAGAAGGGGGTCATAGCTATTTGTGGTCACGAGTGGTTTCTGCTTGAGTACTGCTGCCAGGGACAGTTATATGTGCATTGAAACACAAGATGAGCCTGGATGGTTTTCTGAACCATTCAACCCGGCACACTGTGATGGTCCTTTGTAGGTCCAGAAGTAAGGAAGCCTGGCGTATGCAGGGACTGAAGGTCGTTCTTGTTGGGTGAAGCACGTCATCGCTACCTCTATCAGGATTCAATCAAATTAAGGCCGTTCAGGTTTTGCTGACGCTTCCTGTCTTGCTAGTTTTAGAATAAATAGAGAAAATGTTCTGTGGGTCACTTGGAAAAGGTGCGGGGAGCACTGAATCATTAAAGACCTCCTGAGCAGAGTTGCAGGTGACATACATGGGTCACCACAGCCCTGTACCATTCCAAGTTGTTCAGCTACATAACTGATTGCTATTGGTTAAAACAGTGGCTCCTTTCCTTTGCTTCCTGTTTCTTCTCTTTGGTGAATCTGCCATTTTAAGACTTGAAAGAAAGAACTGAGGTGTTGGTTATTTTTCGTCGTATTCTTAGATGGGTCACTGAACTCCTTTGTCTTGATCACATTTTAGTTGTGTTTTAATTAATTATTATTGTTAATTATTTAACCAGAGGGGAAAGACTCTATCTAGACAAGCTTGTCTCTAATTCATGAGCTTTTGAGTCCTGGCACTATAGGTATGTGTGCCTCTACATCTGGTGACAGCAGCTTTTAATGTGACAGTTTTAAAGATCCTGGTCAGGGATATGACAAAAGAAACAAGAACTTGTTAAAATACTTTTAAACTAATTTTTTTTTGTTTTGGGAGCAATAAGCTAATACTTTTTTGTAAGAATATTATAATTTGATAAGATAGATACTTTCCATAATTTTCAGATAAACATGAAGAAGAAATACTTTATCATGCTCTGAAAGGTAGGGTAGTTCTGCAGCTAGGAAGTGGTAAGGCAGGAAAAGGTTTGGCTTCAGTCTCCTAGATAGTTCCAACCTAGACAGTTTTGGAGGTTTAGACCATAATTCCTGTGGTCTAAGATTGTCTTAAACCCTGATACCTTTAAAGATTATTTTACTAATTTTTAAATAACGTATATGTGTTTGGGCGTGTGCATGTGAGTGCAGGTGCTTTCAGAGGCCAGAGGCATCGAATGCCCTTGGAGCCAGACACACAGTTGTGAGCCTCTGAATACTGGAAGCTGAACTCAGGATTCTGAAAGAGCCAGCTGTGTGCTAATCCACTGAGCTATCACAGCAGGCCAAACCTTGGTGTCTTGGACTGCATTGCTTCTTAGAAGACTATGTTTATGGCTGACCAGGGAGGGACAGTGTACTCACTTGAAAAGAATTTGCTTTATGCTATTAAAGCAAAGCTACGTCACACTCACTCAGGCCAGTGTGTGTGTGCTCTGATGTTGGGGGAGAGGTGAGGTCTCAAGAACACCTTCATTCCAGAGAAATGTAACACGAGCCACACATTCAAGGGAATAGTTTCTGAAAGTTTCCTTAACCAAGAAAGAATAAACAAGAGTGCTACTTCCCAGTTTGCACTAGACAAGCTAAAAGTACTCTGTCACCAACACAGCAACTCTGCCACATCCAGGGTAGGTTTCCATCAGTGACAGGAGGACAGTGTGTGCCTGCTAATCTGTGCTCTTACAGTATATAAAAAAGATTTCTGAAGACATCACAGTGCCCTTAAGATAGGGAATGGCATTGTGAGTGAAACCCTCTTGGGTTGAGAGCTCAGGTCTGGCTTTCAGCATCGTAGTAGTTATTAAAGCGGCAGGTGTCTGGAATCCATGGCTGAGGCCATCTAATTCCTACAGTGGTGCAACCTTTCCTGTCTCAGGATGGAATTTCACCATGAGGCCAAGTACTGAGTAGAACGCCCAGTGTTCTTCAAAGCCTGAGCTCTGCTGAGAGGGAGCGGAAGGAGGGAGGGAACGAGTCTCTAGCACACATTTTTGTTGTACTTCAAAATCAGTTTCACATTAAAGACAGTTCATAATGGAGCATGTGAAATGCTTTCCTAATGGCCAGCTCACGGGGACAATGTCTATCAACTTTGAATAGTGACATTCCGTGCCATCTCACAGTACAGCCATTACTCAGCAGAGAGCCCAAGCATTCCCAAGGCTAAGGCACATGGCGATTTGTGGGTAATTTTCTGTCATGCTTTAGGACATCACTTAGTGGGATTGCTCCTGAGTTTACAGATAATAAAACTTTATTAATGTAGCCTCTGGTAATTTGGAATTTGTGCTATTTCATAGAAATGGAGTTGTTAGATGGATCCCTTGGCGTCATAAACCAAACAGATTTTGAATCTGATACTCTTGGACTTAAATCTCAACTCCAACATATGTCATGTCATTTAGGGCATCTCCTTTTCTTTTCCGAGCTTGCTTTCTTGCCCAAGGAATATGGAAGAAGTACCACTAATCCACAGAGTTCATAACACGGCCGCCCCTTATCTTGTTGGGCTGATTGCTCATGAACCCGTGCAGTGCACATCTGAATCCATCCACAGTCAGGCAGGACGGCGCAGTGATGAGGAGCATGGCATCTGGAGCTCGACCATGTGGCTAGAAGCTACCTCACTCCCTTTCCTGTTGCCATAACAAAACAATAAAATGTAAAGGGAAGTGGATAATCAGGGGCATGTGTGAAAGAGACTAGCACAAAGTTAAAAATACTTTTGCAAGAATGAACTTAATTGCAGGACAACAGCTCAGTGTTGGGAGGCAAAGGGTTGAGAGGCATCACTTTCTTAATAGCCAGAAGGTCCTACCCTATGTCCTCAGTGTTACTTTGGGATCAGACTCCAACATCAGGGAGGCCTTCAAATCTGGACTTTTCGATTTTCTAAATGCCATTTAAACAGCTCGTATCATTTTGAACACACTGGTAAGTGCTGGCCTATTAGCCTGACTTCTTTATGAAGAAAAGCAGCAAGAGATTCTAAACACTGAAGTGAGAGAGTCATTATAGTCTTGCTAGAGTACAATGTATTTTGTGCAAAGACTAGATGAGCCAGCTGGCCAAGGTTCTTAGTACCCAGCCAAAGGGAAAACAGAGTCAGAGAAGAATAATTGGTAGATTTGACTACAAACTGGTACATTTTGCATCTCAGACATTGCTATTTTCCATCTCAATATATACACTCCTGAAAACTCTTATTTATTTAAAATATTCTTATTGTTTAAATGAGTAATGTGGTGCTTTATAGCTTTTTTCTGGTCTTTCTCCAGTGTTATCTAGAATCTTCTGTTTTAAGGATGTAAACATTGGTCTTTGTACTGGCCTTACACCCTGCCCCTGTCTTGCTCACGTCTCTCTTCCTTAAAATGACAGATTTTTGCTTCCTAATCCATTGGATTCATAGGGCAATAGCTTGATCACCTCGACCAGTGAGTAGCAAAATTACAGTTATGAAATAGCAACAAAATAATTTTATAGTTGGGGATCACCACAACATAAGGAACTGTATTAAAGGGTCACAGCATTGGTCAAGAACCATTGATCTTGACAGAAAATTGCCTTATTTTGTCTCTGGCTGATATTAATTAGATCACAAACAACCTCAAAATAGTTACCTTTTGGGAAAGAATAAACCAATGTCTCTAATTTAGGTTATGCCATAAATTGTAGTGCTTTTTAGTAAAACATTCAGTCTCTTACATGGTACGTTATAAATATTGGGATTCGTGAATGAAGACTGACAGCCCTTTTTATGTCATGACATGTAGAAACGTATCTTAGATAGGCACATGGAATGAGCTTCTAACTGTTGGAGGTCACCTGACAAGGCTGAGGTGTCAGCTTTTCAGCCCACTTTACCCTATGGCAGTCATTTGGGAAGCACTTCGATTTGCATACCTCTCAGCGTGTTCCCCTCTCCATTTTGGCATTCTTCTGAGAGGAATCAGAAAAGAGAAATGTGGTTCAAAGGCAAGAGTCATTTAGCAGACATTTCAACAGAGAATTGCCACAGGTTCGTGAGGTAGTCTGACGCCTTATCATGAAGCATCAAGAAGCCCATTTTAACCTGTTTAATTACAGCTGAAGATTTTCTAAGAAAATTCTTTTTTATTCATGATACTGAGATGACAGTATATTAGAGACAGCATCAGGGCCTGGGCCAGGAGCATAACCTAGCCACAAGACTTCCTTTTAAGATTTACTTATTTTATGTGTACGCATGCTTTGCCTCTCTGTCTGTACATGCACTGGATATATGCCTAGTGCCTACAGAGGGCAAAAGAGAGCACAGGAGACCCCAGAACTGGAGGTCCAGATACTTATGAACCACCATCTGGGTGCTGGGAACTGAGCCTTGGCTCTCTGAAGGAACAAGTGCTCTTAACCACAGACCCACCTCTCCAGTCCCTGAACATCCATGGGGTTTTTAAGATAACAGCAACAGCTAAGACCCCATGTCCTTCAGGACAAATGAAGCTCCTCTGAAAGTCAACACATATTTAGATAGAGCATCAAATATAGGCAAACATAAGCAAGTATAGGCACATATACAATTGATGGTTCTTAGAGCTAGTGCCAAGCCGATACATATATAATATATACATCTTTAGCCAACCTTATACCTTCCAAGAAATGTATTCATCACACAGAACAAGAGGCATTTTAACCCAGTAGCCTATTTACCCCTCTCCTGTCAAGAGCAAGCACCAACCTCTCCTGAGATAACCTGGCACCATCTCTGCCAAGCAGGGAATGTCAGATGAAGTGATCAGAGACTAAGGGAGTTGGAGGTTACTGCCAAGGAACTTGAATTCTGGTGCATCAGTACAGCACCGGGAAACCAGCCATCAATAGCCACAATCTAGGAACCTGTTGGCAACAACAGGCGAGTGCTTCAAGGTGACAGAATGGATCAAGGTGAAAAAGACCTATATGTCAGAAACACACAATGAGCAAGTAGGCTTCTGGCTTTGGACAATCTCCCTGAGCAGCTGGACTTCGGAGCCACATCCTGGGACAAGTTCAGTTGAAGGGGAGTCTGAACTGGTCATGTTGCCTCCTCATGACTTGAGCAAACAGGTAGACTTTGAGGCTATTTTATGTGCTCAGTCTTTTAGTTTCAGAAAGAATGAGAACATCCTCACTAAGTCAGGAAGCATGGGGAAAGATGTGGACTAATGAGAAGCTCGTGTTAACTTTGCGTTGCTGAGAAAATACTAGAGATCGCCAAGTTAGGAAGAGAAAGGGGTTTGGGCGTTCACAGGGCTGGAGGTTTCAGGCCAGAGCCTTAGTCCCTCAGCTGCCCCTCCAGCATGGTAGCTCATCACTGTAGGAGGTTGTAGTAGAGTACTTAGAGCAGGTACTCATATCAGGCGTTAGAGAGGTGGTTCTCAGCCGTCCCCATGCTCCAGCTGTTTAGCACAGTTCCTCAGGTTGTGCTGACCCTCCAACCGTAACATTGTTTCGTTGCTACTTCATCGCTGTGATTTACCACTGTTATACGTCATAATGTAAATATCTGATATGCAGAATATCTGATATGTGATCCCCAAAGGAGTCATAACCTAAGGCTGAGAACTGCTGGGTTAGACCAGAGGGAGGGGGGAGGGGGAGAAAGAGAGAGAGAGAGAGAGAGAGAGAGAGAGAGAGAGAGAGAGAGAGAGAGAGAGAGAAACAGACAGACAGACAGACAGACACACAAACACACACAGAGAGACAGAGAGACATAGAGAGAAATGGAGAACCAAAGAGAGAGAGAGAGAGAGAGAGAGAGAGAGAGAGAGAGAGAGAGAGAGAGACATACACACACACACACACAGACATAGAGAGAGAGACAGAGAACCAGAGGGAGAGAGAGCGCGCGCGAGAGAGAGACATAGAGAGAGAGAGAGAGAGAGAGAGAGAGAGAGAGAGAGAGAGAGAGAGAGAGAGAGAGAAGCCAAATAGAGTGGCACATACATTTAAGCCTATGCTTCTGACAGCAGGTGAAGGAGATATTAATGATTTGATTGGAAGTTCCATATGGGACACACAGGTGGGGCGTTTGGCAGTCCTACTATTTATCCTAAATGTATTGGTCCATTAAGAACACCTCAGATGTTCAAAGAAGAACTGTGATGTAAAACCAAGGAGACCAAGCATGGCCTTTGATACTAAAAAAAGCTTAGTTTCAAGCGCCTGTGGACTTAAACCAGACAGTGACAGTATTGTACACCTGTGCGGTAGTGGAGAAGGCCTGTGTCTGTGGGACCACGAGAGAGAGGCTCAGTGTGTGTCTTAGTTAGGAAATAGAAGTGGGGAGCCTGATGGTGGTATTTTTGTACTGGCTCATGAAAGTGAATAGACACGTGTGAACTAAACAAGGTCTTAGATTTGAAGATGGAAATGTGAGGGGTGGGAAGGAATTCCTGTGGCAGGAACACTATGAGCCAGTTGCAGGGGGAGAGTAGAGCATATGTGTGAAGATTCCCTCCCCGTATGTCTAGCCCTTCAGCTGTCAAGATCGCCTGAGAAATGCAAGGCACTGAACTATACTGAGTATCTCTTTTACAGCATTAGGCAATGAAAATAATAAATGCGTCTCTGAACAGTCGGCATATGTTAAGTATAAGACTAATTGCAAGGCTAAATGGAACATTCATATTGGTACCTGAAGAAAACGTAATGATGGAAGAAAGCCATTTCCTTCCTACCCAAGAAATTACATTATGGAAATTGTGCCTTCAGAATGAATTAATAGATGGCTTTAAAAATCCCAATGCCCAGAAAACAAATGCATAAATTAAATATCATGAGTAAGGTTAATATTAAAGTAACATTTGTTCAGCTTATGGGAGGAAGGAGTTCATGGGAGAGACGGCAGTGGGTGCAGAAGGAGCTCAGAAACTGGCCAAGAGGACAGCCTGCAAGTGCCCGAGGGAGCTGAGGTCCTCTAAGTGACCACCGATGCGATCAGTGCTCTCTGGCCAGGGTTGTCTTCACCATTAACCCTTGTATGTGGAGGTGGCAGAGGTGCTGGCGATCTCTGGTGGAAAGACCAATAGGCTGACTGCACTGCCTGCTTGGTGAGCTTTACCTCCCCCCCCCCCCGCCTCCGTCCCCTTTTCACTGTTCATTTCTCACCAATCTCTGAATAAGGCCAGCTGGGTGGAGGTGGCCGCTGTGGACTTGCAGTGCAGCTGTGAGAGGCAACACAGAGTGACTCGTAAGGCCTACTGCCCTCCAGAAGTGCCACCTTTTGCCTTCCCCCAACATGGAGGGGAGCAAAGGGAGCAGGTGTGCTCTGGGATGGCAAGCAGGTGGAAGAGAAGAACAGCGTACAAGAAATTAAAGACCTGCTCCCTCCAGCTGGAAACAAAGAAAGAAAGTCTGCAAGGAATGTCTGGAGGCCTTTAGAGGAAACAACAGAGAGTGTTGCTTGTGTATAAGGTGGCCTATGGGTGCCGGTGTTCTTCCAAATTGAGGTTGGCGGGAGATGTATTTGTCTCACATATCCATGGTAGCTGACTGACTAAAGCCGACCTCTTTGCTTCCTTAGGTTTGTTAGGAATCTCAGCTCTCCACTTTCTTTTTCCTAGAAAAGCCATGACCTTGTTCTTTGAATGGCTGCAAAACAGATTTGCCATCCTTCGGATATACTGTGAGCCAAATGGGCCTCTCAGCTTGGATCACTGACGATAGACCTGACATCAAAACTCAAACCTTCTTAGAAAAACACCTTCCCTGAACTAGCTTCTGGGAGAAAATTACAGTGCAATTTGACAAGATTATACTCAGACAAGCACTGGGCCCAGGGATGGGAGCAACTTTCCATAGAGTTGGGGACCTAGCTGAGAAGATAGGCCCCTCAGGAAGCTGCACATTTCCTCGGTCAGATTCCCATGCCCCGCCCTCCCCCCCCAAAGCTCTAAGGGTATTGTCATGTCTGATAAAAGATTTCCCCCATCTTGGATTTATGGATTTGTTTTTGGAAATGCAGTAGAATTTTCACCCAGCTCCTTCTGAGAGAGTCTTATTCAAGTGTGCAAAGAAGTCCTGCCCACACCAGCTCTTCTGCATTCTCGGATTCACTTCTGCTGGTAAACGTGCCATGCTTTCTCCAATCCCTTGTGTTTGTGCTCATTACTATGTATTTTGCCTGAGTGCAGAGTTTTGAATAAAATTTCTCCATAGGGGCATAGAGAAATGGCTGAGCATTTAAGACACACACACACACACACACACACACACACACACACACACACACATGTATATTCATAGTGATTTAAAATTTCATCCTCCCTAAGCAATTGACTCATGCCTCACGTTCTAGGTCCCTTAGCATTCAAACCCGCACCTCTTTCAATTCCATTTGTCTCTGCACATCTGCCTCCATCTCCCATACAAGACTGTGATTCCCCGTACAAGACAGAACTGCTGTCTTACTGTGTATTTTGCATAACACAGCATCTGCACCAAGAAGGGATGTTCAGGAAGTAGATGGCCAGGGTCCTCATTACTATTTATTCTAGTCATTTTTCCAAATAGCCTTCCTTCATGATTCCATGATATGTAATTTTTTTTACCTTTCCTGAACAATCTTTATATAATTGTGTGTAATCTTTTGCTGAGAACCAAAGAGGGATAGAGATCGGGTACCCATCAGTGGTGCTTTGGTGATTTCTTTCTTTCTTAAAGAGTGGGGTTGAGAAAATATCCCACTGGGATGACTTCAGAGGCAACAATTAGATCTACAAGGTAGATCTGCTGTTAGATCAATGAATAGCGTTTTTGTTTGTGTTTGGTTTGGTTATTTTTGTTTTGTTTTGTTTTGTTTTGAAAGAGAGAGTGAGTTTCTCTGTGTATCCTGAGATGTCCTGGAATTCATTATGTAGGCCAGACTTGCCCAGAACTGAGAGATCCACCTGCCTCTGCCTCCTTATTGCTGGCATTAAAGGTGTGTGCATCACACCTGGCTGATACTGGTACTTTAAAAGATAGTTATGTAACCAGTGAGCAGGGTTTGGGAGGAGTATTTCTTGGTTCTTGGCATATTATTCAAGAATGAAGTCAAGACTAAGAGACCTTGCAGAGGTAAGCAAAACATTTTATTCAAAAAGCGATAGAACAGGTGAGACACTGCTCTGAGTGACAGGCCACATGAGAGAGAGGACTCAACGGCTTGGAAGGATGAGTTCATCACTAAAGCTTGTTGAGATGCTTCTCTCTTCTGAGTGACAGCTTTCAATTACGTAACCTCATCTCTACTATGCGCACCCCTTCTCAATGCATCTGATTGTTTTTTAATGCAGATTCTCCTTATATGGTCTGGATTGAAACTCACTATGTAGATTAGGATAGTCTGGAACTCACAGAGATCTGGCTGTGTCTGACTCCTGAGTGCTAGGACTTAAAGCATAAGCCTCAAACCCAACACATGTATCAATAATCACGAGAACACCAGTAATGCATACGCATGAGATGGTCAGTGAGAGACTTGCCACAAAAGTTCACTTAGAAGACAGAATTGTCTTATAGCACATGCATCCAAAATAGTTTAGGCTGTGCCAGCCTCCAGTCCCTCTTACCTAGGCACAACTGGGCCTACAATATATGCTTTATGGTGGCTAATAATGGGAAAACAATATTCTACTGTTTGGAGAGCAATGTGCATGCAGTATGATGCAGATGGGGGTGCTAGGTTGATATCAGGCTGCTAAATGAATTGTTTAAAGAAGGAAGTGGGTGCCAAGTGCATGCGGAGGAGGTCCTAGGCTGCCAGGTGCCTTTTAAAAGAAGGTTGTGCATTACCCAAACCAAGCAGAGTCGTTGTGAAATGCTCCCTGAAAGATTTATTCCACAACATTGCTTTTACCAACTTCTGTCACAAAGGTGTAGGAATGTACCTGGGAGGTGGGGCCATCTTCCTTCTCTCCCCTGCCCACTGTCTCCTTCCTCTGTCTTCTTTTTTTTCCTGTGTTTCCTCTCTTCCCTCCATCTTCTCTCTTTCTCTCTTTCCCCCTCATTTTCCTTTCTCTTTATCTCTCTTCCTACTTCCATCCCTTCATTCCAATTGTTGACTCAGCGCTTCCTTATTTTCTCTCTTCCTTCCTTTCTTTTCTTTTTTCCATTTGGTTGCTTATGTGTGTGTGTGTGTGTGTGTGTGTGTGTGTGTGTGTGTGTGTGTGTGTGTGTGTATCATTTTACCCCTTTCCCTTCTTCCCTTCTTTCATTTGCTTTCTTTTTTTCCCTTTTTTCCATCTCTCTCTCTTTTTTTATTAGTTTATTTAGATTACATCTCAATTGTTATCCCATCACCTATATCCTCACATTCTCCCTCCCCATTTGCTTTCTTATAAATGAGGAAACCATTTTTGATTGTTATAAACATATTTACACATACTTAATGTATATCTCTAATTATATAAATACAGTCTATGCAGTCTATATATATTACTTGTATGTATATGTTTTCAAGGCTTTCCTTGAAATGGTATTGGAAAACCAGTTGATGTGTTCTTCCCTGGGGAAGACTCTTTCTCGCACTGTCAGGATTCCTTAGTAGCTTATTGCTCATACAGAACCACAAAAGTCTCCCAGTAGCCAAAACAATCCTGAGCAAAGCAGCAATGCAGCAATGCTGGAGGGATTCCCAGACCAGGTCTCAAGATATATTACAGAGTCATAGCAATAAAAACAATACGGTGCTGTCACAGAACCAGACATGTAGTCCAATGGAACAAAACCAAAGACCTATGCATGAGTACATGTAACTTTCGCCATTCATCTTTTGATCGAGATGTTAAAAACTAACTCTGAAGGGATTGAAGATCTGAGTGTGAAACCTGAAACACGGAAACTGCTAGAAAAAAACAAGGAAGTGCCCTATATGATATTCATGTAGGAAAGGGCTTCCGGACTCCATATGATAAAGAATTAAGGCGTACAAACGACAAGTGGGACCCGCGCAGCACTCTTCCTTCAGCTTCTGTGCACAGAACACAACATGCAAACAGCATCCCACTGAGAATCGAGCTTTTTCCTTTACAGACTACACCAGGCTCTACCATTGAGTTTGTGGCAACCGACACTTCTCTGGAAAGATGCGCAGAGGCAAAGTGCCCAGTCCACATCCTGTGCTTAGGGTTGGAGCCAACATAAAACTTTCAAAAACATTTCTATCAAGCAGCAGGCAAAGCTTTGCCTATAGGTGTGAGGAGCCTCTGACTCTGTCACCTGTGGCTGAAATTAATTTCCGAAGAGCTGAGCCATCTCATTTGCCTCTGAGAGCAGTTGTTTTATTTTTATTTTTATTTTTTTTACAGTTTTTTATTAATTTATTCATATTACATCTCAATTGTTAGCCCATCCCTTGTATCCTCCCATTCCTCCCTTCCTCCCGCTTCCCCCCCTACTCCCCTCCCCTATGTCTGTGACTGAGGGGGACCTCCTCCCCCTGTATATGCTCATAGGGTATCGACTCTCCTTGGTGACCTATTATCCTTCCTCTGAGTGCCACCAGGCACCTGCATCCAAGGGACATGGTCAAATATGGGGCATCAGAGATGGAGAGCAGTTGCTTAGTTGGACTTTCTGACACGCAGACCTCAGTGGGTACCATAACCCAGGCCTCTAGCAAGTGTCACCCTCTTGTGTTCCTTTCATCTGTGCTTATGTGGATGTGTTAACAGGGTAATAGGCAAGTGCTAGGTTCTCTGTTCTGCTGGTAATTATCTTTGACAGGCAGTATTCCAGGCTGCCTCAGGAAAGAGAAAGATCATCGTCCCCGAGACTCCCTCTGTCAGATGAGAACGTCTTTATTAGGGGTCCCTGTGAACAGGCAGAAGACCTTGCGATGTCGTGACAGGCAGTGTGGATACACACACATGGTGCGTTGGCAGTCCAGAGCATCCTGGGGTCTTTTTGTTTTTACACAATCTCTGATAGTCAGGAAGTGAAAGCCACATGGAACACTCATGTTTGGTTGATCACTTGGGTAAGCACATTTCTCCGCTCTGGCATTCCGTGCCAAGCAGTATCTGAGTGAAGGAGAGCTCTGTCTTCTAGCTGCCGTCCCAGCCACTGCTAATCAGCATGCAGCAGACGGCGTCCTCATCTGCAGGAGGGAAATGATATTTTGTCTTGAGGGTTATTGAATGGCCTCTCGCTTTTTCTTTAGGTGAATGAATTTTAGCCCATACTCACATGGGCTTGAGGATTATTAAAAATTAGTCAGCATTCACAAAATATGAAGACAGATCTTCAAATAATTTCTCTGGGTAAGGGGGGATTATAAGTGGGAGTTCATTCATTTCCCTCTAGAAGACATATTAATACCTTACATCAATTTCTCAAATTGTTAAGTGAAGGAAGAGTGGGATGTTAAGTGCTTCCAATACTCTGTAAGTAGAGGAATTTTCTGTATATGTGAATAGATAATAAATGAGGTTACTAATAGGCTGTACTCAGCTATCAAAATATTCAGTATACTACAATGCTACTGTATTCTTGGATTTTTTTAAATTATAATTTAAATTTGGGCCAAACTGTACAAGATGAGTTCAAATATAAAGAAATAGCATATTGTTTTCATCCTATTTGTTTGGACGGAGGCTGCTCCAAAATGCTATATTCATATGACCTAGGCAACATTCAAGTTGCACGTGTTCAATTCTTGCCAGTCACTATGAGGACGGCATTCCCCTCACTTTCAGAAGAGGCAACTGAGGCAGAGAAGGGTTAACATGTTGCGCAAGCCAGATACTCACAGCTCTAAGCGAAAGCATCATAAACAGCTTTGTCAGGGCCATGTTCCAATAGCTGCAAATGAAGCAGCCAGATTTAGAACCCAGGGCGTATGTGACTTTCAACTCTCACACATCACTGCCTCGACAGGCTTTACTTAAAAATGGGCCCCCAGGAGCCGTTCCTGACTTCCTACCCATGAGGCATCCATGTTCAATTCTGTTTACAGCTTCCCTCACTGCTTCCTTGGTGTCTCGAAACAGTGACCTTCTTAAGACACTGTCATAGTTCCATTTTCGACAATTTGTAGGTTAACTTCCCCCTACATATGTTAATTTGGCTGCTGGCTACTGCTTTACACTCTTGCTAGGTCAGTATTCTGCGGTTTGGTTAGTGGGCCTGGGTATGCAGTGGTCATGAACAAGTTATGGGAGACACAACATTGCTTTTCTCATATGCAAGGCTCTTTGTTCCCCTTACCATAAACAATCATCTTCTTGATTAATTTATTATGTACTTATCATAATTTACTATTCAGTTCCCACCCAAGAAATAGATCCCCTGTAAAATGTTAGCTGAAGCACCTCCCACCCCTGTGTGATTGATTTCTAGGCTCCCTCCCCAGCTCCTGCCATGGGATGCCCCTTGCTCTCCCTGTGGAAGGGAGCCCTTGTTTTGGGACACTGTCTCTGCTCTTCCTTGTATTACTGGTTGGGGAAGTGTTGAGACTCTCTCTCTCTAAAAAAAATATTTACTGAATATTTATGGGTTGCTTAGAAACCTGGAAGATAATGAGCGAGATAAGACTAGTGCTTTAAAAAAAGGATGCCACTCTATAAATCAGCTTCTTGTTGAGATGTTTAAGGCATCATTCTAGTTAGGCTATGATGTTGCCGAAACCCAATGTATTTCTTATTGCCTTTCCTTTAGGTTCCATAGTGACATGGTGCGCTGCTCGCTTTGACACAGCCTAGAATCATCTGGCAAGAGAATGCCCATTAATTATTTTCTATATTAGGTTTCCCCATGGACATATCTGCAATGGAATATCTTAATATTTAATTGATATAGTAAAAATGCAGGCCATTGTGGTTTTCTTATGTAGGAAGTCCTGAATAATAGAAGAAGAAGAAAAAAAAGGTAGCTGAGAGGAAGCAAGCAAGCAAGGAGGTGTTTATCCTTTTGCTCTTGATTGTGCATGTGATGTTGACTCTCCTGAAACAATGGACTGCAACTTGGAATTGTAAACCAGATAAACACTTTCTTCCTCTAGTCTGCTTTTGTCAGGATTTTTTTTTTTTAATTACAGCAGTGGAAATGAAACTAGAACAAAGTAGTTTCACTTTCCTTCGTTCTGATAGATATTCAGTGAACTATTTCACTTTGAAACTCATAAACTTTAAATGTGACTTTGGTGAATTCTGTATTCTTTGGCCTATACATGATTTGCCTTCCATTCCATTTGCTAACACTCTTATGACATTGATGCCGGGTCTTGCAGTTTTCTTATTAGCTTTCATGCTTATGTGCATCTTCTTATGTGGACATTTCTCATTTTCCTTTCCAACAATTTCTCCTTTCTTTTAGTTCTGTTGATATCTTCTGTATCAGGGCACTATTTTTTTCTCGCCATCTTTGTTTCTCAGAGCATACCATTTTTGTTTCATGAGTCTTTTGTTCTTTTCCTCTTCATTGAAATCATTAGCAATGATACATGAAGTTGGTTCTTGTGCCTCCCTAGTGATGTTTGCCTGTTGAGTTGCTTTGTTTTCAGCTTTTTAATTTAGAAGTTTCCCACCAATGCTCCCCCTGGCTTTTCACTCATATTTAAGAGCTAGGCCCACTCATCTCTGGTGTGCAGTTTGATCATGAACTTCAGCTGGGGGCTCTTCTCTTGGAAAATACCTGATTGTTGGTATTTTATTTTAGATTTGGGGGTGGGGGTTGTTGAAAATCCTCTTCAATACTCTTGCCCAGGCAGAGATAGCCATATTATAGCACTCAATATGGCTTTCTTCTTTCACTGATAGTCAATATAGAGCGTGTATTCATTTGTACGCAGTGTTTCTTAGGACCAAAAATCAAACTCCCATCTTTTCCTAGGCTGGTGGGGCCACAGCCATCTGCGAGGGCCGACTGAAGAGCAACTGATTGGATATATATCTCTGAAACAGACTGTAGGTCACACTTCCCTCACTTCCATCTGCCAGTCCCTAGGATTTCCTTTTGTGTTGTAAACCCAGTTATTTTCTTTTCTTCCAGTGCTGTGCTTTTCTCTTGACTTTCAATGTCTATGGAATAGGCAACATCCCTTTATCGGCTTTCCAATTTTCACACTTTTATCCTCAGTAATTCTCATGACCCTTGTATATTTGCGAACTTAAACAACAGGGGGCGAAGAAAAGAGAGAAATAGAACTTCCGTGGGTCTTTGTGATAGGGTTATTGCAAGGACATGCTTTTAAAGGACCCTTTACCTAGATATGTGTTTGCAGATACTGGTAGTTCTGCATAATTACCAGCATGCTTTGCAAAGGCTTGAAAGTCTGCTATAGTGATATGTGCACTTGCTGTTGTGACTCGTGCTTCCCATCTCATGGGTGGGGCATAGCCCGTCTTGACATCACAGCCCTGAAGAAGGCTGCACAATGTGGGAGAAGAGCACACATTAGGGTGAGGAGACCAAAGCCCAGTGTGTGTGTGTTTGTTTTTCAGTTATAAGGAATAATTACTATCCCTTAGCACCTTACTTTTGTTAAAGGCAGGATCTATGTAAGAGATCAAGGCATTGTGTTAATGTGTAATGCAACAGACTGTGTTGTTTTGGGAAAATGTAAAGCAATATTATCAATGAGTTGGGTCTCAACAACATCAAATGAACTTCAAACACATTTTCTCTCTGTCTCTGTCTCTCTGTCTCTGTGTGTATGTGCACCTGTGCATGCGTATGTGTATGGATTTAAATTTTTCTGCTTGTATCAAGGTAAGTCTTGTTATAAAGTCACCATAACCCTTGAGGTTTTCTGTCGCTTTTACTCTTTCTAATGCGTGCTTTCCTTTTTAAAATTGTATTACTGAAAGCCTTTCATTTTTACTCCTGAATCCTTTCATGCTGCCCTCAGGGTATCATAGAGATCATAAGTTTGCCGTTGAAGATGCCTAATCTCTGACCCCAATTATTTCCCCTTTTTTTCCTGTACCTATTTTCCCACATAAACCCAGCCAACCAGGAACACTTAGTGCACCCTATAGGCCTTTCAATTATGTCTGCATTTCAGAAAGCCTCTCTCCCTATCTGTACCTTCTGCTACTTGTCATTCCTTATGGTTGGACTGAAGTTCCTCTCCTGTGCATTCCTTCCAAGTACATAGAGGTGTCATCCCAGCCCTGTCACTAAGGACCGTTTAGTACCACATCTCTACACACATTTATTCATTACATGTATATATGCGTTATTATATACAAGTTATTATATATAAGTTATTATGTATATACATATATCAGTCTGTCTGGAATCCAAATTCTCTGAAGGTCAATGTATTTGTATTTGTTTCATGGAACTTTTACTGTAGTGTTAGGAGATCTGCATGCTTATCAGTCTGCCATCTGTGTATCCACTTTTATTTTACGCTTCTCTTCTCACTGGAATGCAGGTTCTAAAAGCAGTCATACAATCTGAAGAGAGTGCGGTGGTGAGAGCTGGGAGACAGCTCCATCTGTGATGTGCTTGCTGTGCAAGCGCGAGGCCCTGCATTCAGATCCTTGGCACCCATGTAGGTAGCCAGCTGCGGTGATGCATACCTATAAGTTCAGTGCTATAGGGAGCTGGAGAGAGACAAACAGATTCCTGGTGCTTGCTGTACTGTTGTCCATCTGCCTGTACTGATGAGACTCGGGTTCATTGAGAGAGTTAGCTTTCTTTAGTCTCAGAAACTAAGGTGGAGGACCAGGGAGGTGTCTTTGTGGATAAAAGCCCTTGCCAAACAAAGGTAAGGATTGGTCAGATCCCTAGTACCCATGTAAATGCTAGGTGAGTGTGACAGCTCAACTGTTAATTACAGTGCTCTTAAAGTAGGTCAGATCCCTGAGCAAGCTGGCTTAGCCAGTTTGCCATATTGAGAAGCTTGTGTTCAACTGAGAAGCCCAGCTTAACTGAATAAGGTAAGATATGATTGACAGACTCTCAATGTCTTTACCCTTTGCCCTCTGCACACACACACACACTCATATGCACATGTACTTTCTCACACAGGTGTCACACACATGAGCATGTGTGTATACACATGACATACACCACAGATACACATCCACGTGCAAAAATAAATGAATAAAATATAAGGCGCGTGCGCGCAAACACACACACACACACACACACACACACACACACACACACACACACACACCAGAAGAGACAGGCAGGTTGGCTCTGGATCCCATGTTCTTAAACATTAATCTGCCTTCATTGTTTAGGTTGCCACTGGTTGCTGTTACTGATCATGCTTTCCTCTGTACAGGATTGTGACAGTGTTAACTCTCCAGTCCATGGACATGTCACCTGCTTTAGATGACAGTGGCCTCTCTCTGCATGTCCAGCATGCCAGTACATTTCTTCTTTAGTTATCTTCCTCTAAGACTTCAGATACTGACAGTCCCCGTCATTACTGTCATCTCTTTCTTATGCTGTCTCTGCAGACCTAATCCCAGCCAAGGATTTCTTGACCCCACTGGCATGACATTATTACTGGGTCACAATCAGCTACGGCCTAACAACGCTGCACTTTTTGTAACTGCTTGTGAGTGGTTCCCCTTTTCAACGATTCAGACTCACCCCAGAAATACTCTCATAGGATGCAACATTTCTTCAACTGGATTTCAGGACAATATCTTGGGTTGGATTGACGGCGGCTTGTTCATAACTTATTGGCGCATGTTTCCCGAAATGCCTACGATCTATTGTTATTGTAGTCGTAGCATTTCTTACAGTGGTTGTGACAGCATGCACAAGGTCTGTGCAAGGTGAAGCCAGAAAAACAGAACTAGCATAGAGGGAGATGTGGTGAGCACAAAGTCCCATCACCAGCTTAGAGACGGTAGGCTACTGGTAGCCATGGAAGGGGAGAGTTAGTGATCTTTAAGGTGCAGCCCCTGGAGGGTCCGCATATTCAGCCCTTGCAGCTAGGACCAAACGGGTTGAGTGAACACAAAGTTGGGTGGTGAATCTGTAAGGGGAGGGAGGAAAATGTTCAAAATACAGTGGGTTAAGTTCTTATAGAATTAATAAAGATTTTTTTTTTTTAACATTTCAACCATTCTGATAGGCTGCAGTCTGTGAACTGGGAATTTATAGGTGTATTTGTTTCCTTGAGTTTTTTTTTTACACGTTAAACAAGAAAAGAAACAGGTATATTCACCTGTTTCCTCATAGGATAGAAAGAAGAGTGAGGGTACCATAAAGCCCTTCAAACTTTCACATCAGGAGTAAAGCAGTCATCCAAGTGAGAGGTCCACTCAGTTGTGCCTCATAATATTAGCATAAAAACTACATGGAAATACAACTTCCATACATTTTGATGCTGAGGTTATAATTATTTTTCTTAGTCTGGGTTACTGCCTGCTGCTCTTCTTATATTACCTGGAGAGACCTGAATTGTATCTTTGATTTATAGTTCAATGCAGTTTTAATATTAGTAGAATTGCACCTACATTTTCCCTTTAAAGTGATGTGGTTTAAAGCCAATAAAGAGATTTCATAATCATTTGCCAGTACAGTTTTACTTTTTGTTACTAGTTCCTACAAAACAATTTAGAAACCTTTTGTTCTATTCGGTCTACTACGTGTGTGTGTGTGTGTGTGTGTGTGTGTGTGTGTGTGTGTGTGTGCAAATGTATATGTATACATGTGTGCCTACATGGGGTCATCTCCTGTAATGTCATTTGTCATCTGTAATAGCAAAATCAAAGTTGGAATCCTCTGCTTTAGGCTACTGTTCACAGTCCTGTGTAACTGTCTGCTATGTTGATGACTCCTAAATCTATATCATCACTTATGATCTCTCATCAATGGCTGCAGACTCATTTATTATGGCACTCTCTGGAGGTCATTGTGTGGATGTCCTCCAGGCTTCAGAGACATAGCATACTGCAACTGAGCTCATTTTGATAATCTTTCTTCACCCTGTTACTGTTCTTCCAATGCTGCCCATTCTTTCATCGACTGCACATCTTTCCTCCAGTCTGTTAAATACATTCAGAACTATGCTCCGTGTCCCCAGGCCTAGCCCAGACCTGCTGAGCTAAATCTCTCTGGAAGCATTATTCTTTGTATCTCTGGCCTCACCCTGATGTTGCTGCTCATCCTGTTAGGGCCATTTCTTAGCCCAGTGGCTCTTGCATTTCAGGATGAACCTACATTATTAAAACATATTTTTCTGTCAGATCCAGGGATGGTTATACCATAAATACATATGTAGTCTAAGGCATTGCATTTCTTACTCAGCATTTTTCTGATAATGTGTTAAATGAGAAACTCAATTATGACACTCCAACAACAGATACATGTCATTATATATTTGTGCAAATATATATCAGTCATAAGCTTGGAAGAAAACCTTAAAGCAAACCATAGTTATGAGTGACAAAGGATTTCCAATGGTCAGTCATCAGCTACTAAATATATATCATTTACAGGCAGGATGCTGGCCATGGAGAAATATGTGCTGATGCCATGCATGCCCTGGGTATTTCAGGAGTACCAGTATCTTCCTCCCAAGTCTTCTGTGACTCTGTAATTATTGGAAAATAAAGTCCAGTTTAAACAAATTAAATTATGCGCGCAGCAGTCGTGAAATGTCCAGAACACGGCATTTCACAGCTTTCTTCTCCATCCTCTGGCTCTTATGGTCTTTCTGACTCATTTTTATATGTTCCCTGTCTTTCAAGTCAGAGGAAGTTGATGCAGTCATCCCACCTACGGCTCTATATTCTGAGTCATTTATTCTCAGTATTGTAACTAGTAATGAGTCTCTGCACTAAACACTAGCTACTGTCAAAAGAAGTTTCTCTGGCCAAGGTTGAGATAAGAGGCACCGGTCTCTGAACATCAACATATTTAAAAGACAATAGTGGGTCTGCCCTGGTGCCTGTGAGCTCCCCAGACACAGGCTTGTGGGAAAGAGGGTCTGTTTTCTTTAGGGATGTGGCACCGGTGTGTTGTTGCATGCTGACTCTTCACCCAGGCACATACGGGAAGTGCTAATCAGAGCTGGTAGGTTAGTGATTACTTTAAAAGGACACGGGGTTTGAGGGGAGATGTGTTGGGAAAGCCTGGCAGGAGCTGGAGGGAGGTCGAGGTGATAGATATGACAAAAATGCAATGTCTCCATGTATTAAATTTTCAAAAGATGAGACTGACGCTCTCTGCCTGCTGCACTAAGAGGGAAACAGGGAAACAGGGAAACAGGGAGTAGGTCTGGAGAGGGGTGTGGTTGGGGAAATGGACTGGGAGGAGTGGAGGGACCGAACTGTGGTTGGGATGTAATATGTATGAGAGAGGAAGAAATTTTGTTTTTCAACCAAGAAACCATTATTCTAAAAATCATATTTACAGAGCACAGTACATATAATGTGATGTGTGAATTATTACCCAACCCCAAAATGTCTGTAGCTTTTAGTGTGGACATCCTATCTTTCCATATCTAGCATTCTTACTAGATTCACAGAGCAGAATGCCTGTGAAACAGAATGTGAGGAAGGAGAGAGAATTGTGACTCGAGAAGGAATCATTGCTTCAGAACTCCAGGGGAAGCCATTTCTAAGAAAGAGCAAGGGGACAGGCGTGATAGTGGAGATGCTGTCAGCCGCCAGCTGTTCTGTGAAGGCAATTCTCCAACCTGCTCTTCTTGGCCATGCAAGGGAAGCTGTATGCGAGCTTGTGACCCCCTGGAGAAATGTCTGCTTACATCATACAGTGGCTCCCTCTGCTAAATATGGTGGAAGACACACAGTGACTATGATTCCTGGAGATGGCATTGGGCCTGAGCTTATGGTTCACGTCAAGAGAATATTCCGATCAAAGTGTGTGCCAGTGGACTTTGAAGAAGTGTGGGTGACCTCCACATCTAACGAGGAGGAGATCCACAATGCTCTGATGGCCATCCGTCGGAACCGTGTTGCTCTGAAGGGCAACATTGCAACCAACCACTATCTGCCTGCCACTCACAAATCTCACAACACCAAGTTTCGCACCATCCTTGACCTCTACGCCAGCGTAGTCCATTTCAAGACTTTTCCTGGTGTGGAGACCCGGCACAAGAACATAGACATCGTAGTTGTTCGGGAGAACACAGAGGGCGAGTATACTAACCTGGAGCACGAGAGCGTGGAAGGGGTGGTCGAGAGTCTAAAGATTGTGACGAGGTCCAAGTCCCTGCGCATTGCTGAGTACGCCTTCAGGTTGGCTCAGAAGATGGGGCGCAAAAAAGTGACAGTTGTTCACAAAGCCAACATCATGAAACTGGGAGATGGGCTCTTCCTTCAGTGCTGTAAGGATGTGGCAGCCCACTACCCTCAGATCACCTTAGAGAGTAAGATCATAGACAACACCGCCATGCAGTTGGTATCCAATCCCCAGCAGTTTGATGTCATGGTGATGCCCAATCTCTATGGCAACATTATCAACAGTGTCTGCACAGGGCTGGTTGGAGGATCCGGACTTGTCCCCGGAGCCAATTATGGTGACTCATATGCAATATTTGAGATGGGTTCAAAGACAATAGGTCAAGAGTTAGCTCACAGAAACATTGCCAATCCTGTCGCCATGCTGCTGACCAGCTGTATCATGCTGGACTACCTTGATCTCCACTCTTACGCCACCCCCATCCGCACTGCCATCATGGCATCCTTAGAAAACAAAGCCATCTACACACCAGACATGGGCGGTCAGGGTACCACGTCAGGCATTGTAGATTACATCCTGGACTATATGAAACGCCATAGGCACTGTTGAAATGCAAACATCTTACTGCCCCACACTTGACTCACCCCATCTGAAACTCCAGCCAGTGTGAACTGAGAATCAACAACTCACTGGAAGGGAAGGCGATGGGGACCACTGTTGATTTTTTTTTCCATTAAATTGAAATGCAGTAAATATTGCTGACTTGAATTAACAATGCTTATTGCAATAGAGACCAACAGGAATTTTCCCGAAAGTGTATTCCAACACTCTCATCTCTCTGGGATATTACTTGGTAATAAATCAGAACTCTTTTTGCAGTTCTGGGGGCTTTCTCAGAACCTTAAAAAAAAAGGTGACTTTTCTCCTGAGCCACTGAAATTTAGTAACCCAACTTAGACAGGCATCTTGCTTTCCTGTAGATGTTCTTAATGAGTTAATCATACAATAAAGGTTGTCTGCTAAGTGTATATTATACTTTTAATTAATGAAGCTGAAGTAGTGCAGAAGGCTCCCACACCTACACTGACCTCTTTCCCTCTGATGGTGTTTTAGGATATTTGTGTTAGGAATCCCCTGTGGTCTCTGATGGTACATGAGTTCCCTCCTAGAAAGAACACTTACACTTCCTTCAGTTGTACTACAAACTGTGTCTATCAAATCCCTTCATAGTCACAGTACTCATAGTGCTATGCTATATAAATAGGATGTTGAAATACAAGCCACACACTCGGTTATTCGCAGCTTCTTGCGGTTTATTTTCCAGCTATGAAAAACTGGATGTAAAAAATTGAAAGCCAGGAGCTAACTTAAATATCTGCCTTTTTTTTTTTTTAATTTACAGTACTTTTTAAGTTGTAGTCGGGAGTAACGCAAACAAACAAAATAAAAACCTTATTAGTATCTGAAATAAGTTCTTAAGTAGAAAATGTCAAAATGATTATACAAGCTCACAATAATTTTACCAGAAGGAATGGCATATGGATGGAGTGAGACTGAGGAAAGCAGAGAGATCTCCAGTGTTCTCATATCTCACCCTTCAGCTGTGGAAACCTGCATATTTCATTATCACACATTAAAGTTCTGAATCTGGGACCATGAAAAGGTCTGACAGGTGTTGGCACACCTATCTTAATGATGCATATGCCCATGGCCAGGCAAGTTGAAAGATTTTGCTTGACGAAGAGAAAGTTCCTGAAGAAGGCAGGCAGCCAAGTGGAAAATTTGAAAACAATTGGAGAAGTTTTGGTTGGTAGCCCACCTCTTGCATGATCGAGACCTATACCAGTGGCGTTGTTTGGTGAACAGAGCAAGGATTTACCCCACCTTCTCAACCTATTGTGCCACTGTGGCCAAATTAACTAACCCACTCCCTACTTCTGACCCTTTTTCTGAACACTAGAGTTACGTAGTGGTTAACACCAATTTTGAACACGAGAAGACCCAGGCTCACTTAGAAGACAAGGCTTTGTACAGCCCTGTGAGGAACTATCTCGATTAGCCTCTAGGTGGGTCCATGATGACTGTCTAAGGTAGGTAAATTGAGGTGGGAAGACTCATCGTAACTGGCAGACAACTAGAAAGAAGAAAATGAACTGAACGTAGGCATTCGTTATACTCTGTTTCCTGACTGCAGGTGCAGTGTGACCAGCCACCTCATGCCCCAGCCACTAATCTCCCCCATCATGATTAGACTTGAAATGTAGGCCAAAATAAACCCTTGCTATTGTAAGTTGCTTGAGTCAAGGTCTTTCATCAAGGAGACAAGAGCAATTAGGTAATCCTGGGGATTTATTCTGAGAACAGCTAGTTCAGCTGCAGACAGATGCCTACATGCCAGCTTATGGTTAGCAGTGGGATGTGGTTATGGCGTATTTGAGCTAAAGTTTATCCCCAGGTTAGAAATGTGTGTCCCCTGACACCTTCCCAGAGTCTGGAAGTAACAAGTTTCATCCTTTACTGTCATTCACCATTTTCACTGTTAGGCTCTTCCACTTGAGTATCTCTAGGGCAGGTGGAACAGAGTTGTTCTTTCTTGTTCTCCGTATCTTTACCATAATGACTGGTACCCAGAAGATATGTAATACACATTTTTTGAATTAATGAAACACTGGACAATGGTTTGCTACTCCTATATATTGAGTGCAATAATAGTGGTGCCCCTGCCATAGCATTGCTGAAAAGGCAAAGAGAGGGCTACGTTTTGGGCATCCATCACATAGCATCTAGTAGGTTTCAAAAGTCAGCATCTTCATTATTGCCCATTACATGCTGTGGCAAGTGATGGTCCTGAAGGGGAATCAGGTGGCTATGAAAGGTGTCCTGTATAGATTAGCATCCCCGTAACACACATTCAACCAGGAAAGCACGCTATCTTCAGTAAGTCCTCTGATTCTCTCTCCTTTTTATTTCTTTCCTCCCCCTTTTTTTTTGTATGTGTGCATGTGGTATACATTTGTGTGTGTGTCTCTGTTTCTGCACACGCATAGGTACATATTTGTATAAAAATGCATGTGTGTGTATTAGAAGCTACCTGGTATCTTTTACTTTAAAATATTCCCTGTTAACCTGTGTCTACACCTATATCTTAGTTTCCTTTCTTCTGTTTCCTGCAGTGCACCTGATGTATTCTTTCTGAGACAAAATAGAGTCAAGTCACCTTCTTACTCAAGACTCCCCATTCAGTGGCTTCCTTTTGTCCCTTAGAGAAAGCCAGCTAAGCACACATAATGCAATGTGCCTTAGGCTGTAGGAGTGATTGAGGAATCCATCACTGTGGAGTCAGGACCTAACACAGGGACAGGTTCCTCATTCATACTCACTCTTAAGTATTTATGGAAGGAAACAGGGAGTGAGTGAGTGGAAGGTTCCTGTCACAGACAAGTGCTGGCAACCAGAAGAACCAATTTATTGCAAGACACCCATGGCTGACTTTCATCTACAAACCTCTCTGAGGCCTTTCTTTTTTTCTTTTTCTTTTCTTTTTTTTTTTTGACAACTTCATTCTTTTATAAATTTCAGAGTAAAACAAATCACATGCTACAAGGCAGACACCCTTCAGAATACACCGTGTGGCAGGCAGAGCATGTTTTAATCAGCTAGGATGATCTCAGGAAGTCCTTGCTCTGCCTTCTACACAGGGTCTGCCTACCACACAGCCTCTGCCTTCCACACAGCCTCTGCCTTCCACACAGCCTCTGCCACCTTGCCACACCGTTACCTGCTTTTAACATCACAACTCATTATTTGCCCATAGACAGTATACAAAAGCCCAAATATTATAAATGTGATACTCAGTTATAGTTATAGTTCTAACTTGGAATAAAACAACATCAAACTAAAAAGTTTTATTTTCATAATTTTTTCTTTTGCAGGTGCCTCATACATGATAGGCAAGTGCTCTAATAAAGCTATGTCCCCATGTACTGTGTTAGATAAGAATAGCATTCTCCACAGTTATGTGGAGAACGAGGACTGACTCTGACATGAACTCTGGTGTCCCATGTTTGACCACTTCCCCTTGGTGGGGAGGCCTGATGGCACTCAGAGAAAGAATAAACAGGTATTCAAGATGAGACTTGATAGCCTATGACCATATAGTGGAGGAGGAGGTCCCCCTCGGTCATAGACCTAGGGGAGGGGAGTAGGGTGAAAGTGGGAGGGAGGGGAGAATGGGAGGATACAAGCGGTGGGATAACAATTGAGTTGTAATTGGAATAAATTAATTTAAAAAGTTTAAAAAGTAGCAGACACACTTGTTGAGGTTCTTACAAAGAACACTGCTATAAGTGATTTAAAATCCTGGTTACATAAGTCATTCCACAGAAAACGCTTCTGTACTGATTTTACCATATAGCTCTCCACTCTGGAACAGTAGCCTTCAACTTTACCTATACATGCAATATAATAAACAAACATTTTGGGGGGAGAAGGGTGATACAATATGTAAAAAAAAATAATAATAATATGTAACCAGGCCTTTCCTTGACTGTTCTCTTCTAAAGAATGCTGGAACACAAAGGGCAGTGAGACAGGTACCTGTCAGGCCGAGACTATACCCCCTGAGTTGGCTTCACTGTGCTTGACCATCTCCTCTTTCTGCACTCATCCCGGCATCTCATTTTATTTTTAACAGCCACTCAGCTTTGCTTCTATTCCCAGGATATTAAGAACAGCAGCCGCGCTCTCTGCCTTTCTCTTACTTACCTCATTCTTACCAGCTTGTGATCTTACAAATCATCCATGCAAATACTAGAGTTGATGTTCATCTCTCGTCTGCCTTACACAGTAGATGTTTTGACATTGGGTGAGTTGCTTAACATCTCTGATCTATGGTCTGTTTGTTTAAGAAGGTCAAAGTTACCTTCATGGAACTATAAAAATTTCCTTTGGTGGAGGGGACTGGGAGGAGTACAGAGAGGGGAGGCTATGGTTGGAATGTTTTGTATGAGAGAAGAATTTAAAAAGAAAGAAATAAAGGAAGGAAGGAAAGAAGGAAAGAAAGAAAGAGAAACAGAAAAAGAAAAAAATTCTTTGATTGTCTATTGCTAAATGATATCCCACACCTAGTGGTATAGGACAAAGGATTGTGTAATGGTTCTGTAGGTTAAAGGGAGTATTGGGAATAGCGGGGGCTCTCAAGATGGCTTCCTTTTTATAGTGCTATAGGTTAAAGGGAGTCTGGAATGTCTGGGACACCCAAGATGGCTTCCTGGTTATTAACAGTAATGGCTGCATCCAGAATCCCACATGAAAATCTGAGATAACTGGGTCTCTTCATAGGATGCCATCTTGTTTCTAAGCTGAAAAACCGAGGCTGTAGATGTCTTAAGGTTTAGCCTTGAAAAATGTCTCAAGCCTGCCACTTCCACATTATGATGATAAGAACACAGCAGAGATAACAGCAGATTTAAGAATAGGGAATGGTTAGAGGGTGAGGGTTAGCACTGGGGTCTGGGGGAGCGGTAAGGCCTTATTGCACAGAGTCCAGTGGAATACAAAGTGATATGTGGCCATATTTGGAAACATACTCTGTTACCATGATCATTCATTTTTGTGCCTGCCCTGCTTGTGATAGGCACTGCTCTTATGATTTCCCTATTTCCCTGTCATCTCTTACTTAGCTTTAGGATCTGTGGATTCTGCTCCATAATCAACTCCAGCCACCCCATTTTTCTCTATGCTTTTGCCAACTAAGGATTAGTTTTTGAGGCTGCTTGCCTGTACTTGCTATGTAAGTAATGATTTTATTCCTTCTCAAGTTTCTGATAGGATTGAAAGTAGATACTTACAGTTTTACAGTTAGGTTTAAGTTGTTTAGGATTTAAGAAAAAGATTGAAGATCTAGAAAGATGTTTTTTAAGTTGATAAATACAAGATAAGATAGAGAATGATTTAGGTACAAAACTTTAGACTCACCTAGACAGGATAGATAGTATTTTCTTCAAAGTTGTCAAATACAAATGAACTAAATATTTTGAATGTAACTTTTAAATATGTCTTTTTTGATTGTTTCATAACTGTTCTTACTGTATATAGTATATTATACAGTCCATACTCATTTAAAAAAAACAGAACAAACAAACAAAAACCCTCTACTAACATCACAGGTTTGAACTCCTTCACCTTACATTTTGTCTTTCAAGAACAACTCATCTATTTGGTAATAGTCTTAATGTATCACATACTCTTTGGGGTTAGAGGACATTTCTTGCTGACCTTCTAGTCCTTGTATTGACCATAATATTGCTTGTATGGGTTGTGCACATCTACTATTAGGTTGAAGGTAATAATCACAGTTTATGTGTTACATTTTGTCTGTTGTGCTCCATTTCTTATCCTGCATAGTCAGCACTTATTAAGTCTCATGTAAACCTTACTCCAGGGTTATTATTACACTCATCATTTAACAGAGGAGAAAATTGAGAAGCGGAGACACTAAGAAATCTGCCTTCAGCATCACCAACATGAGTTGAGGCCAGGTAGCTCTAGAGTTATCATCCTTGGGTGATCATGAACATTTCAGATTGGTGAATTCTCATTTTTTATGTGAAGGAGACTCTTTTTAGCTATAGGTCCATGTTTCCATGTGGGGACAATTTTATCAGTACATGTAGAATGAAGGAAATGTCTAGAGCTGTCTTCCAGAATCTGCAGGACAGGAAAGCAGAGTGACTGGCCTTGCTCCCATGTAGTACGGAGCCTGAGGAACACCAGCGCTATCTCAAATCTAACGGTGCCTGTTTCTCTATAGCTTCTTTCCTTGTGTGGCCCACATTGAATGCTGGTGTATTTAAACATTTACTATATGTCTTGTGTTCTTCTAAGAGTTTACTGTATGTTAGTCATATAATTCTCACATTATTATATAATGACTCGAGTATAACAAGTCCAGTGTCTCACTCAGGGCTATTTGTGTGGCCACTACAGAAACCGGATTGATTAAAGCTTAGAGTACACACCAGTATTTAACTTTCACTACTAGATCTTATCTCTGAAATTATAGTTACTGATGTACAGAAAGAGGAAAGTAGAATTTCCAGACATATTAGACCATCCTGCTTCCTGAGTTGAGCATCAAGTGTTGAAGACAGTGACATTTCAAAAACATCAAGCTAGGATCCAAAGAGAGGGCTTAGTGTGTGAAGGTATTTATCCTCAAGCCTGTGGACGTCAGTTTGAAAACCAGGATCTACACATGTCAGAAGAAGAACATCTGATCATCTTAGGGGTGCTATGGTAACGGTTCATGCACACCTCACACCCCAATAATCCTCCTTACACATGCAACCCCCATACTCACACAACCTCCCCACCACACGGCCCACATCCACACACACCCACACATACACACACATTACACAGGCCCCCATTTCAACCCATACAAATAAAAAAAAATCAAGGATACAAATTCTTCTTTTGAAGTAATATCTGAGAAAAAGAGAACAAACCTGGACCAGAGATGATGTGCTACTTACATGGGAGGATTGCTAAGCTGGAATTAGTGGTGCAGGCCCTGCAACTCAAAAGAGTAGAAAGTAGAAGGAGAAAGAGAGGGCTGTGCATATCTTTAGTCCCAGGAAATGTTCCCAGCTCCCAGGGCTCCAAGTGTCATCTTCAGGACTAAAATAATCCTAAATGATGACATGAGGTGGACGCAATAGTGTAATCGTAATTACCACAGATCAGAGGAGGAATTGGAAGAAAGTGTCCAGTGAGGGTCAGCATTGAACTTGCGAACACTGGCGGTATCAGTGCAGGCTCAGCTTTGGCAGGAGCTGACTGTATAGCCAGAAGGATTTTGAAGGGGGATGTCTGGTCCTTGGAGCTTCCTGACAACATGCGTAACATTGGAATTTGAAGTAACAGAGGGATCTTCCCACCATGAAGAATTTCTTTACCATGGTGGAAAGTATAGCTATTACATCTGCAATTTTTCTGGGAAGCCTGAGTTAAAAAGAAAGGAGTGTGTGCGAAGTGGGGAAAATGCCTCTAGCTCATCAAGGCAATTAGAAAGAAAAACTGAGGCTTACTATCACTTTTACAAATGCTTAACACTCAACTGAGTACAAATGTCTGCTGATAACACTTCATTTCAAGTTGTGCTCAATTCAAATGTCTAGTTATACACACACATGATGAACACTGTCACAAAAGACAGGATGTCATATGTCTAAATATAAAACTGGTATTTTTTCTATTTCTCATAAAATGCCCTAAGATCAAGTCATTATAAATGTTTTCATGCTAAGTAAGGAACTTATCTAGGGAGGAAAACGTTGGCCTTGCTTATACGGAGTTAATATTTTCATAAAAATTATAATATATTATAAGAAGAGAAAGAATAACCTTAAACAAAGAATTACTAATTAGTCACAGAAGTATACTTTTCACAATTGCAAATATTGAATGCCTATGATAGTTTGAATAAATATGGCCCTCATAGGCTCATATAGCTGAATGCTTAGTCAACAGGGAGTAGAACTGTCTTTGATAGGATTAGAAGGATGAGGAGGTGTGGCCTTGTTGGAGGAAGTGTGTCACTGGAGGTGGGCTTTGAGGTTTCTCAATTCCATCTCTCTCTGCTTAGGGATTAGGATATATTTCTCAAGTGCCCCTCCAGCGTTTGCTTGGATGCCACCGTGCTTCCAGCTATAATGGTAATGGACTAAACCTTTGAAGCTAAGCATGCCTTCAATAAAATGCCTTGCCTTGGTCATGCTGTCTCTTCACAGCAATAAGATAGTAATTAAGAAAATGCCATTGACTGGGCTAGGTAGTGCATGCCTGTAATCTCAGAGGCAGGCAGATCTCTGTGAGTTCAAGGCCAGCCTACTCTACAAAGCAAGTACAGAACAACCAAGGCTACCCAGAGAAACCCTCTCTTAGAGAAAAAGAAAGAAAGAAAAGAAAGGAAGGGATGAAGGAAGGAAGGAAGAAAGGAAAGTGCCATTGTTTAATTAGCTTGTTGAGGTAACTCCCTCACAATATACACATACACATGCATGCACACATATACCTTAAGTATATACATTTTAAATGGTCAATTCTACCTAAAAAAAGACTAGAAAATACAAACATTGATATTTTAACTATATTTTATTTTATTTTTTTTAATTTCTTTTTTTTTCTCCTTTATTAATTTATTCTTATTACATCTCAATGGTTATCCCATCCCTTGTATCCTCCCATTCTTCCCTTCCTCCCAATTTCCCCTTATTCCCCTCCCCTATGACTGTTCCTGAGGGGGATTACCTCCCCCTCTATATGCTCATAGGGTATCAAGTCTCTTCTTGGTAACTTGCTGTCCTTCCTCTGATTGCCACCAGGTCTCCCCGTCCAGGGGACATGGTCAAAGGTGAGGCACCAGAGTATGTGAGAAAGTCATATCCCACTCTCCACTCTACTGTGGGGAGTGTTAAAATATGTTTTATTAATTTATTCATACTACATCTCCATTGTTATCCCATCCCTTGTATTCTCCCATTCTTCCCTCCCTCCCATTTTCCCCTTACTCCCCTCCCCTATGACTGTGACTGAGGGGGACCTCCTCCCCCTGTATATGCTCATAGGGTATCAAGTCTCTTCTTGGTAGCCTGCTATCCTTCCTTTCAGTGCCACCAGGCCTCCCCATGCATGGGACGTGGTCAAATATTTTTAATAAAATTCAATATTGGTCACACTGTGGAGCTCATAAATATGAACCCAGTATGCCAAATGGGGAATCAAGTCCTAATATGATAGAATTGGGATCTTGTGATGTCATGAAAAAAAGGCATGAAACACAGACCAAAGATTTCCTCACTTCCAGAGGCTGAGAAAGACCTATGCTGATAAGTTTGTTGTAAACTTCAGAGAACTTGTACAGTGGCTGTGGGCTGGGGAGATTTCTGAAGTTATCCATGTAAAAAGATGAAAAAGAATTGTTTAATTGCCTCCTATTCCAGTAGAAACAATATTTCTAAATGAATCTGTTATTTAGTCTGGTAAGAATATATTACTCGATACTATCTATATACAAGTGAATTTGGAATTCAAAATTTCGTATTGCTGTCCATCTATATGTCACTTAAGTAGCTCAACTTTGTACAGACTATTTTCCTTTCCTTAAATGTTGCCATGGGGTTCAGTGAGATTGCTCAGTGTTTAAAGGTGCTTGCTACCAAGCCTGGGGAATCTGAGTTTGACTTCTGAGACACACATGGTAAAAAGGAAGAACCGATCCCTGCAAGTTGTCCCCTGACATAGCATGGTCTGTATAAACCTACATGCATGACTCACTTCCAACACAAGCAAATGGAAAATTAAATGTTCTCACCAATCAAAAGGAAATAATTTCACCTAAATTTGAAGTCATTTCTTTAAATATTTCCGATGTCTTCTAATCACAGCTTTCTGTGAGGAAGTAAGAGGAGATATTGAAGTTAATGCTGTAGAAACCGGCCCAGCAAAGCAAGAAGCAGAGGTTTCTAGATCCTCTTCTGGAAAGGAATACAAAGGAGGTTCAACGGAAGTTATATTTAACTCCTCACAGCTGTAGCCAGGGAACAGCTGTGGTACTTCACCTGGTTTTGATCTTTCTAGGTCATGAAAGGTTTAGTTTCTTGAACAGGTGTGCAGTGTACTCAAATGCCAACTTTATGCCAAGCTTCCTTCCAAAAAGAGACGATGGAGAGCCTGATTTATAAATAGCCTGTTTTCTCCAGGCTAAGAATGTCTCTGGGATTGATCCTTTACAAGGTATTCATGTTCTGATAGTATTAAGTTATTTTTTTGTCTATGGTTTAATCCTGCCAGCAGGAAGAACCTTTCCCCTAGTGACCCCACTGGGTCATTCTTTCTCTAACTCACTAGCTGCTCTGTGTGGATTGTTGAGGGAAGCTGCTGCTTTGACCTGTAAAGTTTGGAGCCCTGACTGAGGCTTTGAGATCCCAAATGCACTCTCTCCAGGAGCTCTCAGCTCTGAGAGAATTAGCAGAATTTATGCACTAAAACAGAGCATACTAAGTGTGGTAATCGCAATATGAGCGATATGAGAATAGAAGGAAAAGGAAACCAGGGCAACCTCCCAAGGACACGCCAAGTCTCCAGGAACAGGAAGAGGTGAAGGAGTAGAAAAGAGAGGCAGGAGCATTGTGGGTAAGTGCTGGTGTTTGGGCTGCCATTGTTTGCTTGCTAACTGATATTCAAAGCCATTATAGAATTGTGTTGGAAGTGGCTGGGTTGGATTGAATCTGTAGGTTGTTTTTGGTAGGAAGAACAGTTTTACTATATTAATCACACAGGTCCATGAGCATGGGAGACCCTTCCATCTTCTCATCCTACCACAGAGACACTTAAAGGAAAGTGGGCTGAGCAAGCCTTGGGGTGCAAGCCGAGAAAGCAGCACTCCCCCATCCCCCATGGCCTCTGTATCAGCTCCTGCCTTTAGGTTCTTATCCTATCTGAGTTCCTTTCCTGACTTCTTTCAGTGATGGATGATAATGTGAAAATATAAGCCAAATAAATTGTGGTATTCTATCATAGCAGTGATAACGCTAACTAAGATGGGGGCGTGGGGACTGGAATGAGAGGATAAAGTAGAGAAGAGGAAGAAAGAAGGGGACCAGGGAGGGAGTACAGATCGAGATAGCTAAAATTAAGGGTCATTTGAGGGGTGGTATGAAAACATAATATAGCAGAAACTTTATATATAATACATAATATATTTTATATTACATATACTATAATACATATAATTATATATATGTGTGTGTGTTTGTGTGTGTGTGTGTGTGTGTGTGTGTGTGTGTGTGTGTGTATGGGAGCTAAATGAAAGTACCAAATAGTTGTGAGGAGGCACAGACAGAGTTTGAACTTGCCATCTCTTTTCATCAAATGAAGCTTCTTCTACTGAGATTGAGTTACGTCTAACTGAATGTTGCCCGAAGGGACCCCATGGGAACCCCCAAACAGCCAAGTCTGTTGCCAAGACTATAGACTGGTCTCCACAAACTGATGTCAAAGCCCCATTGCTCTAGACTACACCTGTATTATTCACTGAGCATGGAGAAGCCAAGCTGGTACCCACATAGATCCTTTTCCCTATGTTCCAGCATCTTTAGTACAGGAAAGTACTATGCATGCTATCAAAGGAGAAACATAAACACCAAGCCAGCCATAAACACTAATAGAAATAGAATGATTTCTAATGCCATTCTGCTATTCTCATAGATCAGTGCAACAGATAAGGAGCAAACAAAGAGACCCAACGCTAGACATTATGCAAAGAATGAGAGACTCAGACCTGCATAGGATGTGTCTATCAAATCCCTCCTCTAGAGACTCAGAGAACCCTGGGAAAGAAGAAGTAGAACGAGTGTAAGAGCCAGAGAGGATGGCAGACACCGAGAAAGCAAGATCCTCAAAATCAAAATGATCAAAACTTATCGAACTCACAGAGAATGAGACTGCATGCACGGGGCTGGCATGGGTCTTCCTCAGTGGGCACATGTCCCATCTCTAAGGCAGAAGCTATCTCCAATTGATAACCACATGTAAATGAAAATTTAGTTGTTTCCATGGAGTTTTCACTAGGGAAGCAAACTACTGTTAAAGATATTTGGCATGTCCAACAGTATGTATGCACCAGAAAAGAGCTCAGTGATTTGATGGAGGTCCCTTGTCTCATAATGTCATGTTAGGACTTATAAAAATCTATTTATCATTGCTATCTATCTATGTCTGTTTATCTATCTCCATCATCTATATCCATTATCTGTCATCTTTCTACCTATCATCTACATTATCTATCATCTATCTTATCTTATCTATCTATCTATCTATCTATCTATCTATCTATCTATCTATCCAATCACCTATCTATATTTTTTAGCCTTTCCTGTTCCTTGCATAGATATCATGGCTTTTAATTTAGTGTTTGCGTGGGATTCCTGAGTGTTGAATGTACAGGCCTTTGCATCTATATCTATTTCATGTGTCTTTCCTTGGACTCCTCTGTTTCTGTTTGTTTGGTCCTATTCTGATGTATCAGGGTTTTTTTTTTAAAAATCTTATCTTATTTCATTTATTTTATTAGTATTATCCTTTCAAAGCCAATTTGATGGATCTGCTTGGGGGGCGAGGTGCAGAGGAACTGGGAGCAGCAGAGGGAAGGGAAACTAGAATCATGGTATAAAAAATACTAAAGTTAGAAGAAAATAAAGTTTATTAAATAATTAAATACAAAACAACAAACCTAACAAAGCCATCACAAGAAAACAAGCCAGTATATTTCTCCAGAATTTCATATCATATAGCCTATAGTTATTGTTGAATTACTTTTATGAGCATTTACTCTTCAGGCAAGGTTTTTCAGGACTTGAGGTGGACTGTTGACGTTTTTTTCCCTGTATAAGCTCTGTACATGGATGAGTTAACCTCACCAGGCAGTAGGTTCTAACTCTTTTGTTGTTGTTGTTATTGTTGTTTGTTTTTGCTTTTTTGAGACAGGGTTTCTCTGGGTGTCCTGGGCTTGCTTTGTAGACCAGGCTGGCCTTGAACTTACAGAGATCTGCCTGCCTCTGCCTCTGAGTGCTAGGATTAAAGGGGTATACTACCATGCCCTACTCTAATTCTTGTGAATAGATTCATTGTTTTCCTTAAACTTTTTTCAACACAGTCACCACCTCTTTCTGTTCTTTTTTCCGTGCATCTCTCTCTCAATGTCATTTTCTCTGTGAGCAGGTCTCATAGTTTTTTGCTCTTTCTGGCATCTTTTGTTTCCTTCTCAGATGGCCCCTTGAGAGTGTGCTAACCTCAGCTTCCCCTCCTTAGTGTTTTCTTACAGAGTGTGCCACCTGCTCTGATACTAAAGTGCCCACCATTCTTCTCAAAAGGTCCTTGGAGGAGTTTCTCTGGGATTTTTTGATGTCCCTCCTTGCTCACCAGGTTTGCTCTGCTGTCCCCATCTTCTGCTGATTGCTCTGAGGACACTGATTGGCTAGGTGTATCTGTGTTGTTTGTGGTTCTCAGTTTCCTGTAGCATTAGGAGGACATGCACCTTCTGGATTACAGGGAACCACCAGAGCGTGGCCAAAGCATTCCCCAGGATTCCTAGGTCCTAGGAAAGGAGCAGCGTTTCTTACAATGACTCTGCCACTTCTCCACCCCATCCTTCCCTCCTTCATCCCCAGGGTGGCATCTTTTGCCAAAAGCATCATCAAATTGCATGCTCTTGTAGGAAGCTGTAGCATATCTACTTGGAGAACTCCAGATGTGGGTAGATTAAGATATTGGTGTTACTTGACCATGCATGTGATTTTATCCAGATTGGCAGATGTACTTTACAGTCTCCAGTGGGGTTTCAGCAAGAAATAGCTTAAAATGCATGGGAGGGGGAAGCGCTTCTCTCCTAGGATCCCTGCTGGTTGGGTAACAGTCTATGGGAAAGCATCTATTTAAACAGAAATAAACACGCCTTGGGATGCCAGGAGACTATTTTCAGCTTTATTAAGCTATTTTCAGCTTTATTAAGAAATCTGTGTTTAATTTTTTTCCTCAGTGCTATTCGTTGCACTTTTCTCTGTGTGTGGACCAATTAGAATTTTTGATGAGAAAGCAGCCATCACACTCTGGTGTTTACAGGGGCATGGTGCTTTTGGAGGGGAGTAAGGAGCGTCCAGGGCTCCCAAGTGCACAGTCAGCAACTTGTATTTAACCTAAAGCAGCTTGTCATAGGAAAATGCATTCTTGGGAGTCATTGTTTACCTCTGGCACCCAGAACATGTTAGCTATATAATTTTTTTTTGTTCCTTCTAAAAAACAATTTCTAGAATGCATATAGTCCAGCAAACCTATATTAAGCCAGACATGGCTAAGGTGAGGGTCAACCATGGATATGCATATGTGTATCTCTTAGAGGATAAAGTTGTGACTTATTGATCTGGGTCCTTCTAAAGCCCTAGAAGGCCTGGATAGCATGTGGGTACTAGTGTTCTTCATGCACAGATACTGTGGTTTAACTTTTGTATAATATCTGTGTGAGTTTTTTTCAACTCATTAAAACTTTAGAAGCTTATGCCATTATTGGGCATGCTGCCACAGTCTGTGAGTTCATGTGGGCAGTGGTCCTGTTGTATATGGAAGATACCATTTTCTAGGAGTCAGAGGTTTCATACAGGGTTTTATTATTTTTCAACACAGAGAGGAGGAAAAGAAGAGGACGGAGCAAAGGAGGGTGGGAGAAAAAAAGAGAGGGAGACAGAGGAGAGAGAGAGAGAGAGAAAGAGAGAATGAATGAATGAAATTCAATAGGGAATTGGAGAAGATCTGGAAGGAGTTGAGGGAAGGGATAGACTATAATCAAAATATGTTGTGTAAAAAATTTAAAACTATAAAAGCCATTCTTTAATCAAGGAAAAAATGCTGTCTTTCTGCTTTTCAGCAACATTAACTTGGTGCTATAGAGATAAATCCAGGAACAGTAGTATGCAATTTTTGTGACTGGGGCTTGGCCTGCTCAGATGGACCACACTTTTACTCTATTGTCTTTTGACATCAGACATCTTTTGACATTTAGAATTAACACTGGCTTTGCTCCCATGGTAAGATCTTGGTAGGTAATCGTCTGGAGTAGCTTAGCATTATCCCACGAAGTTGCTCAGGCCTGGTGAGGCTAGAACTGCAGAGTGGTTGGGTTCTAAGTAGGAAGATCACACCTTACATCAGGCCGTTCACACCTGTCTAAAGTGAAGCTCCGAGGAAGCTCTGCATGTGATGTCCAATTCACAGCATCCAGGATGACTATGAACATGGTCCAAAACAAATCCATAAACTTAGAAGTCTATGTTAACTTTGGAAAACCAGAAAAGCCATTTTATGGGCTTTGTCTTGTGTTTCAGCTATGTTGAAATACTCAGGACCTGCTGTGGTAAGGTTGCTGGGGTTTGGGAAGATTATATTCTGAGCTGCTTCTAATATATGGTCTTGTCCTTTTTGTTCCTTGTTTCCTGTTGCCCTTTCTGTTTTTTTAGGATGATATGGTGGCTGTGTGTTGCTTGGTAGGGAATTTTTCTGGTATCCTGCTGGGTGTGTCCCATGGGGGTTCTGGGTTAAATATATTTCCGAGTATTTGGAACAGCATTTAGGAATGGGGTGGGCAAGGAGGGAGAGCGGTTGGGGGTGGAGGTGGGGTTGGTCCATAGGTGGAAGGAAAGCAAGTTGCTCACCGAGATCTGCTTATTCTCCTGGGGATGAGGACAGATGGTGAGAAGAGGTCACAACAGGTGGTTTGCTACAGAGCTGGGCTAGAGACTGGGGCCTGGATACGGAGGAGAGAAGGGAGCACAATGGTTCTCTGAAGCTCACCTTCCTGCTTTACTGGCCTACTTGCTTCTTTAGCGGGCTTGACTGGTGGCTTCCCAGGGAACAAACGCCTGCAGGAATTGGGGCTGGGATAACAGAATGAGTGGGAAGAAAGTTGGAGGAGAAGATCTGTGTGATCCACTGGAGATGGGGGCAGAAAGGAGGGGGAAGGGGAAGCAGGTGGCCTGCCAAAGAGATTGGTATGAGACTGGGTGATTGGATTTAGAGAAAGGAAGGGATAAGGGATGCTGCTGGGCTACCTGCTTCCCTGCCCAGAGAGGCTTGTGGGTTCCCAGGGAATGCTGCTGGGTTTGTAGCCTGGGCTAACAGCAGTGAGCTGGGAGGAAGGAAGTTTGGAGGGGAAGATGTATGTGGCCCACTTAAGGTGGGGGTAGGCAGGGATGGGGAGGGATCAGCATGCACGTGGTCTGCCTCACAGCAAGGGGTGGGGATGAGATTGGAATAGTGGATTTGGAGATGAGGAAGGAGACGTGGAAATCTGCAGTTAGCCTACCTATTTCTCAGCATAGACGTTTAAGGAAGAGGCAAAAGTCATGAGTAACATTTCCAGGTGCAGAATGGGGGCATATACAAGACAGGAAGACATTGGCTGCTTGTAGTGGTCTCATAAGTCTTTTACTTGTGTGGAGAATTATAGGAGAGGAATATGGGACAGTAGGTAGTATCTCAAATGATCATCAGAAGCTGCCTTTATCCCCAAGACTTAGTAGGGAACCAAAATTCTTATGGTGCAATAGTTTGTTTGTAGAGGGACCCCTTGAAGCCTGTTATTTTATATGTATGTATGTATGTATGTATGTATGTATGTATGTACGTGTGTGTGTGTGTGTGTGTGTATATACTTTATGCTTAAATATATAGGTCAATTTCTCTTGCAAGATGACAAGAACCCTCAAAGAAATAAGTTGTGATTATTTTTTGTTTTACCCTGAGCTCAGGGAGAAAAATATGCAGATGTGTGAGTCCTCATTTATGGTAATTGGATTTTAAATTTAATTTAGCAGTAAAAGTCGGCTGTTTGGAGGATTGTTGCACTGTAAAAAAAAAAAAACTTGAGAAGCACATGGATTCCAAGGGTGCTTAGAGCATCATTTTATGCCTGAGAGGTGACAAGCATAGATGCATCCACATTAATCACAATTGCCATCCCAACAAGCCAAAAGCAGCCCTGTGTTTACCAAAGGATGTTTTAAAAACATGTGAAAAGAATTCAATGAATAGAGGGACAGAAGGCTCAGAGAATCATGTGTAGGGTGGGTGACTAGAGGCTGTCAGACTGTCCTGCTAAGCTGTGTAGACAAGGTAGATTTTATGTATATATGGCATTATTAGAAACATTCATGAGAATCTTCTTTATTTTTGAGACAGTGTGTCTCTGAGTAGCCATGGCTCCTGGAATAACTTTGTAGACGAGGTTGGCCTCGAACTCATAGAGATCCAGTTGTCTGTGCCACCCGAGTGCTGGGCTTAAAGGCAAGTGCCACTACCACCTGAGTTATGATAATTATTTTTACAGTAGCCTATTAGTGAATTTTAACAATTGTTTTAACACTTTAAACACTTTTGGGCATTTAAGGGTCAAAATTTTCACAATCATAACTATTGCTGTAGCAAAGTATCTCAGTTGGTACGTTGGTCTTGCTTTTTTCATCCTAGGGGTTAGTTCTCAGAGAAGTCATTTTTAGAGTGAAATACTGGGTCAATGGGTATACATTATTGTTTTCCTGGATTTTGCATTTTGATTTGGCCACAATAGACCGGCTATTACTTGTGGGGGATGAGGCTGTGCTTGTCAATGAAGACTCCTGCTTCTACCTATGGGACTTTTGCCTGTTGCAATCTGCCATTTAAATGCAAAAACTCTTAGAAATTCTGCATATGCAAAATTTTGTTTTCAGTCAAACCAACCTGTCAATAGACCGAAGCCATCAATCAATTCATTGGACCTGTCAGTCAATCCACCAACAAGATGGCTTGTTTCATCCGTGAGCCTAAATTGATTTAGTGAAGCAGTTGGGGAATAAAGACATACTCAATAAGTCATGTCAGGAAAGTAGGGCAGAAAAAAAATCAAAGAGTAAAGTGAACAAAGTAGTTAATGAATTGCTAATGGCTTAGTAAGCTAATCCTTTCCGAAAAGCAATCTTAACAACCATGCAATGTCCAGGAAGCACCCATTTCTCCCTCATTGTATACAAGGAGCCTCTCACCTAACTGTGGCATGGTGTTGTTTTTATTTCCTTCCTTGGGTAGTCTGAAAAGAAACTTTCCTTTGGAATGTACTGGTTCAGTTTTCTCCTTTAGGTGACCCTTAGTCAGAAAAAATACCCATCAATTCCGCCTAAACAACAGAGGACACAAACTCCCTCATTCATCACAGCTGAACACTGCCCCTGGGTTCATGCCAGACCTAGGGACAGGGAACTTCTGTGAAGCCATCTGAAGTTATGAGTGAAAGCTTACCACACCATGGGTGAAAGAGGAAAGCTATTTTTTCACTGTTGTGGTATGCAGGAGGCACTTTTCCTCAACAGGGATGCTATCTCCTAGCATTGAGATCATGACCTTAGCATGTACTAACCTTATGAGGCAATAGGAGCCAAGATGAACAGACATAGAAGAGGCCTGAGTCCTCTTAATTTATTCCATGCCCTGGATGGGAATATGTTTCTATAATTATAGGTTTATTCTATAAAGCGCATCTTCTCTGACTTCGTATTTACTTACATGCTTGTTTATAAAAAGATACACTATTAACCATGGTCTTTGGTACAGCTTCACAGGATATGTGTTGATGATTTGGAGTCAGCACTGTGCTGTTATGGCAGGTGTCATGGATGTTGTTATTGACAATTCTTTGGCTAATGAAAAATTAAAGCATTCTGATGACCAGCAGTAATAAGATTGTGTCTTATCTACTATGGATAAAAACATAACATTTCAATCCATTTGTACCTAGCCCTGACTATGGTGTACTGATTTAAATATAAGTATTTGGGCTGAGAATGTAGCTCAGTGGTAGGAACATTTGACAAGCATGAGGTCCTGGGTTCAATTCTTAATATATACAAGAAAGAAAGGAAGGAAGAGAGGGAAGGAGGGAGGAAGGGAGAAAGAAGAGAGAAAGCTTCCTGAATTGGAGTTTACTTATAAAATTGGTGGTTTTATTATATTTGTTACCAAATTCAGATAATGAGAAGAAGAGAAGAAGAGGAAGAGGATGAGGAGAGAATAATAGTTTCTTATATTTAAAAATTTCCTCTACATTATTCCCAAGCGCAGAGACACATCAAAATTTATAGGCACACAGCTGGAAGAACCCCTCTGTCCCAGTAAGAGGGATGCTTCACAATGTGCATAATTTTAATCCCACCCCCACATTGGTTTCTTCCTAGACTCTTAGTTCTAAATACCTAGCATTGGGTTTGAGGCAGTGATCTAACTGCATCCTTGAAGATGGACCCTGGACAGAAGCAATGGTTCTGTGATCTGCGCCACAAAAAAGGATAGAGACATATCTAAACTAGATGGCGTTCTTTCAAGGGAGTGCTCAATTGCAAGCACTTCAATAAGAAACCGAGATAAAGTTTTCACTGGAACGAATGAAACCAAATTCGTCTTATACTCAGATTCATTAGAAGTTATGGAGAGTGATTCTCCAGTCTTAGGCCATCCCAGAAACATTCTGAGCCATTTGTTATGTTAGAAGGTGAACTACGTGAAAAGACTGAATGAGACAAACTGCTGAGGAAGCGTACTAGGCATGGACTGCGTGGAGTCGTACAGCTCTGGGCTAGGACATTAGCATTGATGCTGACCATCTGGCGACTTCAGCGAACCATTCGATGGCTCCGTTTCTCCATCAGTACACCCCTGAGTGTACTGTGAAGCTTAAAAGAAGTGTAGACACTCCAAGGGGAGCAGTGTCAATCATTCTAGGGTGTTCTTAAAGACATCAGTGTTGACTCATAGAATACGCACTAACTTAAATAAGGCAGATTTGAAATCTGGCTTCTGAGGCAAGATATAGCAAAATCAAGTTGTAGATAATAAGAGGGCGTTAAGCCTCAAAGTTTACCTCTGAGAATGCTAATAGACAATGAGGATGTGGGGATGTCTATGGCCTCTATGCCCTGGCATTTCTCACACTTCAAGACCAAACAGGTGTGGGAGTGGTATCTGCTTTCTCTCTATGGGGTAGCAAGTGGCTCAGATATTCTTGGCATAGGGTACAAGATTTCATTACAAGACTACCATGAGTTCTGAAAGTTTTTTTTTTCAGGATCATTGAACTGTATTTTCTTCTTTACTTCCTCTAAACATCTAATTTCATTTCTTCCCCTTCTCCAGTTCCCTAGCAGGTTGGAAGTCATTTTATGACACTGTCATAAGCTGCTGATATTATTCCTAATTATACACACTCAAGGGTTTAAAATTCCTCCTAGGATTTCTTAGGCACAGTCTGTCCAACAGGTTCGTTTTGATCATCCCATGGGGTAGGTATCACCGTCCAGGAATCTCATCAAGAGGAAAAGAGTTTTAGAGCAAGCGGGTCCTAAAATGCCTTGATAGGAAACAAAGTCCCTGGGTTGTTAACTTAGATACTATGCCAGACACTTAGTTGCAAGCTTTTGTTTGAGTTTTACAGCAGCTCTGTAAGGCTAGTATAATATGCATAATGTCCCCGTTTTGCCGAAGGTAAATATTCTCAAGGTCACACAGTAAGCCAATTGGCAGGATCCAGTCCAAACTACAGAAATGTCTTTAGCACTTTGTACTACCTCTTAAGAGCCTAAAAATTACTTTACATGCTCATTTCCTGATGTGAGCAAAGCTGTCCATCATTTCTCTCAGTGATTTTCGAAGCATTTGACCTTCCTTCTTCTCATGACTCAAACTCTACCTCAGCAATAAGGCTAGAGATTATGTGCAGACAAATGTTTCTTCAGGAACAATTGGCCTTGAGCCCTTTGTAATTTGATTGGATTGGGAATGTTTAGAAGTTATTAGCCTTCCATCTAAGAAACAACTTTGATCTCTGGTAATTTGTATTCGAATGCTGCTTAGAGGATTTTTTTGAAGCAGAGTTGGCATTTATTGTGAAAATATTTTAACATAGCTATAAGCAGGAAGGAAGAAGAATGAGAAAGAGAGAGAGGGAGGGAGAGGAAGGGAGGGAGATAGATGATAGATAGATAGATAGAGAAAGAGAGAGAGAGAGAGAGAGAGAGAGAGAGAGAGAGAGAGAGAGAGAGAGAGAGAGTATAGAGCCAAGATATGAGTTTCTTGCCTATACAAAACTAGCAAATAGCAGGGGTGAATTGGCATTTACTATTTATTTGAATAGTAACATAGGCTCCAATCTGTAAGTAGTCATCAAGTAGCTGTGTGTCAGACATGTTGGTAAACAATGAATCCAGATCACGTGAGCATGTGACACAGTGCCTAACTTCTGCCCTTTTCTTACATACAATGTAGTGGACAAGCATACATGATTTCAAATATGACCACAGTCCACACCGTGAAAGAATGCAGGGGGTATCATGGCATGTGTGATTTGAAACTTGACCTCATTCAAGGTTCCCTGTGAAATAATCATAGGTGGAATTCAGATGTCAGAGTCAGCCAACATGTCTTCTAATTATCCTAGAGATTGATGTCTTATTATAGGGATTGAATGTAGGGCAGCGGTTCAGAACAGCCACCCTCAAGCAGAGGATGCTAGCATAGCCTGTATGCAGGTTCAGAAGCTGGAAGGCCTGTGTGTGTGCTGCAGTGGAAGAGGAAGGGCCAGGGAGGCAACTGTGGCTAGATCCTGCAAATCCTCAGTGTGCATAAAGCATGTTTTATCTGCATTTAATGGGCTTTGGGAATCTATGGAAAGGTTCTAATTTGAATAAAATCCTTTATTTGAGTTGACTGAGCTTTCATTTCAGACCTCAGTGTATGTGGGCTGCAGACACTGGGCAAGGAACCCATGCCGTGATTTTATGAGCTGAGAATTAATCTGTGTGTTTCAGTAACAGAATCTGTAGCTCTCCCAGCTTCTTTAGTGTAGAGTGCTTAATGACTCCGGGGCGCTCATTGATGCTATCAGCTGATATATTTGTTAAAAAGAAACACATTTCCCTGCTATAAAATTAAATGTTGCATTGCAAAGCAGTATACTAAATATCTCTTCAGTCAATTTTTGTAAACTAAATGTTATAAAATTATATTGGAGCAAAGAGACAGCTAAATCCACTGAGAATATATTTCTTTAAGATTATTTAGTTAGCTTGTGCTGACGGACAGGTTTTAGTTACTTTTGAACAAAAATGTGTTTTTTTTCAGAGCTGGGAAAAGAAATACAATCTTTAGCTCATATGCCCTTCAGGTTGTGTGTGTTTTTTGGCTCTGAAGGTGTGTGCATTTTTGAGAATAACTTTTCATGTATTTACATAAAATCAAATATATAGTGTCAATATCTTTTTACACAAATACTAATAAGACTTCACTGTGGAGCTAGGATATTGTTTTAACAACTTCTGAGATAGAACATTTCTATAAAGTTCATAAACACTTCCTAGGCAACAACCTAGCATGTTCCTAAAGCCTTTTGAACATATTCTTTATACTACATAAAACCCTGGAATCCTTCATAGAAAACAAATTCTATGACATCTTCTGATGCCCATGCAAGTAACATTTACTGAGCATCTACTAAATGTGCCAGCTATTTACCTACCATATTGTCCTACTTGATATTATAAAGTCACAATTACTTTTATTATAATATTTTATCTGAATATTTGAACCCCTCAAATGTATATGTTAAAACCTAATCAGCAATATAATGGAATTAGAAAGGGAATCCTTTTGAAGGCGCATGTGTGTGTGTGTGTGTGTGTGTGTGTGTGTGTGTGTGTGTGTGTGTGTGTTTTACCATTGTTTTGTCAAATATCCAAGAGAAACAGACTAAAGGAACATTACTGCCCAGTGAACCACCTTCTCCAGGCTTCTGTCTGTTAGTATATTCAGTTATGGTTTCAGGAGTGGATTAATCTGTGAACTAGGTTAGAGCTGCCATGATGCAGACCATGTAAAAACCTTCTCTTGGAACATTGTGCTGGGAACTGTGTCTTCACCAAGTGACCCTTTAATTGCATTCATACCCAGACCATGACAGACAGAAACAAGGTAACTAGGTCACAATGCAGCACATCCATAAATGGAATTTGTATCCTTGTAAACAATGCCCCAGAAAGCTAGTAGAGACCTATGCCCATGAGGACACCGTGAAAGGTCATTTATGAATAAAACAAAGGTTGTCTTCATGAGACGTGCAATCTACTGTCATCTTGATCTTGGACTAACCGAGTATCCAGAACAATCAGGGAAAATTTTTTTCATGTTTATAAACCCAGTGATGGTATTTTTGCCTGAAAAATGAAGACAGTGTAAACCAAGGATGTTAAGACACATGCTTATCCCAGAGAGCAAGTAGGAGTAAGGGCTTGGAGATGAAGAAGTGTTAGAGCCCCACTTGGCTTTAGGGAACTATCCACCATATAATGAGCCATTCAGAAATGTTCTCTCATTTGATACTTTGTTTCCTTGTCCTTTACTAATGGATATCTTTTTCCAACCTGATGTTTATGTATATACCATCAAATAAATTACTCTAGGAGGAAAATTCCTTGGTAACAGGCAGTAGTTATTGAAGTAAGAGAGGCCACCATGAGTGAAATATGGGTATAGTCCAGACATTAGGTTCCATACTGAGCTTTTTTTTTCATTTTGTTCTCAAGCCTATGAGGGATGTAGAAAGGTTCCTTTCCACAGACCAGGGTACAGAAGCTTAGAGACGTCAAGCAAACTGATCCTGACAGGAAGGATGTAGATTTTGTCTGAGCAGCATGCCAGTCTTTGCTTCTAGTCTGTTCTGAAACCTCATGAACTATACACATCTTTGCATGCCGTGCAATTATCAACAGGTGTAAAAGACAGACATGCATTTAAAAATATTTTTATAGTTTGTTAAAATGTGGACATTACCACTGCAGAGTTCTTGAGCTTAAATATCATTACATTTAATTGAGTTGCCTCAACTCACCCCTCAGAGGACATGGAGGCCAGGGAGTACCCTTCCTCCTTCTGAGAAGTTCTCCGTATTAACAGCATCCCTCCTTGCCTTTACTTACCTGCAATTCAGCCCCTGCTAAGACCCTCCCTCCACCTCCCAAAATAAAGTCAAAGGTCAAGGAAAGAAGAGTTTTAAAGCGAGGGATAGATAGAAGGTTGTCCTCATTACTGAAGGTTTTCATTCGTGGGGGAGGGGATTCTTCCCCTGTTAGGGTTTATATGGGAAGACAATTGGCTGGTGAGGAAGGATAGGGGAGTGCAGATAGTGCCACAAGAGAGCTTTCAGCCTGTGTAGGAGATCAGCTCAGACCTGAGATCATTTGCATATGGTGCAACAACGCATGGGTATAAAAGCCAGGGGTGGGCAGGGAAACCATCACAAGCTGTCTACTATGAGACAACCGTGTAGTGGTGAAAACTGTGGTTGAAACAAGAGCCTTTGCTGCAGGAATTTGCCTCTAGCTTTGTAAAGGTAATCAGATCAGAAAAGCTCTAACAGCCATAGGGAGCTGCTGTTCCGTGGCCTAAGAATGGCCTAGGTTGATGACGAGTGGGCAGCAAGTAGTGGAGACTGGAGTAGTAGCCTAACCTGCCCTGTGTTGCGTGCAGCTCCACTTAACATCAGGCCTACTAAGAGGTTGAGGCAGTAACAGGAACTTCTTGGTGCTGCTGCATAGGGTTAGCTTAAGTATGGTGTTTAAGAAGTACTTAGAAATGTAGGGGATTTTCTGAAGTCTCGAGTCGTCTTTGCATGGTGGCCACTTTTTCTGGCAAATGTTTACGACACTGTTTCTCTGTTGAGTTCGTTGTTATCAAACCTAAGCATAACATACCTCTCCCTTGTATTAATGAATACTTTTCCTTCAACCTCTTTTTATTTTTGTGTTTATCCTGTTAAATTGGCATATAAAGTAATGCCTTTTGTTATGACAATTTCACACATTATTTTTATTGACCCCTCTCTCCCTCGGGCCTCCATGACCCTGACGTCTCCACTATGTTTCCCTCTTTCTCCTGTGGAACCTGCACTTGGCACTGCTGTCACCTACGCCCCATCTTGTCTTCTCCTGCCCACGTGGTCCCCATTCTAGTTTCCTGGCTTAAACCTGCCTTTATACGTGTGCAAACTTATATGTAAAAATTACGTTTTCAGATCCAAATGTGAGAGAAAACCTGGTGCCTGTCTTTCTGGGTCCAAGTTATTTTGCTTACCAGAGTTCCCAGTGCCACCACTTTCATGCGAATATTACGGCTTTATTATTATTTTTTAATCAATGAAAGGAATTCCATTGTCTACATGCATAGTTTCCTTACTAGTCTGTCTGCCAATGGACGTCTTGGCTAGCATTCTCTGGCTTTTGTATATGGTGTAGCAGTAAACCATGACGAGCAAGTATCTCTGTGCTGTGAGAATTTCAAGTCCTTTGGGCATATGCCCAGGGGGTGGTATAGATGGGCTATGTGGTTGTTCGATTTTCAGTTGTGTGAAGACCTTTCATGCTGAATTCCATAACAGCTGCACTGGTTCATAGTCCCTCTAGCAGTGAGTGAGGGACTACTTTCCTACACAGTCACCAATATTTGTTGTCATGGTGATAGCTCTTCTTACTAGCATGAGGTGGAATCTTACAACCATTTTATTTTATATTTTCCTAATGACTGACAATGCTGAAAACTTTTTCAATTCTTTATTGGCCATTTGTATTCATTTGAAACCTGTCTGATCACTTCATTAGCCCATTTACTGATTGGAAGAGTTGATTTTATTGGTGCTTAATTTTTTTCAAGGCTTTTATATATTTTTTGGCATTAACCTCTTATGTGATGTATAGCTGCCAACCCTTTTTTCCCATTCTGTGGGCATTTCCTTTACTCTGTTCATTGTTACCTTTGTGTTATTAGAGATAAATTTAATTTCATATAATCTCACTTTCAATTATTGTGGTACTTCTCTTTGCTATTAGGGTCCCTCAGAAAGACTTGCCTTTGCCTACATCTGGAAGTTTTTCCACTAGCAGTTCAGTGTTCCAACTTTCATAACCCTCTAAATATTGCAAAGCTTTATTTTTAACTTGCTTTTGAGAATTTCATACACGAGTACTTCATTTATATCATTTTTACCCCTTCCTCTCCCTTATCCAGCTCTTCCTCTGTTACTCCTTGCCTTCTCAAACTCATAGCCTCTCCTGTTATAATTTTTGTGCAGCTCCTGTTTAGACAGCCATAGTGTTGAGATGTTTCTCATAGTGCAGTTTCCTTGCCATGCCCAAAAGACACAATCTTTAGCCTATGTACTGGTCTTCGGGCTTTTTTATGGAATCTTTTAAATTAAATTAAATTAAATTAAATTCTATATTTAATTGTATCTTTCCCTTCCTTCTCCCAGAACTTAGGTATAGGATTGTTTTGTAGATGTGCCTCCTGTGACTGGGCACACTATGGTCACCTATTCTCTGAATTTTGAGTAGCAGTAGTCGTTTGTGTTGCCTCTACCTACTGGTGTGAAGAAAGCCTTTGATAAGGGATGGTAGCTACAATACCTGTGGATACAAGAATAAGCATTTAGATTTCCCCCTTAAAATCTCCTTTTGGAATTCAGTTAGAAAGTATGTTGGTTTAGGGCCTTCAATCCAATCAGATATTGGTTGATTTCTCCCATAAACTTTATGTCACTATTGTACCAGCACATCTTACAGACCTCATCATCGTAGATCTGGTCGGTGCTTACCTTTCCCCTTTGGTAGCATGCAGAGTACCTTCCAGTACCAGACACACTATCACTAGGACAAGGCTATAGATAGGTGCCAGTTCAACTTCTCTGTGTTTAATGAATTGTATAGGTGTTTACCTATAGGACATTGCCATTAGTTTGTGGAGAGAAACAACAGCTTTGGCAATAGCTTTTGAGTTGTTTGGTTCCCACGGGCCCCATTTGGCCAATGACTTTATTAAATATAGCCTGTTTCTGGAAGGCTTACTCAATGGATGGAACCCGTGACTGAAACTGTATGTGTGACTCCAAAAATTTTGACTATATTCACATTAGAGCCTTGCTCAGCCGTCACCAGAAAACTCCTCCTGCAGTTAATGGGAACAAATACAGAAACCCACAGCTTGACTATGTTCAGAGAGTGAGAGACCTTACAACATTCAGTCCTACATGGGATGTCTCCATCAAATACCTCCACTAGGGCTCAGAGGACCCTGCGGAAGAGGAGGCAGAGCCAGAGAGGATGGAGGACACTAAAGAAACAAGGCCTTCTAAACACTGCAGGATGGGCACATGTATAACCTCACAGAGGCTGTAACAGCATACATAGGTCCTGCACATGTCTGGCCCAGATGGGGCCCCAGCATGGAGAGGAGCAGTGGATACAAGGCCCCATCCCTAACCCAAATATCCTCAGTTGATAACTGCTCACTACAGAAAAATTCATTTTTTTCACTAAGTCTCACTGGGTATACAAACTAGTCTTAAGGGGTGGTGTGGAGGGTATACAGCAGTATATGGGCAACATAAAACAAAATAGAGGCAGTTTGGGAGATTCTTTGCCTCAAAATCGCATAATGCTTTATCAGGCCCCTTTCCTCCTTTCTTTTTCCTCTTCTTTCTTTCTTTCTTTTTTAAAAAATTTTACGTTACAGGTCTTTTGTGTATATACTATGATTTCTAGTTTTATGTTCTGGGGGGGATTTCTGTAAGTATGAATGTGTGTATCTCTGAATCTATATGTATTTCTTACACAATTTTTTTTTCTGACACAGGGTTTCTCTGTGCAGTATTGACTATCTTGGAACTTGCACTGCAGAACAGGCTGGCCTCGAACTCACAGAGCCTGTTTCTGCCTACAAGTGCTCGTGTCCGTTTTCATTCGTTCCTTGTCTTAGGTTTGTTTCTTTGTTTTGTCCTTTTCTGGCTTTGTTTTATTTTATTTTTTGTTATTTTTAGATGGCTGTTTGTTTTCTCATGAGAGAGAGATGGGAAGAATGTGTATTTGAATGGGAGGGATGGTAGGGAGGATACAGGAAAAGTTAAGGGAGGAGAAACATTAATCAGAACATATTGTATGAAAAAAATCTATTTTCAATAAAAGGAAAAAGAGAATAACATTTTGGAGACACATGATAATGCACAAAAAAGATTATGTGAACAGCATGTACAAGTATTAAAAATAATATGAATATTAATTTGATATAAAAAATTAAAATGGACTTCTCGGTATGTTCCATTAATCACAATATGTCTCTTTTAAGAGACAGGAATGAATGCCAGATGACTTAGTGCATACTGATATAATTAAAGTAATAAACATGAAATTTTGGAGAAATTATATTGATTTGGGAATATAGCAGAAAGAGGATCTTCCTGGTCTTTGACCTCTCTCTCCTGGAGCAGTTGGCTAGGTTTATAGTGCAAGACACAATTTCTGTCCTGTTGAGTGAGCCTTAAATCCAAGTAGACAACTGTAGGTACCCCCAGACTTTTGTCACCATTACACCATTGCAGATATCTTGTTGTGTTGGTTGTTGCTGTGGTTACAGGTGTTACTGCTGGGTAAAGATTGTTTTGTAGCACCATCTGATACTACAGGGCTGGTCCTCAGGGAACAGGCTCCCGGGCCAAGTCAAGCTTGGTTCTTCCAAGTCATGTGTCCAAATTGTGTGGTACCGTCAGGTTCCAGGAGGTAACTGAGGGTAAATGTGATGGTTGTAGCTTATGTTGTTTGGGGACTCTTTTGGACCCCAGCCAACACCTGAAGTTCACTGTATCTGGCTCTGAGATTTTGAGCTATCTAAAGGAATTACTTTGGGGATTGCGTTTGGCTGGCTGGCTGCCTGCTTCCCTCCCTCTCTCCCTCCCTCTCTCCCTCCTTCTCTCTCTCTCTCTCTCTCTCTCTCTCTCTCTCTCTCTCTCTACCTCGTTCCCTTCTCCCCCTCTCTCCCTCCCTCTCTCCCTTCCCCCTTCCTTTATAGTAGAGTAGTATTTTAAAAGTATTTGCCATGGTACAAGTAGGTCACTTCACTGATCACCTGACATTTCTACATGGGTTTGTCAAGTCTTATCATTTTATAGGGTCCAATATTTCCTGGAAGGAACTTCCTGGCTTTTAGTAATGTCCTCTACCATGCCAGCTCGCTCTTCTCCTCACGCCATCCTCAGATCTAATCTTCTGTGTTCCAGCAGCTAAATCCCTGAGTTTTAAGTCTGCCAATGCCCAGGGGACTTCTGTTAGAAAGTTTCTGAGATGAAAAATGTCAAGTTATGACTTTAACTTGACATTGTGCCATCTGAGCTTTCCTCTTCAAACACTTGAGCAGGGCCTGGCTTTTACTCATTTAAAAAGTTAATGTAGTAGAGGGCAGCTATGATCAAAGTTTGTCATGGATGTGGATGATAATGTCATGGGTAAGCTCATTAGTTTGTAGACCTAATATTTTTATTACACTAATAATTCTTCAAAGTCAGTTCTCCTTATTGCCAAAGTTAAATGTGAACAAGAAAAAGTAAACGAGGTCTCCATCACCCTACAGAAAGAACTACAGGAACTAAGGAATGCTGGGAGATAGAGACATAGTCTTCCCTAGGGAAACCTAGCCAATTGGCTTTCCAGTACCAAATAGTCAACCCTGAAAACATACATGCAAGTAGCATTGTGCAGACTGAGCAGGTTGTATTTAGGAATACATATGCACACAGATACATATATGCATGCAATAACAATTAATAGGAAAGAGGTTATGAAAGAAAAAGGAAAGACATAGAGGAGGGTTTGTAGGGGGAAAAGAAAAGAGGAATTATACAACATAATCTTAAAAAATAAAAGACATAATTTAAAACTGAAGTCAGTTCGACAAGAATAAAAGCCCTCGACATGAGAGGAATAAGGAAAGGCCACATCACAGCCCCACTGCCTAAGTGTTGGTCATTTACTTCTTGGCCCCTTTTCTGTTCAGTACCATGGTGTAATGGAGGTATGGGTGCAGTAGGGCTGTGCTTTTCTGCTGCCTCGTCTCCATGAGGAATCTCAGCATGTCCACATGCCCAGTCCCGCCACACTCTCCTTTGGTGCTTGAGCTAAGTCTTTAGTCCCAGGGACCAAATATGGTCCAAGAACACTGAAGAGTTCCATCCCTACAACCACGGTCAAATGTGAAATGGAGAAAGTTTAAGGTAGTGTCTAGGACCTTTCTGCTGGCTTATACTCCCAGGGAAAGAGCACCAGTTGGTCCTACCAATAAAAGAAAGCTACACATCGGTGTGTTTCTATCACTCAGGGGTCTGGTCATGGGTGTCATCATCCTGCACACAGACCCAGATAACCAATGAGAGCTGTGGGTCGTCGGATCTAATAAAAAAAATCCTAATTACAAAAGCTGGGATAAGAACACAAATGATTTTGACATTACGCACTCTTAGGTTTTCAATAAATAAAATTGTCTTGCAATGGACCACTTTTTTACATTTATAGCCTAGAGCTGCTTTCATGCCTCAGTGGCAGAGATGAACCACTATTATAAAGATTGTATGGTCTACAAAGCCTGAAACTATCAGCTCTCTGATTGTATGGTCTACAAAGCCTGAAACTATCAGCTCTCTGGCTGTTTGTAAATGTTTGCTGACCATGTAAATGGATCACATGCTTCTGGTTCTTAAGATCTAATTTGTTAATGATCCCCGAGTGTTTTCATTTTGTTTACTGTCTGTTGTTTGTTTGAAGGATGCACACACCCTGTATGCACATGACATGTTCTGATCAGACCCTGCCTTCTTTCACTTCCTATCACTTCTACGTTATTCCCCACCATAATATCTTCCCCATTTCCTGTGCTCTTGCTTTAAACACGTGAGTCCACTCAGTGCTGCCTGACTGTGTATAGGTTCAGGACCCTCCCCTGAGGCCTGGATGGTCTTTCAGGGCCTGCATCCCTGAGGGAAACAGACTCTACCTTCCCCAGCATCCGTTGGCCCCTTTGGCCACCCAGAGCTCTGGCGAGGAATGGGACTACATGTCATGCTTGCCCTATCATGCTGGGGTTTGAGATGTCCTTATCAGGTGAGCGTAGTCACAGACACTGTGGGTTCACGAGTGTAACAGTGCTGTCATGTCCAGAAAGCACAGTTGCATCACGGTCATCCACTACTACTCAGAACATTCAGGGCATTTTTGGAAGAGTTTTATTTGTCAGAAATTGCCTGACTTTTAGTTATGTCCTTGTGCCACTTTCTCTCTCCCTCATGCCATCTTCAATGCTAATCTGTTTTCCAGAATCTGATACCCAGGGGACTTCTTTGAGAAACCTTTTGCCTGAGAAAAAAAAATGTCAGGTTATGACTTTTACTTGACACCGTGCCCTCTAAGGTGGCACATAGCACAGGTCGACTCGCTCCCAGCTATACTGATTTTTTAAATGGGTAAAATCTGCACCTTGCTCAAGTGTTTGAAGACAGACAAACTTTCATATAGTTTTTAGTTATGATCACAGTATAAATATCAGTGTCCTTGTACATGGTGCTTTATTCTGGCTAATACATTGCATTGACTGTATAGGGCAGAACACATAATGGCCTGAGTGAGGATGATTCCTGGAAATGCGGAAATCTATATAGTTTATAACAAGAACTCAAACCACAAGCTAGCCTTTGGTGAAGGTGAGATTTATGGAGCAAGACTCCATAAACTTAACCAGATAAGCTGCTGCCCAACCTGTTAAAAAGTGTTATCATGGCTGATCCATAGTGTTCCACAGTGGCATATATTTATATGTGCTTAACTATTCTTCCATTAGTGTGATGCACAGTTGTCAGAGGTTTGGGGCCTTCTATTCAAAGACAATGTTGTGAGGATTGTTCGGACCCGCAGAGCTGCATGCAATTTCTTCATTTTACCTTAAGACATATATAAGGTGAGACTATTGACTCAACTGTATAAATAACTGTGTGCCCTTTGTTATATATCACCGAAATACTGGCTACTCTTCAGGTGGGTATAATTCATCCTGCTACGAAAGATTCATTGCAGGTTCTACCATAGATACCATCTACTCTCTCTTCCATGTTCTTCACCCCGTGCCCCACTGCTGCCCTGATTGCCCTGCCTCCCACATCCTGCTGGGTATAAGACACTCTCCTGGTTGTCAAGGTGACTACTTGATATTTATATTTCTACTTGAAATTTATATTCATACTATATAGATGATTCCTTGGAACCTTGGGCAGCATGTAAATGAATACAACATGGGAAGTGATGATAGGCAAGGGACTGGGTTTCAGGCCAAGAAACCCATCAGCAAAGCACATACTGAAAAGGGCCAGGTCTGTAGCTTTGAGCACAGGGAGTGTGTCCTCTCAGTGTTGGTGGGTGGAGTCGCTCTCGGGAGGGTTTGTGAACCAAACAAGCCACTTAGCCTTCCTGGGCATCTGCTTACTAAATTAGAAGTCAAACATTATCACTTGATTATTGTAGGCTCGATTTCCTTAACAATTATACTTTATTATGAACTCACTAACAGAGCGTAACCTCACTTACAACCCAACTAGCCCAAACAATAGGAAAAGGAGATTGAAGAACACAAAAATGAAACCTTAAGGATATCAGTTCCGAGGAACAATTCTCCCGGGATTGTCGGCAGGATCTTATCAAACCCGTAATTAAACCAAGGTTGCTGCTGGAACCTGGCACAGTAGCTGAGGCCCAGAACCTCAGCTGGAGCACAAAGACTTGAATCCTTCCCTGGAGCAGTTCTCTCTGGTAGCATCTCTCAAAGTGTTTAAGAACAGCCAAAACAATCTCAAGTCCTCTCCAAAGCCTCCTGTTTTGGGTATAGATAGATAGATAGATAGATAGATAGATAGATAGATAGATAGATATCTCCTCTCAGAGTCTCTGCTAGGACGTTTTCGGCTGGCAACATCCAATCTCCCTCACGAAGTGGTTGGACTTCTAAGTGGAAACCATCCTGCTCTCTCACAAGTCTGTTCCCCTTCCCACACTTGGGATCAAGATGAAAACATGTTTATCTCTCCTACAGATTATATACGTCCTCACAGTTCTAATGCTAGTTGTTTAGGCATCATGCAAACAAACCCTATGTAACTGAAAAGAAAAATGATGTGAGTTGCTAGGATTACAAAATTTACACACACACACACACACACACACACACACACACACACACACACACATGATTAATTTTATATGTGTAATCCTCTCACTCTTATCTTCCTGCTCCCACCCTCCCTCCCTCTTCCAACGTATTCCCCTCCCCTAGACCTCTACCAGGTAGAGTCCTCCTTTCCCACCCTCTGACCAGTCTCATCTGGATAGCCTGCTTCCCCTTCCTCTGTCTTCCCACAAGGGTGAGAGATGGAGATTCTACATGCTAGCCATCGAAGTCTTTTCTTTCTAGAAGTTAATTAATACTGCCAGGAAATTCATGAGGCTGTATGCCAACTGTGAAAGATTTAAAACTTCAAAGTTCTCAGTACCCTCTACAGCTCCTACGGATATAAATTGCTTTCCTGACCTTGGCTAGATTCTAGGGCATAGCCTGATTCTCCTCTTAAATTTTAGGGAGAGCTTCAGATAAAATTAGGGGACTGATAAGTCATGTCAAACTTGGTATTGATACGCAAAAGCAGGGCAGCATGAAGTCCATGGTCTTTATCTAGTGGCCGGTTGCCATCTGTTCTCTTGGGTCAGCAAAAACCAAGCATTACGACAGAATCATGGGCAGCGCCTACTGGACACTGTGCCCGGCTGGAAAGGCACACAGTGGGTTCTCTCTTCACAGGAAGCCCTTTAACAACTTGGTACTTTGGTAAGCTCTTTGAAAGAAGGCCCAGATGCCCCTACCAGACCATAGGTCTCTTCGCTATTCTATAACTCTTCTCTCCCATCCCCCTTCTTCAAAAGAGAAGTTGCCCTCATGATACTTCTGCTTTTAATACCATAACATATTATTATTTTATTATATTGTTGTTGTTGTTTTTTTTAAGGTTTTTCTGTGTAGCCTTGGTTGTACTGGACTCGCTTTGTAGACCAAGCTGGCCTTGAACTCACAGAGATCTGCCTGCCTCTGCCTCCCCTAGGGATTACAGGCATATGCCACCACACCAGGCTCATAAGATTATTATTATCTTCCTCAATATTATGTGAACTCCAACATGGAATAAGCCCAACATCTGACATCGAGAATATATTCTAGGCATGTTTGCTGAATGGACATGTGGATACTGCAGCATCAAATTTCCTAGTAATCTACTCCTCAACTTAATGCCTTAATTGTTACTCACAAGGTTATTTTTAGTTCACTGGTATAGAATTTTGTATATTGATGCAAAATAAGTTTAATTTTGATACATTGATATAGAATTCAAATTTAAGATATTTATATACACTCTCATATGAAATATTGCACCTACACAACTCAATTATAATACAAGGTTTACTTTCAATACTTTGAAAGTGCTATTGTAGTCAGTTTAGGATAATTAAGAAATACAACTTAACTGTTGATCAAATCATGGTTATGTCAATTACTATTCTATTTTTATCACAAGAATACACATCCTAGGTTTAACAGATAGTTATAATCCTATAGTTAGATAAGGTAAAATAGATAAGGTCCTCAAAAACCTCAAAGACTACAAAATCTGGCATTTAAAGATGTTTTATTATTTTAAAGATTCTTTGACAATAAGACAGATTAACACCTGACAACACCCAGCCTACCTCAAAGAAGATGATGAGCATCCGTGAACCTCCTTATGGAGATGGCTTTAAATATGGTAAGCAAGTCACTGGACAAAATGTCCTCGTTTTGGCTACAGACAGAATTCTGCCTAAAAATGGGCAAGCTTGGATGCAGGCAGAGTCGATGGCCAAACTCTGCCAAGACAGGCTAAGCAAGTCCTCAATAGTTCCTGCCTCACAAATATGTCTGACAGATATATTGGGCCAGAAGGCTGAAGATGATGCTCCAATGTTACAGAGAATTTTGGGTGACTGTTCAGGCAGCAAACTGTCTCTGTCATTTTCTCAGTTTGGAAGCTGCTAACCTGCACTTCCTGTTTACTCAGGTAATCAATTTTGTTCCTCCTCAAGCCTCTGATGAGGTTGAAGACCAGATAGTTTAGTTATGCAATTACGTTTAGTTGTTTTGGGGTTAAGATGTTTTTAGGTCGAGATAGATGTTTTGAGTTGATAGAGATGAGATATGATAGGTAGTGATTTACATTCTGAATTTTAGACTCACCAAGATAGGAAAGATGTTTTCTTCAAGGCTGCCAATTACAAATAGCTGAAACACTATGAAAGTAACATTAATATAATTCTTGATTTGTTTCATGGTTCTTCTTTCTATAGGTAGTTTGTTATACACACACACACACACACACATATATATATATATGTAATAATATGAGTGTATATGTAAAAAAGAAAAATAAAAAAATATTTAAAATAAAAAAATAAATTTCCTAGTAAAATTATTTGGCTTTCCTTTTTGTTCCTACTGTATCTTATTTGTGCTAGGGGTAGATTATGTTTGCAATTAGACTATATGACTTTGGATCCTGGTCTCAGCTCTCATGAGATGCACACATGACTGTGGCAACTGGCCAGTATCTTTGTGCCTCAGTGTATCCATCTGGAAAGTGGAATGGTTTTTCTATGTCTGCCCTTTGAGTGAGATAGTGCTTGTAATAGGCTTAGAGCTTTGTGCTTCTCCTCCACTGCAGGTTTATGTTATGAATGTCATCCACTAAATTCAAAGCTTCTTTGCAAATATACCCCAAGTGATTGAAGGCCACGAGAACTGGCTATAGGCATTGGGCTGTGCCTCAAAAGCCCCAGACAAATGCTGCCTTAGAAAGCTGGTCCTGGGGGTTCTGCCAGAGCCCTCCTGAGCTGCAGTGGGAGGGTTCCCCCTTCCTTCCTTCCCTCCTTCCCTCCTGCTGATTACAGCCACTGATTTATTCAAACACCAACTCAGGTCCTGCTGGAATATGACCCTGTCATTGGCATTATCTATAGTAATTTTTAACAAATGTGACCATTTAACCTCTGCTTAACCCAATGCTAAGTTCTTCAGAAAACTGCTTCAGGGATCATGGGGATGAATGCAACCTTCATCTTTCACTAAAATTGTAAAAACTAACCACTGAATGGTTTCACCATCTTGATGGCCCGAGAGGCTCTAGCTGACTTCAGCTGAGTGTGGGAGAATCAGAATAAATACTGGAGCTATGAGCTGTGACTGCAGTGCTGGGCTACCTTGGCACTCTTTCTCCTTGTGTCCCTGCAATGTCCCCAGGACTTGCTGTGAGGTTCCCATTCGGTCCCCAACTTCTCTGATATGACTGCCTTGTACCATAGGTTTTCTCAGTGAGGAAAGGCATTAGTTGCTCTCATTAAAGTCTCTGAGTTTATGAAAGCCCTTGGTGTTCTGTCTCCATTGCTCCCATATGGTCCCATGGCCAGGCTTGCTGCACCTGGCAGGGAGTTCTATGTCTTCTTTCTGTTCGCTGCTCTATGGGACAAGCCCCCCCCCCACCCCAAATATGCTTTCCATGCACACTTAAATATTTTATGTTAATAGTGATTGAAGTCAGATTTCAAGTAATACTTCCTGCAGCTTATTGGCCCAGTTAATTTAACATTAAGGAAGAAACTGAATGAATAAAAAAGCGTGGCACATTTCCATATGCAAATGTGTGCCTGGAGGAAGCTGTTAGATGTGGGGCAATCAATAAATTCCAGAAATTTACTAGCACTGCGCATGACTCTGACATTACCTCCCCCAGGCTTTAGGGCTTGTTTTTAAAGTTTCCTTCACCCGCTGCCTTTTTTTCCCAGGACATGGTGGTGTTTTCTTCAGCTCTCAGGACTCGCTGTTAGGAGCCATTTGTGAGCAAGGGCTTCTGGCTCCCCCAGGGGATTAGTAATTGCCGAGTTCTGACAGGTGCTCATTGCAGGGCCTCATTTCCTAAGCAGCATCACCATCCATCACAGCCTCAGAAGCCATCCCACCAGGAAGAGGAAAAGGTCACAGCCCAGGGGAGCAGTTCCCACCCAGAATTCTGATCATCTAGGAGATTTTGCAAAGGTGACTCAGGGGCCATTGCTGGGGGCTGTGGAAGTGAGGATGGATGTTGGGGGTGGGGCATGAAGGAAACCCACAGCACTCCAAGCGGGCTTTTCTGTCCCTCTCTTCTTGTACCATATATGGTACCTAGAAAAGGATTTCTCTACAGAAGGAGTTATCACCAGTAACCAACACTGATTTTTCCCATGTGCATCATACTGCTAGATCCCAGATCTGTGTTGTCTCATTTAATCCTGTAAATAATTCTTGAATGCTTCTGTCATTTTGATTTTAGTGGTTGAGAAAGATAAGGCTTAGTTACAAAGTCGCTTGATCATGGTCCTTAAGTAGCAGACATCGTACCATTTGTCGTTCTCTTACTCCTTGCAGCCAACCTGTGTGAGCGTCTGAGAGGCTCGCATCAAGAGTAAGACACTGAAGATACAGTTGTGAATGGCATGGACTTGGCTGAACTCTCAAGGGGGCCATTAGTTGCTGGATCTGAATCCTGACCTGTGTGACAGTCACACATGTGCTGGCATCTTCTATCATATGGTCTAAATGTCAAACTCTGTGGCTTTCCCTTGGAGAAGCCTCTGGGGAAGGCAAGGAGAATGAAAGAAGCAGATGGGTCCTAAGAATCTCAGCCTTGATCATTTCCTATTGGATATGTGGACAGGGAAAAAACTAATAGCATGACAGGTTCCGTACTCAGACCAGGAGAGTTTCTCTGCCCTCTGTAGTGGTAGGGACACGCACGGGGAACTCAGATCAAATCTCATGCCCATGTTAAGCCGTGACTGTCCTTAACACAGTGGCAAAAGTTCCCAACTGTAAGTCAAGAGGCATAGGTTCAATCCTTGAATCCCTTTATATCTTTGGGATGTAACTGCATCCAATTCATTTCCTATCTGTAAGTGACTCACATGGTTCTTTTCTGGATGAAATTTTTTGATTCTGAGTTAGTAAGTTCAGTAGGCTCAGGCCCTGGGGCTTGAGGGGTACATTTTAGCTATCTTGTGCAATGTATGCTATTCCCTACAAGAGTAGAATTATTATTATTTTATTATTATTATTTTAATATCTTATCACAGTGTCTCATTATGTAGCACATTCTTAACTCAAAATCATATTATTACCTTAGATTTTTCATTTTTTAAAGACTTGCTTTTATTCATCTCTGTGTGTATGCGTGTGTGTGTGTGTGTGTGTGTGTGTGTGTGTGTGTATGGTCTGTAACATACACGTGCAGGAGTGTGATGTGGTCAGAGGAGGATATTAATTCCTTTGGAACTGGAGGTAAGGTACTTGTAAACAGTCCAATGGTACTAGGGACAGAACTTCAAATCTCTGAAAGAATAGCAAGCACCTTTAACTGCTGAGTCATCTTGTCAACCCCTGCCTTTTTGAGGTCTGAGACTACAGGAATGTTCCACCACTCATGGATTGGATTTTACTTGTTGCTTTTTGTCTCTGGCTAACAACGGCAAATACATTTTACGTTCTGTTTGAATACCCAAGCACCTACACATATCAAAACAATACTACCATTTACATGATGCACTGTGAGATCTCCCATGGTATTCCGTTCTCTCCTGCAAGCTCTTCACGGTACTCCCTTCTCTCCAGGGATAGTCTATTTTTATTTGTAGAAGTCTTGGCTGTGGTCGAGTACATTGGTTTCATAACCTATAAGCTAAGCACTATGCCATGAAAACAGTTCACTGTAGAGAATTTCTCAAGGTTAAAGACTGACAAGAATGTATAGCCAGTCGTCTTATCTGTGGGACTGCATGCATTGACTTAATTAGGCACAGATATCACACACACACACACACACACACACACACACACACAGCCTCCCTGCTGCAAATTACACCCCATGACTTATCAGTGCTCAAAAGGGAACAATGCCAATTTGCCTAGGCTTGTATTAATTGTCATAAGCAATGGGGAGAGACTTTGAAGTGTAGGAGAGATGTGCAGTCAGGTGTGAATGTACCATTTTACATACAGGAACTTTGTGTCCCTGGCTTTTTGTATCCTGCAGGGGGCGGAGTGAGTCCTGAAAGCAGTCCCCTCCGGTTGCTGAGCAGCACACATTTTTTCTCCCTTCCTTAGACAATTGAGAATATTCCCTGCTGCCCTCTGAGACAGCATTCTTCCCCTCTGACTAGTCAGGGAATTCTCCAGATTTCCTGCTTTGCCTCCATGATGCCATTAGATCCTCTGCTCCTACCGAAGTGAGTTCCAAGTGCCCCCTTAGGACAGAAGTGCAAGGCACTGTTGTATGAAGAAGCGATTGGCCAATTCTGTCTGGAATTAAATGGCTTCCCTCTGCCAGCAAAGGGCTCTTTAAAATTCTCTAATGCGTGGCGCTTAACTGGGGAGAGAAAATAATCACCCACATTTGTCAGTATTCAACAACGAAGTAGAGTGCTTGCAGCCTGTGGAGTGGCTCATTAGTATCAGATTAGCCTCCCTTCAGCCTGATGGAGAAATTATCATGGCATCTTAAACTTATAAACTGCAGCCGAGAGCCCCAAAGTCTCGGGGTGTTCAAGCAGCGACTAGCACAGGGCAGAGCCCAGTGATGCAGAACACACTCTTTTGTGAAGTACTTTCTCCAGGGAGATTTGCCTTGTGCCTTGAGGAGAAGTAGTGGCTATTGGCAACACTGCTGCATTTCTGATCTCTTCTATTCCTATAGGGTGTGAGCGCATTTCGTTTTTCCTCCTGTTCTAGTTTTTACTCCTAATCTATTGCTGTGATATGATATACACCATGACCATTGTAACTTGGCAAGGAGAGGGCTTATTTCATCTTGCACTTGCAGATCATATCCTGTCATTGAAGAAATTCAGGGTAGGAACGATGGAGGAATGCTGTTTGATGGCAGGGTTCTTGCTTGCTCAGCTACTTTTCTTATATATCCTAGGCACACCTGTACATCCTAGGCACACCTGTGCATCCCAGGCACACCTGTGCATCCCAGGCACACCTGTACATCCCAGGCACACCTGTACATCCTAGGCACACCTGTACATCCCAGGCACACCTGTGCATCCCAGGCACACCTGTACATCCCAGGCACACCTGTACATCCCAGGCACACCTGTACATCCCAGGCACACCTGTGCATCCTAGGCACACCTGTACATCCTAGGCACACCTGTGCGGGGACAGTGCTACCTGTGGTGGCCTGAGCTGCTCAGGACAATCATTCCATCAAGGCCAGAGAGATTAGCTTTACAACTAAGCTTAGGAGTTGTTTAGGAGTTAAGATGCTTTTAAATTTAGATAGATGTTTTAAGCTAATAGAGATGAGATATGATGGATATTGATTTTACCTTCAGAATTTTAGACTCACCAACATAGGAAAGATGTTTTCTTCAAGATTGCCAAATACTAATAGCCAAAACACTATGAATGTAACATTTATATGATTCCTGATTATTTCGTGGTTCTCCTTGCTGTATGTAGATTATTTTACGTATGTGTAATAATATAAGTGTACATGTAAAAAGTAATATAATAAAAATAAATCTTCATATTTATTTAAAAAGGAAAAAGTTAAATAAACAAATGCACTTAATAAATATTTAAATAAGATAGTTAAATAGTTCACAATAGCAAAACCTGGTTTTAAATATTTCTCAATGCTAATTTTATAAATAAAATAAGGTTCCTTGGAATATGTGATAAAAAATTACAATTTTAAAGTTCAAGAAAAGAGGGAGAGGGAGAGAGAGAGAGAGAGAGAGAGAGAGAGAGAGAGAGAGAGAGAGAGAGGATCTTTCACAGACATAGCCGATCTGACAAGTGAAGATCTTCAACTAAAGTCTGTCTTCCCGGAAGCCAGTCATTTGTGTCATGTTGAGAACATCAGCTAAGCAGGGCAGCTCCAATTCTGAGTGACCTAGGAACCATCTATGCATCTGGTGAGAGGCTTGGTTCACTGGTTTTCTACTTTTACTACAGTTACTTTGGGTAAGCCCTCTCATTTCGCCTGGCTTGTGTCCTGGGTGACTTCTCTGTCTGTCTCTGTCTCTGTCTCTCTCTCCCTCCCTCCCTCTCCCCCTCCCCCTCCTCCTCCCTCTCTTTCTCCCTCTCTCCCTCTCCCCACTGATGTCTTCTATCACTAAAACCAATTCTAAGCACTTTGCTGGACTGATTTCCAGTTTCTCTGTTGTATTATCCTGGTATGTTTTGTCCCAGGAAATTACACATGTTTACTCTCTGACAGCTACAGTAATGTGCAGGTGCCGCAGAAGGTAAGAAGTGTGTCCCCACCCCTATCCTGTCCCAGAAACCATAGTGCCCTATTGGACAGAGTCAAAGCACAACGAATACCGAATACATTAATGCTAAGCTGGAAACGTCTCTCCTTTCTCTGACCATCAAAAAAGCGGATCTTGCACCACTCCCTGCTTCTCCTGCCTGCCTCATTTGCTAGACACTGCATTCCCAAAGTAAGGTTACTGCTTCATTTAGGATGCTAACCTTTAATACCGACCTCTATGTCTTTTTTGGTGCTGGATATTTGGCTATTCCTTATGAAACAGAGACTTTTCCCTCCATTTATTTTTCGGTGAACACCAAGGGCTTAAAGCTAGAGCTGTATCCAGTTTGTTTAGGTAGGGAGTTTTTTAAAAATAGTTTTCTGTTACTGTGACAAAATGCATGATGAAAACTATGTGAGAGATACAAGGTTTCTTTTGGCTTATTGTTCCAGAGGCTTTAGTTCATGTACTTGCAGCTCTATTGGATTGGTCATGTAGGAAGACTTAGTTAAATGTTTAAAAAAACAATGGCTGAAAATTTAAATAGTTTTACTTTTTCTTCATTTTCATTTTGAGATAGGGCTCTCATAGTATAGCTGGCCTTGATTTCATTTTTGTAGTCAAAATGACCTTGAATTCCTGATCCTTCTGCCTCTACCCGCCCACTATAGGATTATAGGAGTATACTACGACCATGCCAAGACAGTGCAGTGCCTCAGATCAATCCCAGAGATTTGTGTATGCTAGGCACACATTCTGCCGCCTCTCTAGCTGCAATCTTGATTTTACGAGGAATACTATTGATTTTCAAAAAAGAAAAAAAAGTTTCGAAAATTCCACCTGCTATTTCTCCTACATTTCCTTTAGAAACTCTGGTGGAGGCAAAAGTACCAGCTTCTTTGGCATAAATGAAAAGTTTTCAGTAACATTACTGCTTAATAGATTCCAAACAATATCGAGCTTATGAGAAAACCCATGCACAGTCCACTCAGGCAACTGGCATATCAGTGGAGAAGCCTGCTAACTGGTTGCTCTGAGACACCCTTCTGACGACAGATGATCTGTCACTCGGAAGATGCTTGCCATGGTAGAAAAGATCACCAATTGTTCCCACTGTAATGCTTATACTCTCTGCATCTACAGAGGACTGAAGGGGGCATTGACAAAGCAGGAAAAAGTGAGAATAAGAAACAGGAAGTTCAAGGAAGAACACATATTATGGAGTAAGGACCTGGAGATGTTCAACTTCCATTTGGAGTGGCACTTCTAATTTCCTTCCTGGTAAAGAATATACCACAGAGGTTAGAGAGGTGGCTCGGTGGTTGCATGCCTCCTGCAGGACCAGAGTTTATCTCTAAGCAACCATGTTTGGAAGCTCATAACACTGTAACCCTAGCACCAAGGAATTGACAGCCTCTTCTGGCCTCTGTGAGTGCACACGTGTGCACACGCACGCACATACACACACACACATACACACACACACACACACACACACACACAGAGAGACAGAGAGAGAGAGAGAGAGAGAGAGAGAGAGAGAGAGAGAGAGAGACAGAGAGAGAGAGAGACAGAGAGAGAGAGAGAGAGAGAGAGAGAGAGAGACAGAGAGAGAGACAGAGAGAGACAGAGAGAGAGACAGAGAAGAGACAGAGAGAGACAGAGAGAGACAGAGACAGAGAGAGACAGAGATAACCAGACACATAACCAGACAGAGGCAGACACACAGACAGAGACAGACAAACAGACACACAGACAGACAGCTGGACACACACACACACACACACACACACACACACACACACACAGAGAGAGAGAGAGAGAGAGAGAGAGAGAGAGACAGAGAGAGAGAGAGAGAGACAGACAGACAGACAGACAGACAGACAGAGTTAGACAGACACACACATACAGACAGAGGCAGACATGCAGACAGAGGCAAACACACAGAGGCAGACACAGAGACACACAGACAGACAGCTAGACATACACATACAAAGAGAGACAGAGACAGAGACAAAGACAGACAGACAGACAGAGAGACAGACAGACAGACACATACACACCTTTTTAAAGAGCACACAATGTGTGCTGTACTTTTCTGTCTAAGTGACAGGACCATAATGATCTCCCTGTTTAAAGGCACATTTGTAACCTATTTTCACAATGCACTATTTTTCAGTTTTACTTTGTGTCTTTTGAACAGAGATTTATTTTTGTTCTTAAAGAGCAAAAACTTTGAGAAAAAAACTTAAAATATGGAAGCATGCAGATATAACCAGCATCCCTCTGTTCAGCGACAACTCTGTAGCTAATTCCTTTATTGCTGCCTGGTTCTCTCACGTATATCATATTTTGTTAAAATGAATATACAACTCTGTTTGCTACATTTTCTCCTTAGATTGGGCATTTAGGCTGTCTCTAGTGCCACCTGATGAAAAATAATGCTTCAGAGGATTCCTGCTACATTGATCTCTGTCTGCATCTCTGATTTATTTTCTCTGAATTGATACCAAAAAACTTGAATAACTAGACCCGAGGCTTCTCACAAAAGCTTAACCAGTTTAATTTCTCCCATCATGCTGTGAGAATTTATTTATTTATTTCTCCCACCCACACTGGTGACAGAGAATGCTGTATCCTAAATCTGTTGCCAATCTTGTGATTAAAATTAACACTCCATTGTTTTAAAGTGAACCTTCTGATTTCCTAGATGGCAGATGTTTTATTTCTATTTGTGTGATTTACCTTTATGTGTTTTAAGTTTGTTGTGTATATTTATAAAACTTCATGCCCTTGGAGTTAGAGAGATGGTTCAGTGGTTAAGAGCACTTGCTATCTTGCAGGTGACCCGGCTTCTTCTCCCGGCACCCAGATATCCTGTAACTCCAGTTTCAATTGACCTGATGTCGCCTTCTGACTTCTAATGGGTACTAGATGTGTAGTGTGCACGGCTGTGTTCAAGCAGGCATGCATGCACATAAGTTAAAAATAAACAAATCCTTAAAAATTCCATACGCTTGCTTAACCCTATGACTGTAGTTTCCTTCTCATATCCCAGACGTTTCCTAGTGCCTCACCTACTTATTTTCACCCAGAGACAATGAATGTTTTGATATTTTTCCTTTAGAACTTAATACCCAGATGAAGTGTGTATCTCTTTTATTACAGCTTGTTCATCTCAGGGTGAAATTCTTGGGCTCATCAGTATGGGTGGCTATACCCATAATTTAATAGTACCAATCTCATTTTATGGCTGGATAATATTTAATTATGTGAACCACCACAATGCATTAATCTATTCTCTTATTGATTGAAGTATGAATTTTAAATTTAGGGGACTTTTGCAGGTGAATCGGGAATGAGTGCTCTCATGTTTAAGCTCTCTTGGTTTCGCACCTCAGTCTTGCTGTTTATTTCCCTATTGTCCCACCTGGTTACTTTGAACTTGTTTCTTACTCTCCTTCTACACAAACAGTGAGTTTTGCTTTTCAGTTTTCTCTTTATTTCATTGTTATTAGTTACATCTTTATTCTATTGTGGGTTTTTTTGGTGTGTTTATTGTGTTGTTTTGTTTTGTTTTTACAAGACAGGATGTCTCTGTGTAGCCTTTGGCTGTCCTGGGCTAGTTTCGGAGACTAGGCTGGTCTTGAACTCACAGTGATCCTCCAGACTCTGTCTTCTTGAGTGCCAGGATTACAAGCATGTGCCACTGTACCTGGCTTATTCTTGGTTGGTCTATATATAAGATGAATCTTTGACTTACCACAAGGAAGATTCAGATACTCACATAAACAGGTATGCTATATGTTTGAAAAATGATAATTTTTCTTTTACCTTGATAACTTATGGAAAAGCATCAAATATTTGAAAACAATGGATCTTGGGCTGTGTGTCAGCCATAACTGGAAATGTTTATTCCTTTGTTTAGTACCATCTTTTAAAAAGTAATTTCATTAATTTTGGGGAACTTCAAATATGCGTACAATGTAGTTTGGTCATATCCACACACTCCTATGCCCCCCATCTCTTCTCATAAACAGCCCTACATATTTTCACTCACTCTCAATGCTGTGCCATACACACACACACACACACACACACACACACACACACACACATACACACGCACACGCACACATAACAACCAAGTATACAGTCTATGCTGCCTGAATACTCTTGTGTGCCTGTCCTCCAGAACATAGTGAACCTACAAGGGCTGTGGCTCTTAAAGAAAACCGACTCTCCCTCCCACAGAAGCCATCCACTGCCTGTGGGCTCTTAGCTAGTGTAGGAGGCTCATAACTCCTACCCCCTCCTTGCTGGAAAATGACTGGCTTGGTCTTGTCCAGACACAGTTGCTCCCGTGAGTTCCTGAGTGCAGGGCTGCTGCCTTATTCTGAAGATTCTGTTTCACTCTGGTTGTCCCTGACCTCTGTCTCATGTCCTTCCTTCTGAAGAACTTCCTGTAACAGGGCGGCTGTGTCTCAAGGTGGAGTCCGAAGCTCAGTGTGCTGGGTAGTTCCACATTTTCAATGGACATCTTCAGTGTTAAGAGTCATAAAACATTTTTTCCTTTCATACCTAACGGGTGTTTTTCTTTGTCTTCTGTTCTTTGAAAATAGAATTCCTAGAAACCTACAAGTAGAACATTATGATAGGCAGATTTGGGCCCAGGGGTCCCGCTCAAACTAAGGCACCAGCCAAGGACAATACAGGCGGTAAACCTTAAGCCCTTACCCAGATCTAGCCAATGGACAGAACACTCTCCACAGTAGAGTGGAGAGTGGGATATGACTTTCACACGAACTCTGGTGCCTTGTATTTGACCATGTCCCCTGGAGGGGGAGGCCTGGTGGCACTCAGAGGAAGGATAGCAGGCTACCAAGAAGAGACTTGATATCCTATGAGCATATACAGGGGGAGGAAGTCCCCCTCAGGAACAGTCATAGGGGAGGGGAATAAGGGGAAAAAGGGAGGGAGGGAGGAATGGGAGGATAAAATGGATGGGATAACCATTGAGATGTAATATGAATAAAGTAATTAAAAACTAAAAAAAAAAAAAAGAAAATAGAATTCAGTTCATCACAGTTGAGTGGAGAGTGGGGTCTGACTTTCACACGTACTCTGGTGCCTCATATTTGACCACATCCTCTGGAGAGGGGACCTGGTGTCACTCAGAGGAAGGATAACAGGGTACCAAGAAGAGACTTGATACCCTATGAACATATACAGGGGGAGGAAGTCCCCCTCAGTCACAGTCATAGGGGAGGGGAGTAAGGAGGAAATGGGAGGGAGGGAGGAATGGGAGGATAGAAAGGATGGGATAACAATTGAGATGTAATATGAATAAATTAATAAAATATATTTTAAAAAATTAAAAAAAAGAAAATAGAATTTAGACTGAAAATCTCCATTTTGTGATTGACTGTTGCATCAACCTACATTTAATACTACTTTGTTTTTGAGATGGATTTCTGACTCTTCTTTCATCTTTTGTTTTCTACATGTCTTGTGCCCTTTTAAACATTCTGGTCCTTATTAATATTTTTCTTTTGCATTAAGTGACTACTTCCTACTGTAACATTTTAATTACCTTAATAATTATTTTGTCTCTGTGTTTTGAGTTACTTTTAATTGGTTGCCTTTGGGCTTACCATATGTATCCAGTGAAAGTCTATGCTTGATTAATACTAATTTAATTCTATGAGATATAAGGCTCTTACTTTTCTATTGCTTTATTTCTGCTTTTTAATTTTGCGGCCATTATTGCGATACATATTTGTGTGTATATTTATTATAAACAAAACAATGTACCCTTATCTTTCCTCCTATAATTTAATGTTTTAAAAAGTAGTTGGGAGGAGAATGCAGGGAAACTATATCTCGTAAATTTTATTAAAATTGGTTTATTTACCATTTTTTTGTTCCTGTACATTTCAGGAACCACCTATTATAATTTCCTGCTCCCACCCAGCCTCTTCCTATGGCTGTTGCTAAATATATGATTTTGCATATGTGGTAGCTTCGACAATATAGTTATATTAATATATTTATATAATTATATATTAAATATGTCTAGATAAAAATAATGAAACATATAGTCTTGCAAGCTTTTATAATTGTCTAATTACCTTAGCTGTGTTTTTGCTTGTTCTTATGGGGAGGTCTTTTATGGGGTCCCTTGCTTTTATACCAAATACTTTTTAAATTTTTTAAATTTACATTTATATATTGTATTTTGTGAAGTTTTGCATATATACATGTATGAGCCTGGTGCCTGCAAGGTCAGAAGAGGGTATTGGATCCATTGGAATAGGAGTTACAGAAGTTACCATAAGGGCTGGGAACTGAACCTGTGTCTTCTAAAGAGAAGCAAGTGCCCTGCTGTGTGACAGACTTTCCTGGAGAGAAGTAGCGTAAATACATCTACTTACCCTAGGCAGGGAGCCTACAACACACCAAAATGCATGCAGCACTAAGCTCTGATTTGGTGAACCCATGACTTTTGTTGAGGTTACTTATAGAAACATGGATTAGGGGTAACTTATAGGAACAGAAATGACTCAAAAACAGCTGCATCTCCAGAAGCTACCCCTCAGCATGGGGGACAGCTCATGGCGTTTGGGAACTTGGACCCCTATTGCACAATACAGGCCTCTCACAGTTTTAGTGTCCTTTCTGAGTAACTCAGTTGGTCTTTGTCTCATTAGGCCGTGTGTCTGGTCTATGTTTTGTGTTTGTAACTTGGCTCATCTGAGGGTGACTCTCAATAGCCTTTACTCTTTACATGGAGAGAGGAGCCTGGTGAGGCGAATCGGTTTCAGGGACTTCCTAGAGCTAATTTGAGTTCTTTCCTTTCAGTCTTAAGGAGCTTCCCTGAATGATACAATGCTCCAATTTCAGAAGAAATGGATAAATACTACGGTCCTTCTTACTTAATTATTTTTTGGAATTAATGTAATTACTTGATCTCACCCTTCCCTTTCCTCCCATATACCCCTCCTCACTCTCTTTCAAATTCATGTCCTCTTTTAAAAAATTAATTGTTGTTACGTGCATAGCCCTAAACACCCAAATCATAACCTGTTTGGTGCACTTTCTACTCTCCAGCTCCAGCAAGTGAGCTCACAATGCTATTTTCTCCATTTTACTTTCCTGGGAATACTGTTCCTTTTTCTTCATTTTCGAACGTTAGTTTTTTCTGGACTCAAGCCTTCTGCGTGGCAGTTTCAATCTTTCAGTGCCCGTGGTGAGATGTCAGTGGCTAAGCTTCTGTGGATTATCTCATGTGTGAGGAGACAGGCTTCCTTTGTTGCTCTCTGGGCGCTTCTAAACTATCTTCCAGGTAGGATCGTTTTAGTCGTGTGTGCCCAAGTGTGTGTCTCTCTCTGTGTTTATCTCAGAGTTTGTTGAGACTTATGAAATATGGACTATTTTATTTTGTCTTTTTTTTTTTTTTCCAGAGCTGAGGACCGAACCCAGGGCCTTGTGCTTGCTAGGCAAGCGCTCTACCACTGAGCTAAATCCCCAACCCCTTATATATTTCAGATACTTGAATTGTTATATCTTCAAATATAAGCCATGCTTCACTTGCTGATGCCAAAGTGCTCTGAGAAGTTCATCACTCAGCAATTTCATCATCCTGTGGCCTTTGCAGGATGCACATGCCTTCAATGGTGTGAGGCGGTTGCTGAACATGGGCCTTTAAAGCAGAGGAAAGTGGTAAACGTGAGATGGTGATGTGGTACTGCAGTGATGAGGCGTACCTCTTCACTGTGAACCTTGGAAAAACAAACACATAGAAATTCAATGAAAGTACAATACGTTTATAAACCAGGAATTGTGAGAGGTTATGACCAAGAATTAGGAACTGAACCAGGCAAGATGGCTCAGTGAGTTTTTACTGCTCTTGTCACCCGCAGCCTGGCAGATCGACTCTCTGGAACCCAAGGTAGAAGGAGAAAACTGACTTGTTTGTCTTCTGATCCCTGCATATGAATTATAATAGATGGCTTGACATGCACGTGCCTCCCTCCTTCTCTCTTTCCCCTTCCTCTCTCTCACTGTCTTACACACACACAAATAAAATCCTGTATGCACTGCCTAAAATTATATTGCTGTGAATTTCTAAAATTATGCTTTTTAGTAACTTAGCATATAAGTTATTGTATTCGCTTATAGCATGTCCAGGTATATCATAATTTGCTCATGCTTAACTCCATCATCTTCTGCCCCTTGTCTTCTCTCACCCACGGGGCCCATTCCTCACCTTGACTAGAACCCCTTCTGCTTATGTTATACATACATACATATGTGTGTGTGTGTCTGTTGCATGTACATCTATACCTACATCTCACACAAGGGAAAATATGTGTTTGCCTTTCTTTTTGTTTTCATTGCCTCCTCGCTCCCCACGTCTCTTCCTTCAGTCTCCTTTCGAGGCATATGCGCCTTCCATCTACTTTATATCACCTACAAATAAAACGCATTTTAAAATACATACATAAAATATATTTAACTATATTAATATATGAACTACATTATATCTATTTCTAGTATGCACATAGGGTTGTGATATAACAACAGAGGATACTTGTTTGCAGGCGAATGCTCAGGGCCACCTAGGTAAACATGTTGTTCTCCTCCCGGTATTAGGAAGGCAACGATGTTGCAGCAGGTACCAGGTACCATTCACCACCTTTATGATCTTGCAGGCCACTTTCATGGGTGTGGTCAGCTCTGTGACTAGTTGGTCCTATTCTTCCCTTGTTCTGCTGAGGAGGGCGCCTTCCTTCATGACTTTTCTTTACACTGTTGGTTCCTCTGCCAGCTTCATCCATTTTACTCCTCCCTGCGGTGTCACTCATTTCCACAGTTCTCTTGAACTTCATAATTATTTCTCAGCTTCCTGAGATGTGCCCATCACGCCTCGCTTTGCTTCTTTCAGCACAATTCTGATCCCTAGAATTTGTTGTCACAGTGTTGAAGTCTTTATTCAGTGTGATATCAGGCTTTCTAAAAAGCAGTTTCAATTCCCGATGTTTAAAATTCTTTTTGGTACATGGGTCACACGTTCCTATTTCCTGGCTTGACCCGCAATTTTTCCTTTGAGGGAAAAGTGGTCATTTTAGATAATAAATCATACTGACACCAAATAATGATTCTAATCCCCCACCTCCAGGCTTTTGTTTGGTTGTGTGTGTGTGTGCACGCGCACATGTGCACGCGCTTTGTTGAACTCTACTTTAGAGTAATCCATTTATTTTCACTGTGGAGTCTGTTGTGGACCACTGGCTGAGCGTGCCCAGTGGCTTCCTGGAGACAGGCTGTTCATCAAGGCACACTGATGAGATACCTGCTTTTACTATTAATATACTTGATGCAACAGTTAATTTGCTTGCCAACTAGATTAAATTTAGATTGCTATGGAAACACACATTGGAAATGTCTCTGAGAGTGTACCAGGAATGTTCAGTTAAGAAGGGAAGGGCCACGCTGAATGCAGGTGGCATTTATCTGTGGTCTGGCTCCTGGACAGAATCTGAAAGGAGACAGCAGCAACATTCCTGTCTTGGCTCCCTCGCTACAGACATAACATGACCAGCTGCCTCAGGGGCCTGTCGCCACAACCATCCTTGCCGAGATGGGCTATCCACCCCAAGTGTGAACCAGAAGAAACCCTTCCTTCCTGGGATGCTTTTTCCAGAAATTTTGTTACAGCCACAGGAAAAGTAGTTGTCACACTTGGTCATCAGGCCCTAGTAGTTTCCAGATTCTCCATTGTCCTAGGCATTGCCAAGAGAGATAATATGCTCCAAACTGACCCAGTTAAAGTCACAGTTATTTGCAGGGGATTTTTTTTTCCTTTTTTGAGTCTGATCTAGAGTCTAGTCTCTGTAAACAGAGACCTAGAGGGGGTTTTTCTTTCTTCCCTCCTCTTCCCCAATCTCTCTTTGCTGTCTTTTAACTTGATGGCTTGATGGAAATCTCTAGACTTTCACTAATTTCTCACAATGGAAATGTCTGTAGGTTCGGAGAGAAACCAAAAGCTGGAAATTCCCCCACGTTGTTCCAGATAAATTCAGTTATCTGGGAGGAATGCATTCAAATTCTTAAAGCTTCTGGGACTTGCTTTTAAGTTTAATTTTGGCATCTGAAACACCCTTTAAATTGGGGCTCAATATACCTTCCTTCTGGGGTCCTCAGGAACTTAGCAGGTCACCCAGCTCTCAGTACTTAGAAGTTGAGTATAGTCCAACCTGGTTATCTCCAGTAACTCTTCAAGTCTCCCCACGCCTCATCTGTGCTTTGGCTGTATTCTGAGAGTGGTATCCACAGAGACATTGTTTGTATTCAGAGGTGGCTGAGGACACCATGGAGAACCCTCCCTCTTGAGTGTGCTAGCTCTCATCCCGTCTTCTGTGAGTCCTCAAATGCCAAGGTTTGTCTCTGAACCTTGAGAAGATGCTGTGCTCCACTGAGATTTTCTCATCCTAAACTCTTTTCTAGAAACATCCTGAAGGCAGAAGTGGAGGCATCCCAGACACTGCCTTCCCTGCTTTGCTGCTCTGCACCACCCGTGCCCTATTCTGTCTTTTGTTTGAAATCAGTCTTTTCATGTGTTTGTGTAGCAATGGTGGTTATGGTAGAAAGCAATCTTGACCATTCAAGTTTCCATAGGAGAATTTGGTAGCAGTTCCTCTGCTCTTTCATAGGTTAGTGTTTTCCCTTTCAATCAACTGAGAAACTCTTTAAAAGCTAAACTGTTATCTAATTTAAACAACAACAACAAATTGAGAACACACACTTAGTTATTTTAACAGACATTAGTTTTCCCTTCATGTCACTTATATTTTATGTTCTTCTTTTTTCATGTTCTACCTTTTAAAGATTTATTTAAAACTTACTTTATGTGTCTGGGTGGGCATTTTGCATGCAGTGCCACCAAAGGCCAGAAGAGAGCATCATATCTTCTGGTACTAGAGTAAAGATGGGTGTTGGTTTCCATCGGGGTGCTGAGAACAGAAACAGGTCCTCTGGAAGAGCAGCCCTTGCTCTTAACTACTGAGATGCCTCTTTAGCCCCTCCAAGTTCTAATCTTTTATAATAGAAATGGTTTTTTTTGGAGCTTATTCCAATCAAAGACTGGGAGCCTAGTTTGTTTCATGGGCTTTCTGAGGACTTCATATTTTATTTTGAATTCTTATTCTATTGAAATTGGCTTTAATATTTAAGACAGTTTTATGGGTCTTGATTTTGTTTTTCCTCATATCATCTATAGAAAAAAGTGGTGTATAAAGGAGTTAACTAAATGCTTATCACTGGAAAGCCACTGGTGCCATTTTCCATTAGAGTTCATGTCTGCCCTCCATCCAGTGCCCTGGATTTAAGAATACTGCATGTTAGTGTGTGATTTAAGAGCGACTGCCATATGACTCATTTTGAAAGGTAAAAATATGTTTCAAGTTCAGCAAATATAAAATCAAGGACACAAAGACCATGTCAAGATCAGAGGAATGCCATTGTAAGCAAGATGGTAGTGCAAATTCAGGGACCAAGACAAGCCCTGTGGGGCCCTGGAGCAGCTGGGGACAGGCAGTTTTAATTCAGGGTAATTGAACCAATGACAGAACTTTCAGTCAGAAAGACGTCTTTGGAATCCTAGTACCATCACTAGTCCCTTGTAAGCCCTGACTTCATTACTTTTATGTGGAGGACAAGGTGAACTTAGATAACACATCACCATAATGGCTACCACCATTAATAAGTACCATGGGGGGGGTGATAAGTACCATGGGGGTTGGAGAGATGGCTCAGTGTTTAAGAGCACTGGCAGCTCTTCCAGAGGACCCAGGTTCAATTCCCAGCACCCACTTGGCAGCTCACAGCTGTCTGTAACTCCTTTTGCATGGTATCTGAGTCCCTCACACATATAGGTAAAATACAATGTACATAAATAAAAGTAAATAAATTATTTCTTTTTAAAATATATTTTATTAATTTATTCATAGTAAATAAATTATTTAAAGGTCATGGTCATTTAAAAAAAAAAGACAAGCATGGTGGTGCATGGCTTTAATTCCAGCACTCTGGGAGGCAGAGGCAGGCAGATCTTTGTGAGTTTAAGGCTAGCTTGGTCTACAAAGTGAGTCTAGGACATCCAGGGCTATTACACAAAGAAACTCTGTCTCAAACATAATCATCATCATCATCATCATCATCATCACAACAACAACAACAACAGTAATAGTAGTTGTGGTTGTCGTCGTTGTCATTGTTGTCGTCATAGTAACACCATAATCCTAAGACCATAGTAATGTTACTTGAAAGAAAAAAAAAAACTTGGAAATGCAATTTGAGTGATTTCATTGGGCAAGGAAGGAGTGAGGGTAGCCGCAATTTCTTTAGAACAGTGTGGATTATATATGTTTCTGAATTTGTGCCTATAATATATATATATATATATATATATATATATATACACACATATATATATACATACATATATACATACATATATGAAAATGGATATGTTTGTCATTCTGCTGGTTGGCTTCCACACAAGTATCTCATTCAGCTTACTATCAGCATGAGGTGCCATGCACATGCAGTCTCTGAAGTGTGTACAGAGCTTCACTTAGCACTGAAGGATCTGTTTGTAGCTCATGGGAGGATATACATCATGGGATGAGCCACCCTGTCCCGCTCATTCGTTCCCCGCAGACACATTTAAACCAATTTATCTACAGAGTCCCATGAGGACCATATTCTCTTTTCCTCAAAACTCAAAGAGCTCTTACTATGGATTTTCATAGGGATGTGTCTGAGGTCACACAATGTAAGTTCTTCTCTCTATGTTAAATTGTGTGTACTGGGGTGGGTCCCTCTCTTTGACGTTGATTTCTTCATTAGCGTTGGGGTAAATAGTCAATTAAGGCGGCGTATGTGTTGTACTTCTTAAGTGTTTAATAAAATTGTCAGTGAGTGATTCCTATGTGCTTGGCGCTGTGCATGGAGCTGTGCGTATAGCTGAGTAGGATTCCCGTGGCCTCCTGGTATCCCTGAGGAATTTGTTGACAAGAATAGACAGCTGTGTAGTGAGTCAGTGCAGGTACACTAAAGGCTCCACAGGATAAGTGCCAGGTGCTCTGAGCGATTAATTGTGTATGACAGGAGGAGTATGTGAGCTTTTCCTGTCAAGGGACAGATGGTGTTTTAGGTTTTCATGGCCAGTAGGCAAAACAGAGCAACTGTTCTTATTACTGTACTTCTGGTAAATCTATTTTTGTATTTTACCTTTAATCATTAAAAGCAAGTAGTTTCTAAGTCACCCAGGGATCATAGAGAGGCATCGTCTGGTCACCTAAGTTATATTCAGTTTATATTCACAATGTGGTCTGCTAGGTGTCATACCACTATGTAGGACTTTTACACTTTGAGATGGGTGCATATGTAGCGCAGGCTGGTCTTGAACTCAGTAATCCTATCTCTCCCTTTAAATGTCGGTCATAATGTTTGCACCAACGTGCCAGGTTCTAGCTATGAAATTATAATGGTCTCTGTTCTAAAGGGTGAATCTGAGATCTAGATATCTCGTATGTCTCTCTTTCTCTGTCTTTATTTTCCCACTTCTGAATTTGTTTCTCCACCCTTTTTTGCCTGTATATGAAATCCGTGTAGAACTGAATACTATGTATGAAATATATATATGATCATGCCTGTATTTCATAATATTTTGATTTGGCTGACTATTTATTTCTTCTAAGAAAGAATTTGGTAATTTTAATAGTTTCCATATAATATTCTGGCGACTGTACAGTTTGAAAATTGTATTTGTATAGATTCCATAATTAGTCGTTGGGTTTTAACCTGTTAGGGTATGATGCATCTATGGAGGCAGCTGTAGAAAAAGAGTGAAATCAGGGGCAGAGAGGGAGAGAAGAGGATAGATAAAATGTACAGACTCACAGGGTAGTTTGCAAGCATGCTGTAAGAGCAAGACTTTATATCACAGGGTAAACAAAATCCCCTTGTTCTAATAGTCTGAAAGAAATTCGCTGTCCTCCATGAGCACACAGTGATATTTCAAGAGGCTCCAAATAGGGGAATAAATTTGATTAGAAAACAAACAAACAATCCCCACAACCAAAACAACCATTTAATTCCTTTTTAAAACTCAAAATAGAAAATGTATTATAAAATACAAAAGTTTTTTTTTTTTTAATGGAACTTAAAAATGCCTGAAACACTGGCTGTGGCTATAGGACATATTCATTCTGTTCTAGGTTGGTCCTAAGGTAAAATTCAGATATCAATTTTTATATTCTAAAATTTTTTTGCAATTATATTGAGAGCCAAAAAAGGATAGAAAATCCATATGCAATCAATCTGACTTTATCAACCACTTCCTTTCGTTCTTTCTGCTTCCCCTGCTTTCTCTTGCTCTTGCCCCCTCTTCATTTTTCTCATTTCCCTCTTAATTGTCTCATTATCTGACTTTTCAGATCTTATTTAAACAGGGGAAAAGCTATGGCTGAGGAAAATGCCAAAGATCTAATCAAGAAATTGTCAACAATAAGCACGCGATTCAAGCTGTAGATCACTTTGGACTCCATATCACCTTTCTCATCTAGGTGTGCCATTTCCATGCTTTCATTTGTCATCTGACAATGAAACTAAAGTATCCTTTCCCAGAAGAGGCTACTGAGGGGAGAGTCCCCACTGTCAGGGCAGCTGGGACTTCCTACCTAAAGTCAGACAAATACATCTCACATCACTGTCAAATCTTTCTTCTCCCCAAATCATGAATCCATTGCTATAAAACATATCAATACCAAAGAACACTATACAATGACTTCATATTCTTTTTTTTTTAAAGATTATATTTATTATTATGTACTCATTGCTCTGACCACATATACCCCTGCACACCAGAAGAGGGCATCGGATCTTATTATAGATGGTCATGAGCCACCATGTGGTTGCTGGGAATTGAACTCAGTACCTCTGGAAGAGCAGCCAGTGCTCTTAACCCCTGAGCCATCTCTCCAGCCCCGACTTCATATTCTTAACAGTTAGGGGACCATGGACAGATGGTATCAATGTGATGTATCTATCCTCTCTGTCTCTGTCTCTGTCTCTGTCTGTCTCTCTGTCTATCCCTCTGTCTGTCTGTCTGTCTGTCTGTCTGTCTGTCTGTCTCTCTGCTCTATGTCAGTCATTCTTCTCAGTCTATTCTATCAATAAGATATTATTTATATCCAGTTTTTACAAGCTGATATATTACAAAGGAACTTTAAGCAATGTGTCTGGTTTGCTATTTAGATCCATTTGTTTAGCAAAGTAAACAATCTTCCCACAAAATTCCTCTATTTAACATAATATTTATTGAGTACTTTATTTGCTAGGTACTAATTATTTGCTGACTAATTCCATATTTTTAACTTCTCATGGCACTGGGAATTCTTTGTCTCTACTTACAGAAGAGTTCTAAGCAGAGATTAGGAAAATGGAAGGTCCAGTTAAACCACTCACAAAGCTTTTCTCTAAATGTCGTGCCATGACATGCTACCTCTTTCCACCACACTTTTCAGTCTTCAGTTACACATTTACTTGTGTGGTTATTTTTTTTCTTTCCTTTTTTCTTTTTCTTTTTCCTTTTGAGACAGTGTTTCTCTGTGTAATAGCCCTGGCTTGGCTGTCCTAGTCTTGCTTTGTATACCTGACTGGCCTCAAACTTACAGAGATCCGTCTGCCTCTGCCTCCCGAGAGCTGGGAATAAAAGGTGGGTACCACCATGCCAGGCTGTGTGACTATCATGTAATAATGCCCATCGATTCATCTCTTCTTTAGTCCGTGAGATCAATGAACACAAGATGGAGCACACATTGTGTAAGCCTGCTGTTTCCAGAGTCTAGGCTGCATCATTGGTACAGCGGACCAATGCTAAGTAATATATCTGTTGGGAAAGCAAATGTACAGGGTCCTACACGCATAGTGTACCACAGCAGCAGGAGTAAAGCTGTTGCACCTGCCTACAGAAACTGTCAAGTCTTTCCTGTCCTGCATAGACCACCCTTTTGAATTTCACTGTCACTGTATCTTATATTCAACTGAGGTTTGCGACTTGCCCAAGGTAGAATCAACAAATGGGAAAACTGGGTGTCCTACCCGGGACTGTACTCAAGGTTTGTTTTCAGTCATTTAAGACAAGGTCCCCCTAGGCTGCCCAGGTCAGCCTTGGCATGTGAGTATCCTGCCTCAGCTGCGAAGCGCCTGATGTCACAGGTGGTTCCCAGGATGCCTGGCCTCCTCGGGACTGTGTGGAAAACTCCGAGGCTTCTACCTGCACTTCTAATCCTTGCTTCACACCTCCCACAAATAACCAAATATTTTATGTAATTTTCTCATATTCACAAGATTCGCAACAAATAGAGGTGATATTATTATTTAGGACTTTCTCTAATCAGGCATTTTAATACTGATAATTACTTCTAATACGTGTATATATTATATGTACATATTAAAGGGAAATAATAATAAAATGTACTACTTGGGCTTTTTATTGTTTTCACTGGTTTTAATTGCTGTACTCAAGTGGCCCTTTACAATTTTTAATTGGTGAGATTATTACAGTAAAAGATTATTGTAAAAACAACTTAAATTCTAACAATCACAGGAAACCAGAGACACTTCTCCCTCTGAAGCTTCTGCAGGACCAAGTGGATAAAGCTTAGAGGAAGAGATACCAAGGGGGTGGCATTGGAGACCAGTTTTACATGGGAAAGCATAGTAAACTCCCGCTCAGTGAGACAGTATGTGCTGATTAAATAGAGGTTAAAAAGACAAACTGTTCTCGTGGGCTGCAAAGAAAATTCCTCTACATCCAAGTTGGTCATTGGTCAGGGTCATCTCAGAGAAAGGGCTACTTTGGAAAGTGTGTGGCAGTTTCTAAAACTAGATCTGAAGTGAAGGAGTCCAGGATCTACTAGTATGCCTGCATGGTTTCCTGCCAGAGTGATGCAAGTTTCTTTATCTTTGCTGTTATGGTCAAAAGTATCATAAAAGAACATCACCACCCCTTAGGTTTTCCAGGCCTAAAATTAATGAATCGGGGCAGAGCAACTATGCGGATCAGGTTAATGGCGGTCACTTCAGTATCTCATCTACAAAAATGATCTGATGTCTTTGGTGCCAATATCCCTTCGTTGATATAGTAATAATGGCACATGGTCCACGATCACCATAGCATCTGGAAGAGAAGCAGGATACCTTGGGTCGGCTCCTTCATGGCATTAGGTACTTTTGTTCACAGCCCATTGGCCAAAACTAGTCAAGTCATCTGTAAGGAAACCTGAGAGCACTCTGTCGTTTGGTGGATGCTCTGTGATCAGGCGAGCATTTCCCTTGCTTCTTCTTGCTACCCTGCTTCTCTCTCTCTCTCTCTCTCTCTCTCTCTCTCTCTCTCTCTCTCTCTCTCCTTGTCATTCTTCTTATTCTATTTTTCTTCGCGCTTTTGCATTTCAAGTCTTTAAGTATTTGTAGGGCTGTAAGGGTGACAATCTTCAGAGCTGAGTGCACTTGTCACCTTCTCCTTGTTCTGGAAGTGCTACTCTATGGCTGATGGTGTTTAAACTGAGGAATATACAATAACTGAATATGATTCCTAACCTCATATTTTTTACCACATTCAGGTGAGAGCGATGTGACAGGCAGACAGAGAACAGTATACTATGCTATTTCAACATGTGCTGTTTGCGTAGGGCAGTAGTGTGTGTGTGTGTGTGTGTGTGTGTGTGTGTGTGTGTGTGTGTGTGTGTGTTCTTGTGTGAATAAGTGGGGAGGCCAGAGATCAAGATTGGCTATTTTGAGTGGCCATACACCTTGCTTTTCTAAGATAGGGTCTCTCCCTGGCCTACAACTCATCGTTAGGCGATGCCAGCCTCCCAGTGATCCCCAGGGCTTGCCTGTCTCCACCTCTCCAGCACTGAGATTCGAAGTGTATAGCATCATGCTTGACTCTTTGATGTGCATTCCAGGCATTCCATTTAGATCTTCATGTTTGCACAGCAAGCACTTTATTGACTGAGCTAGCTCCTCAGCCCTAGATATATTTTTACAAAGAAAGTTCTAGCTATAAAGGATTGCTCTTCTAATACCACTGTAAGTAGGTGGGGTCTCCAATTTGGAGAGATTAAAGACGTATATCAGATCAATTAATTAGAGGTAAATCTATTTTTATTTTTACTTACCTTGAAAATTCATAACCTGGGAACCTGTGAATGTGGTCTTGGAATCAGGCTCTCTGTAAAGAATTGAGAGCAGATTGTAAGGTGCTAATCTATAATGTCTTGCTGGGGGGAGCTATTGATACAGACACAGCAGACACCCATGTGAAGATGCTCCAAGCCCCAGGACGCTGGGTACCACCAGAACTGAGAAAGAAATGGGGGAGGTTCCAAAGAGAATGTGCTGTGGTAGAGGACAGATGTGTCTTCTGGCCCGCAGACCTGTGAAAGAATTCATTTCTGTTGCTTAAGGTTCCATGCTTCCCATGGCTGTCCCAGTAAAGTATCACACCTTGCTGACTTCCCACATCAACACGCTTCATTAGCAAAGTCAGTCGTGACAATTGTGTTTTGCTGGCTTTTATGAACACCCTTGCTAGACCTGGGCCCTTCCAATGTCCGAGTGTGTGCTTTTTGTCCATTCCTGTTGCCACAGCTCAACTATGGCACCTGCGCTTCTGCAGTCACAGCATGCTAGCTGCTCATTCGACTCTACCAATCCCCTTGCTTGGGGTCAAGTTCCAGCTGCTGAAGCCACTTGTGTCATGCTGGCTGTGGCAGGAGCTACAGAGTTGCCATGTCTGTGTTGAACCTGACTAGACTCCCAGAGGCCCTGGCCTCTCCCGAAGCTCTGCTGGGGTCCAGCAACTCCAACTTGAATCAGAGGGTAGAGATGCTCCTGGAGACAGATGTTGACTCGGGAAACAGAAGTTTAAGGAGATGGGCCATGTCTTCTTCCCTCATCTTTCTGTCTTAGAGATTGTTCTGTGCTGCAGTGACTCTACAGTACTATTCTTTGAGAGTCCCATATAAAACAGAAGCTCCTGGTACTTGGCAGGGATATGGGAAAGGCTGTGGTTAGCTCATTTTTCATAATGTTACTACTGTTGGTCTGTGTACTCTAATGGACTGAATTAAATTCATATGCTAAATTCCTAATTCCCAGCATCTCAGAATATGACCTCAGTTGGAAAAAGACACTGCAAATCTGATTAGTTGAAGTGATGTCATAGTGGAATTGACTTGGGACTGGTGTTAGGAAAGGGAAGGAGAGAGAGAGAGAGAGAGAGAGAGAGAGAGAGAGAGAGAGAGAGAGAGAGAGAGGCAGGAGGTGAAGAGAAAAGAGACTACGGGGACACAGGGAGAAAGAGAAAGGGTAGAGTCAAAGGGAGATTGCTATGGTACTGTGAAGCTAACAGCAGCTGAGGAGAAGGGTTGGAAGGAAAATTCTCTCTTTCCAAGTTGTGTTGCAAAACCCAGTCTCACCGTCAACCTGGCCATCCCAGAACTGTGGCACAGCACAATTATACTTTAAAGCCACATGGTCTATGGTTCTCTGTTTGGACAAGCCTGGCTGATGATGATACCTGTGTCTCCACTTGGCTTCTGTCAACTTCCGCTCTACACCCCAGCAACACAGAGGCATTCAGGTTTTTACTGGGTCCCATTATACTGGAGCATGAGCGAAAACAACTTTTAATCTTATGCTATTTTTAATATGATGGATGGTGATTCCTGAGTTGGGCACTGCCAAGTGGAGGAGAAATAAGAAATGTAATTTACAGGGAGTTTCTTTTCATTCTTGGTGAGACTAGTTTAAATTGGGAAACTGGTAGAAATCAGAGAAGGCAGAATGGTGCAAGTTTGGGAAAGAAAGAGCAATTGCATAATCTTTTAATGCTTCGAGACAAGCTCTTGGTGGTGGAGAAAGCCTTTTTATCCTGGCTGTTTCCTAATGCCACCACAGGGAGAGAGTTCTGAGCTGGCTTTGTTCTGTCCATATGCTTGCATTGCCAAGCTTGGATTTGTGTCAGACAAAAGGGAACTTTATCCTGAACAGGAAATTCAGGCACTTGTAAACAAGGCCCCATGTCAGTAATTCAGATAAAGTAATGAGTGTTTATGATTCTGGGAGTCTGCTGTGTGTGTGTGTGTGGGTGTGTGGGGGATTAATTACATTAATTGGGAGTGAACTGATAATGAAGGATTAGGAGAGAGACTCTCTCAAGCTAAATGCACAAGGACAGTGGCTCAAACTATTCCCTAAACCAAGCTATTATCTCAGCCAAAAGCGTTTATTGGGAAATTACTTGCACACGACACTGCTAAAGGCACAACTCTCCTTTAAAACCCACTCTCTTGGCATCAGCTGCAAGAACAGGGCCAGCGAATGGGGCTTTGAGCCTCAAGCCAACATCTTTCTTACCTAATAATACTAAATATATTTTTGGGTGAAGTCAAATGTGGTCTTATTCTCCGTATTGAGGTTTTTCAAATATCGCCATCATTGGTTAGTCTCATGAGTCTATTTAATGTATGTCAATGTTCACAGTGCAGTATCGAGTCAAACTATAACTAACTGCTCTTTGCCTCAATGCTAGAGTCACCCTCCCTCCAGTGAGTGGTTCGTAGCCAGCTGCCTGGGTTGGATATGAGATGGTGCTATAGTTAAGTGAGCATTGTCTCCTCTGTCCCCAGAGAGGCTGAAAAAGCACCCATGAGAGGAGGTGTTAGAAAAACATCTGCTGTGTGGGGAAAAACTTGCACATCAGTAAGGATGCAGTCTCAGAATATTTGTACAGCACAGACAAGGAAACTATTAGCAGTTGTCCTGTCCCAGGCTCCGTGCCAAGCACACACAAGCTCAGCACACACCCCTTGCTTGCTTTTATGCATTTGTTTATGTATTCAAGTGCAGAGGATAAACATCTCTGTGATTATGAAGGCCTGACCCTGTGTCTGATGGGAGGCTCCGCCCAGTCTTTCTTTCCCTTTCTACACTCAGCGCCTGGTGATAATGCTCCAAGGTGTTTTCTGTGCCCAATGCGTAGACCACATGTAGAAGCCTTGGGCGTGCATTTACTTAGCATCATTCATAATGAAACCCCTCAGTGAGGGACCTCCTCCTCACTGATCTCCGTTTATTCTTACTAAGCTGAGACCCGCCCCCCAGCCACACCCTGAAGTCTGACACTTGGTCTGTTGGGTTGCTTCTCTTGTCTAACAGCATTCTGTCTTCTCTCCTACAGTTCTGACTCCCAGGTTTCCTAGAATGACATGCAGAGTGCTCTGTGCTGAGGACTCTGCCTTTTCTTTGAGCCTCCCATGGGCTCCCGCTCCTGTGCAGAGCCTGGATCCATGAGTGCTTATGATCATCTTACTTTCAGAGTCTGCACTTAGGTTTTTTATGGGGTCTTGTGATTTGTAACATTTTATTCTTTTCATTCTTCTCAAAATTGTGTTCCCCTAGATACAAAGCCTGAGTCAGCATCATAAGTATTTTGTCCACAGTGGCTATTAAGTGATAAATCACTTCATACTTGGTTTTTCAGAACTCATGACATTGTATTGAAATCATCTCATTGGTGTTCTGGCTTACACAGCATGTTTATAATTCATCTCATTTTATGAGTATGAATGTTTTGCATGCATGCATGTATGCAAGCATGACATCCATGCTTGGTCAGAGGTCAGAGATGGCATTGGTTCCCTGGATCTGGAGTTATGGCTGATTGTGAATAGCCATATGGGTGCTGGAACCTAACCCAGGTCTCCTGGAAGAGCATCAGGTGCTTTTCCCCACTGAGCTACCTCTCCAGACTTAACATTATTCCTTTCTTAGCAAAGAAGCTAACTGTTGATATTTGAGCTGTATGGTATATGTAGACTGTGTCACAACAGTTTACTCCGCTCTGCCATCATGGAGAGAAATAGCCAAAGGCTATGTGCAAATCAGAGAGCTTAGCAAGATTGCAACCAACAAAACTTTATTTTCAAAAGCAGATGGCAAATAAGATGTGTCTATTCATCCCAGCTTCTCATCCCTTAGAAGCTTTTGTTGGTAGTAATCATGCCCAGTCTTGCTCTATGTCCATAGCACCTGCCTCTGTGCTTGGGTTAAAAGACAGTATCAAATTCAAGACCCAAGACAGAGGCCAGTGCATAATGACATAAGTGAAAGAAACTAGGAGGCTGTCATGTGCCTCACACTGCCCTGGGCCAGGTGATTAGTCATATCTTTAATCTTGCTTGTGTTTAAAAAACAATCTAGAAAAAAATAAAAATAAAAATCAATCTAGGCTGAATGCAGTGGTGCATGGCTTGTAAGCAGTGGCAGGTGGATCTCTGTGAGTTTGAGGCCAGCCTGGTCTACAAAACAAAACAAAACAAAAACCAAGAGAGCCAAGGCTATACAGAAAAACCCTGTCTTGAAAAAACTACTACTACTACTACTACTACTACTACTACTACTACTACTACTAATAATAATAATAATAATAATCACTCTAGTTGACGTGAACCATTTCCAATTTTGTGTCCTGTAGGTGTGCTGCATTTGAACATCAGAAGCCAGCGGTTACATATTGAATTTCCAGGTCACACTCAAACACAGGCTACACATTTTGCTTGAGTATCTGCAGATTCCCTTGGATGCCCCATTGCTCTTAGGTCTTTCAGCTCTCCTTGAAACCAGCCACAGCGCCACCTGTGACCTATTTATTGAAAGCCTTGTAACTAAGTACAGTAATAGAAAATTTCAATCAATACTCAATTGTAGCAGGAGCCAGTGGAGAAATTTCAGGGCAGCTGTAACGTGCTGAGATAACTTGGTGTCGCTGAGAAAGCAGACAGCAGAGAGCAACATTAATTGAGTTCCATCAATCGTGTATGTGTGGGCATTGGGCACAGCATTGCTCGGTGTGTATTTGGTTGCGTAAACCCACACAGCAAGCACACCTGGATGCCCCCTTAGTCTAGGCATCTACCTTCCTCCAGTTCAAAAGCTCAGCATTCTCCTCTATGCATCTTACTTAAAAGAAAGAGCAATAATGGTGATGCTTGCACAGTTGGTACCAAGAGGGAACATCGCTAACAGAAATATCAGGAAACAAGAGATAAAATTCAAACAGTAGCCAGCACACTTACTCAGCACTGTGTGTGTGAGTCGGCAGACACACAGAGCACCCAGCTCCCCGTCTTTCTCATCCCATTTTTTTTTTTTTGATGAACTTCAGGCAATTTTTGTCTGTGAAAATGCTGAGCAATGATGGTGCTGTTTTATGAAAGCCTCAATTATTCTGACTTCTCCAGGGAATGATGTGTCAGCCCCAACTGAGATGCTTCCTTGCAATTTAATCTGTTAAAGTGCCAGAGTTTTAATTTTAACATTTTTTTTTATTAAACTTGTTCCTCAAAAAAAAAAAAAAAAAAACCACGATGAACTCACTGCTTTATTAAACTGAATAGTTGATAAGACTTTTAACCCGTTCCTAGGTGGGGGATCTGTTTCTGTCATCCATGTTGTAGATGTATTTGTTTTTGGCTCTGGGCTGCAGCTCGTGATTTATCTTGAGGCTCAGAGATAACTTAGCTTTGTATTCTGGAACAGTTCCTACAAGTCACTTCACAAATGCTGCTGATTTTTCTCTTTTACGAGGGGAAGGTAGAGACCTAGTGAATGTCTGAAATTATAATTATCATGGAAGGAAAGGGGATGTTTGTTTGTGTGTTGCCCAACGGAACGGCATGGGAATGCCAAGGCACAAGTGAAGAGATCAGAGGATGACTTACATAGTCAGTTCCCTGTTTCTATCATATCCTGGGGATTGAATTTAGGCCATCAGGTTTGGCAGCATTTGGCCTTACCTGCTAAGCTGTCTTGCTCGACTGACAGGGAGTATTTGAAAGAGAAATGTGTGCTCCTCCTTTTGGCGAGCTGTCAGAATATTGGCGTTAGAAATGGTGGTATCGCTTGATTGTGTGAACCTGGTTAGCCAGCACAGCTGCTCTGAGCTTAATCGTGAGACAATGCAAAATTAAAATGTCCCCAAGAGTCTCTTGGGGGAGGATAAAGGAATGACTGAAGACCCGTGGCCAGGCAGAAGTCGGACTTAACCCGCCAGGAAAGAGTCATGTGGTTCTGCCAATTTCTCCGATGATATTGCAGGCACTCTGGAGCCGAGATGATGATGGGTAAATAAAACCCAGGAAGAAATCTTGCCCAGGAATGCTTAGCAACACATACCTTTTGCTATCTAAGCCTAAAACTTCATGTTAGAGTTGAAAGAGAGACTGGGGTGATACAGGACACACTGAGTTATTCATCTTCCCTGGGTGGTCATATTGAATAGACATCCTTTTTGTTCTTTTCACTATTCTTGCTCAGTTGGTATTGTGGAGATGAGGGTCAAGATTAGCCTGTTAGGGCTGCAGGGTACATGCTGGGACCCTAAAACCTCCAAGGTTACAATGTCTCAGTTGGAAGTGGTACTCGGAACTCCTGAGCATGACTGTTTCTCAGGGAGGAGGAGTGATGCTTGCAGGGCGTAAGGACATGGTGAAGGTCACGTAAGAGGTAGGTGTTGAGCTTCCATGGAACCCTGGATCTCCTGACAACTTGAATGGTAGTGACTTAGTGGAAGACAGAGGGAAGAGGCTCAGGATGGCTCAAGGGCTGTATGAGCCAAGCAGTTCCAATGGGAATGTCTTTCATTACTCTCAGACCCAGTGTCACAAAGAAAGCCCTCTATAAATCTGCTTAGACAAGTCTTTCCAGTCTCTTAAAACATTTACTTTTTTTTGAGAACTTCGTACATAAATACTATATTTATATAATTTCTGTCCCACATCCTCCCCTTTCAACTCTTCGCATGTCCCTCAACTCCATGTCCTCAACTTCATGACGTCTTCTTTAATTACTATTGTTATATGTATACCCGTGCGTCTTTACATATAAACGCAACCTATGGAGAGCATTTAGTGGTGCTTATATGTGCCTGTGTGCAGGGGTGACAATTTGGGATTGGATAAGCTAGTGAGGAGCTTGTCTCTGGGGAAGCCTGATCCTCCCTCTCTTGGTAGACATTAATTTTCTGCAGCTCTTGATCTAGGGTGGGGCTAGGTAAACTTTTCCTTCCAAATTCTTTAGTCTATGGAAATTGTATACATTGATACAATGATCATGCCGTCCCTCCTTCACACCCTGAATCTGTCCTCATTATATCCCTCTCCAAACTTGATGTTCTCTGTCTTGTATAATCCACAGAGTCTAATTAGCGCTGCCTTTATGCACGTAATGTGGGGCCATTAAAACTGGGTATCCTGTCAACTCTTTTCAAGCTGCATGATCTGAGAGCAGAGGCTAAGGGAATCCTGAACTAACTGATGGCTAACTAACTAGTACTGTTAATGAGGTATGGATAATGACCAGACAAACCCCAGACCACAAAGGGTTCTCTAGACATTCACTGGGCAAAACTGTCTTACTCTATCTCCCTAATCAGCTGGCCTGGCTCACAAGCATGTATCATGTACATGATCTTAGGCTGTGTTCTTCATTATTCAACATCTCTCTACTTCAGTGGTTTTGTTTTTGTTGTGATATGGAAGAAGAAAAACCAATGGGGAAGCAAGGTGCGTCGAGCACGTGCCCAGTGTGTGAATGCCCAGCAGACCCTCTGGTGAGAGTTAAGTGCTTTATAAAGTTAGCTAGGTTGCTGCTGCTGCGGCTGACACCATGATGCCCGTGTAGAGGTGTACTACAAGGAAAACACAGAGAGTGGCCATGTTGGTCCTGGAAAGTGATAGGTCCTAGAGGGCATTTTGACATGAGGCTGTGACCCATGTGAACATCTTGGGGTAAGAATTCTTTTTTTTTCTCCTTTATTAATTTATTCTTGTTACATCTCAATGGTTATCCCATCCCTTGTATCCTCCCATTCTTCCCTCCCTCCCATTTTCCCCTTTTTCCCCTCCCCTATGACTGTTCCTGAGGGGGATTACCTCCCCCTGTATATGTTCATAGGGTATCAAGTCTCTTCTTGGTAACCTGCTGTCCTTCCTCTGAGTGCCACCAAGTCTCCCCCTCCAGGGGACATGGTCAAAGGTGAGGCACCAGAGTATGTGAGAAAGTAATATCCCACTCTCCACTCTACTGTGGAGAGTGTTCTGTCTATTGGCTAGATCTGGGTAGGGGTTTAAGGTTTACTGCCTGTATTGTCCTTGGCTGGTGCCTTAGTTTGAGCGGGACCCCTATGCCCAAATCTGCCTATCATAATGTTCTACTTGTAGGCTTCTAGGACCCTCTGGATCCTTCTACTTTGCCATTCTCCCATGCTTCTCTCATCTAGAGTCCCACTAGAATGTCCTCTCTTCTGTCTCAGTTTCCTGGTAAGTGAAGGCTTTCGTGGGACATGCCCCTTGGGCTAATATGCAGATTCTTGGCAAAGGAAGCAGGTGAACTCTCCTGGCAACTGAAGCTAGCTTATCTGCAGAATAAAGCCACAAAGAGGCATTTACTTGAGTGCCATTTCTATTAAGATCTTCAGTTTTAAATTTTAACAGAATTAGAGAGATATTACATAGAATATTAAATGTATCTTTCTAGATAGGGCATTTTTATTCATTTAATTCCTCTTTCTAATCTTTTGAGGCTGAGACAAATGGCAGCTTTTCTGTGATCCAGAATGGAAAGTGAATACCACAGATTGACTACAACAGTCAATGGAAACTGGATTTATAGGGGTTCAGGAGAAAAAAAAAAGAAAAATATTCATGCTTGAGTTGAGGCAGTTTGACCAGAAGCAGGTTGCCAGCCTTTAGACCTGGAAAGAGTGTGCGGCAAGGTTTATAACTCATCCACACGAAGCAATCAAGGTATGTTCTGCTGACCTGCTATACCAGGATGTTGAAAGCAAGAAGCAGTCTTGGTTGCTAACCCCAGGGAAATGTATTTTGGAATATGCTCGTGTCTTCCCAGTCTTCTGTTTGGCAGGATCATTGAGAAAGCAAAGGTTAGGTAGGAAGTAGAAACCCCCTTAAGCTAGTTCTGGTTTTGTTTAAGATGTTCTTGGGTATCTTACACCCACAGATAGCTTTGCATTTCAGATTTTGACACAGGCTTTCACTAAGTTTATCCATTCGTTTTGAACTCTCTACGTTAGCCGGGTTTATCTTGAATTCGTTATCCTCCTGTTTCAGCTTCCCTGAGATCTGGATTGCGGGGATGTACCTCAACATCTCAGCTTTGAGATGTTGATTTTTGTTTTTGTTTGTTTGTTTGCTCTAGGTTATTTTGTTTTGTTTTGTTTTGTTTTGGGACTGGATATCAGTGAAATGTTGAGGTAGCAAGGAGAAAGAAATGAATTATTTGGGTCTGAGAGAATTGATAGAAAAGATCAAAGCCCCTGCCCCCAAAGTGGAATTGACAAGCGGCAGCAGGAATTACAAGGCAGAAGACACAGAAACTTCCATAAAGCAGCCTAGTGTTCAGTGCTGTGCTGTTGGCACTGGGTCTCAGAGTCAGGCAAGATGTGCTTAGAAACAGAAGAAACTTTAATAAAGCTGTGTTGGAGATAGATTATAAATGGGTTCAAGTCTAGGCTGAGAGAGAGAGAGAGAGAGAGAGAGAGAGAGAGAGAGAGAGAGAGAGAGAGAGAGAGAGAGAGAGAAATTTTAGTCAATAGTGAGGAGGCTTGCATACTCGTAAGCAGAGAGAGGTAAGGTGCTTGGGTGTTCTCTGTGTCTAAGCAGGTGGCCATAGGACAGAGCCTGTGCACATGGGAAGGTATAGGCTGAGACATTGCTACAGCACTGGGTAGGGGAAGTGGAGAGGTGACTAAGCCAGGAGGCCTGCCAAGCATGAGGACCTGAGTTCAGATCCCCGGCACCCACATCAAAAGCCAGGCACAGTGCTTGCCATGTGCAATCCCAGTGCTGGGGAGGTGGGAATTGGATCCCTTCACTCACTGGCCAGGTGACCTTGCTGAGTGGTAAACTCTATATTCAGTAAGAAACCTGACTCAAAAAGAGTAAAGATCAATTACAGAAGACATCTGACATCAACCTCTGCGTGTACACATATATGCTACTACCAGCAAATACACACATCCCCAAACAACAGAACATCAACGTTTAGGTGAAAGTTAGACAAACATAGAGGAACAATTATTTTCTTTAAAGGCTGCTGAATATGAACAAGCCTAGAAAAGACCTTTATCCCCTAACAGGGATGCTGTTCATTGGTGCTAGGAGCATTAACAGATGTAGAAACAGCCATCTTATTCATGATGCTGGCAGCGTTAGCACTTGTGAGAATAATTAGGCTAATCATGGTCTGTCTAGTTGGAGGAAACTGGCATTCAAACTCCTGGCTTGGATCTATTGGCAAGAATTGGCAGCATTGACCTTAGACCCTTCCTGTATCAGAAAGTAAAATGCTTTGCGAATATATGGTACCCGGAAGAGCATTTGCTGAGAACCTCGGAAAATGCTTTGAAGTTTCATGAAGTTCTGAAGCTTATTGTTTATCATGCATATTTTAAATTTAAAATGCTTTGTCTCACTCTAAAAATTATTTTCAGATTAAAAACTAAAAAGAACTTAGCTTATCATCTGTTTGGGAAAAAGACTATCCTTTTTTTTTTTTTTTTTTTTACATAGCTGTGAACCATGGGGAATCTGCTTTCAGCATGCACATTGTTGAGTACACAGGAGATGATGTCTTCCGTGTGTGCCTGCCCCGTGCCCAGACACTGCAGTACAGGCTACAATCCATCACTGCCCTATGGCTCATCTTGCCATACCACTGTAGTATCCATTAGTTACTAGTGTCCTTGGTTATGGCCATATCTGGTTTCAGTAGTGCCCCCATGGAGCCAAAGGGATGTACATAAGTTGATCTGGCCTTTCATTAAATATTTTACAGCATGTTCTACTATGATCATTGCTATTCACCTTGCAATTCTTAGGATGGAGAAGAATTGGTCCCTTCACTTGCTCTTTCTGAATGGTAGGCAGACCTTATAAATCTGATAGAAAGTAGCAATTGTCTTCACTGGACTACTGCATAGAGCTCAGATGACAGACGGCGAGACTGGACCCACACTTACCCTTCCTCTCTGCCTTCTCTCTGAAATGCCATGCGTCCTCAGTTCTCCGTTTCTCCTCCTTGACACACCAGCTGCCGTCAGCCAATCTTCTTTTTCTGTCTTTTCAGTATGATCTACTTCATCCCAGGCTCTCAGAACCTGAGGGTAAGGGTCTCCCATTTTCATAACTGGAGATGATGAATAGTGGCTGGGCTTGCATCTTTCTCTCCATCATTTAAAGGGTTAAGAGACAGGAAAGGAGTTCAGAGCAGAAGGAAGCCAAAGCCTGTTTGTAAGCATTCCAGAATCTTCAAGTACATGAAGACAGATGCTAGGATCTGAGTAGCATTATCTCTAAAGTGTTTGGGGTTATCTTGGATTTAGAGTGCCTGCCTACTTCCATACCTCCCCCCTTTCTATTGGTCTGCTGGGCTCCATGCATTCATTCTATAGTAGTGACTGGTTCCCTGCCTCTGTTAAAAAGCAAGGAAATAATTGTATTAAGACTCCCCCCAGTCTTGGCCCATGAACATGAAAGCAGCTGTAATACAGTCCTTGCCTTAAACATGGGTCATGTTTGACTAGCCTGGTTAAGAGTGGATGCCCCAACCTCCCCTGCTCTTTGTGGTATAACAAGTCCAGTGGATGTGAGGAAAATAGACTGTGTTTTAGAGAAATAGAAACATACTGTTGGGGACAAAAGTTTGTAAATGCCTCCCTCCCCGCAATCAGGGTTACTACATTGCTGCCTCCTAAGGGTCCATGACCTCATAACAATTGGATTATAGTATAGTAATTGGAGCTTGATTTCAGTTGCCTTGATAAACACCAAGACCAAAAAGCAACTGAGTGGAGGGCACTGCCAGGTCACAGTCCACCATTAAAGGTAGTCAGGGTAGGAACTAAAGGTGGAATTCAAAGCAGAAGCCATTGGGGAAGACCCCTTAGTGGCTCACTCCTAGACTCCTGCTCGCTTTCTTAAATACCACAGATCTACTTACCCAGGGATGGGCCCATGCATATGATTTATCATTCAAGACAGTCAGTCTTTTATAGGCTTGATCTGGGCAATTTGTTAGTTGACATTTCCACTTCCTAGGTGATTCTAGGCTGTGTCAAGTTTGCAATAAAAACACAGCAGCTGACAGTCTTCTTCTGGATATTGGAACATTCTGATCTGAGTTTTGGGACATGGAAAAGAGGAGTACTATCAGTAACTATGGAAGAAGAAAGCACAGGTTTAGAGAAGCAGCCTTCAGAGAGTCCTCAACTCACTGATACCGAGAAAATGCCCATTTAAAGCACCCCTTGTAGGGTGGATCCAGATGGGAAGGGATGTAGGGGGGAACTGGAAGGAGTAGAGGGAGGGGAAACTGTGATCAGGATGTATTGTATGAGAAAAATATCTGTCTTCTATAAGGAAAAAATTTCCCCCTGTTTACCAATGCATACTGGTGTTTTCATTGGTACCATTATCAACTGGTACATTGATAATGTCAATGATCCTTTGCGTAATATTCTAACAAAGAAGGAAATAGAAGCCAAACATTTACGAAAGGCCAACACCATATGAAAATGCCAGAGTATTCCTTCTGGTGGTACCAGGAAGTTTAATCTGCCAGATGAGACTCAGCTAAACTTTTCATCGTTGTGTAAATCTACTCAATGATTTGTAATTAACTTATTCGACTAAGGGTGATTGATTATGCATGACGTTCAGGAATTGCTTGGTTCCGAGGATGGAGTGCAGAAAGACATAAACTTCAAGTCTGTCAGGAGCTCAAATCTGTTAGGGCAAATCTTCCTGAGCAGTAGGAAGACTGCTATTTAAAGTGGGTGGAAGGTCCTCTGGTAGAATAGAGGAGAAGCTGGTTGAAGAATGGACCCTAGTGGTGTGTCCACATGGTCACCTACAGTGTGGAATTGGCCCAACTGGGAAGGAGAGTCTTAGCACATATAGTAAGAGACCTTGAGATGCCATTCTGGATTCAGCACGGCTCCTAAATTTTTAATGGCTAGTGTCGGTATGAGAAAATTGTAGTAGAGATCGGATATAAAGACACTTGTAAGGAAGGCAACATAGGAAGGTATGAATCCATATGTTAGCAATGTCAAACACTCTTGGCCACAGAAGCTAATGATAGATGCCCCCTCCCACACTGATTCCTGCCCAGAACCTCCTCAGAAATCATCCCTGCCTGACCACAGTTGCTTTTACATTCTGAGAGAATTAAGTTCTTTGCCACATCAGTGGCGATCTGTCACCACAATTCTAGAAAACTCCTACACACCTTGACCCTCTGGAGGTCAGAGATGGAAGAGGTCCTCAGCATGAGTGTGTGTCCCTGTTGAGGGGACATTTGGAGGCCAAGCAGGTATTTCAACAGTTTACCACGGTGGGAAGGAATTCTCAGGGAAAAATGCATATAATCACAACCAGAAAAATACAAGTCTAAGTCTCAATTCTAAAGGAGGACAGGAGGCAGCCACCCATCCAGTTATGTTCACTGAGACAAAGATTATGTCTATGCGCTCTATGGCCTACCTGTTTATGTATTTTAATGTATTAACAATCCACCCAGCCTGTGGCACCTCACACCTCCACTTCCTTATATTTGCCTCAGGGAATGGATGTCCTCAGTAGTTTTCTATGCTGGGACATCTGCCTATGCTGTTGCTTATCCTGCCCCAAAGTTAATTTTCCTTAACACAGGAGTGAGGAAGGTTCTGCTAAAAACTGATGTACTGTGATGTCACTGGTCATCAAAGAATCTTCGAATGGCTAGTCACTGCATTCAAAGTCATGACCAGGCTTTTTTCAACAGTGCGTATTAACTCAGATACGTATAAATAAGGCCCTTGGGTTGTGTTTAGTATCTTGTTCCCCACCATTTCCCCTATTTCTTACATGACTCCCATTCTGATTCCTTTTATTATCTAGTTAGTTACTTTCAGACTTGACACACTTGTTTTCCTCAGTATGATTTATTTCACTTAATGGGCGGATCCAAATTCCACCCAGTTTCTTACGAGAACATAACTGAATTCTTTAGAATAGAGAAATGATTGTCCAAATCCACTCATCTGTTCATGGACACTTGGGCCGATGACAACACTTGGCCATTGTGAACATGGATATGAGCGTAACCCTCTGGAGTGCTGCCTTTGAATCCTTGGGCATCTACCTGGAGGTGCTTTATGAGTGGGACCTGTGCTAGTTACTGCATTCAGAACATCAGTACAGCTAATGATTTCTGCAGCTTTCTGCTGATGTTCTCTAGGACTCAGCCTGTACCGGGGACTCACTTGGCCTTGCCATCTTTGGACGTGCTTACTATGGAACTTCCCACAGTGCATCATTCAGTTTGCCTAGAAAGCCTATCATTCATAGATCTGCTTGGCATTCTCTCCCTGTTCCTTCTTAGAGCTTTCAAATGTCACTGTTTATCACTTCATGACCACCCTAAATACGTGTCAAATTCTTCTCCCTACACTCTGCTTTGTTTTAACTGAACTCATCTGCGTAATTCCCTTTCTTGTGTATATTTTATCTACAAAAAGCTAAATTTAACAAGATTAGGGCCCTCACCCACTCTGTTCAGCATTACCAGGTCAGTGCTGAGGGCAGTTCTTACCCATGCTATGACTTCAGGAGACAGTTATTGAATGAATTGTCTTTTAAGGATCAATGCTTTATAGACGAAAATAAAATATTTAATGAGAACTGCCTGATCCATACTGCCTTAAAAACTAAGTAAATTATGCATGTAATATTCTAGGAAACAGATTGCAGTGGCCTATAGTGGTAGTAAACTCACTTTCTTTTCATCTACACAAAGAGAGAAAGAACCAGAAATTGGACTGGGTCCTAAATCAGTGTGGTATTTAAATAGCAGGCTGAACCATTTTGTGTGGAGTTGCTTTTTTACTGTAGGCTACTTCCTGTTCTAAAACATTGTCTTTACCCGAGATTTCTCATCCCCATTCCTTCCTTTCTCACAGCAAAGGACACAGTCCTTGCAGCCCTCCTGTCACCATGTACTTTCTTTGGGAGGCTCAGCTGCACCTCCCGCTGGCTCTGTGATGTCAGTCACTTCTGTGGTCCCTAGATATTTTGGTGCCCCCTTAGTTGCAATCTTATTACATTGATCAATATTCAGAATTTTAGGTGCAGGAAGGATGTTTTCTTCAAGGCTGCCAAATACAAATAGCCAAAACACTAAGAAGGTAACATTTATGTAATTCCTGATTGTTTCATGGTTATTCTTGCTGTAGGTAGTTTATTGTATATATGTGAAATAATATAAATGTGTATGTAAAAAAATATTTAAGAAAAACCAATACACTTTGCCCAGTGCAGACATAAAAGCGGTGTTTAAAAATAGTTTTAACCTTTCTCCTGACACTTGGAAATTCTGCATGCATGTGGGGTATGAGGTGGGTGTTTTGGCTCTTTTGTCTTTATTGTCAAATCGGAGTCTTTAGCATGCCTGTTGCCTTGGACCTTCATCATTTTCATGTGATTAGCATTCGGACTCCATCCCTGGAGCTGTATTTAGACCATCAATGATCATAAACTATAGTCACCTACTTTGCAGCACAGTCTGAGAGTTTATTCCTCCCAACTGTAATGTCTTTGCTTGCCAGTTCCTCCTCAATTTCCATGTACTGTCTCTCCCTGGCCTCAGATAATCACATCTTATTCCTTTCAGATCAGTTTCAGTTAGCCTGCACATAGAGATGATTTTATGTCCTATTGTCTTCCTGCTCTTGGACTGTTTCATCTAATAGAATTACCTCCAGGATCATCCATGTTGCCATAAGTGATAGATTTTTTTCCTTTTTGTGGCTGAGTAATAATTCACTGTGTATATATGCATGTATTTTCTTTATTCATCCAGTTGATGAGTATTTACCTTGATTCTATGTCTTGGACATGGTGAATAATGCTGCACAAATTATAACTGATATCGTAGGTGTCTCTTTGACCTACTGGTTTTATTTCCCAGCATGCTTATTATATCACACACTAGTCCTATTTTTACTGCTTCAGGTGAACCACCTACATATTTCCCACAATACCGCACTAACGTATTTCCCGGTAAGCTGTGGGTTGAGGAAGGGGTTTGAAAGCTCCCCTCAGATATAGATCTCCATCCACTGAGAGCTGAGTTGCAAGAAGCTGTTCCACTGAGCAGAAAGATGGGCATTAGGAAAACATCCTGATCGTGCCCACAGGAAATAAGCACACAAGCCTTTTGCTCCGTGCCTCCATGGCGGGTGTCATGTGGGTTAAATAAATGGGTAAAATGCAAGCTCAGCATGTGTAAAGAACTGGACCTGGCTGAACGAGGCTACAGAAAGAACGGCTATGGAGAGTGTAAAGGGACCAGTGTGGAGAAGAAGGACAGGTCAGTTCCTGTACTCCTAGCTTTGTATTTTTTTTCTCACTGCCTCACAGTCCAACTTGAAGAGGAGGTCTTCATTTAGCAAGAGGGGAAACTGCGGCTCAGAGAAAGTGGCTAGCCTGCTGAAGGTCACGGAACTACTTAGCTCAGATTCAAGATTGCTTCATTCGGTAGACTGATCTTTTACCCCCTCTATGCCACCTATAAATTAGAAATACATTGCGAGGGATTTGAGCTTGAACCTTTCAAAAATAACATTAGCAAAAGAGTGAAGGCAGCCCGTGCTGTAGATGAGAAACAGCTCAGCTGCCAGGAGGACCAATAAGCAGGCCGAGGAGCAGCTTAAAGCCTGGCGGGGGTGCGCAGCGCTGAGTGTAGACATTAATCAGAAGTGTCCACTTAAGAGGACCCTGGCTTTGACCTTGAATGTTGCCGAAGAAAGAACAAATATGTTTTTGGTGTCTACAAGAAGCAGAACTCCTTTGTATTCCACGCATTACTTCATAATTAATCATTCAGATGCTGAATTTACAGGTTTAAAAAAAAACCCTTCAAGTATGGGATTGAGACAGAAATATGTATTTCCACAAAATGCAAATGATAGCCCAACAGCCCTGAAAGTTAAGGCTTCATTTACTTTTAGTTTACCCACAGCAGTGTGTCTCTCCCCAGAGAGCTTTCCCTATGTGTAACTAATAATAAGGATGGTCCCAATAGTAATCCATATCCTGTGAATGCTTCTAAGTGGACACATGACTCCAGGTGGCCTTAGTCTTCAGAACATCTATAGAAAGAAAGCCCTGATTTTATTTTCCATTTCCTTCTAAGGGACAGAGTGCTACAGATGTCCCCAGGAGTCCCACATCACACAGTTAGAAAGCAGCCTGAGCCTGAGTGTCCAACGGACATCTACAGAAAGCCTTGCTTTCCATAGATAGATACTGGCTATTTAAAAGGGTGGAGTAGACGTGGCAGCCTAAGGTATGCTGTGGTGGTGAAAGAAATCTTTTCCCCATTCCCCCTTTCTTCTGTCTTTCTCCTACAACCTCACTTTAGTATCTAAAGCCTATTGTCTCCCATTGGTCAAAGCTAACATCTTCTCATAAGCGTGCACTAAGTGCTAAACCCTGAGCCTGGCCAGAATCCTGTAATCTCAAATTCTTACTACTTTCAGCCTCATGATTAACTTTTTTGCGGGGCAGAGGGCCTGTCTTCAGCGTCCTCGTCTACAAAATGAAGACACTACTTTTAACTTTTTAAAGAGATTATTGGGTGGCAGTCTTGAAACATGGAGTGGCTGTGGGGCTACAGAGTGAAAATGGGAAAAGGAAAAGCCCACCTAAGAGCTCTGGCCAACCCAAATTACTATTTCATTCCAGGGGTCAGTATCAAATTCTATAAAGTTATATAAAATTGCAGAAAATCTTTTACCCAGGACACTTTTCTGGGGTTTATTTCTTTGTGGGTCTCCATACTGTCACCTGTGTGGGTGAGGTGAATACTGCACACATGCAGCATAGGATGCGCCCTCCAGACCTTCTCACACGGGCTTTGTCCTTCACTGCTTGTCATCACCAGAGCAGTTCCAGCATCCCATTTATAGTGATCCTAGGAACTCTCAATATATATATATATATATATATATATATATATATATATATATATATATATATATATATAATAGATGATATAAATAATGTATTTATTCTTATTTGACTTTTATATCATAGAAAGTCTGGAACTGTCTTTTTTAAAAAATTGTAGTACTGAGTATAAAACGCAGGCCACTGTATATACTAGGCAAGTGTTCTATCCCTGAGCAACATCCTAATTTCAGGACTTAATTTCTTGAATTTTGATTTTAAAACATGGATATCAGGGTTTTTTTCTATTACTCCTTTCAGGTTCTGTCCCAATGCCTTACCAATTTCCTTGCTATTAAGTTCAGAAGAGAGGAATCTCCTAACCGTGTTGCAGATATACATGTCTCTTTTTGGAAGGCAAGATGAAACAGCATTCATGGTTGGGCAGCTAATGCTGCACTCTGTTATTTTGCAGGGGCGTGGAGACAGAGAGGAAGAGAGGCTTATGGTCTCCAGGAGACTCGACTTCCCCTGAGAGCTTAAGAAGTGTGGTCATGCTGCCAAGGACTTCACCTGTTCTGTCTCTTTCCATCCCAGTGTCTCTAGTCGGCTGTACATTCTTTTCTTGCACTGATTAAACACCTTGTCAGAGCACATAGGAGAGGAGTCAAGACTGAAAGCAGAGCCTTTGCTTTTGGAGTCATACTCATAAGCACCCATTGAGTCATAGGCTGTCAGGAGGAAGTGGCAGGTACCTGGGATATATGGACAAGGTGTCAATGACCTGCCCCAGGATAGGCCACAAGGAGGCTAACAAGGCTGACAGATCTGGACCCAGGAGGGTCTGCATAGACTGACACACCAACCAAGGACAGTGCAAACAGAGGATCTGGAGCCCTTGTTTGGGTGTAGGCAATGGACAGCTCATTCTACACATAGGGAAGAGAGGGGAGTGGGGGACTGCCTCTGACAAGATCTCTGGTGCCCAGGATTTGATCACTCGCCCTTGGAGGAGAGGCCCTGTGGGAACACAAAGGAGGTGGATGCAGACTGTCCAGATGATGGGCTGTGTCAGACGGGATGGGGGAGGAGGACCCCCATCTGTCATAGGTATAGAGGAGGGGAATAGATTGGAGGATGGAGAGGGTAGGAACAGGAAGATAAGAGCGAGAGGGATTACAATCTGGAAGTAATGTGAATAAATTATAATAATAAAAAAGAAACTGTGGTACATTCACACAGTGGAATACTACTCAGCTATTAAAACCAAGGATATCCCCTTTTACATGTTACTTAGTAACACGGCCTCACTAAGTCACCTGGTTTGACTTTGAACTCAGTTTGTAGCTCAGGAGCATGTGCCCCTACCCTCTCAATGTCCTGTATAGCTGGTATTGCAGGTTTGTGCCTCCTGAGCCACATGCTCTGTCTTTCATATGATCATCTGTCTCTACATTGACAGTTTTAAACCCATGAATATGTTCATATGTAGCCCGTTCTGTCCTCTCAAGGAAAAGCTACCACCCACTGCCCTAGTGAAATTGGAACTGGGAAAATAAAACAGCAACAGAAAATTTAAATCCTTTGTAAGACCAATAGGCACCTTGTGAGGAAGACAAGCAGAAACCTCTTGGCTTGGCATGGTCTACACTTCTGTAACAGAATTAAGGGTGTTGGATAATTGGAAATGGGCAGAAAGATATTCATTCCTTAAGGATCTGGAGAATGGAAAACCCATGGGAGGGTGGAGGAGGGGCAGCATTAGAGCAGCAGCTGTCACATGGTTGACAGAGAGAAAAGAGGAGAAAGAAACCATTCTCGAGGTCCCGGCATTATTTCATCCATGAAGGTATAAAACCCAACCAGTGCTTAGTCCTCGGAGCAGACTTGTAACAAAGATTAACTTAGAGGACACATTCAAGTCACGGCATTACCCCTTCTATGAATCAGACCAAGTCAGGGGTTGTAACACTGGGAGAGTCACAGCTTCTCCTTATTCCTGGCCATTTGTGCCATTTGTGCTCCATATCCTTCTGTCCCAGTTAAGGCATCTGTAGCCAAATGCACTCCTGTGCACCTATCCCTATAGAAACACAGGAATACACACAATTGAAAGATGAAAATAAATGTTTCTAAAAGTATGGTGTTTACATTCTACTTATTTGTTTTTTCTTGTTTGATAGCTCATACATGCATGTAATGGATTTTAGCCATTTTAATTCCCTGTTACCTTGCCCCTCATCCTGCCCCCCCCCCGCCTTCTCCCACTGAAACTCATATTTTTCTTCACATTTCCCCTCCTAGTTTCATGTCTGTTTGGTGTGCACAGCCCACTGCTCATGCGGCACTGACTTTATGATCACGTGCGGCACCTGGGAGCTTGGCAACCCTTCATGACACACCCTCCCCACAGCCACCATTACCTGTCACACACTTGATGGTGAGCTTCCTAGTGAGTAATTATTAAATTATGCAGTATATCATGGACTGAAAAAAAAACTGAATGACAGCAAGTGAGAGTTGAGGGCATTTGCATATCTTATATAATTGACTGGCGTTCTGCATGACTTTTATCTTTCTTGTCTCCGTGTTTTCAGTTTATTTTAGCAAAAGGCTCTTTTGAGAAGAGCAAAATCAGAAGAAAGAGAGGTGGATAAGAATAATAAGATTCCGGTCCCAGAGATATTTCATGGATTTAAAGGAGTAACTTGATTTACTTAATGAACTTAACTGAGTAACTTGGAGTAGAAGTTTATCCATCTCATCATTACTGACATTTTAGGCCAAGAATTACTTCTCTGTGAAGGGCTTTTCTGTGCCTTGTGAGATAAGTGACATCCCAGAGCACAGTAGAATCCTGTCCCCATCCTACCCTGCCAATCCAAGTACGTGAAAGGCCCATTGAGAAATCGTATGCTCTGAAAAAGACCAATAATTAAGCAAAAACAAATGAAAACCCAAACATAAGGAAATGATACTTCCTTCATGGTTGTCAGAACTGGTTTGGGGAGTGATAGTTTATGTCTGAGAAAATATCAAGAGGAAAAGGAAAGCTGATGTGACCTTAAGGCCACCAACTCCCTGGAGAGAAACATGAGCATAGTGCTATGTTGAAATGACCAGGCTTTTTAGTTCAGCAAACATTTTTTTTTACTCTTTTTAAAATATTAAGTTATTTTTATGTGCAGCGATGTTTTGCCTACACGTATGTCTGTGCAAGGCTGCAAGATCATCTGCAACTGAAGTTACAGACAGTTGTGAGCTGCCATGTGGGTGCTGGGAACTGAACCCGGGTCCTCTGGAATAACAGATAGTGGTCTTAACCACTGAATTATCTCTCCAGCCCCCTCCCCCCAACTTTTCATGCATAAAAAGTTGACTATAACTCACAGAAGCAGACTGTGATTTATTGTTAATGAATCACTAGTTGAGTTTAACGGCATAATTGATGACTTGCAAGTGAGCCACATTAGACTAGAAATGGTTTTGCCTGCTTGTGATAATTGGGTGCTCCTATGGCTGTCTCCTGCTTCTTTTACCAGACTAACATCATCCTTATATCTGTCTTTCCCAGAGGATGGATGAAGAAAAATGGGCAAAGAGGGGCCAGAAACAAGCCCAAGGAAGGATGCTCACTTGTCAGGATTTTAGGGAGCTCCAGAAACTAAGTGTATGCCAGTAAAACTTGAAGAGGACCAGGAGACGTGCTCAGTGTGTGAAGGGCTATTACCTTTTATTAGTGTATACCACCGTTATTGGATGTAGCACCTGGTTCCCGTGAACGCCTCATTTGATTTCGCATGCCAGGGTCGTTTTCAGCACAAGCATGCATTCTTTCTGTGGATTACATCTTGCCCCAAGGTTTCTGATTTCATTTTTTTCTTGCAAATATAAAGAGTTCTCTCAAAACCAGAAGCATGCCATCTTAGAGTTGATCGGATCAAGCACCTCCTTTGGGGCAGTAAGTTAATAACGAGTGGTGCTGAAACAACAGACCGAAGCCTGTAATCTCATTGTCCCCCCTTCAACCTGTTTACGCGATGTTTCGGATTCTGGAGAGTGGCTGACAACTAAGCAGCTTACTAAGTCCCAAAACCGTGTCACTGAATTTCTCTGAGTTTGTAAAGGAGTTATGGTCCCAGGTCTGTGGCTAATTACATGGCTCTCTGAGGTTCTCAGGAAAGACTAGAGACCGGGCTCCTTCTCAATTGCTCAGCACTGCATTGCTCGAGTCTAGAAATGTAAGTGGTTCAGAATCTCACTGTCATCTGACTCAGGAGAATCTTGGTGATAAAAGCAGGAGTCACCATCAGTTGTGAGGATGTTGCCCTCGCCTTGGTCATGCACTGTGCTGAGTGGTTTAACTTAGTAACTTGACTCAACCCTCTCAGAACAGGTGGCATCATTAATAACCAGCAGTGCCTTGGAATTGAGGAAACTGGGGTACAGAGAGATAACCTATTTTATCATACATACTCTGAAGCCTAAGGTAGGATGTGGACCATAGACTTTCTAACAGCTCAGCTTCTAAACTAAGAAGCGATCGTGATGACACGACATGTTTAGTTCTGATGCCCACAAAGCTATGATGTCCAAACTCTAGGTCCCTGAATAGCCTTTCTTTTGGGATGTTGGCTGGAGAGTTGGCAAGAAAGCCCACCAGGATTTGAGTGGGTGGTCATCCACTATGTTTAAACTCGAATATAGCAGTTTCTTTTTGGTATTTTATGAATCATAGCAAGAAAGCTAATGTCGATCTTGACTCCTGCAAGGTAGTTAAAGTTTTGGGTGACAAGAAGGCCTTTCTTTACTCAGTTTTGTTTTAGTTACTTTCTCATTTTGTCTAATGGTTTAGGGGACAGTTATTCCCTTCCTTATTCCAGATAAATTCCATTTAAAATTGCTATGTGCCTAGATTTAAGAGAGATGTGAGCAGACATAGACAAAAATCTAAGGATTACCAAGCAGCTTAATGGATTGAATAATCATGAAGTAAGCTGGTTATTATGCTATCTAGTCATATTTTGTTTGAATTTTAATCAATTTCCTTAGCTATTATGAAACTATTTAAGAAAGAATAAACCTGCCTTTCTGAGCATGGGATTCCAAGTGAATTTGCACTGTAACAAATGAAAGGAGATAGGGTTTTGTAGGTAAAGCTATTTGCTTAAGCCATAGCTTTGCCTGCTATTGCCAATGTACAATTGTGAACATTTTTATATCAAAACAGTAACAGCTGAAAGATATTTCCATATTGATTGATATCACCAGCTTGTGTCAGCAAACTTCCTGTAGGAGTGGCTTGTTTTTAAAGGTCTTTAACTCATCATATCATATCATATCATACGTGTGATTTCTTTGCATGTACATCTGTGCACCATGTGCAAGTAGTCCAGGCAGAGTACAGAAGCGGGCGCCACATTCTCTTGGAAATGGAGTTACAGATGGTTGTGATTCACTGTGTAGCTGCTGGAAACCAAACCTGGATCTCTTGGGTGACCAGTCATCTCCCTTAACTGCTGAACCATTTCTCTGGCTTCCCAGGGGTCAGGGGGTGGGTAGGGCAGGTTTGGTTTGGTTTTTCAAGACAGGTTCTCTGTATGTAGCTTTGGCAGTCATGAAACTCACTCTGTAGACCAGGCTGGCCTCAAACTCACAGAGATCCACCTGCCTCTGCCCTCATAGTGTTGGTATTAAAGGTGAACACCACCACCGCCTAGCCTCCCAGGAATGTTTTTAATTGTCTTGCCCTGCAGTCTGTACTTCATGGTCACCATGACATTGTTACCAACTAATTTTTACAAAAGAAAGCCCACAGCCCGATCTATGTAAAGTCCTTTTTATAAAACAAACCTGTCACATCATGGAGCTGTTTATACATCCACAAGCTATCAAAAATGTTTTATACACCCCTCACAGAGTCTTGTATTATTTTTATGTAAGAGATGGTTTTATATAAAACCAGAAACACATGCAAACTCAAGTCTTTTAACATGGTCTGCAGGGCCCAGGTGGCATGTATCTGTAAGTTAAGGAAGGTGAAGCTGACCTTTCTCCTTCTGGTCCTACATCTTCTGCCTCCCCCTGTTCTCTGCCTCCCTCTGCCACTCTTGCTTTGCAGAAACACTTCCTTATGTTACTGTGATGCAGAAGTATACTTTAAATATCTCGTTGAAAATGCCATTCACAACAGTTTACACTGCATGAGTACTCAAAATGCCTATAGGTTTCTTGATGAATACATCAAAGCAGATTTTTCCCTAAATCATGTGTGTGTGTGTGTGTGTGTGTGTGTGTGTGTTTGTGTGTGTGTGTGTGTATGTGTGGTGTCCACGTGTGTGTCAGTATGCTAAAATGCCAGGAGTAGGAAATAGCCCTTCAGTTCCAAGGTCTACACTCTCCTCCAGTGGAAAAAGCAGCTCACAATTAATTGCTGAATCTGTAGAATATGAATTTACCCAAGAGATAGTAAATGATGTGGAAAACAGCAACATTGTGATACGTTCTATCCCTTTGGCTAGTTCTCAGCTATCTGAACACACCCTGTGGCTTTTTATAGCGAGACTCGTATTAATTATATGATGATGGCAACATACGGCCAGGACATTTTTCCAGGGTGACATTTTCTTACTACAATTAAATTTTAAAACTGTTGCGCATGCAGCTCTCATGTGACTGCTAGGAGCTCAGCCTTAACCATTTCAATCAGCTTCATTAATAGCAAATTTCAATGATTTTATTAGCCAACAAATCGCATGATTGATTATATGGCAACACTCATCAGTGGCTTATTCTGGGTCGACGTGATGAAGAATTACAGGAATACAAATCTTTCTATCAGGTCAGCCTGCATAACAGAGAATAAGCCATCTAGCAAGTATCTTCATTATGTAGTGTGAGGTACCTGCTGAGATTAGGGCACTGTGATGAGCAAAAACAGCATAGCTACTTGTCCTTCAGGGTCTGATGGTGGAGTGGGTGGGCTTGGGGTGGTGACTGTGTGTGAAGGAACAGTTGTGGATGCTACTTTGCTGTGGTTGTGTAACCGAGAACTCCTCTCAGCTGAGACGCATTTGGCGGTGGAATCTGGGTTTCATTTCTGTTTCTGTGATAAAATACCCTGACAAAAAGGAATGTCAGAGTTCGTTACTGTTGGAAGTCAAGGAAGGAGTGAACTGAAAATAACTAGTGTCATCTACAGCCATGTGGGTCCCCTGGTAAGGGGAGCAAGGACTATCTCTCATATTGACTCTGTTTCTTGCTATTTGATTGCTTCTCCTTGACAGGGCTGCCTCACTAAGCCATGGAAAAGGAGGAGGGTGGGGGCAGAGGGGAGGATGTGCTCAGTCACGGTGACTTGATATGCTGAGGTGTGTTGGTAGGGGCAGGTCTCCCTTCTCTGAGGAGTATGACAGAGGGGATAGGAGAGAGGGAGGGAGAGTGGGCCGGGACGGGGTGGCTATAATCAGGATGTAGAGTGAATAAAAGTAAATAAAGTTTTTTTTTAAAAGCAGAGAGAGATTAAATCCAAGGATCCTTGCCTGCTTGCTTATGCTAGGCAAGCTTGCTCTTCTGTTATGTTCTTCAGGATCCCCTGCCTGGAGGATGGTGCCACCCACACTGGACTGTATCCACTTATATCAATTAACAATTAATATAATACCCTAAAGACAAGCCCAGAGGGCAACCTGACCTAGAAAGTTCTTCATAGGCTACATAAGTTACTCTATGTTGCACCCATCACCTTGAGTTAATCTCAAGGAGCTCCTGTAGGTGTAGATAGCTTTGTAAGGATTACTAAGATGTGGACATTAAGTCCTCACCCTGCCAAGGTGCATTTCCCATTCAGATACTTTTCCTAAAGCAGTAATTCGAGATGATCTGAACATCTTAGCTATGAGGACAGTGGGTTATTTATGCAGCCAAAGTACCCGAAGCTGGCTTAAATATACAAGAGAAAGCGATTCATTACATTTATTGTTTTAAGAATAATTTATCAAGCACCAAAATATTTTTTAAAACTTAAAAAATATTTTGTCATCATGGACAACATAAAGGATAATTATTGGAGAAAATAGGTTCTAAGGCAATGAGCATTGAAAAAGTCTTTGCCCCCAACCTCACCTTTCTCTTTTGGGCTATTCATCTCAGATAATTTCAAATCGATCAATAGCGATGGCAGAAGAAACCTCTGCCGATACCAGCTACCATTTAGCACATGTCAGGGCCAAGTACAATACCTTAAATCAATTACTTCGATTGACTGCATACAAAGCAGTATAAAAGCATTGTTACATTTATTTTTCTTGTGTATAGAAACATTTGGATATGCCAATGCAGAGATGTATTCCCTGGGCAATAGATGTAAGGGACTATTTGGGAGCTCCAGCTTGTGTTACCTAAGCAACGTCTTTGTTTCTACCACAGCGTTCTGTCAAGAGGGTTGCAGATACGGAGGGACCTGTGTGGCTCCTAACACATGTGTCTGTCCTTCTGGGTTCACCGGAAGCCACTGCGAGAAAGGTAAGATGAATCGGACCTGTTTTTCGGGTGTGTGAGCAGGTGGGGGAAGTGACTCAAAGCGAACGAATGGAAACTGTTTCCCCCCAGCAGAGATCTCTGTAAGCTGACTTGACACATTGTGTTTTGATGGCAGACATTCCAAAGCTGGTCCCCTGGTCCCCTTTTGATGACTGGATTGTGTGACAGGCTTCGTCTTTATGAGTATGGAATCTCATTTGCCATCCCCTGCCCTGCCCCGCCTCGCAATGCATCTAGCTTAGCAAGGCCAAGTCTTTTCTCTGCGGTAGTTTGCTCTGTGTGTGTGTGTGTGTGTGTGTGTGTGTGTGTGTGTGTGTGTGTGTGTGTTTATTCAGTGCTAATTACAGATAAAGCCTGGTGGACTGACCTGCCGTACTTATCATCAATCTAGTTAGAGGTCACTAAACAAGGGGAGTTGTAACACTCTGCTGTGTCGATGGAACCTGAATGTGCTGCATGTGTCCTTTGCATAAAACTATATTAAATAGTTCTGGCAGCAGGATTATTAGTGTGCTTGGGATTTTATTTCCAACATTGGTTTATTAGGAACATTATCATCCACGAACCCAGTAATATAAGGCAGTTAATATCGGTATGTTTCCTCTATACGCACCTTTCTGTTCACGCTAAAATGTGGCATTTACACATCTACCTCGAGATTGCCAATGCCCTATCTGTGCAAGTGAGAAATTTGTAGTCCTTTATACTAGTGTATGCAAGCCTGTTAGCAAGGGTGTCGGAGCATGCACAAGTGAACATCTAAGTTTATTTTGCTGTGCTTCTGTGTGAGATGCACTCATTGCATTGTGCTTTCCTGAATCTGGCTATCACACCTGACATGTTGCAAAACACAGCCTAGGAAAATGGGCATGAAGCTGTGTGTGTGTGTGTGTGTGTGTGTGTGTGTGTATGTGTGTGTGTCAGGAGGTTGTACGTATTGGATGCTTTAGGTAAGAAATGATACTGTTTTCTTTAATTTGTGCTTAAAAGCTTCTGAATTTACATCATGGATTGTCAAAACCAGGTCTGTTGCTGGGCATAGTAGCACACACCTTTATTCTCAGCATGGGGCGGGGATGCAGAGGCAGATAGATGTCTGAGTTGGCAGCCAACCTGATCTACATAGAGAACTTCCAGCCATTTAGGACTATACAATGAAGCTCTGTCTCAGAACCACAAAACACAAAAAAATTACTTTCCTTCACTCTGGCCAACATGTTCCATTTTACTTTCTATTCTGTACACTTTTATACTAGCCTTTTGAAAATATGTTCAAATTTAGCTACATTAAATATTCAGTAAGGAAATTTATGAATGACTGCACCATTGTTTCTACATTTTGCGATCTCATCAACACAAGCCATATAATATTTATTAAATAATAATAAATAATTGGCTCATCTTATTTTTAAGTGCCAGATTGTCTGAGCATCATGACAAGCTTGCCCTGTGGAGCTTAAAGAATTCTTTCTCAATGCTAGTAGACTTTCAGATAAGAGATCTTAAAAAGACATTTAATTTTTAAAAATACATTTAATTTTAATTAGATTTCTTAAGGAAAAAAAAGAGAAAGGATTCTTATGATTTATCTAGAACTGCTTTGTGTCTTTGAAACTGAATCTATAAGAGCTTACAAGGCCATAGAATGCTGATGATCACCGTAAAGTTGCAAATGCCACAGTCAATGGAGTACTGTCCGTATACACCAATGATGTTAATCTTTTTCAGTGGGTATCTTAATATTAGAAAAAGCCCAAAGAAGAATGTAAGGGTTTTTTTTTAGACAAAGTCTTGCTTAGAAGACTTAGCTGGCTTGGAACTCATGAGCTTGAACTCAGAGTGACCCACCTGCATCTGCCTCCTGATTGCTTGTATTAAAGTTGACCATTACCACAGCCAGCATGAGATGTATATTTTTACACTCATTTATTCCGATGACAATATAGAGCTGATCTGGGCTCAATAACTGTTGCAAATAGCCCAGACTGAGAGGATTATTCAAGTTGCACCCCATAGCCTTTGCTTCTCAGGGATAGTGAATGGTATTCTTGTGAAAATATAGATACTTCATTTAGAATACAGCATAAAGAAGCTGCGGAAACAAAACAGGAAAGTCCTAATATAAGTTACAATGGTCAATTATATTATAAATAATATTCAATGTCAAATGTTTAACTGTGTAAAGAATACAGTGCCTAAATTTCAAAAGTTCAACTAACACTTCCAGCAAACAGTCTGAATGGGAAATATTGATAAGGAATGAGAGGTTTTGGAGTGTGTTTTTAATGCAATAAAATAATACATCCTAATATTTAAATGCAGTTAGCTGTGCAAAGTGCAAATGAGGGGTATAATATGAAGAAGTAAATTTTGCCTAAAACAAAACAAAAATGCGTAGATCTATTCCCTCCAAGGATGAGAGAGCATTGAGGGTGAAGGAGCCAAATCGTGCTTGAGCCATGTGATGGGGAGGAGGGAGAAACACTGCCTTCTAGATGCAGCAGGCCGTAGAAGTCATGAGCACAGCGACTCTGTGGTTATCAGCACCAATGGTGAACACATACAACCAAAGACATGAATGCGGGATGAGAATAGTTGGGAAGAGGAAGCTGTGGCTAAAGGTGAGTGAGAGAATAAGACAAGGCAAAGGAGATTGAATGAGACCACACAGACACTGTGTACATATAAGAACTTGTCAGAAATAAATTAAATATATATATATATTTATATTTATATATATTTATATATATATATTTATATATATACTGCTTTCCTCAGACTAGGGGAATTAGAACATAAGGAATGGTTCAAAAATGTGCATTACTGAGTAGCTCTGTGCACTGAGTAGCTCTGAGTACTTAAGAATAAAACATAAGATCTACTGCATACTTTAAGATTACAAATCATGGAGGGGACATTACTACACAGAAGGGCCGTGGTCCGTCAATAGCAGCCCATGGAAGGTCCTGTGGATTTTTTTCCCCCTGTATTGATCTTCCCTTTGTTCTCTTTTCCACTCAGTAAGTTAATGTTTGAAACAACCCTTACGCTTTGGCCCCTAATGTGCAGCATAACAAAGTGTAGGTATAGAGAGAAGGACATCCAGAGCAGAGGCAGGAAAGAAGTGCTTCTAGGCAAGTCCGTGCTCTTTAGGTAAATACTAACGTTGTAAGCAGCAATTCCCCGTGCTTGAGTTCTCACTACATTTCACATGGAAAAGATTCGTTAACGTAAAAAGCTTCTGCACGTGATGGTTCCCTGAGCACGTATACACATTTAATACTGGCCAGGGTTCTATGTGATTCTTCATAGACAGGATAGAATGTGTGTTTTTCCAATTAGTTGTGCGCAAAGGATCTGGGTGAATGGTACGGTGATCACCGCAGTCTGGGTCCTGTCTGGGCTGAGTCGTTTTGTAGTGTTGTTCATTAGCTGTGAGCATCAAGTCTATTGGCTGCTGGAAGGTTCTGCTGTTCATGAGAATCAGAGAGGTGATGGCAACATGTAGATGCACTGTCTGAGCCTGCAGCTCCATTACACTCAGCCCTCTGTTTTACTGCAGGACCAAATGGTCTTATTTGAGCCACTTACAATTACACCTGTTTATCTGGCTCCTCTGGTTACTGGCGTTTCCTTCCAATGTTTATGATATATAGCCTTTCAAAATTCAAGTGCACTTGTTTCGTTTGCTGAAGTTGTTCTTTTAAATAAAACGTTGGCTGTAATGGACTATAATGGAATGAAATGACGGAATCCATTCGTACTTAATGCAGAGATCAACAACTCTGCCCTTGAGTCCTGTTGATGTGAGTTTGTTTGACTTCATGTCTTTCTAACCCTATTCAAGATAGACAAACATTTTGTCCCTGTTGTTTCCCAAACATGTCACACTAGTTTTAAATTTACCATTTGGTTTTTCCTCTTTGTGCACTTGGCATGATTCGGTTTCATGTCAACTTGGAGATTCATATAGAGTAAGAGGATCATAATGCTACCGTACTTCTTTTTTAAAGTATATTTTATTAATTTATTCATATTACATCTCAATTGTTATCACTTCCCTTGTATCCTCCCATTACTCCCTCCCTCCCATTTTCCCCTTACTCCCCTCCCCTATGACTGTGACTAAGGGGAACCTCTTCCCCCTGTATATGCTCATAGGGTATCGAGTCTCTTCTTGGTAGCCTGCTATCCTTCCTTACCAGGAAAGTGGGACAGAGGGGAGGACATCCTATTGGGACTCTAGGTGAGAGAAACATGGGAGAATGGAGAAATAGAAGGATCCAGAGGGTCCTAGAAACCTACAAAAGAACATTATGATGGGCGGATCTGGGCCCAGGGGTCCTGCTCAAACTAAGGCACCAGCCAAGGACAATACATACAGTAAACTTTGAACCCCTACCCAGACCTAGCCAATGTACAGGACATTCCCCACAGTTGAATGGAGAGTGGGGACTGACTTTCACACGAATTCTGGTGTCCCATATTTGGGTACCCTACTTCTTATCTTTATCCCCACAGATTAGTGCATCTCTCAGCCCTCATCAGAGAAGTTTGTTTTACAGTAGTTGGTTATTAATACAGAGAGTCCCAGCTAGGCAACATGCAGAGAATAAGAGACTGAGGAAGATCAGCTTTAAATGGGACTTTTATATTACTCTTTCCTAACAAAGCTATGGGATCCCCTTGGAAGATGACACAGGGAATAGATGTCGGTAGCAGAAATGCGTTTTCTAGATATCACAGCACAGTGGATTCACAGCAGCAATATGCAGGAGACTTGTACAGAATCTAGCCAGCCCAGCTTGCATGGGGATGGGACTTATGGAGTTCCACGCCCTAGTTGAGGGGCTATTAAGAATTGATGGCTGCTGGGGAACAAAGAGTCAGTTTTCTTCGGAGATGCCATGCATGAAAAATCTCCCCATGGGGTAGTACATGATCACAGAGGCAACACTAAGTAGATTCGGTTTATATATGTGCATGAAGTTGGAAGGCAAAAGTTCAGGGCTTTATCTACGGAAGTTCTAATTCCCTGCCCCTTAGTGGCTTGGTGGCCTGGCCACACTGCCAGGTGATTAGGACCCTCATCCCAATCTTATCCCAAATGCCGAGAACCCTCTGCCAAGATTTATCTTTGCCTTTGCCCTGGCATGTGTTGGGGGCCAGGCTCAGAAACAGGTGCTGAGACTTCCAGAGCTGCACCAGACATCAGCTGCTATGTTCCCGCTCCTCTGGAGAGTGAATGCTTCTAGGTGTGCTTGAAGTCTCCTACCCCACACACCACGCCAGGTGAGTTCAGAAGTGAAATTCTTCTTTTCTTCACAGTGAGATCTTGGCAACTAGCCTTCCTTCAAGGAAGCACCCCCCTCCCCCTGGATTTCCAGGCTTGTGTTCAGCTAGCGGAAACGCAAGGGTTGCTTGATACAAGTCCAGTTCTTTACCTGTGTTGTAAATGTGGCTTGGGACTCAACACTGGGATCTGAAAGTTCTTAAAACTATTACATTATTTTCTCCCAGAACACTAACACGGGGGGGGGGGCGGAAATCCAAATTTATCATGCTATTACAATGTAACTCTACAAAGTTTGATAAATAAATGACGATGTGTAGATGAAGACCCTAAGTGTCACAAGATCTGTCTAGTCATTATATTTCATAGATGCTAAGTTATAACTCCAACATTAACTGTATATAAAGGCTGCCTTAGACAGGGTTACCACAGTGAGGACGAGGATGGAGAACGCTGCCGTCAGGAGACCTGGAAAAAGAATTTGAGAATTTGGGGCTGTATCTGGTAGCAGTGTCAGCATTCATTTCTGTAAAGCTGTTAGCACCTTCGCTATACAGAAAGGAGCCAATCACTTTAACAGATTGATATTCACCATAAAATAAATGAAGGCTATTAGGAATTACCTTGTCTAGGCTGCATTGCAGAAAATAATAGCTATTTAAGGTGGCAGGCAGCTCTTGCCTCCCACCAGGCAAGCCTGCACCACTGAACTGTGAAAGTCAAGAGTTTGATTCAGAGTCTCATTTTTAATCCCGCGTTCTGGAAAACATGCACATTGCTGTAACGTGAAGGGTACCGGCTAAACAGAAAGCAAGGCGGTTTTCTGTGACCCCGTGACCATCCACAACCCAGAGTTACCAACTTACCTTAGCACATCCTTGTAAGCCTTTGTGTCTGAGAATATGTACCACACTCTAAATCACGTAGGGGGTAGGAAAAGGCTAACTGCAGCCCCAAGCTAGACCCAGAAGAAATACAACTCAGGACTTGCTTCACTCTGTGCTAGTCAAGTTCATTGGTTAGAAAAGGCAGCGATCTGATGAAAGTGTTCAGCTTGGCTCAAAATAGGATGGATCAAAGAGCAAGATCTATGCGTTCCTCCTGGTGCTGGCTTAAACGATAAGCAGTTTCTGATGCCAAGAAGTAACATGGTTTTATCACAGCCTCTGGTTTAACAGAGACCTCAAAATTATCTGTGGATGAGTGCCGTTTTACCCAAGGAGACGGAGTCCACGAGGAGCGATCCTGGAAGATTATTGTATTAAAGGATGCCTTCCTGAGAGAATCTTTCCTGACCTCCCTAGTCCTTAAAAGATAAGTGTCAAGTTCTATAGCTTGATACATAAGGACCTGTGTGATTAAACCTTTGCCTCTCCCTCTCGCTTTATCCCCACCTCTTCTCAAGTCTCAAAGTTTAGACCATTTTAAACTACTCCCGATCACTGAAGAGCTCTGTATGCTTTCATATCACTGAGCTGCTTCTTCTTCTTCTTCTTCTTCTTCTTCTTCTTCTTCTTCTTCTTCTTCTTCTTCTTCTTCTTCTTCTTCTTCTCCTTCTTCTTCTTCTTCTTCTTGTTCTTCTGTGTGTGTAATTGTTCTCTTTGCCTATACCACACACAGGCTTAAATATTTATAATGAATATATGTAATGCCCAATAAGAGGAATGTCTGGTTATTGAAAGTCCCTGACAATTCAAAACCAATTCATTTGCTTACATCCTTTCTCATACTTTCATATTCTTTGTGATGAGGGACCAAGTCCATCTGTATTTTTTTCATTGCCCACCCAAACCATTTAACTGATCCTTTAAAATTCATATAGAATCTGTGCTGGATACTTTTTTAAAAAGATTTATTTATTTATTTACTTATTTATTTCATATACATCGTTCTGCCAGCATGTATATCTGCACACCAGAAGATGGCACCAAATCTCAATATAGATGGTTGTGAACCACCATGTGGTTGCTGGGAATTGAACTCAGGACCTCTGGAAGAGCAGCCAGTGCTCTTAACCACTGAGCCATCTCTCCATCCCCATTGCACTGGAGGAAGGACCCTCAATTGAGAAAATTCCTCTGTAAGATGGGCATTTTCTTAATTAGTTATTGGTGAGGGGGAAGGGAGAGAATGCAGCTCATTGTGGGTGAGGATATTCTTGGGAGGATGGTCTTGGTAGCTATAAGAAAGCAGGTTGAGGAAGCCATGGAGACAAGCCAGTAAGCGAGCTTCTGCTCCAGATTTTGCCTCGCCTGAGATACTGTGCTGACTTCCTCTGGTGATGAGCTGTGATATGGAGGTATAAGCAAAATAAACTATTTCCTCCCCAAGTTGCTGTTGGTCATGGTGTTTCATCACAGCAATAGAAACCCTAATTAAGATAGCATCCCATAGAAACCCTAATTAAGATGATAGCATCGAAACTTCATGTGATGCTCTCTCCTAAATCCTTTGGGAATAGTGTTATCATTATTTCTCATATAGGTCCTGATGGAGAATTACTAACTTCTTCCCTTCCACTGTTAAATACACTTATAGACTATTTAGCAGAAGGCATATTGTGCCCTTGTTAAAAGATAACTCTGATTTCATTCTCTGCCCCAAGTTCTCCGATGCCTGCTCTCATGTAGAAAAAACCAAGCTCGTTGCAGTGGCCCGCCTACAGACAACAGTCTCTTACTCAAAGACCAGGCTTTGGGAGGGCTTTGCCACCGCTTTCCTAAAAGCCTCATGCTGGATTTAGCCCCAGACTCTAACACCCACAGCCCTTGGTTTAATAATTTTCTGACTCAGCGGAGTGTATCGCTTCGCTATCTTGCCGTTGTCTCTTTCCTCCTAGTGAGGTGAACCAGTGTCAATGTCTGCGGTTCAGCTCTCAGAACAGTCCCGGTAGCTTGGTTCACACTCAAGGCATATTTCCTGAGCGAAGGAATTTGTGGGTCAGTAGGCTTCTTTTATACCAAGTGGGGGTCACCTCATGACATCCGTGTCACATGCATTCAGCAGTGGTTAGCGGGCACACACATGTGCTGGCTGCTTATGCAGCCATCGTTTTTCTAGTTCCTATTCTAAGACCCACCAATGGCTGATGTTCTAGAGGTGGCTGTGTGCCAGCGTTGCTTAAGTACTAACACGGCTGAGAAGAGTGTTACCATCATCACTCTTGTCTATTAGGTGAAGGAACTGAGGTTTGAAAGGGTTGACATGTTGGAAATCACACAAACGGGATTGGGGTGATTATCTGCAGCATAATATGCAATTTCTGTTGCTTTTAGTTTGACTTACTTGCATTATTAAGAGTATTCTTGAAAATAATTTATTTTTCTTCTGTGTAAATCACAATCATTCCTGTCTTCTCAGTTTTCACAACAATTAGCAGAGCTTTAATCTAGCAAAGATTTGATAAATGTCATACTTATTCTCAGATTTTACAATAACACTGATTGCAGAAAGAGGCAAAAAGGCCGATAGGAAATTTTTATAAAATATTAGAAATTTTTAATGAAATACACAAACCAAGTGTGAGTCACACAAACCCTAACTATATAGCTCAGTGGATTTATTTATTTTGAGCCAGCAGCTCATGTGCTTGAGGCCGCCCCCCCCCCCCCAAACACTCAGCACCACTGAGGATGACATTGAATTTCTGGTCCTGAATTTCTGGTCCTGCTGCTTCTACTTCTGGTGATCTGGAAAGACAGACATGAGTTCCCAGTTTGTGCTGTTCTGGGACTGAACCTGGGCTTCCGGCAGTTCAGGCCATCCCTCTGTCACCTGAGCAGCGTGCCCAGCTCCCATTCCTCTCTTAAATTAGTGGCACTATTCTCCTCTAGATGATGTTTAGTGCAAGTAATTAATAACCATACCAGATCTCATGTTATGGTCCTTTGAATAATAAGAGTATTTTTAGTTGGAAAGTTACAACTCAATAAGTTTTTAAAACTAAAAGTAGGACATTATCTCCTCCCCCAAGGGCCCCTCTTTGGTCTTCTCCAAACATTCTGCCTAAAGGACCACAGCCCATGTTTTCTCGGCTTTTTGAATTGCTTTGAGAGATCAGTTACTATTCTGATGTGCTTGCTTTATATTCTTGTTTTGTTTTGACATCTTGACTATAACATGGCATGAGTAGGTTATCCTGTGATCATGTCTATTTGGTTTTTGTTTTGCTTTTGTTTTTCTATACTTGATTTTTAATTTTTTTTATTATTATAATTTATTCACATTACACCCAGATTGTGATCCACTTGCTCTTGTCTTCCTGTTCCTACCTTCCCCGCCCCTCCAATCTACTCCCCTTTCCTATACCTAGGAGAGGTGGGGTACTCCTCCCCCACCGTCTGACTACAACCCATTAGGTCTCATATGGATAGTGTGCATCCACCTCCTCTGTGTTCCCACAGGGCCTCTCCTCCAAGGGGGGAGTGATCAAATCCTGGGGACCAGAGATCTTATCAGAGGCAGTCCCTGCACCCCTTCCCCATGTGGAGAATGAGCTGTCCATTGGCTACAGCTGAACAGGGCGTTTAAGTTCTCTGTTTGCGCTGTCCTTGGTTGGTGTATCAGTGTGTGCAGGCCCCCCTTGGTCCAGCTCTGTCAGCCATGATAGTCTCCTTGTGGAGCTCCTGTTCCCCCTCATCCCCTGCCCCTTCCTTCCCTCCACTATCTCTTTCATACAATTTGCAGCTCTTCCTCCAGAGTCCAGCAGCAAGTCCCAGTATCTGACCCTATCCCCTGTTGGGTGGAGTCTCTCAGAGGACATCCATGTTGGTCTAATGTCCACTTATAAGTGAGTATATACCATGCGTGTCTTTCTGGGTCTGGGTTACCTCACTGAGGATGATTGTGTCTAGCTCCATCCATTTGCCCGAGAATTTCTAAATTTCCTAGATTTTCATAGCTGAATAGGATTCCACTGTTTAAATGTACTAGTGTTTCTTTTTACTGATGATTGGACGTGTGTGTTTTCTTCCCTATCCTCCATCTGTGACCTTCTTCATTCTCCCCGGTGCAGCAGATCAGTGGCCGTTGTTTTCTTCTCTGTATTTTCCTTGACTCGTTGAGAGTTTTTTTCCCTTTATTTCTATATGTTTTCAAAAACCTCAGTTTTCTTGTTGATTTTTCCATCCATGTGGACTTTTCTCTTATCTGGTTGATTTCCTTAGTCAGTTTATAGACTGTTCTTTGTGGCGCTGGCTTTTCTTTCTAAGTCCTAGTGTAAATTCATCTGCTTTATCACATCTGCCTTGGGGTCGCTGACTACCTTGGGAGAAGCCATGTCTATTTTTTAAATGTCTCTTGGGTTCCAGTGTTGTGATTTGGGCACTGGCATTTTGAGTATCTCTTCTGGTTTTATGTGGGAATCATCTTCTTGAACAGCCTCCTTTCAAGAACTCGGTGTCTAGCCTGCTCTGGGATAAGACTTTGGCTTCTGCCCTCGAGGCAGCCACAGGGCGTCAGGTCATTTGTCTTTTTTTTTTTTTTTTTTCCTTTCAAACTCCAGCTATCCAGTCGATCTATGGATTTGTGAAATTATTTCTCCTTTTCTCTTGCTCTGACTCTTCTCCGTAAAGAGGTTCCACAGAAATATTTTCTTATATTCTACCATAGTACCCAGATCTCCCCTTTCTTCCTTTGAGGAGAAGAGGTACTATAGAGGTGGGAGGGGAGGGAGCAGGGTGACTTTTCCCATTGGAGGGGACAGTGACTAGATCTCAGGGCCTGTGCCACACCTGCTAGATTGCTTTTCTAATTGTTCTCTTACTTCTGTATGATTCATGTTTTCACCCCTCTTATTTAGTATTGTATTAGTTTTGGGGTATGGTTGGAATTTTCCTCTCTCTTACTTTTCTATTTATTAAAGTACTAACGTATACTATTCTGTTTGACTGTCATTTCCTAAATGTTCTTCCGTTGTAACCACTTCTCTTATCTAGTGCTTTTTAGTTTTAGTTTAGTTTTGTTTTGTTTTTGTTTGGTTGGTTGGTTTTAGTTTTGATTTTGGGTTTTGTTTTGTTTTGTTGCTTTTTTGTTTTTGTTTTTTGTTTTTGTTTTTGGTGTGTGGGGGGGATGTTTGAAGATAATGGCAAGATCTTCTGTGTCATGATTCCTTCCTGGCATCTGCTTTGTTAAGTTCATCTTTTTCTGCTAATTTGCTCTTTCTTGGGCATCTTTGCTTTTTCACAGGCAACCTTACGTTGCTGCTCACATTTTAGGAAGGAGCATTAAACATGTTGATTTTTAAACCCATTTTGTCTTTGTGACATGAAAATTCATTGAATTTGCAAAGATTAATCCCCCATTACCTGGGAAGGAAATTATTAAATTTGTAGATGCATTAAATGTGGTTGCTGCTATCCCTAGAGCCAACTGGGCTGGAACAGGCAAGAGTTGAAAAGTGCGGCATATAAATTCTCACTTGGTGTCCCTCTGTGCTGTGGTCATACTTCTGTTCGCATCCATCTGGGTTTGTGGTACCCTATGCTGCGAACAGTGCTCTAGCATCTGCTACGTTGAGAAAGGGAGGAGAGATGGGCTTGGATGAATGAAAATCTCTGAGGAATGTACTGCTTTTTAAATCTAATTTCAAGTTAATTTTCCTCATTTAGCCCCACTATTTCTCATAGTTTTGCAGTAACGGTGCCATCCATTCTGAGATCCGAGGTGTAAATTAGAAAGCTTTGGGCTTTCTCCTCAGTTGGGTTCTGAGCTATTTTTCTGATGTCTTCCAGTTGAATTAACACTCATCCATCTCTTCTCTAGTTTACAAAATTATGTTGCCCTTGTGTCCTTTCCTGTATGCTTTACCCTCGAGGCCTCAGACCTTTGTGATTTATTTTTACTATGTAGTTATTAGTGTTTGAAGGATAAAACAGGAGTAAATGTGCATATTTAACCCAGTGTGTTCAATCTGAAGCCAGGCCCTCCGTTCTAAAATTGTGTTTGACAACTCCTGAAGAAAATGTCTTAACGAATGCTAACCAATGTGATGATTTACATTATTACTTTGAAAATAATCAGAAAGTACAAATGTTTCCTCTTTCAGAGGATTTAATTAGGCTAAGGGAGAGGATGAGATTTTCTAAGTATCTCATCTTAATGACTCCTTAAAAAATATTAGGAGAGAATGCTTGAGAAGATGACTATTTTCCCTTTGGAAACAGAATATCCACCAAATTTCAAAGACCAGTAGATCATTATTTAAGATGTTAAATGTTTGAACTGTTCTTTTAAATTTTCAGGATGTTTCAGGAATAAATTATTATTCCACTAAGGATGCTAAAGTTGGGCTTAAGAAAAAAATTATTAAAGGTTATTTGACATTCAATTTCATCTGAAATATAATTTCCAATTATTTGGAAGAAATAGTTTCAATGGTTTGGGAAATGACCAAAGGAGTGTAAATAAGGGAAAAGAGTAAATGGGAATGCCGTGTGTAATTGGGGTTGAAGGACAGTCAAGGCAGCACAGATGTGAGCACTGGGGTCAGCCTCACTTAGCGTCATTAATGATCTGAAAGAAGGAGGATTCAACAAGTTAATTAAATCTACAGAAGGTCCTTTCGGGAAGTTACAAATATCAGGAGAACTAAGAAATAATAGACAAAAACCAGGAGGGTCAAGAGCTACAATAGCTGTGGGCACAGAAGAGTACAATTAAAATTTGAAGGAATAATTATAATTGAATACATTTCATTCCCTGAAAAGGGGAGTTAAAGTACAGTCAATTAATAGTGCACAGGAAATTGGAGCTATTGGAAGTCCTGCAGGCTGATTAGAGACCTATTTTTCTGCTAGAACAGGGCTTTCTGAATATAGAAACAAATTCATTTAATAAAAGAAAATATGCTTTTGGTGAATTTATTTATTTATTTATTTTTATTAATACATGAATGAGTTGGCTAGTTCACTCTATGAATTTGTCTAATCTTCAGAAGTGCTTATATATTAGCATATTAGACTACTTTAATTCTCACGTCAATTCTATAGGACCAGACATTCCCCAGATGAAAGAAACAAGAGCCTATCAAATGTCAGAAAAGTCACCTATGGTCAAGCCTACTGACTGTGCTGTGTTACAAGGTCCCCACAGAATATTAATTGATAGGTAAAAAGGGATGTGTGTGTGTGTGTGTGTGTGTGTGTGTGTGTGTGTGTGTGTGTGTGGTGTATGTGTGTGTGTGTGTGTGTGTGTGTGTGTATTCATTTAGATCATTCTATTGGATTTTATGGGTTAAATCTAAGCAGAAAAGGACTTTCTTCTGGGATTGTTATTGACAGAACTGTCCTCATTGGTAAAATGTGTGACCAGAGGTCATTCTTCAATTTGCAACAATGACAAGGCAATTGTCTTAAAGGGAGGTGTGTATGATACCTTGATATATTGATTAGTAGTCTTGGGAGTTGAAATATATCAGCTAATTAACATATAGCAAGCATTACAAAATTGCGTACTGCACTTGGCCTGACCACTGTTATTGAGAATAGAACCCCAGCACCACAATTTAAAACTTTTTATCTTTGTGAGGGGATCATACATGTTTGAATGTTCAGGTATTATACATGCTCAATCAGATTACATATTAAAAGTCCATCTGTCAGCTGAGATTTCTCCACCATAGAAGAAAACAGAATTATCAACTCTATTTCTGTAGGTCACGTTGTCCCCAGTTTTGGTAGATCACTGGTGCAGCTGGCCATGTTTAGAGTTAGTTATCACATATGAGAGCGTTTAAAGGAGTTAGAACGAATGAAAGGTTTTTGCTTGGAAACGGTTCAATGAGAACCTTTTTTCATTATGTACGCTCAGATATTATCACATCCTTGGAAATAGGAAGATAGAAAGATGAACATTTACACAGGAGTGTGAGCAAAGGATGAAGGAGAAGAAGCCACACAAAAGGGGCTTGGGTGCTTGATGCTGTAGCTTTCCTGCTCTTCTTCCCTGGTGGTACTGAACTGCTCAGGCCTCTGACGATTGAGCTCCCAGTGGAGACTGGCTTGGTGCACCTTATAGGAAGGGGCTGGTTTGAACTAAAATTCAGTTGCACTGAGGAATGTCCATTGTCTCCTCTAGAGACAGGCCCAGTAGATTCTGAAATTGTCTTCAGAAAAGTGACTGAATATTCCTTCTGACCTGTGAACTTCAGTTAGCCAAATAAGATGTATAAAAAAAATGATAGAGTTTCAGCTTAGGGATGAGAGATCTAAAATGCTCCTTCTATCTTTGCCTATAGGTAGTAGAGCTAATGTTACCAATAAAAGAACCCTGGAAGCACTTAACCGTGACAGATTGGAATCATAGATATTACTGTAGCAGTAGCAGTTTTTCTGTCATTTAGTACCATAGGAGAAATATCACAGGCCATGACATGAGTATAGAACCTTGGAAGCCATGAAATATTAAAGGTATAATTCTATTTTTTGACATCTGTGGAAATTACATTGGCCTCTCTGAAAACAACAACTGAATCAAGTCTCAAATATGAAGAAGAGAATTGAAAAAAAAAAAAGAAAAGCAACAATCAATCCTCAAAATCAACCAGATTTGAGAATCTATTGACTAAGGAAAACAAACAAAAATACTAGCTGAGATGACAGTGAGGCTAAAGAGGCCAGATCAATCTGTAGGCACATTAAATGTCTTTTCAATACTGTCTTCGATCACAGTGGCAAGTAGCTGGTGGTTTGCTTGAAGCAGCTTTCACTTGTATGTGCTGAAAACAGAACAGCCTGCATCACATACATGACTTCTTGCTCCAGTGGCTTGTCATCAAGAGCTCTGTAATGCAGGAAGCCATCCCCATGGGTTTGCCCACCACACACGGTGGGAGAAAAGTCTAGGAGGAACCAAGATTGTAGGCCGTAGCTGTGGGTGGAGCTACTTTCTAAAGAGATTTCCCAATACTCACAATTGAATTTGCCACTTTTGTCTATTTCTTAATGCATTCACATGTAACAAATTATACACACACTAGCCTGCCTCATTTAGTTAAGGGCAAATGGTTTCAGTGTGCCAGGCACAGGCTAAAACTGACAGATCATTTCTGAAAGAAAGGCTCAAATCCACAAGAGTTGGCAGTAAGGACACACTTAAAGAGCCTCAGGTATTTGTTTATCCCACACGTAGCTTTTCTCTTTAAGTTTCTTAAGTATTGAGAGGACAGGGGCCAGGGCAATGAATGCAACCCTGCCTGCATTCACACATGCTGAGTTCTTGCTGGATAAATTCTTTGAACACGTTCAGATCATCAGATGTCAGTGGAGATGAAAAAGGCACATTAAATCATTATAAGTACATGACTTGAGAGCAATCACTTGTGTAGGAGAGGTATAAGGCACCTGGGTGAGGCTGTGAAGGGATGTCGCCTTCCATTTCTTAGAAGAAGAATCCACAAAAGGTTAGAAAATGACAGTCACGTCGCTCTAATCTTAAAGGGTGACTGGGAGACATCCACCTCAAGAAGAGAAATACGGTGGGTACAGAAATATGAGTGAAATTCCATGCTCTGTAACTGTGGGACATGCCTTAGAAAAGACAGATGGCCTGGCCTGAAAGGAAGGCTAGGGTCTTGCCTATTTTTATTAACCTCAGATTACAGTGATATTAATCATCGCACTCAACTGCAGCACACCACAGGACCGGACCGTCATCTTGTATTTCCCTTCCTGCTAACCTAACTTATTCTGTTTCTTGGTCATATTCTCTTTACACTTCATCACGCAACCTCCTAATATATCACAGATGTTTACATACTTGAATGTGTTCCCCCAAATGTGACTTTTTATTTTGGAGGTGTAGGTCTATAATTCATGTAGGTGGTACAATCCCTTATTTATTTATTTATTTGTTTGTTTGTTTGTTTGTTTGTTTGAGACAAATGTCTCTGTGTAGCCTTGACTATCCTGGACTTGCTTTGTAGACCAGGCTGGCCTCAAACTCACAGTGATTCACCTGCCTCTGCCTCCCAAGTGCTGGGATTAAAGGTGTGCAACACCACTGCCCGGCCAATCCCTTATATTTTATGATGACCCAATCTCTTAAAAATCTCCACTTTTTTGTTTAAATATAAGGTTTCAGTGAGTTGCCTGATGTCTTCAAAGTCAGCTGGTTCCCCTGATCCACTCACTTTACAGTGGTATGTGTGCTTCCACCATGATTTCTCACAAGCGTCACTCTCCCTCTAACATAACAAATGCTACTGTGAACAGACTCTGGCTCCTACCTTTATGGGCCTGTGCTCCCTTGACACATGGCCCCCTAACAGCATCAAAGGGTACAATGAAAATATGAATTGTATTTGACTAAACACGGCCAGACTATCTGCATAGAAGCTGCATAAGATTACATTCTACGGGCATTGCTGTGCAGGCGTTCATGCTATAAGTGTGAACCTGCTCACACGTGCCACCATGGCCCTTTTTAGCTTTACATGGTTGGTGATCATCTGTCTGTCTGTCTGTCTGTCTGTCTGTCTGTCTCTCCTCTTTCTAACCGATCTTCTTTCATTTATCTGCCAACTATCTAGCTAGCTTTCATGTCTTTGTTATTGCCATATAGTCATGTATTTTTCTGTCTGGCCTGTCTCATCTATCTCTCATCTATTTACCTATAATCTCTCACATCTGTTTACATATGATCTCTCACATCTCTATCATGTGCCATTTTTCTGTCAAGTATCTTTTATCTGTTTATATCTATTGTCTATCAATTGTCTATCATTTTTGTCATCTGTCATCTGTCATCTATATTTCTATCTACTTATTTACCTACATTGCTATATATACATATATATAATCTATTACAAATGTTATAAATTTTATAAATAAGTATTTACATAGACATATGATTATTGAAATATGTATGTATGTCACAGATACTTGTTTAATTCAAGATGAGTGTAAATAATTATCCTTATGCTTCCTAGTCTGTTAGTTTTCCTTTGTAACCTGCCTCTTGATTTCCTTTGTTATTTCCAAATGTTCCTCTTACTTTTCTCCTTATGATTAAGATTGGAACATAGGAGAGTGTAGAGGGATAGTGAAAGAGAGATAGAGACAGAGAGAGACAGAGAGAGAGAGAGTGTGTGTGTGTGTTAAGTAGTGGCAAAGATGCATCTCATCTTATTCTTTATATAAGATCAGTAGCTTCTTCATTGACTATGTGTGTTGTGGTGTTTTGACATTTCACTTCCTATATCAAAGGCCTGCCCCTTTTCTGGGCTGTTGAATTTCATGGGACACACTGGAGAGCACTGAGAAGACACAGCTATAAAGACTACACTAAGCATTAGACTGCTGTCATTGGAAAAATACATAAATGTACTTAACATACAGTGTCTGGGACACAGCCCATGATGGCAGAGCAGAACTATGTCAGCAGAAACATCTGACAGCTCACAACTTCAGAGAGAAATATTAGAAAGCACACTGGGGATTGTGTGAATCTTTTTAAAACCTTAAAACCAGCCTCCAGTGACACACCTACTCCAGCAAGGACCCACCCCCTAACCCTTCCCAAACAGTTCCACAAAGTGAGGACCCAATGTTCAAATACATAAGCTTATAGGGGCCATTGTAATTTGAATTAAGGCACACTTAATGAGCATTGCTTGCTATATTTGAATGTAAATATTTGTCTGTGTTTGCTGAACTAAGAAATAGAATGGAGGCTGGAGAGATGGCTCAGCAGTTCTGAGCACTTACTGTGCTCTTGTAAAGGGTCTGGATGGATTTCCTTCCCAGTACACACACAGTAAATCCAGTTCCCGGATCTGATGTCCCCTTCTGGCCTCTGTGGGTATTCATGTGGTACATATACAAACATTCAGGTATAAACACATATGCATGAAATAATACATCATAAATAAATATTCTATAAGCAATAGAATGCATGTCAACACTTTCCCCCACTGTGCCTATGAGAAAAAAGAGAGATAATAAGTAATTCACTCAGCGGTTAGGTAGGTAGAAGGTTGCCGGTCAAGGTTATGAAGTTAGATTATGAGGCTACAAAGGCTACATTGAGAAAAAAAAAGCCTCCAGTGTTGTTTTACTGAGAAGTATTGAATTGTTCTTGTTCTCACACCATCAGTGTCAAGCTATGCTAGAAAGGAAAACTGGCATTTCGCATTTCCCAAATACACAAAAATTAAGATTTTTCCCATTTCATTAACACACTACTCTTTATCCTCTCCAGTTTTGTAGGGTTGTACTTGTTCCATCTCTTTTTGGTGTGCTTGCCCCCCACCCCCGTGTCAGAGTGGAGAGGTCCCTAGTAACCATGGTGCCAGGATACTGGGGACATCATCAACATCAAAAGGTACAGGAAGACAGAGGGTGCCTGAGTGGAGAGGGGAGGTTGAACGGGCCTATGTCAGTCAAACAGAAAAGAAGACATTTCAAGATGCCATGGATGGCACCAACTACAATTTGACAGTGTGTCTTTGAATGTCACAGTTACAGAAAGAATATGGCAATGAAAAATACCACATTTAGCTCCCATTCCTTTCTTTCTACTTAAATTATACAGCCCTTTCTATAACACTGGCTGTTAAATCTGAAACACCGTTGCCATAAAGCAATCTTAATAGAAAATACAAACTGCCTTTTCAGTAAAAACATAAAAGATTTTTATCAGTTGATAATGTAAGTTCTTCAGTCTGAGCTTCCTTGGGAGCAAAAAAAAAATATTTTTTAGGTGATGTAAGTCACTTGGAAATCATAAAGTTGTCCCAGGTATCCAGAAAGAAACAGAAAGTTTAAAAGGGCAGTTGAGAAGATTTTACTTCTTTGACAAATGTGAAAAGACATCTTTTTTCTAAGGTCTTAAATGAAATTGCTTACCTGACAAACTACACACACACATACACACACACACACACACACACACACACACACACACACACACACACAGAGAGAGAGAGAGAGAGAGAGAGAGAGAGAGAGAGAGAGAGAGAGAGAGAGAGAGACAGACAGACAGACAGACAGACAGACAGACAGAGACAGACAGAGACAGAGACAGAGACAGAGACAGAGACAGATTGAGAAACTGTGTGTCAATGTCTATGTACAGTATGAGTCTATGTGTGTATGTATAAATGTGTGTGTGGTGTGTGCATATTATGTATGGGTACGCTGTACTATGTTATGTATATGGGTGCGTTGTACATATGTGTGTGTGTATATGTGGTATGTATGTGTTTGTGTGGAGTCTTGTCTCCATCTACAATGATATTTGCAGATTGGCAATATCACTGATGTTAAAGTATAGTCAGGGTGACCATGTGCACTTTGCCTGGTGAGGAATGCACGCAGTGCAGCAAATGGGTGCAGAGCTGTGCCTTGGGCATAGCATATGTTTTCAGTACAGTTTCCATTCCTCTCCTTTCATTTAATTTGTAAGAAATAGGCAAAGAGTTAGACTGCCACTTAAATCTTAGAAATGATCTTCAAGCCTGCCACCAACATTAAACATTTAAACGTAGACTTTCAAAGAGCAGGTGCAGCTTAGATAATTCAGTGGGCCTTCCTGTTGGTTTGTGTAGCTGTCAGGAAGTGTCCAGTGATATTCTTGAGCTCCTTGGATTGTCAGCCACCCGTCCTGGCGTCAGCTCATGCGGAAGGGGACTATATTGATCGGATCTGGCAACTATTCTTGAAGGATTCTTTTCTGGTCGATCCACATACTTGGTACATCGCCTTCATTGCCATCGCATGGGCATCCATACAGAAGAGTTAATGCTACCTTCTTATGTACGATAGTTTCTTTTACAAGAAGAAATTTTGAGAGTTTTTCATTTTCTCACCACATTCTGGTTTTCTAATGAATTGTCAAAGATTTCAATTTTGAATCCATGGGGCCTCTACACTTATATGTTCTTGCCATGTGGCCCCATCTCTACTGAATCACAGGTGCCCATGTTCTCATGGAGAAAGACAGGCAAGAACACCGAGGAAAATATGAATGGCAGAAGCTTCCAAAGCAAGTTTCCTGGAAGTCCCCATTTAATCTTTTATTTAATTCTATCGTTTGTAAGGAAGGGCCAAATGCAAGCACAGGGGTTGTTCTTTAGACCCCACCCACCTTTTCCTCAAATGGAGTATCTAGCGGCCTAAGTGCCATCAAAGAGGCTAACATGGCCGCTGTGATACTTCACGGACTCCCTACTCTGTCCTCCTAGTAATGGAGTTAACAGATATACACTACCACGCCTGGCAGTTTTTACTTAAATTCTGGGTATCAAATTCACGTCCTTGTGTTCATATAACAAGAAGTTTACTACCCAAGCTTTCTCCCTAACTGGAAGTTTCTATTTAAAAAGAAATCATTCAGCTTTCAATACACTTGACCTTTGTGCTGTCATGCATTCTGGTAGCATCTCACGTGATAGGAGGAGTACTTCAAACTACTCTCTTTAACATAAGCAGACATCTGAAGTAAAGATCTTCTCTCCTGTGTTAACAGCACCAGCACAGAGAGCCTACTGATGTGTCTGAAAACCTCCCATTAGCTGCTAAAGTCACCTCTAAGACAGAGCTGAGCACCGCAGCTCTTGATCAGATCACAGTGTGAAGGTGAGAGTAGCTCAGAGTTATCTGACCTCATTGACACTGGCTGATTCCTGAAGTATTGAGCAGTAGCTCGGTTGTCAATAACTGTAGGGAAGGCACTGACAGGATATGGTCAGAGGTGGCTGGTCTACTGCCAAGTGTGTGCTTTGCTTCTGATATGGATGTTAACGTGCACCACACAGGATTTATTTTTGCTACTGTAGGTTAAAATCCCATTTTTTATGCCCCTGCCCTCTGGTCACAGACTAATGGGAATTCAACTTCTACCACACTGAGTAGCGGTCTCCCCAGAATCTGATGACTATCTTAGGGGTCACTATATAGTAGATATTGGCTGTTATAGATATGGTCTTAGAGCAGTCCTCTGTACATACCAAACAAAGAAGCTTCATTAGTAGCAGAATCCATCCCAGCGTGCCTTTAAACAAATGTGATTTGTTTTCTACAGACTGAAGGTCCCAGGAGAGTGGCCTAGTTGAAAGGCATAGCTGGAAAAAGAGGTGATCAGTCTTGTGCTCCTATCTGTTTTCATCTGGGCTAACTTGAAGGTTAGTCAGCTCTCTCCTGTTGGTGAAATATTAGCCCAAGCACCTGGCCTCCCACACTTGTTATCTGGGCATGGTTTAAAATAGCGAACTGGGTCTTCCAAGTAATGTGCCTTTATTGTCTCTGGATGTGTGGATTAGATTAAATGATATTGGTAGATAATTTTTGTGTGTGTGTGTGTGAACCACGAGGCCTTAGGGAGAGAGGCATTCCTAATAGAAACTAAAAAATATTAGAAAATAATATCAGATAGATGGAGGGCTTGAAAAACAGTGTGTACCTAGGCAGAGGAAGTGGCCATGTTTTTTTTTTCCAAAACTGAGAGCTATTGTTAAGATGCCTTTATGGGCTCTTCATTCAGTGTCCCCATCCATTCCAACTCCATCCTTTCTGTGGAAGGCTGAGAATGGATTTGCATCGGTTGCTCCTGTCTGCAGAAGGAGGATTTTCTGTTCATCAATATCAGAGAATGACTGTCTCTCATTCCAGCTTTCAAATCCGCCAGCAAATGCTTCTTCCCAAGCAGTGGCATTCCTTGAGTCTTCTTGATATGCCTGAGGTTTAGTAAGAGACACGTGATTTTAATTTTTACAATTTTTTTTGTATTTTTGAGAATTTCATCAATTACTACTGTATTCATGTCATTTCCACCATACCTTTTCTCTTCAACTCCTTGTATGTGGCCCCCCTGCTCCTCAAGTCTCAAGACATTTCTCTAACTATTGATAGTAAAGACACATACACAAGTGTCTTTGTGTGTTTTGGGCGCGCACGTGTGCATGCGCATGGGATCTCACTCTATCAGGCTATCAAATTCTCCTTCTCAGAGAAGCCCTCTATTATCTTGGTGGTTTATGTTGTCTGTGTGCAAGGATTTCCTCAGTCGTGTTAACTGAGGTAGGTAGGAACTTCCACCCAAAGGTAGGTGGCACCATTTGATGAGCTGGGTACTGGGGCTGAATCAATAGGAGATATTTATTATTATTCTCTGGCCCCTTCTGCCAGAATGCCCTGCTATGATGGACTGAGAGCCGGAGCTAAGTCCTTCCCCTCCTAAGTGTCTTCTGAGTAGGTATTTTGTCACAGCCATAACACAAGTAGTGAGTAAAATTATTCATTTGGGGGAGGACAGGGACAAAATGGCAGACTCTTAAGTTCTTTACTTCTAAGTTAGCCAGAGATATTTCTCATCCCTCAAACAAAAAGAAAAGGAATGATAAAGAGACTAAGAGATGAAAATGCAGGGATTTTTGTTGTTGTTGTTTGCTTGTTGTTGTTTTCCCAAGCATCATGACTTCCTATGGCTGTGTAGTTCTTGCTCCTTCACCACCTGGGCACACAAGCTACGTGGGTGTCACAGACCCTGTTGGACCTAAGTGTCCCCTTCCCATAACCACTGGCCCTGTTTAGTAGGGTGGTGTCTTGTTTGGGTTCCCAATAAAGACTCAGATGTATGCACCCACCAATGTTTAAATAATATATGTATGTGACTTGGTTGGTCCATTTTATAGTTTTTCTTTTATTGGTGGTAGACAAGGCAGATTTCTAATTTTTAACACAGTATTTATTGTTCTAGATTGGTCTCTGTGATCGCTGCTAACTGAACTCAGCACCCTGTGCCCTGAGATAACTGAGGTCAAGAGAAATGTTTTTCATGAAAATAGTACAAGAAATCAGATCTTGGCCATAAGGAAATTGGCCAAAGTGCAGTGCTGCTCTCATGTGCTGTTTCCTTTTCTGGGCTTTCATTAATTCCCCTGAATCACCCATTATTACCACCTAAGCATATGATGCACCATCGTCTTGTGTTTCTAAACTAACTCTTGTCCAAACTCTACGTTATACTTGACTTTGAAGTTAGTACTTCCCTGTGTCTAAAGTGCTCCAACACACACACATACACACACACACACACACACACACACACATACACACACAAATCTTTCCTCACACTGACTTATTTATTTCTGCTAATCATCGATGTGCCCTTTCTTCCTCATGACTCCCCTTTCTTTGAAGAGTATCCCTTGCCAATGTCTGCAAAGAATACTACCTAAATTAGCCTTGACAATTAGGAAGATGCTCACTGCCCTATGTGAGCCCTGGGTCCACACTGAGGTGACTGGATCATGTCTTCTAGAGATGTCAAGTCAGTGTGGGAAGGCCAAGTCAGCAGGGTTGTGCTGACCACTGACTCTGAAAAAACACAGACAGGTGTAGAATTGCTGTCTTCAGACAAAATTCACAGAAAATCACAAGTAAAAGCTTCATAAACAGAACAAACCTTTAACAGGAGAAAGAGAGTGCCCTGTAAAGAAAATGAGAAGCAGAAAGAGTGAATTCCTTGGTTTTCTTTCTGGTTTCTGGGATATAAGCTATAGCTTCTGTCACTTGTCCATTGTGAATTTTAGAGGTATATTAAAAAGAATTTAATTGGGTAAGTGTGTGCATGTGTGTACATGTATGTGAGTATGTGCATGTGCACATATACATGTATGTGTGGGTGTGCATGCACATGAAAATGCATATGAGTATGGATGCCATTGAGGCCAGGAGTGTCAGATCTCCTGGAGCTAGTGTTTCAGGCTATTGTGAGCCAACAAATATGGGTGCTGGGAATCAAACTTGAGTCCTCTGCAAGAGCAGCACCTGTCCTTAGCCACTGAAACATCTCCCCAGGCTCCCTTCTATACTTTTAATTTGTCAGGTCATCCAAATTTTACATGGTATTCCTAATCTTTGCACTGAAATCATACCAATTTGATGCATGTTACATTATTTTTATTTAATAATAATAATAATAATAATAATAATAATAAATAATTTACAGAGTAGATTATTGTATGTTTGTTCTTTCCCAGTTTTGAAACTCCTATGTATCTATCATAATTAAGTTTTTGATCTCAAACCACCATTGTGCAATGGGGATTATATCTTTTTATAGGTGAGAAAATCAGGCTGAAAGAAGTCAAACTCCTCCTTGTCAAAGATCATTTAAAACTCTATCTAGATCCAGAATTAAACATCTAGTCATCTCACTGCCGTAGCTATTTGTCTGAATGCCACTTTCATCTCCCAAGATCAAAGAAGAATCTCCATGTAAAATTATTTATTTTTCATTAGCATTCAATAAGTTCTCCAAGTTCTGCCTTAAATATCCTATGGTATGCTTCATTCCTCAAGTCCTATCATTACATATTGTTACATAGTTCCCCACATTGTCTGTAAAATTTTCCTTAATATTTCATCTATAGATTGCTTATCAAATTCATTGTTCTAATCCCAACCCTGTCTCTATGTATCTGTCTCTCTCTGTCTCTCTGTATCTCTCTCTCTGTCTGTCTGTGTCTCCTTCTATCTTTCTGTTTTTTTGAAAAAGAGTTTCTCTGTGTAGGCCTGGCTGTCCTTGACTAACTTTGTAGACCATGCTGACCTCAAACTCATAGTGATCCATCTGCCTATGCCTCCCTGAGTGGTAGGATTAAAGGTATCGGCTACCATACAGGCTACCTGTCTCTTTATTATCAATGTATTATCAAATGTCATCAGTAAGTATCTGTTACCATCTAGGACCAATAATATCCTTTTACCACTAGTCAACATCCTATCTAGTATCTACATAAACTATCTTCCTCATCCTTTCTTTATCTTATGCATTTACTTATCTCTTCTATGAAACAATTCATCTAAACACTTTTCCATATGGTCCTTCGGCATCACCACTTCTTACTATTTCAATAACTTGTTCTATTCCTAAAAGGTTGTTGTCTTCTCTGCCACCACAGGCTCTGTACATTGTAAAGTAGTTCCTGATTCTTCCAGTGGGATAGTCTTTATTCTAAAAGAAAACGTCCATGTTTCTGGTGGGGCTTCCATTTGTGTGTGTGTGTGTGTGTGTGTGTGTGTGTGTGTGTTAAAGAGTTGTCTACTCTCATGTTGGGAACAGGAGTTGGCAAGAATATGGTTGTTCTAATCATGGTGGGCATCACAGCTCTCTGTCTCTGTCTTTCTCCCCGCCCCCCCCCCCACCTCTCTCTCTCTCTGAGATTCAGGCAGGACCCCACCCAGACAGCATTCTAATGTGACACTCAGAGAGGCAAATGAAACTTGGTACAAATGAAACTTGATAGGCATCTTTGTGTCCAGATCTTGATACGCAGCCCTCTTCCCCCAGACCCAGTGCTCAGCAAAGCCCTTCCTTCCCTTGGCTATACAAAGAAAAGCATGGCATTTGTTTGTTTCAAAGCAGCGTCTGGCATCCCCTGTGATTCTTTATTTCCTTAGATGAGGGCTTTGCTTCAGTTGAAAAGGGAATGGGGCTGAAGGGCGAAGGGTTTTGATTCCCTCCTGAGTAACTCTCTTGTGGACATGGATAACTGGTTTGCAAATCGAAGCAGCATTTCGGGATAACGTATAGTTCTACTGTGAGAACTGGCTTCCATTGATGGTTTATGAAGTTACTATGTGAGAGTGGCATTCCCCATCACGCCAGCCTGACTTTATCTTAAGGGAGCAACCATTGCTGGTCTATGGGAAGCCCTTGGTCTATGTTGTGAGAGGTTCATTTGAGGGACATGTTCTGTACCCCTCCAGCATGTACATGTGATAAAGACCAACCAAAAAGAGAAAGCGGACAAGAAATGAATGAAAGAGAGAAAGGGGGCAGCACTATTCAAATGAGCTGCAAAACTTAAAAGTCAGGACCAAGAACAATGGCATTACAATTTCACAAATGTTCAAAGTATCTCCTAGGGAATCCCACACTTTTAAAAATAATTTATTCATATTTTATCCCAATTATTATCCCCTCACTTGTATCTTCCTGTTCCCACCCTCCCTCCCTTCCTCTTCCCTAGACCTCTGACAGGAGAGCCCTCCTCTCCCAACATCTGACCATAGCCTATCATGTCTCATCCTGACAGCCTGCATCCCCTCCCTCTGTGTGCCCTCATAGTCAAAGGGAGGTGATCAAATAGGGAGCATCAGAGCTCATGTTAGGGCCAATCCCCACTCCACCTACAACCATGGAGAATGAGCTATCCATTGGCTAGATCCGAACAGGGGGGCTAGAGAAATACATCAATTTTTCTTGGTTGTTGCACGTTTGTTTAGAATCTCCACCCAGAGTCCAGACCCACTAATCTTTATGGTCTCCTTCTGGGGTTCCTGAACCCTTCGTGTCCTTCCATACTCCCATTCTTTCATACCACTCTCAGTGTTCTGCCCAGAGTCCAGCAGCAAGTCCCAGCATCTGTCCCTATGCCCCGCTGAGTGGAGTCTCTCAGAGGACATCTATATTGGGCTAGTATCTAATTATAAGTGAGTATATACCATGCATGTCTGTCTGAGTCTGGGTTACCTCACTCAGGATAATCATTGCTAGTTCTATCTATTTGCCTGCAGATTTCAAGATTTCTTTGTTTTTAATGGCTGAGCAGTATTCCATTGTGTAGATGTACCACAGTTTCTTTATCTGTTCTTTAGTTGAGGTATATCTAGATTGTTTCTAGATTCTGGCTATAAAGAATGAAGCTGCTATGAACATAGTTGATTATATGTCCTTCTATGCTGGAGCATCTTTTGGGTATATGCCCAGGAGTGGTATAGCTGTGTCTTGAGGTAGCACTATTCCAAATTTTCTGAGAAAGCACCAGATTGATTTCCAAAGTGGTTGTATAAGTTTACAATTCCACCAGCAATGGAAGAGTGTTCCCCTTCCTCCACATCCTTGCCAGCATGTGCTGTCACTTGAATTTTTGATCTTAGCCAATCTGATTGTTGTAATATGGAATCTCAAAGCCATTTTCATTTTCATTTCCCTGATAAAGGACATTGAGCATTTCTTTTAGTGTTCCTCAGCCATTCAGTATTCCTCTGTTGAGTCCTATTAAGCTCTGTACCTCATTTTTTAAAACTGGGTAATTTAGTTTGGTAGTGTTTACTTTCTTGAGTTCTTTATATATTTTGGATATTAGCTCTTTGTTGAATGTAGGTTTGGTGAAGATCTTTTCCCAGACTGTAGGCAGTCACTTTGTTCTATTGGCACTGTCCTTTGCTTTTCAGAAGCTTTTCAGTTCCATGAGGTCCCATTTATTAATTCTTGATCTTAGAGCCTGAGCTGTTGGTGTTCTATTCAGGATGTTGTCTCTTGTGCCAACGAGCTCAGGGCTCTTCACCATTTTTAATCCTAACAGATTTAGTATATCTGGTTTTAGGCTGAGGTCTTTAGTCCACTTGGACTTTCATTTTGTGCAGGGTAATAAATATGGATCTATTTGCATTTTTCTATGTGTAGACATCCAGTTAGACCAGCATCATTTGTTGAAGGTGCTATCTTTTTTCCATTGTATAGTTTTGGCTTCTTTGTGAAAAATCAAGTGTCCATAGATGTTGGTTTCTTTCTGGGTCTTCATTGATCAAACAGCCTATGTCTATGCCAGTACCATGCTGTTTTTATTACTGTTGCTCTACAGTATAGCTTGAGATCAGGAATGAAGTTTTCTCCAAAAGATCTTTTATTGAACAAGATTGTTTTAGCTATTCTGAGTTTTTTGCTTTTCCATATGAACGTGAGAATTGATCTTTCAAGGTCTGTAAAGAATTATTTAGATATTTTGATAGGGATTGCATTGAATCTGTAGATTGCTTTTGGCAAGGATCCATTTTTACTTACTATGTTGATCTCCTGACCCAGGAGCGTGACAGATCTTTCCATCTGTTATCTTTTTCAATTTCTTTCTTCAGAGACTTGAAGTCTTTCACTTTCTTGGTTAGAGTTACATCAAGATACTTCATATTATGTGTGGCTATTGCAAAGGCTGCAGTTTCGCTAATTCCTTTCTCAGCCCGTTGTCAGAGGAGGATTTTACAGAGCCCAAATTTTCTTTCCTGCTGTTCTTAGCTGTTCCCACATCGTCATATTTGACTCCTCTGTAAGTGGGACTTTTCCTTAACGACACAATAAAAATGTCAGATGCTTTTCCCTTTTCGTGGTTCCATTGTGTAGATGCAAGAAAACACACCTGCCTCAGACAAGACGGTGATTAACGTAGCCCCGCACGTCTGATGTTTGTTATTCCTTTCACTCATTTCACCCCATTATAAAGAAAACTGGGGAACCTTTAGCTGTTTTAAAGTGTAGTGCCACCTGAGGGGGAGCCTTCTGATTAAATTTTAGGTTCCACCCAGGTTGGCTCTAAAACTTAGCAACAGCAGTGCATAGGGACAGGAGAGAAGGAAAGATAAGGGAGGAGACGGGGTTTCTTTCTTGTTCTTTTGCTTCTATTTTTAAAAGTTTTACATTTCTTGGTCTGGGCTCCATTCCAGGACCACAGTCACACGATTCAATAATTTATAATCTCACATAAATCTGATACCAGCCACAGTTAAGTATGATTTGTTATATGTGTGGATTTCTGTTTATGGTATCTTTATTGAGACGTTCCGCGGTAAAATGTAATATGTAATCTCTACCTATTTAAAAGCGTCATGCTGCTTGATCACAAAAATGATTTGCCTCTTCCTGATCTCAGCTGAGAGAATATTTGATACAAAGTTACATACCATGAAGTCCCTGCGGGGCAGTGTGCCGTCAGCCTCTGAGGCTTGCTGCAGCACACGGTGAATGTAGTTTCTTGGGATTAGAGACGCTGTGGCTAGTGGCTAGAAACGAAAAATCCTTCTACAACTTAGTTTTAGAAGGAATTAACTTAATATAAATCCCAAATTCCTTCCCCTCACCCCCAACAGATGGCTCCTACAGTGGTATTTAATGAAGGGAAGAGAGCCTAGCCAACAGCATCTCTCAGAATACCAGATGCCATAAAAAAAAAAAAAACAACAACAACAACAACAACAAAAACCAGCATCAGTCTGCACATCCCAATTGCCTACTCCAAAAGCCCACCCCTCCCAATTTAGTGTCATAACCACAGGGGCTGGGCGAAGTCTCTACTCTCTGTTTTTAATCTGGAAGTGAAGAAAACACCTTGCTCGTTAAGGTTGAGAAAATTAAATCGGATGCTGTTAAAGCTATTCAGAGCTGGCTGAGGACAAGAGTCGGAGCTAGAGAGTTGTCATGCTCACCTCCACAAGCAAAGCTTTGGGTCTAATCTCCAGCACAGTGTGAAGCCAGTGTAGTGGCACAGGCCTGGGATCCAGTTTGGGGAGCTTGAAGCAGGAGGATCTGAAGCTACAAGTCATCCTTGGCTACACAGAGAGTCTGAGGCCACCATGGGCCACATTGTTCCTGAAGAATGCCAGGGAAGGGCGTGGCAAGGGCTTAAATAGACAGGCATTAAGGGACAGAGCCCACTGAGACTGTGAACTACACTTGGTTGCAGTCCTCTATATTCTTCCTTTGAAAACAGAACTGTTTATATTTGTTTTTTACATGGGGGCTTCAATGGTCTCCCCTCAGAATTCACACAGGACTGCCAATCCTGATAACAACGAACAACAAGCGACTAGCAATCGATCCCAACTAAGGACGAGGGAAAACAAACTGCTGAGGTTTGACATTTCTTTGAGGACCGTAACATCACGGAATCAAGGGTGAGGAGAGGCAGGTCCCAGCTCAAGTCGAAGTTTATTTAAATGAGTGCACCAGCTCCTCTGTGATTAAAACACAATTTACTCTAAAGTGATATTTTAAAAACTATAGTATTACTCTGAAACATGTAAACGTGTCTGAGTGTGGGTATGTACAAGTGAATGTAAAGTCTACAAGAGGGCAGAAGGGGGTGTCTGATCCACTGGAGTTACAGGCAGTTGTGCGCTGCCCGTTGTGGACACTCAACACCAAGCTGAAGACCATCTGTGAGAGCAGCAAGAACTCTTGTCCATGGAGCCTTCTCCACAGTCCCACAATGCAATGACTATAAATACCAAAACTAAAGCAGAAACAATGCCACAAATAAAACATGTTTTTTAAAAAATAAGACAAGGTCCATAAAATATCTGATCCAGATGAGACAAAAGGCAGGGGTGATCCCGGCATGCATGTGACGCCTGCACAGGGTGGAAGCAACAGCAAGGCATCTGTGGGCTTTCAGCATTGGGCATGCAGTTTCTGCCGAGAAAGACCTTCACAAGCCTGGCTCCATGATTCTGAAGTTCATACAGATGAATTTTCCTTGCCTTGCTTTGGCAACAATCGGTAAGTTTGCTTGAGGGGGTGAGTGAGGTTCTCTTATCTAGGAGCTACAGTCAAGTAAACTTATCATGGTGGATTTTAAGGCGTGGTGTTGATAATTTTGCAATCAAGTAACAAATATTTTTATCTCTTTCCTCAGTCTTTTATTTCTTTAAAATTTTTTATTGAAAAACAAAATCATTCATATTACATCTCAATTGCTATCCCATCCTGTGCATCCTCCCATTCCTCCCTCCCTCCCTCCCTCCCACTTTCACACCATTCCCTTTCCCTATGACTGTGACTGAGGGGGACCTCCTCCCCTGAATATGATGCTAGGGTATCAAGTCTTTTCTTGGTAGTCTGCTATCCTTCCTCTGAGTGCCATCAGGTCTCCCCATCAAGTGGACATGGCCAAATATGGGGCACCAGAGTTCATGTGAAAGTCAGCCCCCACTCTCCACTTAACTGTGGAGAATGTCCTGTCCCTTGACTAGATCTGGGTAGGGGTTTGATGCTGACTGCATGTATTGTCCTTGGTTGGCACCATAGTTTGAGCAGAACCCCTGGGCCCAGATCTGCCCATCATAGTGTTCTTCTTGTAGGTTTCTAGGACCCTCTGGATCCTTGTATTTCCCCATCTCCTATATTAAGTAACAAATATTTAGCTTTGCCATACTTAAGGTAGAAGTCTAGGTTGACTTCACTTCCTGTCTGACCTATTGACATGGCCACACAAAGTCATCATCTACAGAGTTTATACTTGACAGCTGTGGAACAAAGCAACAGCAACAACAACAACAACAACAACAACAACAACACATTTTTAAAATCTGATATTATTAGTAACAAAACAACAAGAAAAATTTTAAAATCTGATATTATTAGTAAGTTTACAGCTTTTGAGTTGGGCCATGTTCACAGCTGCCCTTGGCCACATGTAGTCACATGTGTCCCCTGGGCTGCAGGAGGGAAGATCCTGGGTGGAAACTCAATGTGTGTTTTCAATCTAGTCATTGTGTCTATATTGATAACTCTAAACGTTGTGTGATAAAGAAACAGTTTTCTGTGTTCTCACCTCATTGCAGGAATTAGAATCTGGTGGTGAATTCACTTAGGTCTTATTTAGAGAGTTTATAGGTTTAAAAGTTCCCAATGGCTTTGTGATTAAATCAGGAAAGCTATGATATCTGAAAGCCTGCTGTGTCTGGGCACTGGCCTGAGTGCTTATGGTCTTATCCACGCTAATGTTCAGGGTAGCCCTGCAGGGTGGGCTGTACAGTAGATTAAAAACACCACCAAAAAACCAAAGAAACAAACAAAAAACTCATGTCAGGGAAAGCCATTGGGTTGCTTAGAATCACACAACAGCAAACTGCAGAGCCAGGGTTGAATGCTGTTATTCTACCACTAGTGTCTGTGTTTAGTGGGGATGCTAAAGCCAGGGTCAACGATGGAGTATATCGGCTTTTCACTTGGGAGGAGATAACATCCATGGAAAACTAAGTAGTTAGGGGAAATGTTAATCTCGGAGAAGTTTGTTCCTATGAAGTTTTGGCTTTTAGAAGTTTCATGGAGAGAGATGCCCAAAATAAAAGAATAGCCTCACCTAGCAGGTGAGATACCTGGGGGGAGGGAAAGTAACAGGGTGGATGCCAGCAGAGACAGGTTCAAACCCCATACCTGATCTCTGCAGTTTTGTCTCTGCATCAGGGTCTCTCATGGGTCTCACTTGCCATACTGTGCGATCAGTTCTTACTTCATCATTCTGCCCCTCCTTAGCCCAGGAGTGAAGAGTGTGAATTCTGTACATGTCTCAGGAGGCAACAGTTCTGGCCTCAGACACTCTCTGGCCTCAGACAGTAACAAGTCACAGTAGAAGCTCTATTAAATCAATAAAATGCCCTCATCAGCAATCCATAGGGCACACGAGACCCCTGCAGGGCCATGCTGTCACTGCTGCAAACCTTGGAATCACTGTGTGACAGCTGACCAGGACTGCTGAGTCAGCCAGAATTCTGAGTGATGGGATGAAAGATGCACATAACTCAAGATGCACATTTGGGACAGAAAACCCAAGTGCAGTTAGTTTGAAGTGATGGGGGGGGGGGATGATGAGTTTGGGGTTGTGAGGTGTTGGGTGTTGGGTAGGAAGTAAGCCCTTGGTACCCATCCACTGTCAGTCATGGAGCCTTCAGTTTATAATTCAAAGCATTGATTCTTATATATGGTTAGACTTGAGTAATAGTTTTACCACTTAGAAAAATCAAATTAAATTAATTTTTAATCAAGTATTCTCTTATCTTTAGGTTACCCATGTCCCAGGGAAGCAGTATATCTTGCCCAGGTTTTCTTACACTTCTGATTCTGTCCCTTTTCTGTCCAGTACTTGTCCACATGCCTTGTATGTAGCTTTGTGCAGCCTTGCTATGCATCTCTTTCAAACACTAGCTGTTTGTCATCTGTGTGCAAGAGGGAAACAGTTTCTCTGATGTAGAAAAATATTTTTGAGGCTATGGCAAGATATCAGCATTTATTACCTTCTGCAATCTGTCACAATTTGAATCCGTCCTTCCAGAGGCAAAACGCAAAGCATATTTCATCAGCTGTCGGCAGGTTGGGGCTCGGAGGGGACATGTAAACAGCATTTTGTTTATATTCCTTCTGTAGAGGCAATAATGGCATGATCAAAGTTTCTGTTGCTTATGGTGGTAGTAAAGTCTTTTTACCCCTCCAGTTAATGACAGGCTGGGTTATCTGAAGGCTTATAACAGAAACCCACCCAGAATTGAAGATTAGGGAGGGGGAAAAAAACCATGAACATGAGCAAATGGGTTTCTTTGTTCAGAGTGACTGAATTTATGTTTAACAAGGCTGAAACAGGTGGAGGATACAAGGTGTTCTATGTTACTAGGTCTGGTAAAGAGCCCCCGGAAGTCAAGTTAATTAGAATATTTTTATGGGAAAGGAAAGAGGGAAAGGGTGGTTCAAAGAAATTGCACTGACAGGAGTAGGAACGTGCAGGCATTTGGCTTGCTTCTTTTCCGTAGATTTATTTATTTCATTTTATTTGTGACTGTTTTGCCTACATGTGTATGCATGCACCAGGTGCATGGCTGTTGACCCCTGAGGTCCAAAAACATCAGATTTCCTAGAAACTGAGTTATGGATGGTTAGGAGCCACTGTGAATTATGAGTACCAAAGCCAGGTCCTTTGTCAGAGCAACAGGTGGCTTTTTCTTTATCTGCTGAACTATTCTTTTAACTCCCAGATGTTTTTTAATCCCTGTTTTTTCACTGACTCTCTTTCTCCTCCCATGTTAATGGAAGCTATGAATAATCTCTTCAGAAATAGTTACACATCTGTGTATATAATCTGAGTATGCTTTTAAGAATGACAAATGATCTCCAGTGTCGTTTAATTTTTTTTCCCATTAAACTATGGACACCCTTAGGTCACTCACTCTCTAAGAATTAATAATCTAATACAAGTTAAACTTAGGTATGCTTTTTAGATAGATCCCAAAGTGGACTGACCTGTAATCTTGTAATGGCTTATTTTATTCCTGGTAAGTCTTCTGTTCTCTTAAACTTGTTTCAGTCTCAAATTCCCACGCCCTTTGTTTAATTTATTGTATTCTATTTTGATATAGTATACACTTTACCATATACCTGAGAATTGAAGGGCATTTAAGTTTTTGTTTCATTATTTTTATGTATGAGTCTGTGTATCTGTATAAGTGCACACCACATGAGTGAAGGTGCACGTGGAAGCCAGAAGAGGGGGCTAGGTCACCTGAAACTAGTGTTAGAGGTGACTCTGAGCCACCCAATGTGGAAGCTGGGAATTAAAATTTGGTCCCCTGGAAGAGCAGCATATACACCTAATTACTGCTCTATCTCTTTAGTCCCCTGAAAGAACATTTTAAAACTGGCAATAAGGCTACCTGAAATAAGTTTTAATAACTAAATCTATTAATCTAGATTAATCTGAGTAAAAGGAATCCAATACTAATACTGAGAAATGATCATCTTTTTATAGTACTGGCCATCCCCCTGCTGAGTGCTGTAGGTAGCTACCTTCTTTTCCAAGGGCAAGTTCAGTTCCTTTCTTTCCTCTGTTTGGCCTAGGGATGGGGCATTAAACAATAACAAGAAGTCCCAAAGAAAGACATCAGCAAGAAATGAAGGCATCTAGTGGGTTAAGGTCACCCCCACCCCCCCACCCCCGCACCAAGTACCTCTGGACTTCTTCAGTTCAGCATCCATTAAATGATGTCTGCTGCTTCAGGGCAGTTGCGCTTTCTGGAACTGGAGTGAGCTGAAGCTTGGAATGAGGACATTGAACTTGCCTGAGACTTCATCCCTGAAAGAACCAAATGAGAATCACGCCCTCCACCTTCCCTTGTCCTTGCTCTCAGCAGCGTCATGGAAGGAAGGACGAGGCTATTAGAGAAGAAAGATGGAAAAAAGTGTAATCAGAGGTGCATGGCCCGTGCCTGCCTGGGAACCAGTTGCCCTAAAGAGAAATAAGCAATTTAGACAGGTTGGGTTAAATATTCCTCTCCTCAGATTGAAAAGAATTAAGTTTGTCAGTATGAGATTGAGAACACTAGGGCACCTCATTCGTTTACTGCAGTGGACAATGGTATTCTATTCTATTCTTGCTGTCGCTGTGTGCCTTTCTCCAGAGTGAGAACTCAGCAGTGACACCAGCCGTAGAGCTGTCATCTTGTTTTGATTTTTTTCCACTCTCATGTGTATGATGTGCACACGTATGAACACATCTGTGTAGCTGCATGCAAACCTGGGTGCCTGTGCGTGTTGACACCTGAGGTTGGTGCCAGGGATTAGGCTAGACCTCTCTTCTTTCACCATGTTCACTGTGCCAGGGAATCTCAATCAAACCCTGAGCTCCCTGTTATGGTCAGCACAGGTTGCTCTGACAATCTTCTGTCACTGCCTTTATAGGCTAGAAAAGACAAGTGGGTCACCATGCCCACACGACACTTAATTGATTTTTGGAGATCTTGAACTACAGTTCTTATGCTTGCCTGAGTAGTACTTAACCATGAAGACATCTCCCTAGGGCTATATCTCTATTTATTATGCTTGTTTATTTCATCACTCTTTAATATTTTTTCTTTCATGTTTTCTAGAAAGAACACTGGAAAGAAAGAAAGAAAGAAAGAAAGAAAAAAGAAACCAGCAGCATGATGTACCTCCCTTTATTGATAGCTGAATATGCAGACAGGGCTTCTAATCACACACATTACAAAGGATAGTTCTGTTCATTTTTTGTTTCCAGTCACCTGACAAAGTGAGGCTGAAACAATAAGAGAAAAGTTACATGTTTTCTGATCTCCAGCGTGTATGCTGAAAACAGAATTGAGCGATCCACATTCCACACTTAAACTCTGTCGCAATGAGATTTTAGTTTTCAGCAGCTAGGCCCTGCTTATAAAGGACTCAACTTGCATAAGTTTAAAATTCAGTATGTTTTCCATCTTCAGGAGGGGGCAGGAGGCTTAGAGGGAGGACTGTTGCCAAGACAACTTCTGCTGCAGCTTCTTTGCTGCTTGTAAAGAAATCACGCCTCTGTCCAAGTGTGTTTTGGTCTCAGGGAGCAAACAGTTATTCCGAGCAAGAATCTTGGTCTAAGTAAGGTGTCGCTGAGGGCTTGCTACTGTGAGTTAAGGATGCAGTTGGGCACCTACTTAGCTGCTCAATTAATTTTCTTTGTTTATTTGTTTATTTGCTTTACATGCTGTTCATAGCCCCATCCCTCCTCACCTCCCAGTACCACCTTCCCTCCCTCCCTCTATCCCCCTCCCTTATTCCTCAGAAAAGGGGAGCCCCCGCCCTTCCCGTCCACCCCAGCTCATCAAGTCATATTCTTGAAGGTAGTTACTCTTTCTTATTCATATTTAGGAGCAAGCTAAGAAATAAAGAAATGACAAACAATTAGATGCTAAAAATGAGTCATATCCAGGATCAGACGAGGCAAGGCCCTGGCCTTGAGCTGAGGCTAGCTCTCTAGTAAGCTGTGAGGAGACTGCCTTTGGATCTGGCATCCACATAGATGTTCGTTTCCCCTTCAAAAAGTCCTGTACCCATGCATCTGTGTTACTTAGGCATTTCCAAAAGAAAATGATGGGAATGGAGGGATGAAACTGGCCTTTGATTGTAGACATGTTTTTCTAAGTTTCAGTTAATAAGGCCCCAATTTTGTGATGAAAGTTGGGACACAAGACAGAACCTAGATTTTCCCCCTCTTTTTCACTTTCTGTTTATTTTCAAATTAGAAGATTTCAATACTGTGATGTTTATATTTGTCACCTACCACTACTGCTCGGATACAAGGTATAAGTAGTGGGGTTTAGATCTGCAGAGTGCAAAGGAGTTGATGACATATGGTACTGACAGGGCATGACTTTAGAAGCAATGACAGCCTGACCATCTCATCTGCTGATATACTTTGAATATGTTTTAAGTCTTTCATTTTCCTTCAGTCACTGAGGGAGTTGGGGGTGATACTTGTATGCAATGCATTTTACTTCATTCATTTCCCAGCTTGTACTCCATTCTGATGGTTCGGTCCAGCCATGTAGCACACGTAAAATTGTATGGCTTTATCTTCTTGTGTGTTTATGTGAGTAAATAAACAGAGGCAGTAATAATCATGCAATTTTCCCATCAGAGTTGTTGAGTATCAGAGTGAACACCCAGACCAAGATGATATGTGTTCAAGTTAGTGAAACTAAACATATTGATGTACTGCTTTTTCTTAAATATCCATGCATGTAAGGATTCTAAGCAGCACCTGGCATGGACTATGTTTATTAGTAAGTTCTGTTCCTGCTTTGTGGTTTTGTTTTCCTCTTATTCTCATAATTACCTTTCTTTACTCTCTCCTTCTTGTTCATACTTAATGTTATGAAAATATTATATTCATTTTAAATATTTTGTTATTTCTATTCTCATTTATGTGCCTAGTATGTGTGTATGTGTTATGGGTTTGTGCACCTGAGTGCAGTGCTCATGGAGGCCAGAAGAGGGCAAGAAATCCCTCAGGAACTGTAGTGAAATGCAGGTGTAAGCTGCAAGCCATGTGTGTTAGGTAATGGACTTAGGTCCCCAGTAAAAGAAGTAGGCCTTCTTGCCTACTAAGCCTTTGTTCCAACTCCTAGATAGAACATCTTAATATTGTGTCCTGTCCTAGTTTCCTTTAATAAGCTCCTGCATTTCATTCCTTTTGGAAACCTATACTATGAAATGACTGAAAATGTTTTTATTCAAAGTTGAATGTACGGTCCATACATACAATAGAGTGTTATATTAGAAACTCCATTCATGATCTTGCAAATCTCAAAAGTTCACACTATTGAGTCAGGCCAAGCAAATGTTAAAAGAAGGATTTAAACACTGAAACTTTACTAGCCCTCAGAAGCCTGAAGTTAAGGAACAACATAATTAGGTGTTCACTTAACACCCTGTAATTAAATGGATTGTCACCAACTTTATTAAAAGGGGAAAAAGCTAGTATGAGACACAGTAGACACCCCGAGGCTCTCTCACAAAACCTGTTGTCACAGCTAGTTCTGTGGCTCCTGCTGTCTTTTCATACCGGCATCATGCTGCACTCTTTCCCCCTTGACTTGGATGAAAGAGCTGAGAAACCATCCAGTAGCTCAGACTATGAGGGGCTGAGGTTCTGTTAGTCTGTGCTAAAGCATTTACCAGCAGAGGACAGCATGGAGTTAATGCCAAAAGCTCTGTGGAATAAGATTTAAAAATGTAAAACTCTTGGAACCCTTGTTTAGTAGTTTCTAAACGCAGAAATATAGCTGTGATTATATTCTAAAGATGACTTCTAAAAATTACAAGTTGATTTTCTAGTAGAGATCTTATGAATGAGAAATTAAAAGACATTGCCTCTGCCCAGGGCAAGGGGAAAATTTAGTAAGATCTGAGACTCCTTAAGGAAGACTTTCAACTCATAGTTCAGGGCACTCTTTGGTGTTGGGGCAGGTGACAATAAAAAAAAATGGAGAAGAAAATGAAAATTGATAAAGGGGAGAATTTGACCTTCAGAGTTGGAAAGATATTTTAATTAATGTAAAAAAAAAAAAGCAGATCCCACAATGAAAAAAAACCCCATGGGCCATTCAGTGTAAGATAAATAGCAGAAATGACCCCTGAGAAGCATGAGAAAGACCTCCAATAAAAACAGTATAAAGCAACTACCTTAACATTGCTGAAAGAAAGATTCAGAGAGAAAAGAAGGACAAGAAGAAAATCATCATCAGAAAAATATTAAAGATTTCATGAATATGATTTCTCACAAATGAAGGTCATAGGAGACAGTGATGGGATCATTAAGTACTGGATGTGATATCTTAGAAATAACCACATCACTCTATAACTTTTAAACACTAGGGGCAAAGGAGAGCTTCTTAATGACTCTTTAATGGAAGAGACAGCAGGCATATATCAATGTACAGATTTGATTGACACTGACATCCTACTTGTGGCTTTGGAACCTAATCATAATAGAAAATGTTCAAAAATATGAAAGACTGTAGTGTGTATGATTTTTATACCCTTGCATTAACAATCTACTGTGAACACTGTTGCAGCCAGATTAGCAGACAACTCTCAGTTGTCCATGCTCTTATTTCTAGAACCTGTGAGTATTTAACCTTTCACAGCCAGACAAAAAACAAACAAACAAACAAACAAAAAAACAAACCAAAAAGACATTGAAGATGTGCCATCACCAAAATAAAGTGCCTGAAATGGGGTTGAGTCTACAGGGAAGGTTGAAGGGAGACACAGAAACCTTACAATTGAGACAAAAGAGTGTCAGGAATAAGGACAAAGACGTAAACACAGATTCAACATTTGAATCCCACCACGGTTGTGACAAATGAGCCAAAGAGTGTAGGCAGAAGTTGGATCTTCCATCAGAATCACTGTAAGGGAGCCAGTGGTGCTGACCCATTTGTAGCTACAGCCTAACTGTAAGACGATAGTACTATGTTCATTTTACACCAGTAAGCATCATTAGAGTAACACAAAGGTAAAGGCCCTCTTGGGGACGTTATTGAGGGAGCACAATTCTGTCCTAGTTGAATATTAATCAATTATGAAGACAAAACACTGCTAAGGTTTGGAGCCAATTCCCTAAACTGCTTCCATGCTTGCTTTCTTAGGGAGCTATAAGAGGGGGTGTACTTCTTCATCAGGAGCGGGTAAACTCTGGAAGGGAGAGAATTCAACACAATGAGCATTCCTTAAGTGTATGCTGGATGGAGATATAACTGTAAGATTTAACTTGGTTTATGTTTGCACTTCCTTCTAGAGTCCCCAGACTGTAGCCACAGTATGAACATGCACTTGGTATATAATATACTTGGCCAAGTCTTGTGTCCTATGCATAATTTCATTCCAGAAGCTTTCATAGTTTCTGGCAGGCATAGTGGTTGGGGGTGGGGGATGGGATTCTGTCTAAAACATGAACATTTGATTGCTAGTGTGATTTTTATGAGCCTCACAACATATAGGTTAAGAAAGGTTGCTTTCCCCAGAAAGTGGGTGTTTGAGGTTGTTTTCCTTGAGGAAATGGGCTGGGGTAAAGTGTAGTTCTCCACAGAGGCCCATGTGCTGTCCTGTGATTAGGCTCCAGGTAGGGTGACTTGATTTTAATTTTAATTTCACTTTTATTTATATTGTGTTAATGAATGAGCATGTTTGTGTGTGAGTGGTAATACACAAGGCTGTCAGAGTCGTCAGATCCCTCTGAATCTGGAATTATAGACGGTTGTGAGCCACCAGATGTGGGTGCTGGTTTGTTTTCTATTGCTGTGATAAAACGCCATGCCTGAAAACAAGTTGAAAGCAAAAGGGTTTATTTCATCTTGCAGCTTATCATCCGTCACAGAGGACAATCTGGGCAAGAACCCTAGAGCAGAAATGGAAGCAGAGGCCCTGGAGGGGCACTGCTTACCAGCCTGCTCTCCGTGACCCACTCAGCCTGCTTTGTTATATCACTCAGGACCACATGCCCAGAGATGGCATCACTCACAGTGGGCTGGGTCTTCCCACATCAATCATAGTCAAGAAAATGCATCCCAGGCTTGCCTGCAGGCCAATCTGATGGAAGCATTTACATAGTTGACACACCCTCTTCCCAGATATGTTCACATATGTGTCAACTTGAAAAAAACAAAACAAAAACAAACAAACAAACAAACAAAAAGCCAGCCAGCATAGACCTGAAACGGAAAACATGGAGGAATGCTGCTCGTCCATATTTATCTAGCTCTCTTATATAGCTCAGGGCAACCAAACATGGGCTGGGCCCCCTTAAATGAGTTAATAAGCACATCAGTCTCTCACAGACATACCCACAGGTCTCTCTGATCTGTGCAACCCCTCCATTGAGACTGCTTTCACAGAAGCCGTAGGCTCTATGAAGTTAACAGTGAAAACTAAGTAGGGTACTCAATCCTTTGTCAACGTGACACACAAACACGCTATCTGAGAACTATAGCCTTCCACCTCTTGTCCCCCAAGCTCTCATGGTAATATTGTAATACAAAACACAGTTCTACTTATACAAGTTCCAATCTTGAAAAATTCAAACATCTTGCAAGTCCCAGATTTCATTAAAACCCCACAGTCTCTCAACTCTGGGCCCCTGTAAAATAAAAACAAATTCTATGCTTTCTTATGCCAAAAGGGAAGAACCAGGGCATAAAATTAATCCTATGAAATCCAAATCAAGAAAACACAATGTTAAGTCAAATTCTGTAGCTCAGTGTTCAACATCTGGGACTCACTCACTGAATAGCCTTTTGGCTTCAAAAGGCGTAGGCAGCCAGCTGCACTTCTGCTCTGCACCTGCCCCCCCCCCAACACTCACAGCTGTCTCAGACCAAGGCCAGCCCCACTCCGCCTCTGCCTTTGACAGGTGCCCCAGAATCCTGGCATCTACAATAAGCCTAGAGATGGCACCTCTTCCAATGGCCTCTCTTAAACTCTCTACAGAGACTCTGGCCATGCCACAGAGTCTCCGTCATCTGTTCCCCAGAATTACTTCAATCCTGAAGCTTTCATCGCTTCAAAACCAGTACCACGTGAGTGACTCTTACATACTGCAGAATTTGACTATTATCCTGAGAGGCAGCCTTCACCACCTTGGCCCACACTCTTCTGTGTGCTGACCTGCAGGAAATACTTTCCTATTGTCCCACTGAAGCACAGACAATTTCATGTGAGAAGTTCTGGCCTCATTCATCACAGCTGATTTTGTTCAGCCCCACCATGATTAGCATCCATTGTTTCTAGGGAGCACAGGAGTCACACCTCAGCTTCTTGGTCTCTTGTCAATCTCAGCTGATTCTTTTCCTGCAGTTGCCAAGCACGCTGAGATTCTAACCAAAATATCACATGGATGCCCTCATCCCAAGTCTCAATACAGTATTTGCATCCCTCTGACACCACCTCCCTTGTCTGTGTTCCTGTCAGCGTTGCCATCTTCTAACTTCCCACTGGGAAAAGCACCTTTAGCCCTGAACACTCAATGCCTTTCCAGGCTCAAAGTTCTGTAATGCTCCCTAAGAATAGTCCAATGGCAAAGATCACAGTGCCATGTTTGCACAGCAGCACCCCATTCCTCTGGTATCACTTTACATCCTAGTTTCCTCTCTCCTGTTGTAATAAAACACTCTGAGCAAAAGCCCCTTGGGGGCGGGGGGAAGCTGTGGTATTTCCACTTACAAGTTACAGCCCATCGCTGAGGGTAGTCAGGGTCTTGGGTTGAAGGAGAAACCATAGAGGAATAGCTGCTTGATTCCTCACCTGCCCCACTGCCTTTCTTATATACAACCAGGGAAGGCTATTCCTAGAGTGGGCTGGGCCCTCCTACATCAACTGATCCTGATGCTAACACCTTGCAGACATGATAACAGACCATTATGATTTGGGTACTCTCTCAACTGAGATTGCCTTCTTGGATGATTCTAGGCTGTGCCGAGTTGCCAGTTAAAGCTAACTTGGATAGTCACAGACTTAAAACGTGCCATATCCCTGCTGCATGGAGACCTAAGTCAGAGATTCAACATGTACTGCATTGCTTGCTACTCAGGGACCCAAGTTGCAATCCCAACATGCACCTCTCTTCTGTCACCTGAGGGTGACTAATCTGTATTTAATTGTCATACTTCACAGGTTGTTGGTAATGACATACAATCGCCTATGGTGATTAAAATTATTCCAGTATATTAGCATAATTATATGCTAGTTTTTAAATAATTTGTGGTTCTTCTATAACCCCAATGATTAGGTTTACCAAATTGTTGGGTGTCATAATAAGGTAAGAGGCATCCTGGATTTCGATTTGAAGACCTAAATGCAAGCCCTATCTTCATCAAAGCTAATTAGCCTCTGTGCATGGCCTTGTCTTGTGGAAATAATGCAGTGTTGTAAACATCCCAGAATACAGACACTTTCCCATCTTTTTTGTGGGTCTTCAGGCCCACAGAGATCTGAGAGAAACAGCAGAAATTGTCATACATTGATTGGGGTTGACTGTATAAAATGTCTACTGTTCTACTGCCCAGTATGTTTTTATGATAGAAACAAAAAGCAAGAAAACAAACCAAAAAATAAAAAACAATGTATTCAGGAATATATAAGAATTATCATTATGTTTTATTCTGAATTTTCATTGGTCAAAGCACACAGTCAAGACAAGGTATGTGCATCTATGGCCAAGTTAGAAAAGTGAGCTGTTTTAAGACTTATGGAATACAAGGTAAACTGTCACAAAAGAAATGATTTTATAGCAGTGAGGAAGGACTGTGTCAGGAAAGGTTTGGAAGAGTGGGCTCAGAAGATTCAAGACATTTCATTAGACACTTGAGCCCTGGCTTGATACCAGGTGAAAAGATGCACCTCATGAAAAAAAATCTGCATCTGCAAGCTCTAGGGTGCCAGCCTTGGGAGTATGAAAGAATAACTCCCTGAAATGCCTAGTGACAGTGAGGGTTTCTGTTGCAGTTTCTGCCTCAGTGGGTTCCCATGATGCACCTGAAGAGGATGAGTCTGAGACTGCTATGGATCATCAGGGTTAGCAGTTAGAAAACAAAAGGGGACGCAGAAGAGTGCAGAGAGGACACCCAACTTAAGAAATGGTTTCTTCCTACACAGAGTGGCATAGTGATACGTCAGAGGCTGCAGAAGTCATACAGACTGTCCTCAGAACTCTATGGAGCCAGGATGCGAATAGGTCTATTTATATCAGACACTTCAAACTACTTTCCTAAAGGATAGGATCCTGCTACACAACCATTCCTGAACATGTGGTCTGCATGTGTGTGTGTGTGTGTGTGTGTGTGTGTGTGTGTGTGTGTGTGTGTGTGAGAGAGAGAGAGAGAGAGAGAGAGAGAGAGAGAGAGAGAGAGAGAGAGAGAGAGCTCTCAAGCAGCTGATGGGAGAGTGGGAGAGCTGGGCATTTAGGGCAGTGATCAATGATAGAAGCTATTGCCTTAAGGTTGGACATTCAGAGAATAGAAGTGTGTTGCCACCCACCAGCCAAGAGCCAACTCGACAGTGTGAACTTACCAGAGAAGGTTAAAAGAGAGTTGTCAATTATATGAGACACAGGGGGTGTGGGGAAGTCTGTTCCTTATTCACCGTCATTTTTACAAAGTCCTTTTTAAAAGTAAGATCACTGGTAGGAAATCAAATTAACCAACAGTAATACAAATACTTTTTGAGAAAATTAGTTAAAGGCACTGATTGTCTTATAGGACTTATAATTCTGAAGTCATTAATGTATTTTGAGTGAAAGTGTGAAATTATTATTATTGCTATTTTTATTTGGGCAGAAGTTTGGGGTTTAAGTCCTGAACAATAAACATTACAGGAATTTGTTTGTGATACCTTTCCTCCAACTTTTCCACTTCTGGCCTTATTTTGATGGGCATTTCAGATTCATAGCCATTACTTTGTTTTTCTCAAGACAAAACCTTAATAAAACATTCCCTTCCCCCCCCCCCTTTCTTTTGAGTTTATGTGTTAGAATTCTCTTATTTCTTGAAGGGATCCAAATGACTGCCCTTGGATAATGGCTTGCAGGTGTGTAGGGGAACACTGGTGATTTTTAATGGGAAATATTCCAAAACAGAAAGGAAGGGTAGAAATGTCTGTAAATCAGGGATGGTAACACATGTCTACCCTATGGCTAAAGCACAGGAGTGCCGGGTGATACAGAACCTCTGCAAAATGTGAAAGACAGTGTCATAGGGGCCTTCCCTAGCTGTGATGATCTGGGAGTGTGGAACTGGTCATCTCTGGAGCAGGTGGTATGTTGGTAATGACAGCCTGCAGGCCTCTTCCATCATCAACTTAACACTCCAATGTTGGATGCATAGCCAACCTTGAGGCTCCAGATCCCGCGCCCCCCCCCCCCACAGTAAGCTTTTTAAATCCAAACATTTTAAAAGCAGTAACTAGTAATTTGATAACTTTGCTCACTGGGAAATTGTCATTTTAAGGCATTTAAAGTTAAACTGGAAAGTAAAAAATGCTTTTAAATATCTTTAAGACAGGTATATAAAGCTCATAAGCTGAAATCTTGATTTGAGGAAAGTGAAATATAATTCTAATGTATTAATTGACACTCAGTCAGGGACTTACGCTTGCATTTTCTATGTTTATCAAGTATTGTTGGTATTGTAGCTGTTGTTATTGTGTGAGGAGTGTATGTGACTGTGTGCATGTGCATGCGTGAGCACGTGTATGTGTGTGTGTGTGTGTGCATTCAGGTCCATATATTTGGAGGGTGTGTTCATTGGTTACTCTCAGGAAGCTGGAGCTCACCAATTGGCTAGACTGGCTGGCCAGCAAACCCAGGGATTCTCCTGTCTTCAGTTCCCCAAAACTGAGATTAGAGATACACCAACCACACCCAACTTAATGCACAGAGACTGGAGATAACATTTGGCAAAGAGGCTTTGGTCCTATCTTGCAAATGCTCCAACTTCAATGCAGTGAACAGGAGAAAAAAAAAATGACTTGCTATTCCAGACATGTCTGCTCTTCCAACCCCACACATTCTGAGCTGCACTGGCTTTGAAATTCAAATGCTAGGCAATTTGGAAATCATTTGTGAGGAGGAACATGTATTATGATGATGCTTCTTCTGCTGGATTCTCCCTGAGTAGACTGATGACAAATATTTGCATATCTAACAGTGAGAAGAGGTACTGGACAGAGAAGCTCCTTGCCTCTGAGATAAACTGATCATCTTGCACTCATTGGGATACCCACAACATCTCTGCAGAAATCGTAAAATTTCAGATACATGATCTCTTCTGAGGCGGAAGCCTCTAGCATGTATTTTCTTATATCTGCCTTAATCCTTGGTGGGGTGATGTTTGATGGCAAGAATTAGGATGAATAAGGGCCTCAGACTGAACTTGTGCTTAGGACTTGGGACCTTCAGACATGTATGATATGCTTTCTGTCTTATGCATCTCTCTTATGTCTGTTTCCATGTTTCCATTAACCAGCTATGGATCCATTTGTGTGTACTTAGAAGACAAGTGACATTGAATTTCTGGGCCTCCAACCAAGCAGGATATCTGCCTCATTACTCTGCCAGTCAAGAACATTGAGAACATTTAACCCATCATTCTAAGTACTTAAAATTCTAGCGATTTGATCATTCTTGCATCCCTTTGGCTATTTTACTATACTTTGAGATCTTGTGTGCATTTTAAGTTTAAATTTTCTTTTTTTTTCTATAAAATTCTTTCTTTATCATCTTACAACATGTATATAGTATGAGTGATGAGAATATTTAAAAAATCTCCATGTATGAGCATTGCAAAGCTGGCCGCATTCAAATGTCACATCTGAAAATCTCTCTACCAAAATTTTAATTCATGAGTTTACTTTTATTTAATTTCTGAGAACTAAGTAAACTGGTTTGTTAGAACCAAAGTTTATTTTTTTATTTTTTATTAATTTATTCTTGTTACATCTCAGTGGTTATCCCCTCCCTTGTATCCTCCCATTCTGCCCTCCCTCCCATTTTCCCCTTATTCCTCTCCCCTATGACTGTTCCTGAGGGAGATTTCCTCCCCCTGTATATGCTCATAGGGTATCAAGTCTCTTCTTGGTAACCTGCTATCTTTCCTCTGAGTTACTTATTTTTTTAATGAAATGTTCATATCTCATCTCAAATATTCATGTAATCCTTTTACACAAAACTAAGGACTTCCAAGACAAACTATGCCACAGATATCATGTAGAGTGATCTATGGAGTGGCATGTTTCACCATTGGTGCCAAGCTTTAAATAACAAGAGATGGTAGAATCAAAGTGCACTACAGAGCACAACCCAGATGCCACCTGATGTTGGGATCACATTTGTCCTAGTGTCGCCTGCAGCATCTTGGCCATGTTTTCTGCTTTACCAACTCTCACACTGGACATTTGTGATCCTTCCCCTACCAAACCAAGCAACTTCAATACAGACATAAGTGATGTGTAACCGTGTAGTTTTAATGCTCTGTAACATGATAAGTCTTCAACAAAATTGGAAACCTGAAAAGAAACCCATTTAATAATAATAAAACTTTGCAAAAACTAATATGATTATTTGCATTTTTAATTGAATTTGTCTTCCATCCAATGTGTATGTTTCTCTTTGTATGTGGCTTTGTCTATGTATGCATGTGGGTACCTGTGGAGGCCATAAGAAGGCAAAGGATCCCTTAGAGCTGGAGATACAAGCATTTGTGATCCAGGATCTGAATTTCTGTCTTCCTCACTGATAAGCAAGCAACTACTGAGCCACATTTCTAGCCCTCTCTTCATGTTTTATAATTTAAACAGATACAACCTAATATTTTTACCTGTAGCATCAACAAGACTATAACTTACTTAGAAAAGTGTATCTCTAATGCAGCTTTATTCCAAATTCCCTCTTTTTTTCTGTTAAGAAACCAGCCTTGGATAAACCTGTTCAGGAAATTTTAATTTCAAGCCATAGCAATTTCTCCTCCTCCCCATGGGCTCATGACCATGTCATAATGCAAAGTGCTATTGGTTGGACTCAAATAGCTTCCACCACCTTGGGGCTAAATAAAATGATTCAGTACTTAAAGAATATTCTGTTGATTTTCAGAGTGCTTTGGTTCAGTTCCCAGCATCCACGTGACAGCTAGTAACTGTGTATAATTCCACCTTCCAGGAGACCCTTCATGGATTTACATGTATCCAATCAACATCCCCCTACGGGCAGCCTATATTGTCACACATCATCCACCCATCTCAAGACTTTGCCTGCAGATACAGTGGCCTATAGGTGCAGCTTAGAGTGCAGCTGGACCTCCATAAACCCTTCTCTGTGGTGGACTTCTTCTTTTAAAAAGTTTTTCAAACTGGTTTGCATGTTTAGAACCTGGGACCTTCAACTGGGGGAGTCTCACCCACAAATCACCTTTCCTATAGTCTTAGTGCCAAGCTCCTATTTCTCTTTGATATGCTAGTCAGCTAATTAACAGCTACCAGTCACTTTGTCCAAACTTGCTCTGAGTCCAGCTGTACACATGCATCCCCACACTGTCCTTCGCCCATGTCTGCTGCTGTATATTTTACCCTTGAGTCTCATTGTGGATCTCAGTGACTGGGGCCAGCGACAGCCGTGCCACAGCTTGACTGCTATGGCATTCTTGAAATCTCCTGTGTTGCACCAACTTTTCCTGAAGCAGTGTAAGCAATTATCTAGTCAAGCCCAGAGGGGGCACAAACAGAGAAAAGTAACATCTCACAAAAGTACAACTGGGCAAACCAAAGAGTTAGATGATAATATTATGGAAGCTGCATAATAGAGTCTGAACTTCAGGTGATGTTCCACAAACTATTGACTTGACCATCTTCCAAGATCATTATCAGTTGGGGTACAACAGAACAAGGCCTATATCCCCAAGTAAAAGCCCTGTGTTTCCCTTCCTTCCTTCTTCTAAAGGGAGTCTATATCTCTATTCCCATCACAACAGACCAGGCCAACACTTCAATTAGTTGCCCTAGCTACTAGGCCTCCATAATCTCTATTACAAAATGGTGATGGTGTGAACACATTATGAACAGAGATAAAACAGCAATAGTATACTTTCTGATTGGATTTAGGGCCTGCTTCAAGAACTTAAACCCAAACCTTAGACCAGTGTTGGAACCAAGAACTCTTTTGGCTAGAGAGATCATAGGCCCTAGGGGAGAACCTACCACTGTGATTCTGCTAAGTGGACATAGTATTTAAACTGACTCCTAATGACTTATAATAAACATAGATTGGAGAAGCTTCCATTTGCAGTGACTGGTGATCAGCACAGAGACCCACATCTGGCCAAAAGGCCAATCATAGCACACTGAAAAATTCTCATCTGCAAATTAGATATCTGTATCACGACCATTCCTGCCAAGGCTCAGAGATCAATATGGAAGAGAGAAAAGAGCAAGAGGTGGTAGATAGCTATATGGAAAGAGTATTCTTTTGTTATAGCAGGGTAGCTGCTTATAAGACCTCACAGTAGTTGTGACAATGCACTTAAGACCTACACATATAAAATCTGAGAATATAGGAGAGAGAGGGGTATTATCATGAAGTTCCAACCCTAGTTAAGGGGATGTTGGCAAACAATGACTACGGGGTTGGGAGTGAGCCAGTTTTTTTTAAAGAGTATGATCCTGGTATGTTAATTATGCACTCCACTGCGTGGCCACATACCCAAGATTAAATAGGTAGCACAACCTGTCTTAGATTTTTAAAATTAACTTTACATCCCAATCACAACTTCCCCTCCCTCCTCTCTTCCCACTATCTCCCTCTCATCTCGCCTCCCTCCTCCCCATTTCTCCTTAGGATATCAACCTGCCTTGGCATGGAAGTTAAAGTAGGAGTAGATGCATATTCTCCTGTTGATGTCAGACCAAGCAGCCCAGTTATGGGAAAGGGATCCAAAGGTAGGCAATAAAGTCAGAGGCAGCCTTTGCTCCAGATGCTGGTGGTCCCACATGAAAATCAAGCTTCACATATGTGTAGGGGGGGGGACTAGTTCTGTTCTGTGCATGCTCTGTGCATATTCTGTGAGCCTCTATGGGCCCAAGATAATTTATCCTGTAGGTTTTCTTGTGGTGACCTTGAGCCCTATGGCTTCTTTATTCCTTCCTCCCCCTCTTCCACAAGATTTCCTGAGCTTCACCTAATGCTTGGCTGTGGTGCTCTGCATCTATTTCCATTAGGTTCTGGATGAACCCTCTCAGAGGACAGTTATGCTGGGTTACTGTCAGCAAGTATAGCAGAATATCAATATTGTCAGGGGAGGGGTCTTTCTTGTGGCATGGGTTTCAAGTTGATGGGAATTTCATTTAATCTATAGATTGTGTTTGGTAAATTGTCTGTTTATACTATGTTAATCCTACTGATCCATGAGCATGGGAGATTTTTCCATCTTCTGATATGATCTTCAATTTCTTTCTTCAGGTACTTGAGGTTCTTGTCATACAAGTCTGTCATTTGCTTGATTAGAGTTACACCAAGACATATTATATTATTTGTGAAGGGTGTTGCTTCCCTAATTTCTTTCTCAGCCATTTTGTTATTTGTATAAAGAAGGGCTACTGATTTTTTTGAGTTGGTTTTGCGACTTTGCTGAAGGTGTTTATCAGATGTAGGAGTACTCTGGTAGCATTTTGGGGGTCACTTGTATATGCTATCATATAACCTGTGAATAGCATTATATTGACTTTTTCCCTTTCCAATTTGTATCCCCTTGACTCTTTTAATCATGTGATTGCTGTAGCTAAAATTTCAAATACTATTTTGAATAGATATGGAGACTGGACAGCCTTGTCTTCTCTCTGAGATTACTGGAATAACTTTGAGTTTGTTTCTATTTAACTTGATGTTGTCTGATGGCTTGCTGTCTATTGCCTTTCTTGTGTTTATGTATATGCCTTGTATCCCTAATCTCACCAAGACTTTTATCATGAAGACTAGTTAGATATTTGTCAAAGGCTATTTCAGCATCTAATAAAGTGATCATTTTTTTTCCTTCAGTTCATTTTTATGGTGGATTACATTGATGGATTTTCATAGCTTGAACCATGCCTGCATACCTGCTATAAATCCTACTTGGACATACTGGATGATATTTTTGATGTGTTCTTGGATTCTTGTATTTAGTTTGGGAATATTCTTTATTTTTTTTTTTTTTCTTTTCAAGACAAGGCTTCTCTTTGTAACCTTGGCTGTCCTGGACTCATTTATAGACCAAGCTGGCCTCGAACTCACAGTGATTCACTTGCCTGTTAGGTACTCTCTGAGTAGTTTGTGACTCTTTTATTGAGTATTATTTCATCAATGTTTATAAAGGAATTTGGCCTGAAATTCTATTTCTTTGTTGAATCTTTGGGTGGTTTAGGCGCCAAGGTGATTGATTCCTCATAAAATGAGTTTGGCAAATGATTCTTCTGTTTCTATTTTGTAGAGTAGTTTGAGGAGTATTAGTATTAGATCTTCTTTAAAAGTCAGGTAGAATTCTGTACAAAAACCCTCTGACTCAGGGACTTTTAGGGGGTAGATTTTAGTGACTGCTTCTATTTCTTTTGGAGTAATAGAACTATTTAAATTGTTTATCTGGTATTGATTTTACTTTTGTAAGTGGTATCTATTAAGAAAATAATCCATTTTGTTAGGATTTTTCAATTTTGTGGAGTACAGGATTTTGAAGTAATATCAAAAGATTCTTTAGGTTTTCTTGGTATTTGTTACATCCTCCTTTTCATTTTTGATTTTTGTTGATTTGGATATTGTCTCTCTGCCTTCTTTTTAATTTGGCTAAGGGTTTGACTGACTTGTGATTTTCTCAAAGAACCAGCTCTAAGTTTCATTGATTAATTGTATTGTTTTCTTTGTTTCTAATTTATCGATTTTAGCCCTGAGTTTGATTATGTCTTGTTGTCTATTCTTCTTGGGCATGTTTGATTCTTTTTGTTCTAGAGCTAGCAGGTGTGTTGTGTTGTTGAGTTGCTAGTATTAGATCTCTCCAGTTTCTTTATGAAGGCACTTAGTGCTATAACATTCCTCTTCGCACTGTTTTCATTGTGTTCCATAAGTTTGCATATATGTGCCTTCATTTCATTAAATTCTAGAAAGTCTCTAATTTATTTTTTATTTCTTTCCTCACCCAGATATAATTGAGTAGAGGTTTATTCCATTTTCACCACTTTGTAGGCTTTCTGTTGTTGTTGAGGTCAAGCTTTAATATATGGTAGTCTGATAGCATACAAGAGTTATTTTAATTTTCTTGTGTCTTTTGAAGCTTGCTTTGTAACAGATTATATGATCAGTTTTTGAGAAGGCTCCCTGAGGTGTTTGGGTGAAATGTTCTGTAGATGTCTGTTAGATCCATTTGATTAATAATGTCTGTTTGTTTCATTATTTTTTGTTTAATTCCTGTCTCAATGGCCTTTCCATTGGTGAGAGTACAATGTTGAAGTGTCCCACTATTAATGTGTAGATTTTAATGTGTGATTTAAGAGTTAGTAATGTTCATTTTACAAATGTAGGTGTCCTTGCATTTGGGGCATAGATATTTAGAATTGTTGCATTTTTCCTTTGCATATGAAGTATCTTTCCCTATCCCTTTTGATTTATTTTGGTTAAAAGTCCATTTTATTAGATATTAGAATGGCTCTAGCCTGCTTCCTAGATCTGTTTTTTGGAAGACCTTTTTCCAGCCCTTAACTCTGAGGTAATGCCTATCTTTCTTACTGAGGTGTGTTTCTTGTATGCAGCAGAGTGATAGATCCTATTTTCATATCCGTTCTGTTATCATGTGCCCTTTTACTGCGGAATTGAGTCCATTGTTTTTGAGAGATATGAATGACCAATGATTGTTAATTCCTGTTAGTTTGATGTTGATGTTGGTGTTGTTGGTGAGGTGTGTGTGTGTGTGTGTGTGTATGTGTATATATGTGTGTGTGTGTGTGTGTGTGTGTGTGTGTGTGTGTTTCTCTTCTTTTTGGTTTTTCTGATGTGGAGTTATTTATTTCTGTGTTTTCTTGGGTGTAGCTAACCTCCTTTCATTGTTATATTCGTTCTAGTATATTCTATAGTGCTAGACTTGTGGATAGGTACTGTTTAAATTTGGTTTTGTTGTAGACTATGCTCTTTTCTACATCTATGATGGTTGGAAGTTTTGCTGGATATTGTAGTCTGAGCTGATATCTGTGGTTTCTTAGGGTCTGCAAGATATCTTCCCAGGCTCTTCTGGTTTTTAGAGTTTCTGTTGAGACATCAGGTGTAATTGTGATAGCTCTGCCTTGATATGTTACTTGGTATTTTTCCCTTGCAGCTTTTAATATTCTTTCTTTGTTCTCTATATTAAATGTTTTGATTATTATGTGATAAGAGGATTTTAATTTTTGATCCAATATATTTGGTGTTCTGTAGATTTCTTGTATGTTTATAGTCATTTCTTTCTTTAGGATGAGGAAATATTCTGTTTTTGTTGAAAATATTTTCTGGTCATTGGAGCTGGCAATCTTCTCTTTCTATTCCTGTTATTCTTAGGCCCTTTCCTAGTGGCCTAGATTTCCTCAATATTTCTGTCAGGAACTTTTTAGATTTAACATTTCCCCCACTGATGTATGGATTTCTTCTATCTTATCTTCTACTCTCTCTCTCTCTCTCTCCCGTCTCTTGTATTCTCCTCATGATGCTAGCATCTGTAGTTCTTGCTCTCTTCCTTTAGGTTTTTATCTTCTAGATTCTCTCAGATTGTGTTTTATTGTTGCTTATTTTTCCATTTCTTGAACAGTTTTATTCATTTCCTTTACCTGTTTGGTTATATTTTCCTGTATGTTTTAAGGGATTTATTCATTTCCCTTTAAAGGCCTCTATTATCTCTGTAAGATTGAATTTAAAGTCATCTTCCTGTACTATGGCTATGTTAGGATATCTGGGACTTATTGTGGTAGGATAGCTGGCCTCTGGTTGTGCTATATTGCCCTGGCTGTTATTGATTGTGTTTTTAGGCTGGCCCTTAGCCATCTGGTTGTCCCTGGTGCTGGCAGGCCATCTGGGATACAGCCAGAGTTGTGAGCTGGTATCACCAAGTGCTGGCAGGCCTCTAGAAATGCAGGCATAGTTGTTGGCTGGAAATTAAGTGTAGGGGACAGGGCACAGTTTGCAGCTTCTTGGTATGCCTATGCGGACCTAGTGGCCCTGGGGTAGAGTCCTACCTGTTTGTCCCAGATGTTGCTGTGGTCTTGGGAATGCACACAGAGCTGGATATCCCTGCTCTCAGCAGGCCTCTGTTAATGCAGGCAGAGCTTTTGGCTGGACAAAGGAGCTCACAGGACAGTGTGCAGCTCACCTTTCCTGAGAATGCCACAGGGGGACTTGGCAGGCAGGAACTATGATGTAAGAGGGTCTAAAGTAGATGTTCCTGGTGCAGGCAGGTCTTTTGGAATTCAGGCAGAGTTGTAGGCCTGAAATGAAGTGCAGGGGGCAGGGTACCTTGTGTGTGTGTGTGTGTGTGTGTGTGTGTGTGTGTGTGTGTGTTTGTGTGTGTGTTTATTTTATAAAGAGTATACAAAATTGAGTCAGTAGGGAAGGGGAGGTGCATCTGGAGAGAGTTACAGAGTTAGGGAAGGGGTGAAAATAATAATCAAAACACATTGCATGAAATTCTTAAATAATTAAAAATTGGAGGGGGACATAGTACAACACTCTACCAACTGAATTAGTTCATTGCTTCAGAATACAGCTCCGAACAGTTTTCAAAGCGTGGGCAAGATTAAGTCTTTAGTACCGCAATGTTGTATAAATGGCCTCTGTATACTTCCAGTTGGATTTTTCCTCCTATCTTAGATTTCATCCATTTTATTGACATCTACATTTCTCTCAGCACCATCATTTCCTGAACTCAAGAACAGTCTAGTAAAATATAGTCCCACCAATCTAGGGCTTCTGTATTTCCCCATCTCTCAACTTCCACACTCCTTGTGTAACTAAGGTCCAGAGGTCCAAGAAACACTTGTTCGATTTATTACAGCAACCACTCTACTCTCAATAACCATTTGTGTTTTAATTCCTTTTGTCACTGATGCGATGACAATCCTGCAGATACAATGTACACAAAGAAAGGTCTATTCAAAAGGTCTCAGTCCATCATGGTGGGGAAGGCATAATAATTAGAGTGGCTAAGCCAGTGCTTGAGGGAGATTTTAGCAGCCACAGTTTGTAGGACACAGATCAGGAAGCAGAGAACACATGAGGGGAAGAAGGGGAGGTCACCCTCAGTGCTTCCTCTTCATTAGGCATACTAGGCTCTCCCTCCTGAATGTCCCACAGTCTGCCAAGAAGCTCATCATCTGGGGATATAACACATATAACATGAGCCTCTGGGAGTGTTTCTATTTCAAGCAGCAGCACACCACAGTCTAATTATTAGCTTCTTTCCCAGTAGATGCTGCTGCCAAGCTGTTAGCAAACCTCATAGGAGTACTTGCCTAACCAGACAGTTATCCCCCCCCCCCCCCTCTCTCTCTCTCTCTCTCTCTCTCTCTCTCTTTCTCTCTCTCTCCCTCCACAAGCAAGTTCTGGGTCTGTCTCTTACAAAGAAGAGTGCAATGCTGAGCTTCCTAGGAATGGGCTAGAAATGTTGCGTGTGCTATGATTGATTTGTGATGCTAAAGTTTGTAGTCATCATGAGAAAAAGGCATCTTGGGACTTTTTCCCTAATCTGCCCTGGTTAAATATGAAAATACAAAACTATAGATGAATTTCACCAAGTCATATTCTATGTATTGTTGTTGTTGTTGTTGTTGTTTTGGTAACTGATATCCTAAGTCTGCTCTTTAACTTCCAATCCTATTTTCTGATTCTATAAGTCTGTGGTGTCTGTAGTTCTTTATTTATCAATCTTCCAAGAGCCTTGCCAAGGCACTATCCACTTACCAATAATGCTCCATTTAGACCAAGAGCCTTGAAATCCACAGCAGGGGCTGTGGTAAACTTTTTGAAGACAGTCCCCTTTACCCCTGGTTCTCACATCTGCAAAATTTATTCTTCTTTTTTAAATATTTTGATAATAATAAACATACTCTTTGCCTAACTTGGGGAACTTGTATTTGTGTTCTATAATCACAACCTCAAAGTGGACACATTTGTTTTCACAGTCAGTTAATTCTGTTTGGTTCTTGTTATTTTATATTAATTTATAAATAAAAGAAGTGAAAGGGAAGTAATTAAGTAAAAACCTTATGAGGAAAGAGAAGGTTTTATTTTTCTATTGTTTGCACATAAAAAGAGTTTCTTTTGCCTGCTATTATACAAAAGGCTCTCTTTTTATGTAAACTTGAAATGTGTGATTTGAAAAAAAGATTAATGTCACAATTCACTAGATTCGCCAAATCCTTGACACTAAAATGCGGCTGCTTTAGCAACATATAATTATTGTTGCTTGGTTAAAAACATAATTTTGCTTTCATACCCCTTTACCTATTTCTCACCTAATTAAACACAATGAAGAACGCATCTTCTGTAATGCACCAATGCCTTGTTTTAAATGTAAAAAGAAGAGGCTCCCCTGTGTGCCTCCAACAGGTTGTTTGAGGTCATAATGAATTATGTCTGTTCCTTTTTTTACTTATTCCACTCAGCTTAATGCAAGAAGTATATCTATAATAAAGAATATATCCAAAGAAAGTCATACAGGCATCTTTACTGCCGTATCATAGGCTTCTGAGGTTGGTTCATCACGGGCTGGCCATCCAGGGAGAGGTTGAACCCTGGAAGAATCTTATGAGTATGGAATAAGTGGGAAGAGGTTACAGGCTACACTGAAAGTCACAGAAGGAGGTTGAAGGTCACATGTATAAGGGACTAGTTTGCATGTATGATAACTACCTACATGTGACAAGCCAAGGTGAGTAAATGTTCTAAGTGGTTATTATCCTCCAGAGTCGGTAGCATGCCATGACAAAGACTAAGAGCATTCAAGACAAAGAAGTGTGGCACTAACCAAATACTAATTATTCTCTTCCTATTTCAGAGTAGTAACCCTGGGTTTATTTAGCACCCATGGGGGAAAAACAGGGCTCATGTATTTGGACCATATCTGAGTTGTCCAAAGTTGTCTAAATATATGGTGAGGTGGGGATAGGTGCAGATGTTTGTGCAGGGACCCACAGAGACCAGAAGAATGTATCAGATCCCTTGGAGCTGGAGTTACAGGTAGTTGTGTGTCACTCAGCTTAAACACTGGGAATTGAGTTCTGATCTACTAAGGGTACTAGGAACTCTTAAGCACTGAGCCATGGCTTCAGCCCCTTGTTCTATACTTCAAAGATGCCTTATCATCTCTTGATTGTGGAGAAGCAGTTCAACCTTGGATAACTACTGAACAGAGTCTCAAGGTGGCAGCCAGAAGGTAACATCCAAGCCAGCCATTGGCAGCTTTTTTAGCTCAAAATAAGCCCCCAGCGGTGGCTACAGTATGTGATCAGTGTTAAGTGAACTCAAGCATCACTGTGAGTGGTACGATGAAGCCTCTGCCCCTGCTCTGCAGCCCGCCCCTTGCAATCATAAACTTTCCAGGATTGATCCAAGAAAAGGAACATTCTACCGTCATGCTAGATATCAAGTTCAAGATTTTAGATGTTGCATGTGCCCTCCTGATAGCTGTCATCCATCTTATAATTCAAGAAAGTGAACATTCTAATCACTTCTTCTGAAACCTTCCTAAGACCCTTCCTATTTCTAATTCCAAAATGCAACCCAATTTCTTATCTATCTGTCTGTCTGTCTGTCTATCTATCTATCTTTCTATCTATCATCTATATTTAAATAGGCTCTCACTCTATAGCACTGGCTACCTCAGATTCACTATGTATTCCCAGTTGTCCTTGAATTTCTGATCCTGCTGCCTTAGGCTTTTGAGGACTGGTATAAGCATCCATCACAAATCCCAGCATGCTTTGCCACTCCAAGATCCATCAGTATTTTATATCACCTTGTTTAGCTGCCCTACACACTTTGGTGTCTAATACCAGATTCAACACATAACACTGGACATTCTTTAAGGATTTCCAAGACAAAGATAATGTGCAAGCTAACATCTGACATTAAATAAATACAATATCACTAGAAAACAGAAACTTGGTGGGGGATGGGGCATTGCTAGTACCTAAAACTTAAGAATTGTGGAAATATTAATTTCCTGGCAAAGTCACTTGTTAGCTACAGAGCATGTCTGTTGAGAAGAGTCAGTGCTAGGCAGAACCCTCCATGATACAGTCAGGACAGTAAGGCAAAGCAATAAGCCCTGGAGTTCAGTGAGCTGTTAGCTCATTTCTCAGAAGACTGCAGAAGTGAGGGGGTGTTGGGTACCAGCTCTTCTGCAAAGAGTAAACAATCCTTAGCTACAGCTCATAGGTGAGGTTATCTTGAGACTTCAACTTCAGAAAGCCACGTCTACTTGAGAGTATTGTTGAAGATCCCTAAAACTTATGAAAAGCGGGAATTCAAGGTGTTAGCTATACTTAGTTCACAATTTTACAGATCCTGCTGCGTTCTGCAAAGTGTTTGAAACCCTTTTATTATTACAGTCTTTTCATCTCACCTCCCACATCTCACCTACAGGACCCTTTCTGACACCAACATAGAAGCAGTCCTAGTCTTCTGAAAATACTTTTTTTGTGTGTGTGTGCAACATTGTCTCACCTTAGCCCTCCTGGTGACGTCCTCCTTGATCCATTCTCCAATAGAGCAGCACTATCTAAAATTGCTCCGACTTGCCACGCAATCTCAATGACAGCGTCTTCTTTCATCCTGGGATGTGAATGAGACTGTGAGGAATGTTAAACGGCTCTCACTCACCAGAATATAGTGCATATATTTTAAACGACATGGCCTGAAGAGATGTCTCAGTGGTTAAGAGCATTTGCTGCTTTTACAGAGGAACCAACTTTGAGGCTCAGCACCCACACAGGGGCTCACAGATGTCTGTAACTTAAGTTCCTAACTATACCTTCGTGCCCTAGTTAGTCACTGGCCTTACATGAGTCTTATGAACTAGTTTTGCCTGTCAGTTTACTTGTTTACATTAAAACCAGAGATATGCAAATTTATCACCATAAATTGACAATAAAACTTGGAATACGAGAGCATTCACCCTCATCCCTCCTGTTTCCCTTTCAAAATTTCTTAACTTTTTCAACAGATGCCAAACAGAATTTCAATTTGCTTTGTTGGCAGTCTGCAATGAACTAATGAAAGTGGCCAGCCAGGTAGCTACAGCATTATGTTGGAAGGTCCAAATAGATTAAAATTCATCTTGCCATTTTTATTGCTCATTTAATTATTACAAAATAAAATATTCATTTCAAAACTGAAGAATCTTTTAAATGTAAGAGCACAACTCTAAAGGAACTGCACCATCTGTGCCCTTCCCATTCTCATTATGGTTTCATTGTTATTACTCTAGGGATGTATCTCGGGGATTTCCAGGGAATTTACTACAAAGCCTTAAAGAAGAGAAAAACAGAATAAAATCGATTGTTAACTCATGAAGAATTGGCGGCCAGGATTCACTGCTGTTATGTGTTCTGTAGACATATGCATATTTCTCTGACACTGATATTTATGTTATAGATAGTGACTTTTGCCATTGAGGTATAGTGTCTCATAATCAACATGTCACATGAGAATATTAATTGTAATCTAGATGATAATTATAAATGATGAGTCTTATAAGTCTCAGAATTTGCAACAACTTGTGTTTAGAAGCTAGCAAGTACTATTGTTTCCTAAAGAAACTAGAGGCATAGGTTTCCCAAAATGTGCTTGTATGCATTTAAAGTCTAGGTGATAAGTTTGGAGCAAGGGCTCTATGGGAAGCAAGCACCTACAGACACACACACACACACACACACACACACACACACACACACACACACACACAGAGAGAGAGAGAGAGAGAGAGAGAGAGAGAGAGAGAGAGAGAGAGAGAGAGAGAGAGAGAGAGAGCGAAACATCTCTTGCACCACCAAAGAGGCACCTGATGTGGGTCAATCCTCAGTCTGCTATTGGTAAAATCTTTTGAAGCTCCTTTCCTGGCATTCATATTGGAATGATCTTCCCTGGTTTTTAATAGAATTGCTCACTGAAATGCATTCAATAACTGTATCCCTATCTAGGGAAAGTGATGAGAAAGACAGAGGAGAGTCTGTGCCAGGAGCCACACTGAGCATTTCATTAGAATCTTTTGGATTAATCCCTGTTCCACACAGTGAGGCTGACTGCTGATTTACAGACCCTGGAAATGAGAGAGAAGTTATTCCAACAAGTCAGAAAACTGTTGAAGTTTAGAATTACTTTCAGATACTTGTGACTCTTAAGCCTATAATTTTGATAAAGAAAATTATCCAGTATATCCAGTGTAGTTATTAGCATAAGATAATTCAGCCACATATAAAGTGGATTTCTTTTAGAGGCTGCACCAGGTGCTTGGGGAAATGGCTCAGTAGTTAAGAGCACTGGCTTATCTTCCATAGACCCCATGTTCAGTCCTAAGCATCTATATTCTGTCAAAACTATCTGGAATGCTAGTTCTATTGGATCTGACACCCTCTCTGGTCTCTGTGGGTACCAGAGATGCATGATGCACACAGACATGCACATAGGCCCAAATAGTCACACACAAAAATACAATTAAAAATATAAGCTACATTAGCCTATCAACATGGTGCTTCCATTTACATTTGGTTCCCATGAAGAAATGAGAAAACTGTGTGAGACACAAGATGGAATACTTACATTAAGCAATAATTTGCTCAGCTGTAAAAGAATGACGGATATTTTAATTCATCGTGGCAGGTGCTAAAATATTTGGAATTGTAGAAGCTTTGGGAAGAAATCCTTACCTTTCCTGTGAAGTAAAGTTCCTTTGAGGATTTCTCTCATTATCCAAGCTTGGCTTTTTGTACTGACACATTACCAGGAGACCATCTCATGGTCTTAAACAGAACAGAGGGAGGGAAATGAAGAGAGAGGAGAGGGAAATAGGGACAGAGAAGGAAAATGAGATGAGAATGATGGTAGGGGATGTCTCATTTGCTCCTGTTGAAGTTTTCCCTAATCCTGTTCTGAAGTTGTCTTTGTCCAGCATTACTATCATTAACTCGACTTTCCCTTTACCTACTGTGCACAGTGTTCGCTTTCCGTGTCTGTCTTTACACCTGACTTTAATGGCACAGCACTGTCTGCCATTTTTATCCAGTGTCACAGTCACAGTCTCTGTGTGTTTTAGCTAGGATGCTTGGATGCTTTACACTTAGCTGCATCAGTCATACGGCTGGATTTAGAGCTACCCTTCTGCTTTGTTGATTTTATTTATGTCAGCTGTTTTTATTCTTTCATTATTTTTGCATCATCCTTGATTCCATTTCATTTCGGTTATTGCCTTCTTGGGCCTAACTTTATTGCCACCTAGATGTTGCCCCAGGGTTTTCCATGCCTGCCTTTCACTTACACAGCCTTGTTCAGGTAACATTAAGCTGTTTCACATGTAATATAAATACTTTATTCTAAGTTTACACCTCACATATCTGTAAGTGTCTCTTGTCCATTTTCCTTTCTCTATGCTAGCTTTAGAAATATATTTTATTTCTATATATGATAGTAACTAAGTGTGTAGTTCATTTTAAAAATGTAAATATTTCCATTAAAATTAAAGATAAGAAAAAAAATAAGACAACACATTTGTCTCCCCTAGGGCTGCTGTAAAAGAAGTTTGTTGGTGATTGATTTTCTGGACTTTGCCTAAAAATGTCGGTATTCAGACTTCATTTTGTGAAAGTATTTCTCCTGGGAACCAAAATGTGTATTGGCAAGATCTTCTAATAGATTCAAATGCATTTTCTTTATTTATCATCTATCACCTATCTATATCTATCTGTCTGTCTGTCTATCTATCATCCATCTAATTATTTTTAAATGTTTATCAATTAATTAATTTTTAGTTTTTTGAGACAGAGTTTTGCTATGCAGCTCTGGCTGCCATGGAGCAAGCTCTATAGACCAGGCTAGTCTCAAGCTCAGAGATCCACCTGCCTCTGTCAACCAAGTGCTGAGTCTGCCAGTACTACTCTGGCATTTCTTATCTTATCTATAAAAAGAATGCATTTTCTTATCTTTCTTGTTTGATAATTTTTGAAGTGAAATCTAAGATTTTTCTCATTACATTTAACATGATATGTGCATTTTGATGAGTGCCTTTTTGAGATTTCATTGCCGCTATTCCCGTTTGGAAGACCTGTACCTTGCCAGGGCTTCCTCTCTGTTGTTTCATGGAATGTGTGAGTCCTTTAGGTGTGCTACATACACTTTCCCTTAACTTTGAAAGATTTTGCAGCATCATCTAGATTTTACTTCTTCTTTGAATATTTTGTTTTCATTCATATCTTTTCATACTTTCCCCCTCTAGGACTTAAATCCTCTTTATGCACTACTGGGACATTGCAAATTATTCTGTCGTATTCTATACTGTGATATTTTTATATAATCCTCTGCATGCTATATTGGGATATTGTCATAGGCGTTGATTGCTATTTTCATTGCTCTACTATAAATAAACTTCTTCTGTGTCTTCAGTTTCACTAATTAAACATTTGCAAAGCTTAATCTGCTGCATGATGAAGTGTACATGGCATTGTGGCCTGATGTCAAAGAATGCTGAGGGAAGTTATACGTGACTGACTTCAACCCTTACGTCGATGGGTCTCTACACTGTCTGCTGTTTACAGCCTAAAATTATTGCTTTTGAAAATTTGTCACATACATTTCTTTTAATGTATAATATCCTTCTGATTGGGGTGACCATATGCTCTTGGTAGACTGTGATGGATGGCAGTTCCTTCACATTGAGCTTGTACAATGATTTGTTAATGTTCGCAGTAACCATGCTGTGGCTGATTGTGAAGATAGAAGTCTGAAATCTGTCCTCATGGCATAAAAACACATGCAAGTCAAGAACTCTTATGGAACCAGTCAGGTTTTATGGCATGGATAAGTAAAAGAAACATGGTGGGGAGACAGAACTATGTACGTGATATAAAGGGACTTGTCCATCTGTGTATGATGAGACCCAAGCGAAAAACATATCTCAAAGGTGATTTCTTTTTTAAAGACAATGTTTAAACTCAATATAGTGATCTCAGAGGTCAGGATAAATTATACAACTCATAAGAAACCACGTAGAAGTCTATGATCCTGGCTACTGATGACTGTATAAAGCAAAGAAGGTTGGCAGTGATATTGGTGACTGTAGATGCACAGTTTAGAAAGAGGGACATAGAAGGCTTCTGTGACAACCCCTATGCTCCCCACTCCCCACCCCACCAAAGTAGCAGCCTAAAAAGGAATCCATCAGAGAGAAGTCTTAAAATTGTGGTAATGATGTTTATATGTAGCTCTCTACAATTAATGGCTTCTGGTGGTGAAGAACTTAGTTTTCTATAGGTGGCTCGTCACTGGGAGTTTGACCATGGTCCAGTGAGTATATAGACAACACCAATTGGACTTCTTTTTATTTTTATTTTGTTGCAGGGGAGGACACAAGGACAGGGGTGTGTGGTGGACATGGAAGGTCTGGGAAATAAGTGTAATGGGGTGTATTATGTGAAACCCCCAAAAATTAATAAAAATATTATTTAAAAAATATACTAAACTGAATGCTGTGGAAGATGAGGCTAAAATAATGTAAGAGCTGGAGGATGGGGTGGAGTGCTGTGCGGTGCTATCTTCTGGACAGGTCATTGCTGTTGCACACATGGATTCACTGCAGTTATAGCCACCTGCATACCCTGGCTGAAATCAAGAAAAGATCAGGCCACATCGCAACAGGTGGCACTAACTGGGCTCATTGGATTAGAAGTAAAGGAGAAGACATGGAGGACAGTATGGTGGGGGGTGCCTGGGGCAAATGAGAGAAAAGTGAATTAAGGCTGCATATTCTCCTGATACATAGATTGGCTGTATGAAATTGAGATCTGTCTGTAGTGTTCATTCTGAAATTTTAATAGTTAGTGGCCAGGATTGGGGTTGGTATATTTGTGTGGTGTGAATGCCTAGTTTAGGAAAAAAAAAACTGTGGAGTCCTTTAGATATGGATTGGATTGCTACATTTTATAATCCTGAAGTAATTTGGACTGCAAGAGCCTCAGAGTATTACAGAGAGGACAGGTAGGGGTAAGGCTGGAAGCCACCTAGAGTCAGTTGTGTAGGGCTGAACAGTAGATGCTTTGAGTTCATCGACTGTCCGCTAAGATCAGTGACATAGATTCTTTGTGGTCAGACGTTTCCTTACACAAGGTCATGGAGAGTGGTGAAGTAAGAGAAGAGTGAGCTATATCCTAGGTGGCTTAGCAAAGAGGATGAATTCAGTGGCACATTTCTTAGGCTTTAAATTCCTAGGAATTTCCCCTTGGAGAATTACTTTGGAACATTCATCACAGTGTTCTTGATCTTTTTTTTTTTCTGAAGTGCTGTTAGGCTAGAGGTGAAAATTCCCATTTGCTCAGATTAAATAATCCAGGAGACACAACAATAAGAAAAGTGGCATACAAGGTGGTCCCAATAAGAGTAAATATGAAAAGAGAAGAGAAATTATATCCTAGAAGTTGTGGCAGTTAATTTTAATTGTCAATTTGACAGAGCTTAGAGTTACTTGGAAAGAGAATATCAATGAGGAATTGTCTAGATCAGGTTGGTCTGTAGGCATTTAGGTGAGGCATTTTCTCAATTATCTCATTTGAGGTAGGAGAGTCCCAGCATACGTGGGTGGTACCATTCCCTAGACAGAGGGTACTAGAGTGTGTAATAGTGGAAAAGGCAAGCCCAGTAGCAGGTATGCATGCATTTACTCTCTGTCTCCTCCTGGTTATCATTGTCACCACTTGGTTCTTCACATTTCTACCATCGCTCCCCCACAGTGATAGACTATACCCTAGAATTAAGAACTAAAATTAAGAACTAAAAGTTTCCCCCAAAGTTGTTTTTGTCAGGGCATTTTATCAGAGCAACAAGAAATGAATTTATGACAGAAGCCAAAAAGAAATTTCTAGAGAATCATCGCAGTGATATTTACTGTAATGTATGCGTAAAGATAAGAAGGACATACCAGACTAGGTTGTTAGAAGGTTAAGATAACTTCAGGGAGTAGCGAGGTCAAAGATCAATTGAGACAATATAAGTTTAAACGAAAGTTACCAAGGCTAAGGACCCTACCCCCACCCCAGGAAACCTGAGTGTGAAAAAAGACTAAGATATATACAAAGTGAAACACTGGGTAAAAATTATTATTTTTATTTTTTATGAAGTAAGAAGACATATATATATATATATATATATATATATATATATATATATATATATATATATATCCTCTGTTTGAAAAGCTGGTAGGGAGGGAGAGCTTGAAAACTTAGCCAAAAATATTCTTAATGACAGTGGGGATGTGTTGTGACCACGTCTTTTACACACAGCTGGTGGGTGTATAAATTGGTGTAATCTATCTGAGAAGCAATTTGATAATATATATGAAGAGCCTAAAAATACAGTACTTGACTCCACGAGTCTTCTTATAGAGCTTTACCCTCTGGATAGAGTTAGAGATATAGATGAAAACTTATATAATGGATAATAATCACACTATCATTTATAGTAATGAAAATTGAAACAATCTTTATCCCTGAAGGAAGCCATAGTTACATAAATTACAGTACATTCATAGAGTCTTACATAACTGTTCAAATCTTATTTTCAAAGACTTTCAAATTATTGGGGAAAATGTTCTTGCAATGTGTTATTGAGTAAAAGTGAAAACTAAAGCCACTGAATGTAAATTAGTATGAAGGTTTAGAAAAATCAAAATATATATTAAGCCTAAAAGAAAAACAAAACTATGACACTTGAAGCTGAAAAGTAGAACCCAAGCAAAATGTCTAAACATAGCGTTAAGGGCACTGGATTGTATCAAGACTTTGTTTTAGGTAGAGGACGGAAGGGGAGATCGAGGAGGGTATTTTTAGATATGGGGAAAGAAATCAAGAGAGCTCTTCTCAAAGGAGAGGGAAGCCTACTTCATCTTCTCCTCCTCCTCCTCCCTCTTATTTTCCTCTTCTATTACATCCAAACTGTATCAACAATGTATATTTATAAGTAATTCAAAGCCTGAGAGGAGGTGTGTGTGTGTGTGTGTGTGTGTGTGTGTGTGTGTGTGTGTGTGTTTGTGTGGTGTGAATGTGCATATTTGTCAGTTGTAGCATTATTTTTGAAGTAGGGTCTTTTCCCACTGAACCTGAAGCTCATCACTGTGTTTGCTGGCTCCTTAGGTACTGTCTTGTGTGAGGTGTTCAGCACTGGGGTTGAGATTCATGCTGCTGTACCTGTCTATAATGTGGGTGCTGGGATCTGGAATCGAATACTCATGCTTGTGCCGCAATCACTTCACCAGTGAACCTTCTTTTGGGTCTCAATATTAAGGATAAACAAATTAAGGTTCAGCAAGGAAGAGGTCTGCTAAAAGTGCCATGCTAGGCATCATACATCTAGGGCTCAGTTCACAGTCTAGACCTGTGCCTTCTGTGACAGAAGGAGATGTGAGAGACTGAGAAGAATTATGTAGGTGCCAAAGATAGAAAACTAGAAAACCAAACAAACTCCATGTGTCTGAGTGGTGCCCAGGGTCTCCTTAAGGTCATTCATTATGGGATCCCCAGCTCATACAGAAATGAGGTGGACTTCTTGGTGTTGGGGAGTAGAAGAGATGAGCTATAAACATCAGAAATTGGGAAAATTGTGGTAGAATTCAAATGCTTTGGAAGCTTTAGCCATGTGTAAAGCTGAGTGGCATAACTGGACTTTTGGTTACTTTGTGGGTTCCTTTCTCTTCCACATTTCTCCACTCTCATTTTCACCCTTTCAACCCCATAACACTAGGTAAGAGAGAAAAAGGATAGAGTGGAAAGGTATCTTTAGACTGCTTCCTGCTGATGAGGAGCGTTGAGTTCCTTGGGACAAGTTTGATCTTCACCATCACGACATCTAATTTCTTCTTCTCATCTCTTAGCACACAACTATTTGACAAACCATACCCAACCGCAAGCCACCACCAGCTGGCCAACCAGACCCTTTTCCTGGACCTCTAGCATTTATATAGCCTCTGAAAAGTCCCCAGAATTCTATAAGTCACACACTTGTAAAATCTATCTGCAGCTGGCAAAAATCACACTCCTGCTGGAGCACAAGGCAAACCACAGTCAGCTGCTGTGGAAAATCTGAAGCAGCCCCATATTGCACTCCTGGCATTAAAATGAAAACCTATTCTTATTATATTTCTGTCTCTTAAAGAAACCAAACTTTTCACTATAGGATGAAACACAAGCTTACTGGTGGAAAAAACTGGCTTTTCAGGAAGTAGTGAACTAAAACATACAATGGAAGTACGTGCAGGGGTGGGCAGGTGGAGGGACTGCAGTACTCATGGAGCCAAAGGTACAGTGGGAAGGCCTGAGGTGGGATGCGGAATCAACAGCTGCCGTCTCGAGATCAGGGACAGCCTATTGACGTGCATAATGAAACTGTCCGCCACTCCAGAAAGCAGTGAGTGGTGCCATTCTTCCTGTTATGGAGGAGGCAGAAGCTACAAGCATGTCATCTCAGCATGCTCACTGGATAAAAGGAGTTGTCAGAAAGTTGCTTGAAGATAAAAGGGTGATGGAGAGTAGAGATGGCTAAGTGGGGTGCATGAACCTCCAAAGACCACAGGGCTCCATGTGAGGCCTGATGATGGAGAACAACGGGAGGGCGGTAGGAGGAGGGGCCTTTCACTCTATACGCAGGAGCAAAGGGAGAAGAGGAGACTTCTTACAAAAGAAGCAAGTTCCACAGTTAGAACATTACCTGAAGCAGAAATAATATTAAAATCCAACTGATTTGCACGTGGAAAAAATTAATAAATATAATGAGTGAGTTATCCCAGAAGCAGAAAGAATCAAATGGTATATACTCACTTATAATTGGACACTAGCCCAAGGGGCATGTCCCATGAAAGTCTTCACTTACTAGGAAAGTGGAACAGAGGGGAGGACATCCTGTTGGGACTCTAGGTGAGAGAAGCATGGGAGAATGGGGAAATTGAAGGATCCAGAGGGTCCTAGAAACCTACAAGAAGAACATTATGATGGGCGGGTCTGGGCCCAGGGGTCCTGCTCAAACTATGGCACCAGCCAAGGACAATATGTGCAGTAAACTTTGAACCCCTACCCAGATCGAGTCAATGGACAGGATGTTCTCCACAGTTGAGTGGAGAGTGGGGTCTGACATTCACACAAACTCTGGTGCCCCATATTTGACCACATGCCCTGGATGGGGAGACCTGGTGGTCCTCAGAAGAAGGATAGCAGGCTACCAAGAAGAGACTTGATACCCTATGAGCATATATATACAGGGGGAAGAGGTCCCCCTCATTCACAGTCATAGGGAAGGGGAAAATGGAAAGGAAGGAGGAATGGGATGATACGAGGGGTGGGATAACAATTGAGATGTAATATGAATAAATTAATAAACTATATTTAAAAATGAATAAATATGAAAGCAGTGGAGTCTTATTGGGAGAGAGGGGCTTCTGAGAAAGAGTGGGCTTTTTATGGGTTCCAAGAGTATGTATGGTAAAAACGATTTATAAAGAAAACCAGAGATGATTAAGAGCACTTGATGGCTCAGAGCCACAGGGGCACTGTGAACGGAAAGGACTGGTGTTCTAGCTCATGGCTGAGAGTGGCCTCAGAGAGGCCTGTGGCCCAAAATGGTTATTCTGAGGCCTTTGATATGAACCAACCAAGGCCTGCATAGTATGAAAATTCTAGCCATGCTAGAAGCTGTCAGTCAAACAACAAATTGTGCAGAAGCCCCCGTGGCATGTAATGAAGCTAATGCTGCCTCAGTGGTTAGATGCAATTAGCTATTTGCTTGCGGCATGAGCAACGGTGTGGAGTAGCTGGGAAGCTGACTTTTCCCCTGGCGTGAATCACACAGATAAAGCACTATAGGGGTAAACTGCCCACGAGAAAACTTCCTTTTATGAGGCTGGTGATGAATTTGCCTATTTTCTCTAATTCTGAGCTCCCAGTAGTATGGGGAGAGATGTCTAGTCCTCAGAAGATTGAAGTCCTCCAGCCGTTATGTAACCAGTTTTATTCTCTCCCATTTGGAGAGAGCCTCAAAGCTGGATGACTTGTTTTCTATTTGCATAACTGTAGGATGTGTAGAAACACCTGGTCACCTACATCAGTTCTGAGGCAAATGGTTGGACCTGACAAACTACGGGAGGGGAAACACCCACCTCTCCCTTACCCTGTGATAGAGGAAAATATTATTTTTCCAAAGAAAAAATTACTAGTGCATAGTCAGATGTTCAATTATTGTGTGATTTGCCATATCATGGATATTTTCCATAGAGTCATTGATAAACATCTTTAGTAATAAATTTCCCCAGTTCTTGGATGGGCATATGCTTTAATTAACATCTTCATCTGTAAGCTAGAGGCAGATGGGAACCACTGTTAATAATGCCATAATTGAAAACAATCAGTTTGATACAGGGTATGGACTCATAACTCACTAATGACCTCAGAGAACAGGCTTTCTGTAATTGTTAGGAGACAGACAGAGTGGCACAGAGGTTAGGCTGTCTACTGATGACTGGCTCAGAATAGAGCTGCCCTGAATGTGCATTTGGACCCACTGTGTGGTGGCAGTTTATACTCCAATGATCTGGAGCTTCTTATCTAGATCATGGGTATTATAATTAATCAGTTTGTCTTGACCAAACCTTATGTGGGTTGTACAACATCTTTCCTTTTCACGAAAGCTGCTGTTCTCTTAAGGAGCTGGAATGGTGTGATGTTTGAACCTGTACTGCATCTCACAGGCTTGTGTGCTGAATGAAGGCTTGGGTCCCAGCTGGGAGGGATGCTCTGGGAAATGGCAGGCATTTTAGAAGATGAGGACTAGATGGTAGAGGTAGGCCTTTGGGGACATGTCTTCTGGAGCCGCATCTTGCTCCTGGCTCCTTTTCATTCTTCACCCTCTCTCTTTCTGTTCTTCGACCTCTTTGAGGTCACTTTTTGTGCTTGGCCTCATGATCTTGCAGCCACGGTGTTCCACTTTGCCTCAGGCTCAAATCACAAATCCAACCACAGACTGAACCCTTAAGCCAAAACAAACATTCATCCTTTTCTGTTTGTTCTGTGTGGCCTTGGCTGTCCTGGACTCCCTTAGTAGACCAGGCTGGCCTTGAACTCATGAAGATCTGCCTGTCTCTGCCTCCCTGAGTGCTGGGATTACAGGCTTGCGCCTTCACACCCAGCAAGATTCATCCTTTTAAGTAGATATCTTCAGTGTATCCCAGTATCTAAGCCCACTGAGCACAAGGTTTCCAAATCCCTTTCTCACTGTCAGTGGACAAACGCGTCTCCAGCACCCAGCATTATCATCAGGTCATGAAAGATGCATGTTCTTCCTTCTACACATGCTCACAAGACTGAAGCAGCCACAGCCTGTCCATGCTCTAGAGAAGACAGAACACATTCCCACACCCTTCTGGAAAATGTCAAGGATACAGTGAGCATATTTAAAAAACTACCACTTTGGGTAACTGGTATCACAAAGCAACGAGACTGCCTTTCCAACACATCCCAGGATACTCTAGATAGCGCGTCTGCTTTTAATGTAGACACACACTGGGTGGACATTTCTGTGGACTGGCAAGCTCTCAGAAGCAGCATCAGCACAGCTGAGCAGGCTCTGGAGAGCGCAGGCCTGTTAGCATTTCTCCGTTCTAGGCACAAAAAGATAGTGTCAAGGCTGGCCATTTATTCTGAAATGTATGGGGTATTCTTTAACTATTTTTTGAATTAGTCAGGGCATTTCTGCCCCTGGATATTTACCTCAAAAGGGGGGTTGGAGGCAGGAAGCAATGCTGGTAAAAAGGGTTTTGAGTACAGGTTTTGGGGGTGGCTGCAGTGGAGTCTTGCAAAGGTATGTTTACCTCGATGGATTCACTGTGTTCTGACATGCATCTTCATAGGCTTACAAACTTGGAGTTAAATATTAGGCATTATACCTCCTTAGTGGTAGGATCATTTAAACTATCTCCAAGGAATAATGAGCAGCACAGATATCAATCTGTAGTTATAAACCTCAGTTCTAGCCCAGCACCTAGGGAACCACTGTACCGTGAGCTTCATCGGAAGCCTTGCAGTTTTTAAAAAGAGGTTTTACATATGTCTAAAGCAGGTTTTTAACTCACTGTGTATCTTAGGTTGATAGTAACCCTCGTTTGAGATCACTAGTATGTGTCACCACACACAGCTCAGTTTATACTTTACATGGAATACTGTAACTAGGCATATTCATATATACTGCCCTTCACAGGTTTTTTTTCCCCTAAAGTATTGTGTGTGAAAATGAAAGTAATGCTATGTGGTAAGTATTAGCAAAGATAACACCATCTTCATCTTTTATATACAATGCCTAGAGGGAAGGCTGAGATACAGGAGGCTCCCAAGGAATGTTTGAGTAAATATGACCATGGAAAAGACTACATGGAGTCTAATCTGATGATCTCAGGGGCATCTGTGTATCTGTGGCCAAATTGCCTGAGGGAGCATCATAAAGGATGGAAGATTCATTTTGGCTGATGATCTCAGAGGGTTTAATTTATGGCTGATTAAGGGGACATCATGGAGGTAGAAACTTGTGGCAGAGGATGCATTTTCCTCATGGGAGACAAGAAGGAGACAGAGCCTGGCATAACCTTAAAGTGCACACACCTTCCTACCCTTCATTCTTTCCCCATCAAGCCCTTGACCCTTAACGCTTCTTCGGCCTCTCAAAATAGTGTCACTCTGGACTGGTAAGATTTGCTCAGTGGATAAATGAGCTTGCAATCATGAATAATGATCTGTCTGGGTGTGGTGGCACACACCTTTAATCCTAGTGATCTGTCTGGGTGCGGTGGCACACACCTTTAATCCTAGCACCCAGGGAGGCAGAGGCAGGTGAATCTCTGTGAGTTTGGGGTCAGCCTGGTCTACAAAGGGAATCCAGGACAGCCAAGGCTACACAGAAAGACCTTTCTTGAAAACCCAAAATCCAAAGCAAACTAAACCAAACCAAATCAAGAAAAGATTAATGATCTGAATTCAGCCCCCAAAACCTACAGGATAGAAAGAGAGAACCAACTCCTGCAAGTTATTTTCTCACCTCCATGTACTGTGGCACACTCACACACACACACACTCACACACACGCACACACATGCACACATACACACACACACACAGAGAGAGAGAGAGAGAGAGAGAGAGAGAGAGAGAGAGAGAGAGAGAGAGAACTGAGCTTAAATAATGTACTAAAATTATTAAATAGTGTTGCCAGCTGAGGACCAAGCATTTCACATCGTAGCCTGTGGGGTACCATTTTATATTCAAAGTATTACATGAGGGTTTATAAGCGGGGTTGACAAGCCACCATGTAGAGCCATAGGAAGGAGGTTCAGGGGTTCTAGGGTCATTTCCACTTTCTTCAGTATCAGTTACTAGAGATTTATTGATGTTTAAGCTTGGATAGGAATTAAACTATGATCATGCAAAATATCAGCAGATAACAATACAATTGTGCTATAAATGATGATTATGATGATGAAGAAGAAAGTAATGACAGCCATGTTTGTCCAGAATAAACTGACATCTAAATCAATTATGTGATTTATCCAAACTCAGGCAGTATGTAAAAGACTAATCTAGAGCTTGAAAAGGAAGCTACTCCCTCATCCCTTTTTGTTCTTTCAGGCAACAGTCTTTACTGAAGCTCAGCCTCTACCTTGCTGTAACATTCTTCCTTGCATATCTTGATGAGTGTTTGGTAACTGTTTGGAGTTGCTTATGACACACTTGTATTGCCCTTTTGAGAGGAAACCCTTGCACTAGGTGTCAATCATAGCCTTTTACAACCCTTACTTCTGAAGGGGGATTTTGGGGGTGGATTTATCAGGAGTGAAGGGGAGGGGTTGGGGATATGATCAAATTACAGTGTAATAAAGTCTCAAAGACTTAATTAAAATAGTTATTAAAATCTCCTTAATGTTTTCTTCCTCTGAGCCCCATTTCCCTTATTATTATTGTTTTTCCCTTTAGCAGCCTCACAGACAGGTTGTTTTTCTGAAGATGACGAGAAGAGAAGAATGCACAGTGGATAGGTGAACAATAATATCCAGGCAAAGCTCTTAAAATGCACTTCCTTTAGAGCAGTGTCATCATTTCTATTGTTTATGCCATCCTGGTCTTTCCCTTGGGCAGCAGTCTCTGCCTAAGCTTGAAACAGGTCAGAATAACCCTGGTGTCTTACTTGGACATAAATATATATATGTCACAGCCCCATACAGCACTGCTTGCTTATGCTCAGCTGACTATACAACTGATCTTTCTTGAAGCTGTACCACTATTTTCCTACTATGTGGATAAGAAAGAGATGGGGAGGAGACCTTCTGGAATCTTGAGATCCCCTTTTCTCATTGTATACATCAAGAGACTAAAACCTAGAGAGGGAATGGTCAAGGCCCCCGAGCTAATTAATGGAAGAGAAGTGTCCAGACCCCTAGCCCTGCATCTGTTTCCCATAGTAGGGCTAAGTTTGCATCAAGTGCAAAGCTTTGTACTCCAGCTAGAGCCTTGTTAGAGCATGTTGCTGGTGTCTCAAAGGACCAGAGGTGGCACCCAGCTAGCTGGTTTTATCAGGGACACATAGAGGAACAGAGGCCTAGTGGCCATCACTTGGGAGGAAAAGCAGCTAGCAGCATAGGCTTCTAGTTCTCCGGCTGAACCAGCAACCTGTCCCTCCAACTCTCTGTTGTGAAAAACAAATGGGACATTAGCCATGTGCTCACCCAGAGAGAAAGAAGGAGAGAACAGAAGGCAGGCACCGCAGGCAGGTATGTGCCAAAAGGAAGAGAATGAGGGATGAATCCTAACAGGAGCAATAGGTCTTAAATTGATTTTTTTTAAGTAGAAGAAATCTTTTACTTTATTAGGACAGATCTTTCCCAGAACTCCCGTGACTAAAATGTCTAAAGGCATCACTATTCCCTGTCAACTTGAGCATAAGTAGAATGCACCATCCTGCTCCAAGGAGAGAGTTTAGGTACTAATGGTGGCTGGAGAGCCTGCCACTGGAAGGAATGCTAGACATCTGCAGTTGTATTTCAGGTTTTCATAGTTATGAGAAGGAATTGCTGTTCTTACTCAGTGGACAGGGACCAAGGATGCTGGCTGTTCTGTGATGTCACATGAGGCCCCAGACAGGAAACTTGTATATCATGTCTAGCAGACATACATGGATATCTCCCAAAAATTCTGTCTGTCTGCCTGTCTCCTACCTCTGTCTGTACACCTGTGTGGGTACCCCTGTATGTGTGTGTAAATAAAGGCTATAGGTTATTCTACTGTCTTGTTTCCCAGGCATCACCCCTGGTTTGTTTGTTTGTTTATTTAGAGGCCATTTTTCTTACTGGCACAGAGCTCACTGAGCAAGCTTACTGGCCAGCAACCCAGCGACCTGCCTGGCTTCATTTCCTCAGCACTGAGATTATGTGTGCATGCTACCACATCTGGGCTTTACATGGATTCCCAGGATCATACTTAGGCCTTCATGGTTGCTTAGGCAAGTCCTCTCCTGACTAACTTGTCTCCTGAGCCTCTCCACTGGAATTTTATTTAGGAGAAAATGTATATTTAAGAAACTTAGTATTGCAAAACCGAACTTTTATTTTCATTTAACTTAGAGTATTTAATTCACAATTTTCTGTGAATTCAGCAATAGGAATGATTGGAGAACTAACAGGGTTGTTTTGTTTTCTTAGGGTAACAGGATTTTTTTTTTAACTGGGAGATAGGCTATCAAGGTTTAAAGTTACCCTGGCCTTAAATCTGAGACCTGCTCTTGCAGCTATGAGTGATTTTTGGGTCCTTTACCCCTTAGTTTCCTGAGCTGTATGGATACTGGGAGTGGTAAAAAGACTTGTCTCAAAAGGCTGTGCCTGGACCATGATGTGCTCAGAGTGGTGTCTGGTACAGGGAGGGCTCTGACCCGGGAAAGCATCCTGTACTGATGATGCACCTTGTCTTTGTCTGTGCATTGAGATGATTTCAACCTGCGGGTCTTGCCGTTCCACTGTCTCACATTTGGTAGGCCTCTTTATGCCTTTGGAATCAATGGCAGGAAACATGCTAGTAACAACTGCTATTTATTTGAGTTGAGTCTCACCCTCATCTAACAGCTCTTGGAATTTTAGAATAGCTGGGCCTACTCTGTTACATACTGCATGTGTATTAGCTTGTAAATTTCATTTAGTATCTTAATTTAGGTTTTATGTTGAAATTTCAAGGATACAAGCATAGGCAGTTTATCTCATGGTAAAAACTCATTTAAGGAGGATAAAGACATCGTGTACCATTTGAGTCTTTCTGCTTCTAGCTTAACTCACTCATTATGATCATTTCTAGCTCAATCCATTTGTCCACAATTTTCGGGAATTCCTTGTTTTTAATAGCTGAGTAGTATTCCATAGTGTATATGTACCACAGTTTTTTAATCCATTCTGCTACTGAGGGGCACTTAGGTTGTTTCTATGTTCTGGCTATTATGAATAAGGCTGCTATGAACATGGTTGAGCAAATTTTCTTGTTGTGTGCTGGAACATCTTCTGGGTATATTCCAAGGAGTGGAATAGCTGGGTCTTGAGGAAGCCCTACTCCCAGTTTTCTGAGATAGCACCAGATAGATTTCCAAAGTGGCTGTACTAGTTTGCATTCCCACCAGCTAGATTTCCAAACTGGCTGTTCTAGTTTGCATTCCCACCAGCAATGAAGGAGTGTTCCTCTCTCCCCACATCCTCGCCAGCATGCGATCATAATGAGTGAGTTAAGCCAGAAGCAGAAAGACTCAAATGGTATATACTCACTTATATCTGCATACTAGCCCAAGGGGCATATCCCATGAAAGCCTTCACTTACCAGGAAACTGGGACAGAGGGGAGGACATCCCATTGAGACTCTGGATGAGAGAAGCATGGGAGAATAGCAAAGTAGAAGGATCCAGAGGGTCCTAGAAACCTACAAGTAGAACATTATGGTACGCAGATTTAGGCCCAGGGATCCTGCTCAAACTAAGGCACCAGCCAAGGACAATACAGGCGGTAAACCTTAAACCCCTACTCAGATCTAGCCAATGGTCAGAACAGTCTCCACAGTAGAGTGGAGAGTGGAATATGACTTTCTCACATACTCTGGTGCCTCACATTTGGCCATGTCCCCTGGAGGAGGAGACCTGGTGGCACTCAGAGGAAGGACAGCAGGTTACCGAGAAGAGACTTGATACCCTATGAGCATGTACAGGGGGAGGTAATCCCCCTCAGGAACAGTCATAGTGGAGGGGAATAAGGGGAAAATGGGAGGGAGGGAAGAATGGGAGGATACAAGGGATGGGATAACCATTGAGATGTAACAAGAATAAATTAATAAAAAAAAGACATCATGTATCACACGCTTGCTGGTAGCAGGGGTGTTGGATGTGACAGATAAGGACCATGGCAGCAGGCACTGATAACCCTTTGGAGTTCCTGAACTCACAGGTCACAAAAGCTCCTTTGTTCTGAGTAAGGCTGAGTTCCTTTTTTTCGTTTATTCATTCATTCATTTGGATCCTTTGAAAACAGTAAGGCTCCATTCTGAGAGGTAGGCCGAGAGTGCAAAATGGCCCACAGTGGTCATGTCCTCAACTGCAAAGATCAGGTTAGAGCAGCAAGCAATGGGAGATTTACTAAGTGTGTCTAATACCTGACACCTGACTATGAAATTAGGTATTCCTACTGCCTGTTGCCGACTCAATTCATCTTTGCACTAAGATATTTGGCCAGGCCCCCAAGTGCAGCCATGACAAACCACTCAATGGGCACATACGGCTTCATATTACTTTCTTAGTTATTTGCAAACCTTTCAGGTAAAGTTTCTCTTGCTATTTGTTTTCTATGCTGGTTTTTCTATGTAACTGTGGCTGGCGTTAAACTTCCTCTTCCTGCTACAGCCTCCCACACACACATACTGAGATTATAGGCATGTGCCACCACCTACAGTGATGCTTACTTTTAAGTAACAAGACAAAGATAATTTTATCCCAGCTTCACTATGAGTCTGTGAGTCATCTATGCACATAAGGCAAGTGCCACCCCATTTACAGTTTGCTTTTGTGAAGGCACAATTCTGCTTGTCAGCCTGGAAATAATATTCAATGTGAATGGGACGCAAAGAAGAAAGAGTTCTGGAACGATCTATAGGTGTAACTGGAGTTTCTAGCACTGGTCATGTCTAAGAACATTCTGTGAGCGGAGAAAGTATGGCAGAGATGCAAAGGAGTCATGAGCCATCTGGGCTATGGGGAAGAGAGAGATGATAAATGTCTTCCTGGATACACTCTGTTGATAGAAGTGAGTTCTTTGATTTTTCATTTTAGTCTTGAAGCATTGAATAAGCAAGCAGTGACACTTATAGCTAAGTCTAAGTTCTTCAAAACCCCAAGAATATGTTGGATCTGGATTTTTCCACCTTTCCATGTCACAGATAGCTGGAAAATCTTGGGCTTGCTACATTCCGTTCATCCATAAACAAGAAGAATAGACATTTCTGGGACACAGCAAGGATTTCAGGGAAACCTTTCCTATTGGAGGTGCACAGACCAGTGAAATTATTGATAAGGCTGTCTGTATAATGTTCATGAGCTTGACTACTTTTCACTAAGAATATGAACTTTTATTTTAGGATTAGCATGGCATGTCAGCAGGTTGACTAGAGAGAAAAATGCTACATAATAAGGGGCTTTCTTAACATGGAGCAGAAAAGGTGAACGTGAGTGGGTTGCCATCTCCATGGGAGGGCATTGCACAAAATACCCACTCTGTGCTTAGCTTCCACCTACTCTATGTCCTCCGTGGAAAGTGCCCTTCTGGTTTTCTTTTAATTGCAGAATTATGAAACTGTGGGAGAAGTCAATAGTCTATTTGGGGGATGAGGAGCCGTGCAACTGGGGGAGCCATCCTAAGTCAAGAGGAAGGTTGAGGCATGTGCAAACCCCAAGAATATCATGTTGAGACCAGCAGAAGTAGGACTCCTCCCCCCTAGGCCTGGGCCTGCATGTCTTGTGCACACAGCGTAAGGCCCCCATCTCTGCCACCCATGTAGCCTAGTGGCCAGGCTCTCCTTATAAAGTCATGTCCAGAAAGCACCTGGAATTCCTCTTCATACAAGCAAGGCATTCCCAGTACGTTGTCCTCTAACTACTTCCTAAAAGCTTAAATAGCCTTCATTTCCCACAATTAAATGATGTATGTCACTGAAGCCTGCCTCAGTCTGTTCCCACCATGATCACTGCTACTTGAGGTCTCCATCCCCTGGCCATTCCTGCCTTGTCCCCACTCCCAGGTTCATACAAGTATGTGTGCATACATGATGTCTGCAATGTCCAAAATAGGGTATTATATTTCCTGGAACTGGAGTTAAGACAATTATGAGCCACCATGTAGATCCTGGGATCTAAACTGGTCCTCTGCAAGAGCACAAAGTACTCTTAAGCCGTCTCTCCAGACCAATCAATATTATTTATATTTATGCTGTCCTGATCTCTGCAATATTCTTTATTCCATGTGGTCCAAATGTCCATACGGGCTTCTTTCCAATCCTGCTTTCCCTGCAATCACTGGAGCACATTCAATTAACTGGAATTAAACACTGTCTGTGAGCTACACATTTGCAAGACTTGGGGAGAGCGAAAGATAAACAATCTGATAAGACTTTGTTCAATGGCCAAGGAAACAGGTGGACAGAGAAGCAAGAAGAACAAAGCAATAAACACTGTCATTTCAGATAAGCAGGGCAGCTGTGAGAGGGAGGGCCTTGGCTGCAGAGTCGTGAATTGCCAGAAACAGCATTACATGTTTAGAAAGAGATTGTGTAGATGTTTGTGCTTCCTCTATTTCCAGGTCTTTCCCCACATTTGATTGGGATGTGCTGAACACATGTGTTACCACCAATGTATTCTTGTTTGAGGTTCTTTCTCTGAGGTGTTTAATGAAGATTCAAACTTGATTAGAGTTTTCCACCTTGATCACCATAGAAGAACTGCTCTCTCATAGACACTAAGGGATTACTGTATGAAGTATTTATATGTATTTTGCTATATGAATTTATTAAATCTATACCAGTTTTTGATGAAGTATATACTTTATTTCCATTGAGCACATGTGCATTGAGGGACATATATATGGAACAACATGAGCAAGATCATCAAGTTTGTGCAGAATAATCTTACTAAGGACCCACCCAGTTTCTTAGCAACACATCTGAAGTTCATATATAATCACCCCGTTTTGGTGATTAAAATCTATGTATCTCTCTATGCTTAACGAGACAGAGTCTAACACCCTTACCATAATATCTGTCTCTGCCGTTTATCCAGTTTCATGCCCACTCTTATTTTAAAATTTATATTTCACCTCACATACTTAGATTCCCATGCATTCATTTTCAGGCTTTTGTCACATTTATTTATTTTTCCTGTCACATCCTTGTCTTTCTTCTGATTTTTTATCTCCTTGTCATCCATCCTGGGATATTTCCTCTAAGCTTTGACCCTGTGGAAATGCTCTTTCTAAATTTTTACTTGGTAGTCAGAGTATCGTCAGGAAAAGAGATCACCATACTTGGCGATAGTCTTCTCCTCTTCTGTAGTAGGCCTTGAAGAACTCTGCAAGGGATGAAGTCACACCATAACACATCCTTTGCCAGCCTCTGACCCACCATGGATCCCAGGCTTGCTCTGGGACATACTAGAAGAAAGGCTCCACTTCTCAGGTTGAATGGTATATCAGCTGGGGTCTCTGACTCTAGGGTTCAGTTCTGCCCGTTTTGTTCAAACTTTCTGAACATCAACTATCTCATTTGTATAACCTTAAAAATAGTAATACCTTCACCATGGTTTTGTGCAAATTGAGCAACATGGTAAATATAAAATGTGTGGCATGGTCTCTTATACTTGTTTATAGTCACTTAATTCCCATTCAGTCTCCACCATCATATTTGATAGGAATTATGTCTAAGCCACCTAAAGCCAGAGCATGTCTATTTAATGCTATGAAGCCTTCAGAGAAATTGTCTTGCACTTCCAGATTTGACATTTTCAAGGATCTGTCAATCCTTTTGGTCAAATACTGCACAGAAAAATGGCCCCCTACATGGCTCACATCATGTTTCATTCAATTTTATGCCCTCCCTTTCAATGATCACTTTCTTTGTATTTGAGTCAAGATTACAGACTTAGAAGTGAGCTCAGAAGGTTGAAGGCAAATAGTGTGTGATAGGAATAAAACTGAGCCTGAGACAAAACTGTCAGGTTGGCCACCTTTGTACTCTTGACCACTAGAAACAGCTTTATAATAAAACTCAGCCTGCCCTCCTTCCTGAAACATCATCAGATACTCCCAGGGTAAAGGGTTCTTGCTCCCAGCTACTGAGCTGCCAGCCCCCTGCTGTTTCCCTTCCATTTGGGAAAATAATCTAAGCAACTGGGAATAGTAATTATATGACTTACAAACATAATTGTAACAGCTAATGTTTATTGTTTTCTTGCTATGACAAGCACTTCAATATTTCTTACCACATTCACTAATGACAGCCTTTCTGTAAGAAAGAGACTATCTCTTCTCTTTATAGAATGAAGAGATTGGGACTTGAGAATTTAAGATTTGGCCAAGGTCAACAACTATAAAGGAGCAAGCACCAACCCTCTATGGTGGTGCACAGCACTTGGGAAATCTTGACAGGGGATTGCAAGGGATGTGAGGCTGTTGTGGGGTATATAAGGAGTTTTTGGCCAGCAGAGCTATGTCATGAGACCTTTTCTCTCCGCAAAAGAGGCATATGCTAAATAGTAAACCAGGCTCTGTGACAGAATCCTCTTCTCGAATTCTCTGAGCTAACACATGGGTGCGGGTAAAACACTCTGGCATGTACCTAGGAAACCCTGCTAGATTTAGTCTTGAGCTTGAGTCCATGAAGTCCTATAGGAAGCCTAAAAATACAAAGGTATCCCTTTATAATGTGTTGGCCCTGGTCAGTAAATACAAGTGAAGCAAGCTAGAAGATACCTGTTTTTGCGTGTTCAGGAAAATAGCAGCATTCACCCTAGTTCATATTCAGGAGTGACTTTAAAATTAGTGACAAGGACACACACACACACACACACACACACACACACACACACACACACACACACACACTGGCCTTTGAGCTATCTAAGCTCTCAGAAGAGCAGTGTAAGGTACACTCCCGGGTCTTTTTTTCCTTTTCAGGCTCATCTCCCAGCTGTGGCTCACTACTCAGAGAATGAACATCTCTGATCTCTAGAAAAATATTGGCTCACTCCTCTCTGCTGATGAGAAAGCCTCCTAGCCAGAGCTCAGTTCATCAGAATCTGATTTTGCTTTCAGACACCTGAGATGCTGACTGCTTAGCAAGTATAGCTCACACTCCCTTAACCCAAATTGTTGAACTTTAAAGATTTTGGGCATTGCAACATTATTTTAACTCATGCCACTAAGCACATTACTCTTCTGATTGTTATTGGGTCATAAATCACTCCCTGGCCTTTACTCACTGTCGGGGTTTGCAGTTAACTATTGAGAGCGTGTCCACTTAGAAAGGCAAACCTTGCTGGGCTTGATACACGTCTTGTTATCGCATTATCTTGAGAGCAAGAGAAGGATCTGTGTGCTATTACAGATCATGTGGGTTGATATAAAAAATGAGGGAGCTGTAAGAGGAGAGAGAGAGAGAGAGAGAGAGAGAGAGAGAGAGAGAGAGAGAGAGAGAGAGAGAGAGAGAGAGAGAGAGAGATTAAACAAGGTAAAACTCCTTTTCTTGAGACCAAGTGGGAAATGGATGTGATATATGCTGGGATAAAGAATACTAATTTCTCAGGAAAGAAAAATACCAAACATGAAATGCCCTCACCGCCACTAGTCTTCCATGTAGCCATCCTCCCTTCTTTTTCTCGCTCTATTATTCTCTCTTCCTCGCTCCTTCCTCTGTCCTCACTTCTTTCATTCTCTCCTCTCATCTTCCTTCTCTTTGCCATCCTTTCCTTCATCTTCTCTTCCCTCTGGTCCTTCTTCCCTTCATCCCTCGTTTCTTTTCCTTCTTGTTTCCATTCTCCCCTTCCATTTGAGTCATCTATGCGGTTGCCAGCTATTGGGCCCCATCTACATGTACGATGTAAACCCTATATTTAAAGAATGATGACCTAAAGATGAATCGGACCCAGCCCCCGCCTCAAGCTGTTTCTGTAACAGGGGGAGAAAATTTCAGGGAGAAGGTCATAGAAATCTGAAGAAAGAACCTCCATCCCTTGAGCAAGAAACACACACAAGCTTAAAGATTTCCACTCCTGAATAGTTACAAGCAACTTGACTGGCAGCCTTTGAACTGGATTGTTGGCCATGACAGGCTCTTGGAAGGCAGGGGACAGCATTCTAGAAAGAAGACTGCAGAGGCTCATGAAGAAGATGAGAAATCTTGTGTTGTCATTAGTTTGCTCATTCTCTCAGAATGCTTCTGCGCCTCCATGCTGACAACCCGTGTCTCCCAGTCCCACCTCTCATGCCCAACCTGGTCCCTTTCACATCTGTCCTGCAAAGAAAACTGCTTCAATCCCTCTGAACCACCAATCAAAGAGCTTGCATGGGCTGGACCTAGACCCCTTACACCTATGTAGCAGATGTGTGCCATGGTCATCATGTGGGTTGCCTAACAATGGGAGTAGAGATGGTCTCTGACTCTGTTGTATGCCTCTGGATCCCATGCCCCTAGCTGGGCTTCCTTGTCGGACCTCAGAGGGAGATGATGCACTTAGTCCGGCTGTGACTTGACATGCTAGGGTGGGTTGGTATTCCTTATAGCCTCCCCTTCACAGAGAAGGCGGCAGGGGAATATAGGAGGGGCATGAGGGCAGGATTTGGAGGAAAGAAGGGAGGGATCCAGCTGTAACATGATTAAATACATAAAAATGAAAAACAACAACAACAACAACAAAAACCAAAAGCAAAAACTTCATTCTGTTCTTTGAGGGTGATGAACTGACTAAAGTAAAGGTCAGTCTACCTGAAAATACCTGCCTGTCGCATCATTCACTTCAGGATGCTTATTGAGACTTCTGGAAGAAGTTTAAGAAGTGTTGGTGATGTGACCCTAATTCCACATATGAAGAGTTAGATTTTCAAAGTTCTCATTTCCATCTTAGGGAAGAAAAGGAGCTTGTCAGTGTTTCCTCAGATTGGAGTGGCGTCTGTCATCTCAGGCAGCTTGTCATTCCTTCTGGAAAATGTTATTGACAGTCTGTCAATCTGTCAAGTCTGAGCATGATCTGGATATTGTAAGCAAGAAAATTTGCATGCAACCCAAAAGGTGTTTGGCAGACAAATGCTTCAGGAGATCACAGTGGGGTTCATGTAGGGGCACAGGTCACTACATTATAGTCAAAGCAGGATATTGGATGACTGGATGTCCCGTTTACTACCTTTCTGCAGCAGCTGGCCAGCTGTGCTCCAAAGCTTCATGCTTCACGAGAATGTTGTTTGTTCACTCTATTTTTAAATTACAATACTTTATTTTTTAATGTGAATCTGTCTTTCTGTCTGTCTCTATCTCTGTCTCTTTGTGTATGTGTGTGTGTATGTTTGTGTGTGTGTGAGAGAGAGGGAGAGAGACGAAGACATAGACAGAGACAGACAGAGACAGAGAGACAGAGACAGAGAGACAGAGAGACAGATAGAAATAGAGACAGAGAGATAGAGCAGGCATGCAAGTACTTGCAGAGACCAAAGAGTCCCCTTAAGATAGAATTATAGGTAGTTGTGAGCTATCTGATGAACGCTGGAACCCAGAGTACCTGATCTCTCTCTCTCTCTCTTTCTTTCTCTCTGTCTCTGTCTGTCTCTCTCTCTCTCTCTCCCCTCCCTCCCTTCTCTTCCCTTCTTTCTTTATCTCTCTTTACTTATGTACTTACTTACTCTGTGTGTACACACATCGGTGCATATGTATATTATGATATGCAGACATGGTAAGGTAAGAGAACAACTTGTGGAAGTCAGTTTTCTCCATCCACCATATAGGTCCAGGTATAGGACTGAGGTCATCAGGTGTGGCAGCAAGTACCTTTACACACTGAGTCATCTCCCTGGCTTCTGTTGATATATTCTGGATGGGAACTCTACTTTATGATGAATGGAGTACTAAAAGGAAAATGTAGTATTGCCTTCACGTTATTTATTTCTAAGATATTTCTCCTTCACAAAAATATCTCATACAACAAACTAAAAGACACCATTGACACGAGCCAATAAAACTCAGTGGTCTACCTTTTGCCTGTTTATCCTTTATTTTTTCATCTATCTATTCTTTAAATTGTTTTACTCGTGGTGACTCTATTCATAGAATCCATCTGTGAAGCTTCTTTAGTTCATTTGTCTTCTGTTTGTAGTTAGTGTGTCTCCTGGTCGCCTCATCAGCTCTCTGTGAAGACATATTCTCATATGATCTCTTTCTGCGACTCATTGTCTAATAGACTTCCTTGTATTGATCTTGCCTGCTCTGTATATAATTACCTTCATCTCTCTGGTTGATATTTTGTTTTCTATGATTCCCTCAAGAATATAAATATCAAGAGAATGGGCCCTTGCAGCCTTCTTGCTGCATTTCTAAGGCAGAAGGACCTGCCAAGGACACAGCAGACATTGGCCTGTGTTTATTAAAGCAGGATGGTCCTAGAGTAGCCTCTGTGGCCTTGTGCAGAGGAGCCACAGCAGACATTGGCCTGTGTTTATTAAAGCAGGATGGTTCTAGAGTAGCCTCTGTGGCCTTGTGCAGAGGAGCCTCTTGCATGCTCTCTGGTTATCATTCTCTGTCTCTGTCTCTGTCTCTATCTCTGCCTTTGTCTTTTTCTCTCTGTCTCTCTCCCCACAATCCATGTATTTGTGTGTATATATATACCCACATATAATTTCATTATATACCCCAGGCTGGCCCCCAAATCCACCTCCTCCTGCTCAGCCTCCCTCATCTTGAGACTATACGCAGTACTACCACACTCAGATTTGTGTTAGAATCTTAATTTCTAATACACAACACAAAGTAGACTAAGAAGGCAGTCCATAGAAATGTAAAACGTGTGCAAGGTGATAGGCAAAGTTATTTAAATGGCTGGGAAAATGAGTCTCTTGAAAATGCCTATATCTCAACCACACCACCTTTCAAGAGCACACTGCTTTAAATACCTCTGTGGTGCACTGGAGATGTTGACATGAGCCACGTCTTTCATCTACAAAACACCTGTCTTAATTAGATATTTGCTTTTCTAATTCCTTATGTCAATAAAGCATCACGTGGATTGTCATCTTCTGCAGAGTAATTGCAGAGTCTATTTCACATTAGTCATTAATTAACACACAGACTTCTTAACTTCAGCTGGTGTAAGTAGCACTAACCTTGATTCTTCCTGTCTTTCCTTTTCTCTGATTTCCTTAGTTATTTGACAAAGCCATGGCTGCTCCTCTTATCTCAGGCTCAGTGCATTTCAGGCTAGAGGGCATCCCAGAGACTCAGTTGGAGGGGACTCTTTGAATGTTCTATCTTTGAGTGGATCTCCATGTACTTTTTTTTTTTTTTTGATATTTCCAGTAGCTTACATCCCACTTATGAGAAAAACAAAAAGCAAAATCTATTTTAGTGCCCTACTTTTTTCCTTTGCATCATGTTAACATTTGTCATAAGATAGCTTCAGTGGAAATGCTTTCATTTATTTTATCTATTTCTTTAATTATGTGGAGACATGACAGAGCCATATCTTAGTGTCATTTTAATTGGAAGTATTGATGTTTGCGATTGCATCCTGCTGGGATATTTTTAATTATGTGCCCCATGTATTCAGCCTGAATAGTTCAATGGTAATTTGTAATGTTGTCCCCTACTCCCTGCTTCCTTCTTACTGTTATTAGAGGAATTTTTCATGTATATGTTCAGTCATGTGACTCAAAATGTCTACATGGACACCACTGGCAAAACTGGTCACATGACTTGCTGTGGCTAACAGTAAGTGCGTGAACAGCGTCTTGGGTGCATCCAAGCAGGGACTTGGAGCTGACTGCTCTCTGATGCTCAGGAAACACATTCTCTAAAGGGCTTTTCTGTCATTGTGAGGTGGGGAACAGAAAGCAGTGTCAAGCCAAGTCACAATTACCCACCTTAGGAATTGGCCCAACTTGAAAAATCAAGTGTGCTTTACTCTTATATCACTGAAAATGCTGGCTTGTTTGTCACTATAAGAGAATACAAGTAACAGAGATACAGTAGCACCTCACATAAGATGGGAATGTGCCCTTCCCAGGGAGCTCCATGTATTCCTCCATAGACATCTCCTCTTTATCTACCTTCTTCGGATCTGTGGAATGTAGTGTGATTATCCGTTACTTGATAGTTGATATCCAGGGAGGATTCAAGATGGCAGCACTGATCACACACTGTGTCTGATCAACCTGACAGCAATGATTGCATAGTGACTAAAGGGCTGAACTGTGTTTCCCATGTGAGAGGAGACCACATGGTGTGGCACACAAGTGGGTCTGGCCTAAGGTCACCCAGCTAATCCATGGAAAAGTTCCAAGGTCCCCACAGGTGCACACAGTCTCCAGTGTCTAGCTACATGACAGCATGCAGCACACTGTGTTCTGTGTCTCAGACCAAACCATGGACCCAAAACACCAGTGTCTGGATCTCTTAGCCAAATGGATACCCCACAGTATGAGGCACACGTAGATCTAACCCCAAGTCACCTGGCTGACCCACAGAAAGTTCTTGGGTTCCTGCAGGTGTGGGGGTTTCAGCATATAGCCACTCAACTACACACTACTCTCAACTGGCCATTGAAGGGCACCAGAAACTATCACCCAACACCAGAGGCAGCCAGATTGCTAAAGGGCAGCTTAAAAACACAAACTACAAAGGCCGAAGCAATATCGCATCTCCAGAATCCTGTTATCCCATGGCAATCAGCCCTGGATACTCTAATACAACTGAAACACAAGAAAATGACCTGAAATATATTCTCATGAAGCTGATAAGGAGGAAGCAAATAAAATCTATAAAAAAATAGAAGAAGATACAATAAAACAGATTGAGGTCATCGGAGACACCATTAGAGATGTTACAGAGCTAAACAGAGAATTCTCAACAGAGGAATCTTGAATGACTGAGAAGCAGTTAAAGAATTGTTCAAAGTCCCTGGTCATCAGGGAAGTGCAACTCAAAACGATTCTGAGATTCTGTCTTACACCTATCAGAATGGCTTAAGATCAAAATCTCAGGTGACAGTACATGCTGGCAAGGATATGGAGAAAAGGGAACACTCCTGCATTGCTAGTGGGAGTGCAAACTTGTACAACCATTTTGGAAATCAATCTGGTTCTTTCTCAGAAAACTGGGAGTTGCTTTACCTCAAGGCCCAGCTATACCACTCTTGGGCGTATATTCAAATGATCTTCCACCACACAATTAGGACAATTGATCAATTACAATCATAGCAACCTTATTCATAATAGTCAGAATCTGGAAACAAGCTAGCTATCCCTCAACTGGAGAATTGATACAGAAACTGTAGTACATTTACATAATGGAATACTACTCAGCTCTTAAAATCAAGGAAATCATGAAATTTGTAGGCAAATGGATGGAACTAGAATAGATCTACTGAGTGAGGTAAATGAGGCCCAGAAAGACACACATGGTATATACTCACTTAGCCCAACACAGATGTCCTCCAAAAGACTCTACCCAGCAGGGAATCAAAAAAGATGCTAAGACTCACAGCCAAACTCTGGACAGAGCACTGAGAGTCATATGGTAGGGGAGGAGGGTTTCCCCTCTCAGAGTACTAGGGGAGGGGAATGGGGGGAGAGAGAGGGAGAGTAGGAATGGGAGGATACAAGTGAGAGAGTAACAATCAGGATACAATGGGAATAACTTTTAATAATTAAAAAAATAATTAAAAATAGTTAATATCTACTTATAAGTGAGAACCTATCATGGACTGGCAATGAGGGAGGATGGGAACAGGGAGTTTCAGGTCAGGGAGGGAGGGAGAGAACACAGGAAGACATGATTGAAATAGGTAGGCATTTGTGAAAACAGTGCAGTGGAAGCTTCCTGGAATCTTTGAGGGTAACACTATCAATGAATCTTAGTGATGGAGGATATGGAGCCTGAACTGGCTATCTTCTGTAATCAAGCTAGGCTCCTAACGGTGAGACTGACACATCACAAAACCTTGGACCTATAGTTTGTTCTCCCTGCACGGTGTGCTGGGGCAGTAGTGTCTCAGAGCTCTTGGATGTAGCCAACCATGATTGATCTAACTTGAGTCCAAAGCCACAAGAGGGAACCCATGCCCTACATAGCCTGTATGACCAGGAACTGGAAGCTGGATGGTTCAGAGCCCCAGGGTAGAACCAAAATGCCACTAAGAAACAGCCAAAAAGTCAATGAAATGATTCTTAATGATAATCTGCTATATTCCTAATACGATGCCTGGCTGAATCATCATCAGAAAGGCATCTTCCAGAAGCTGATGGGAGCAGATACAGAGACTGTTGGCATTAGGTAAAACTTGGGGAAGCCCAAAGAAGAAGGGGAGGAAGACTTGTAGGAGTCAGAAGGGCCAAGAACACCAGGAAAACACAGCCCATAGAATCAACTAAACATGTGGTCATAGAGACTGAAGAGGCAACACAGAGGCTGCATGAATCTGTGTTAGACCCCCTGCATGGATGCTGTGGTTATGTAGGTTAGACTTTTTGTTGGATTCTCAACTGTGATAATGGAGATATTCCTGACTTTTTTGCCTGCCCTTGGGACCCTTTTCTTCCTACTAGGTTGCCACATCCAGCCTTGTTGTGAGGGTTTGTACCTAGTCTTGTTGCATTTTGTTATGTCGTGTTTGGTTGATATCCCTGGAAAGCCTCCTGTTTTTTTAGAGTGAAATGAAGGAGCAGTGGATCTGGGAGAGAGGGAAAGTGGGAAGGGAACTAGGAGGAGGGGAGGAAGGGGACACTGTAGTCAGGATATATTGTTTGAGAGAAGAATAATGGAGAAGGAAAAAGGAGGGGAGAACAGAATGTGTTTGAAGGAATATTTTGCTAGATGGTCTTCCCATTATAGTGACATCACAGAGTGTGTTCACAGAAACCACAATAGTGAAGATCAGGTTTTTTTTTTTCATGTGATATAATGGAAACTGTATAAGGCTGCTTCCAGCATATCTCACGCTACTGTTTAGAGTAAACTTAATCTTCTTACAAATATAAATGCAGGCTATAATAACCATTTTAACAGTATAGTTTACCAAAGCCATAGCAACTGATATATTTGTTTATTGGCAGTGTTACACTCTGTACATAATTTTATGTAATATGCTCTTGTATGTGTATGGGGGAGGCACAAGTATGTGTTGATGTGTGTACATGCACATAGAGCATCAGCTATCAGTCTGGTTTTGGTTTTTGGAAAAGAACCTCTCATTGTTTATCAAATAGGTTAGGCTTGCTGGAGACCACTTCTTTTCACATCCCTTATATTGGGTTATGAATGCATCATAGAACTCTCTGCATTTTGTTTTTTATGTGAGTTTGGAGCACTTAACTCAGTTCCTCCTATTTGCAAGGCAATAAGTTTTACCAATAGGGCTTCCCAGCCTCTCTGCTGCTCCCCTGTACACACTGGCTGTTCAGTAGGTGTGACTGCATCAGAATCACCTGAACAGTGAGTAGTGTGCTGCACCATGAAACTGTATTGGCACCAGCATTATTATGCAAGGAGGGCATGTTCAGTACCACTGTTACCATACCAAGCCACCATGGGATGGGAAATCTGTCATTGACCAAGAGTTTGCCATGCAACATACAAAAACACACAACATACATGTAACATGTAACTATATAAATTTCATCAATAAATCTCAGAAGTGACAAGACTTAAACTTTTCAAGTCCTAACTTATATGCATTATGGAAGTTACCATATGATATCACACAGTACCCCCCCAGTACCTTCCAGCCCATAGCAGGAGACTCTGTTCTCTAGAAGCTGCCTCATCCATGATCAAGAACTTCGAAATCATTAAAATTATACTACACAATGCTGCTGAGTTAGTGACAGTGTGAACTGTGCCCGTTCCTTGTCAGTTATACACTTTTTCACATAGATTGAGTCATTTTTTTCCAGGAAGCTTCTTGCTCCCAGATGTGTAAAACCATTATCATTTGCCTTAAACAAAAGGTCACGCTGCAGCTATGTATGTTATATAAAACAAACAATAGCATGTGAGTGATCTATGTAAGTGATCTCAAGACTGCTAATGTAGGCTTTTCTATTATTATTAATACAAATTATTAATTTTAGAGAACTGAGACAGTCTGTTATGAGAATTAGGGAAAAAGAGACCTTGGTGAAGGTGTGTTAGTCACTGCAAGATTCAGGGATATCCAATTCCTGACTGCTGTTATTTTTTTATGGTAATCAACTAACTTATTTTCTTTTTTCTTTTCTTTTTTTAATAATAATACATTTATTTTATTACACATGTATAAAACAAACTACATACAGCAAGGAGAACCATGTGATAATCATGAGAATAATAAGTTCTATACATGTTACATTCATAGCGGATTGGCCATCTGCTTTCATCCCTTTTGAAGTAAGTGTCTTTCCTGTCTTCTTGGGTCTAAATTTCTGAATGATATTCAATATCTATCCTATCTCAACTCTAATAGCTTAACTTCTTTATCTTGAATTAAAATGATCGTATCCCCTAACCAACTAAACCTGGTTATAAAACTATACTATTTTGTCTTCAATGCCCCTCAGAGACTCGAGAAGGAATAAAACTTAAATTCCTGAGTGAACCAGCAATGTGGGTTAGCAGCTTCCAAAATGTACAAATTGACTTAAGATGGTTTACTGCCTGACCAGTTAATTGTTACTTATAATGAAGGTTACATTTAAGTCATTGCTTTGGACTTTTAGTATATTGATACAAAACATGAGCATGTCAAATACTTGGCAGATTTTTTAACACAAGAATATATATCCTAAGTCTAATAGATAGATATGACTCTATTGATATATATGGTATAATAGTTGAATAAGGTCTTAAAAATCATCAGAGACACACAGAATATGGCATTTAAAGTTGTTCTTATAATCCTACATTTCTTCAACAACAAGACAAGTTAACTCCTGACAAACCCAGCCGACCTCAAAGATGATGATGAGCATCAAAGAGCCTCCTTATAGGTGGCTTCAAAGGTGGCAAACAAACCACTGGGCAAAATGTCCTCGTTCCTGCCTGAACAGAATCTGCCTAAAAATGGATAGCTTAGATGAAGGCAGAGTTGACGGCTGCACTCTGCCAAGTCAGGGTAAGCAAGTCCTCAATAGTTCCTGTCCTGTCCTACAAGAAGAACTTTACGACAGGCAGATCTGGGTCCTGGGGTCTTCCTCAAACTACGGCACCAGCCAAGGAGAATATAGGCAGTAAACCTCGGACCCCTACGCAGACCTAGCCGATGAACAGGATATTCTCCACCGTTGAGTAGAGAGTGAGATCTGGCTCTCACACCAACTCTGGTGCCCCTTTTCTGACCACGTCCCCTGGATGGGGAGGCCTGGTGGCACTCAGAGGAAGGATAGCAAGTTACCAAGAAGAGACTTGATATTTTAGAAACATATATAGGGGGAGGAGGTCTCCCTCAATCACAGACATAGGGGAGGGGAGAAGGGGGGAAGTGGGAGGGAGGGAGGAATAGGAGGAAACAAGGGAAGGGTTAACATGTAATATGAATAAATTAATTTTAAAAAATAAAAAATAAAAAAATAAATAAAATAAAAAATAAAAAAATAGTTCCTGTCCTGTGAACAGGTCTGGCAGAGATATTAGGCCAGAAAGCTGAAGAGGAGGCTCCAACATTATAAAGTGTATTGGGTGACTGACTGCTATTTTTATGGGCCACATAGAAAATACATCCTCCAAACAGACTAGGTGTTGCACAGGGAAGATCATTTCTCCTAAACGTTTCCAATAATTTAGATTATTATAGTGATATTGTAGATGTTAGCCTTGATGTGCCAATGGTGACATTTCTGTCTCTGCCACTTTCATACCATTGTCAGTCCACACAGTCACATCTTTTCTGTAGTAAGCATCCCAAAGTATTCAACCTGTGCTGTATGCCAAGTTTCCTTCTGCCCAATATCCTGCTCTGGTGGTTGGAATGAAAACGGCCCCCATAGGCTCATATAGCTGCTTAGTCCCCATTCGATGAGCTGTTTGAAAAACGAGTAGGAGGTGTGGCCTTATTGGAGGACAGGTGGCCTTGGTGGAGAAGGCATGTCATTGTTTGAGGAGATGTGTCACTCGGTATGGGCTCTGAGGTTTCAAATGCCCACTCCAGAACCAGTTTCTCTCTCTGCAGCCTGCCTGTAGATCAGAATATAACTCTGAGTACTTCTCCAGCACCATGTCCACTTGCCCATCATCATCCTCTTCCCTATGGTCACCATGATTATGATGGATCAACCACCTGAAGCTCCAAGCAAACCCCCAGTGAAGCACTCTCTTTGAAAAGACGTGCCTTGGTCATGGTGTCTCTTCCCAGCCATACAGCAATGACCACAATACCTGCCAAGCTCGTTCTTCTTCTTCCCAAGCTTCTTCAGTCTGGTGTAAAGTAAATAGGACTAATGTTTGAACAATATAATTGCTAGGAAAATTTCATATTTAAAAATCCCTTTTTCTTTTTTCTTTTTATTCTTTCTGGGATCTTTCAAGTTTAATTAGGTGATTACAGCAATCTTTGAAATAGAACAAATGTCTCATAGATGACTCCAGTATAACTGTAAGATTTCTTCTCTTCCTGAGGTAAAATGAGGGGATGACTTGTGTTTTTCCTTCTACCTTGGGAATCAGCAAAACTTGAGCTGTGGTAACCCCAGGGGCCGTCTCAGCTGCCCCACAGTGAAGGAGGTCTGCATTGGTCTCCCACCTACTGCCTCCCTGACCTGCTTGGGTAAAAATGCAAATCGGTGGGTTGAAAATTGTTGGCAGCAAGACCTGCCCATTCAAGAGAAGGGAGAGAGGACAATTACCCTGCCTGGGTAGAATCAGACTGACTGTCACTCAGATAGATGCATTTGTAAGTGGAGCTATTAGGCTGTCCATTTAGCTTGACAATGCTGGCCATGGGTGTGCTAAATTGTCACACTTCTCTGATAAAAACTCCTGAGCAGAACTTACTTCTTTGGCCTAAAAAGCCTTCTGCTTCACTTGGCTACTGGAGATGAACTGGGTTTTCATTCAGTTTTAGCTCCTGTTAGGGTCCTGGAAAGGAGCCTGTTATGCCCACCATAAGTTGATCAGGCATATGGGAATGAACCTAGATCGTCATATTGGAGAACGGAAGAAGCCATGTCATTGCACTGTCCTGGTGTTGGCTCCCCTCACATGTGTCCTAGTATGTCTTTTGATTGTTTTTTTTTAATATATAAAACAAATAGACAGACTTTAATTTGGGAGGAAAATATTCCTTGAACTATTTTTTTTACTGTTTTTCCTTTAATTTCTTAATCATGGATTCATTTCCATCTCTAGGCTGTATTTATTTGGTCTTGGCCAAATCAATTGTCAGTTATGATCAGTTTTTTTCCTCCAAAGTCCTTTGCAAATATGTGGGATATGGCACAAGAGGCCTCTGTAGCTACCTTAGCACACAGTAACTGATCAACAAGCGATGTGTTTGGTAGAGTCATATAGTATGGAATACTGGATCAGAGACCTCAAAGTGAATTTCCCCCAGTGAATCCAGTCTGCCAAAGAGCCATCCCATGAAGGCAGCTTCATGAGAGCATTAGACACATGATTTATCATCTCTAGTCACACATGACATAGTGACCACTCAAGTGAGCTCAGGGATGAATGGTAAGCATGATAAAGCATCCATGAGGTCAGTCCTCGGGTGAGATGAAAGCAAACATGATCTTTAATATAGGCAGGTAAAGTTTGTCACCTGACTTAACAATGATCTCCAAGCATGACTGAACTGATGTTCATAACTGAAGGAGTCATGAAATAGTTTCATTAAAGTGGAAATGTATCATAGCCTTCTTCAAAGATCTGCTAAATACTCTCTAAGTGCACAGGAGAGGACACACATTCCCAGTGCCAACAGCAGTAGACACTGAAGTGGGAGCCAAGGAGAAAGCTCCCCTCTGTGTGTCCTTATGAGAGGGTCTAGATGCCAGATGTCTGAGTAGCTTTTGAGTTGCTCTGTCAGGTGGCCATTTTATATCTACTACATACTGTGGGAACACACACAAACAGTGTATGTGTTACAATGTGTTCTCTTTATGTGTGGATGAGAGAGGCAGGGGGAGGGGGAGGGGGAGAGAGAAAAAGAGAGAGGGAAGGAAGAAGGGAGGTGGAGGGTTGGAGGTAAGGCAAGATAGCTCCTGTTCACAGATCTTCAGGGAAACGAGGCAGAGAGGGTTTGAATCTGATCTCTACCATTTCAAACCAAGTGGCCACAAAGAATCCAAGTCTCTCTTTCTTAACCAGTCTGAATTCATTTTGAAGAATAATAAAAACCCATTTGGTTAAACTTAAGCAAAACAGAGATTTGTGAAGTGTGAATTAAGTAGTTCACAGAATTAAAGGAAAGATTGGGAATTAATTTTTATCAGAAACTAGAGAAGTCAACACTAAGGAACGGCCTTTCCGGTGAGAAACAGCTCTAGTGCCACTGTTGTTAAGTATCTGCTGCCCCGATGAATGCTGAGACAACTGTCACCAATGGTCTTTTATGGGCTCCCTGCTTTCAGACCATTCTGAGAACATGTTTTGAACCTTCTTAAGACCTCTTCTTATCCTGAGTGCCAGCATAGTAGTGCAGGTAATATTTGACCTCAACAGATAACATCATTAGTACAACATCCCCCAAAGAAGGCAAGGAGATCGGGTGTCCATCAGCTGGGTTGCCGCATGTCCCCTGTATTATTTCACCCTTTTTCAAAGGCTTCCATGCTTGGAGTTCAAAATAACTAGCAGACTGCAGAAGGAAGAAAAGCAGGCTGCACCAAATCATCCCATCTGAAAGTAACTGTCAAAATCCTGCAGTCAACAGGAAATGAAAAGGCCGTTCTCCTTAGACTATGCCCAAGCTGCTCTCAAGAGCCTGGAGCTACCGGTTCAAGGAACAGTTTCTTAGGAATTTAATATTTCGTCTGTGATAGATACTGCTCGGAAATAGTTTATTGCTGCAGGATAGTGCAGTGTGTCTGTACCTGAGGAACTTAGTGTTCTTAAAGGCTTATCACTGTAATAAAAACAAAAGGAAATTGTCCCATAACCTTTAAACAACCAAAAATGCATCTCATGGATGCATGGGATATGTTTACTAAACAGTGGATGGCTCTACTATCATTAGGCCTTGGCTTCCAAAGCCCTAGTAGGTGGCTTACAAGTGCCCACTAGTGGTTCACACTGAAGACATTGGGAGATCGTAGCAGGCAGCAAAATATGGATGGTCTGTGTTCTCAATCCAGGCAAAAACCGTGTTCTTCTACTCCTGATACCAGCTTCTGTCTTAGTTATTTTTCTATTGCTGTGAAAACATCATAGCCAAGGCACCTTGTAGAAGGAAGCATTTATTTGGGTTTATGGTTTTAGAGAGTTAGAGTCCACAATTTCATGGAGTATGGGCACATGACAGCAGGAAGGGATGAGAGCTTACATGTTGATCTGCAAGAATAGGACAGAGAAAGGGGAGAGAAGGAGAGAAGAGAGAGAGAGAGAGAGAGAGAGAGAGAGAGAGAGAGAGAGAGAGAGAGAGAAAGAGAGAGAGAGAGAGAGAGAGAGAGAGACAGACAGACAGACAGACAGACAGACAGACAGACAGGGACAGAGGCAGAGAGAGACAGAGACAGAGACAGAGAGAGACAGAGAGAGACAGAGAGAGACAGAGAGAGACGGAGAGAGACGGAGAGAGATGGAGAGAGACGGAGAGAGAGGGAGAGAGAGAGAGAGAGAGAGAGAGAGAGAGAGAGAGAGAGAGAGAGAACTGAGAATTACTTGTCTTTTAAAAACTCAATGTCTGCCCCTCGTGACACACCTACGACAAGACAGCATATCCTAATAATTTTCAAACAGTTACAGCAGGTGTAGACCAAGTAATCAGACATGTGAGCCTATGGGGGCCGTTCTCATTCAAACCACCTCAACTATAAAACCACTTTTTGTTAATAGTTAAGAACTTTATGCCAGGTGTGGTGCCACATGCTTTTAATCCCAGCAACTGAGAGGCAGAGAGAGGCAGGCAGATCTCTTGTGAGTTTGACATTGGTCTGCAGAGTGAGTTCCAGGACAGCCTGGGCTGTTACACTGAGAAACTCTGTCTCAACTCCTCAACTCCTACCCCCTCATCCACCAAAACCAGAACTTCACATTTCAATTGAGATTGAATTACCTATAGAGCAAATAAATTGCTTCAGAATGTGTAGTTAGAAAGACAAACCTAGTGTTTTCTGGTCATGATGCTTTATGCACTCACCCCAGAAATTATACATAATGTTATTGTTTGAGGCACAGATCAACATATCATCCCTGTTAAGTGCACATTTAACAACCTACTTGGGTGAGCTGCTAGAGCTGCTCCTGATTACCTACTGAGTCTTGGTCTCACGTGCACAAAGACTTTAATATCACATCTGAGGCAGATGGGTTGCTGTGTTTACTTTTGTATTATTTAGCTTCCAAGAATAGATAAAATTGGTAATGAGAATGGTAGTGTTAGCCAGGCAGTGTGGTTTACGCCAGTAATCCTATCACTTGAGAAGTCGAGGGGGTGGGGATTGCCATAATTTCAAGTTCAGCTTTTGCTACAGAGTTAAGTTCCAGGGCAGCCAGGACTACTCAGCAAGACTCTAGCAAACAAACAGAAGCCACCACAGTATTCACAAGAATGATATTATAGCCATTCAATTATTGCACCAAGATTTTTTTTAATTGTACCTTTGGAGTCAATCAAATCTAAAGATAATTTCCTAAGGCATATTTTATATTACAATCATATATTTTTATATAAAATATACTTTGAGAGCTGCAGAGATGGCTCAGACATTAAAGGCTAGGCTCACAACTAAAACCAGAAAATATACTTTGAACTGTTTAAGTAGTCAAGATGAAGAAATGGGAGTAGACAGGTATTTAGCATGGGGCACATGTAAGTAAAATAAGGGAAAAAGAACATGGAATATTGTATAGTTACAATTTTTGGCACACTGTAAAGTAGCCAAAAATAAAAATAAAAAATAAAACTTGTGCATATACACACACATATAGATGTTATGTTTATAATGTACACAGCACACCCTTACTATTAGAAAAGTTTGTAAATGGAAATATCATATGCTATGGCATTTAAGAGTGAGATGTTAGCCATGGCTTATTTTGTACATAAATTTATAAGTTTATCATAGTTTTTCTATGGAGAAATTGCCTTATTTTTATTCTTAAAATATACTTATGATCAGCAAGTGAAAGTAATACACACACCTAAGAGAAAAGCAAACCTCATCTCTCCATCCACGAAGGAACTGCCATAGTGTTGCTTTTTGAGTAAGAATGGCTCCCATCGGCTCCTATAGCTGAGTATCTAGTCACCAGGGGAGTGGTACTATTCAAAAATATTAGAAGGACTAGAAGGGATGGCCTTGTTGGAAGAAGTGTGCCACTGGGGATGTCCTTTGAGGTTTCAAAAGCTCCTGCAGAGCCCAGGGTTTTCTTTCTCTGCTTGTGGATAGGGATGTTGCCCTTTATTGTGCTCCAGCACCAGCCTGCATGCTGCCATGCTTCCTGCCATGGTGGTAATGGGCTAAAACTCTGAAGTTGAAGGCAATCCCCCAGTTCAATGCTTTCTTTTATAAGACTGGCCTTGGTCATGGTGTTTCTTCCAAGCATAGAACAGTGATTGAGGCACATGGCAAAGGCACTTCTCTACATATTTGTCTTTTGTTTGTATATTTTTGTATGTGCGTCATGCACAGCAGGAGATATAAAACATATATGTGTGTATATGTGTATAGACCTATATGATTTTACATAAAATAGCCACTATATACAATGGCCATCTTTTTTTCAAATTGCCCATCCTTTGAGATTTTATTTATAGGGAAAATGAGCATCAGAAAGAATCTTGCTAATGAGGACTGAAATTATTTTTAACAGTAATAATTTTTTGTCAAAGTTCTTTTTTAAATTTTAAAAACTATTTTACTTTTGTACATATGCATCTATATTATTACACATATATACGATAGATTACCTATGGCAAGAAGAACTGTCACACAATCAGGAATTATATGAATGTTACATTCTTAGTGTTTTGGCTATTTGTATTTGACAGCCTTGAAGAAGACATCTTTCCTATCTTGGTGCATCTAAATTTCTGAACATAAATCAATCTCCATCACATATTGTCATTATCAACTTAGAACACCTATCTAGACCTAAAAACATCTTAATCCCTAAACAATTAAGCTTCATTGTGGAACTAAGCTACCTGGTCTTCAACTCCCTCAGAGACTTGAGAAGGAGTAAACTTGATTATCTGAGTGTGCCGGGAGTGCAGGTTTAGTAGTTTTCCAAGTGAAAACACGACAGAGATGGTTTTCTACCTGAATAGTCACCCAAAACTCTCTATAACGTTGGAGCATCTTCTTCAGCCTTCTGGCCCAATATATCTGACAGACATATTTGTTAGGCAGGGACTATTGTGGACTTGCTTACCCTGTCTTGGCAGAGTTTGGAAATGGCTATTTTTAAACTTCTTTTAAACTACAAAAGTGTCAGTTTGGGAACCTGGAGATGAGCCAGTGTGTAAATTGCCATCCATCCCCCCAAAAATAACATGTGTGACTCCTTAGCGCTGGTATAAAAGCCTGGTGTGGTGTGTGTGATACTAGCACAGAACAAGTACAGACAGAAGGGGCTGAGAGTCTGCTGGTCACCAGCCAAGCTGGAGTGGCGAGCTCCAGTTCAGGGCAAAACCTATCTCAGAAAGTAATGTGCAGGGTTGACAGGGGAAGACACCAGCATTGACGTATGGCCTTCCACACATGCAGCAGGTGTACATCCATGCATAGTGTAACACACACACACACACACATGACAGAGAGAGAGACAGAGAAAGAGAGAGGCAGAGACAGAGACAGAGACACAGAGAGACAGAGACAAAGACAAAGACAGAGAGATTGAGACTTTGTAGACTATATACTCCTCAAGTCAACAAATTCATTTACTTGAAAAGAACTAAATATTTCTTAATAATGTGACTATTTGAATAAACCACAACTTAGACATTCAGGTTTTATGTTCTCAGCACAAGTAATGCTGCAATAAGTATGGTTTTATATATATATTCTAAATGACTGGTTGTGATCCCGGCCATGAGATGCATATTTCAATAAAGTCATTTAAATAAAAAAAGATGCACTTTAATATTTTCTAAGGAACATTTTAAGAGCTTTTTCTTTTTCTTTTTTACAAAACTTTAAATTTCATCTGTTTTAAATTACAGTTTTCTTTCCTGTTGGACACGTATGCATTCCTGGTCTCTCCCCTCCAGTTTCTCACCTGGTTTACCAACATTTTGCCTCCCTACTTCAGGTGCTTTATTTTGAAACCCTCTAAACTCCATACCATGCTGTTTTTAAGGACAGGGTTAGCACTATCTATTAGAGCATGGGTAATAATCTCTGGGATCACATCACTGGGGAAAAAAAAATCTGCCGACAATAGCCACGCAGCTGGCAATGGGACTTCAATATTCTTCACCACATGCATGGTGGGTTTTTGGCTGATTTTATCTGACTCGGGTCCTGCGAACACAGTCACAGCCACTGAATGTGTGCCGTGGCCCTGTCACTGCCTCTGACTCTCTGACTCTTGGAGTCTTTTTGTTTCGTCTTCTGATACCTGAGCCTTGAGCGAAGGAAGTATGACACAGATCTTTCCACTTAGAGCTGAGCATTTTAATGGATAGTAATGACAGTGAGAATGTCTCTGTTAGTTCTCACTGCTGTGATAAATATCCTAAGAAGAGCAATGCAAGAGAGAAAGGATTCATTTGGCTTACAATTACAGGTTCCAGCCCACCACTGTGGCCCAGTTAAGGGGCGCAGTCAAGAGCAGAGAGCAATGCACTCATGCATGCATAGGAGAGCTCAGTTCACACGTCCTTTCCATCTAGTCCAGAGCCCAGCCCCTGGCATGATGTCATCACTTTCAGGGTGGGTCTTCCTACCACAGTTAACAGAAGAAAACCCCCCACAGACATGTCCAGAGGCCAACTTAATTTACATAACCCCTAACTGAGACTCTGTTCTAGGTAATTCTACATAGTGTCAATCTGACAATCAAAAATAAGCATCACAGGGGACAGTTGCCTTTTTTTTTCTGCTTTTGCAACAAAGAACTTATTCCTTATCCATTAGTGTTGGTGTTGCTGATATTTTGACATGTGAATTTATTATTAATAAGTAGTCATTTAGTAGTTACAATTTTGCACAGTCTTACTTATCTTAATTAGAATTTGTACTGCTGTGCTGAAACACTCCAACAAAAGCAACTTGAGGAGGAAAGGGTTTGCTCTGCCCACAGTTCCATGTAACAGTTCATCGTCAAAAGCAGTGAAAACAGGAACTCATACAGGGTGCTCCTTCAGGAGCTGATGCAGGGACCATGGAGCTGATGCAGGGACCGCGGAGGATGCTGCTTTCTGCCTAGCTCCTCATGGCTTGCTCAGCCTTCTCTTAGTGGAACACAGGGCCACCAGCCCAGGGATGGCATCTCCTACAGTGGGCTGGGCCCTCCACACTCAATTATCAATTGAGAAAATGCCTTATATGCTTCCTACAGCAAGAGTTTACAGAGGTATCCTTTTAATTGTGCTTACTTCATTTCAGATGATATCAGCCTGGATCATGTTGATATAACTTAGCCAACACAACTTGGAATTACTACTAAATTTTCTAAAATATCTTTTAAGACCATACTGTTAAAAACTATAATATATTAATTATGAAGCATTGGGAATTAACATTCATATGTAAACTATTTAACTTAACAACTAAAAAGACGATTCCTCCTAACTTAGACTTTCGTAGTCAGCTCCCTGATTCTATTCATGTTTAGATCTACTTTTCTACATAAATCTTTATAGTTTTTTAAAATAATTTTCTTCAATTATACACACACACACACACACACACACACACACACACACACACACACACATACACATCCTTAAACAAATACCTCATAGCACTGCTGACTTTTGAGCCTCATAAAAACAGTGTTGCGTACCCTAAAAAATGAATATGTACACATCCTGTCATCTAGTCTTCACTCCTAATATACATCAATATTCACCCATGTATATATGTATCCTGTTATTTGTAGATATGTATCTGTTGATAGCTCTAGTTCTAATATGTTTTAAGTGTTATGTGCATTATTGAACAATCATGGTTATGTTTCCAAATTTCTATAACATATTTGTTATATCTATTTTTAACTTATAGGAAATTCCATAGCTAATTTCCTTATTGAAGCTTCCACATACAGTTTTTGTGGGAGATTCTTCAGAGTAAATGCCAAGAGGGGCATCACAGCATCACAGATGATGGTTATACCCATCTTTGTTACGTATTGGCAAATTAATGTCCAGGGAGTTTTTCGCACACACAGAGCTGTGAGAGCCACTCTTCCATAGATTTTTGCTAATACTTGCCATTAGCTATCCTGTCCATTTCCCAGTCTGACACATGTGCACCTATCCCTTTGTTGATTTGAGTTACTCTGACTTGCGAGGACAATGAATGTAAGTTAACATACTTACTATTCATCGCTTTACTTCCTGTTTTGATTTCCTGCTCACATTTATGTTATGCCATTGAAAATTTTCAGCATTGAATAGAATCTTGAATCACACACTGAATACCAATCTCTTGCCTGGATTCCTTCTCAGTCTGTTTTAGGCTTTGGAATGTTGCTAAGTTTTTAAACTCTGCCTAAGTTTTGTTTCTGCACACTGCTTCAAAAAACATATCTTATATAGCATCCTATAAACTTAGGATGTCATTTTTCTGACTTTTTATATCAGTTTGTATTTTTTTTTAATTAAGGTGTCTAATGAATGCATAGCTTACTTTTACAGATACTGTGGGCTAAGAATCTACATTTGTTTTCCCCTAGGTATAACCATCAGTCCAGTCTATTTGATTGACCTTTTTAGTTACACTGATTACACCTCTGTGAATAGCACTTTTAAACAAATGGCTCCACCTAATCCTGTATGTCCCTTGTGTGTTCTTTGGTCCATTTGTCATCCATGTACAACAGCAGGCGGCGTCATACTCTGGGCTGCATTTCTCAGAAGGTACAGGCAGACTGGGGCTGAAAGAAGAAGGTAGATCATGTGTGCTCTATGATCTCCTATTTCAGATTTGATGTGACAAAAGTTTATGGCCTCCATTATATGAAAGGCAACAGTCTTAAACAGTGTGTGTGCTATGCATTCAGGATGATGTAAGCAATCTCTCTTATTTTTTCCTTTTCATAGTATCTTGATTATCTACATCGACTTGGGGAAAACCTGGCACCTTCCACACCTTATAAAACCTGAGATCTCATCTGCCAGATCATGCCCCAGCAGATTTTACTATAATAGTGAATTTAATAATAACCTTGCAGTGTTTCCCAGCTCTCTCTCAGTGCTGCATCAGTTGACTCTCCTCACTATGTCCTTCCTGTCCCACAGCTTCCATTCAGGAGCATCTGATTTGTGGAAAGTTCTCTGTGTTTTAGTATCTTGTTTCCTTAAAATATTTATAAACAACTAGACCAGCAATTCCATTTTATAATCTTTGCAATCTCCATAATTGTGGGCAACTCTTGCTTGTTGTATCTTTTAGTTTTTGTGCATTTAACACCCACTCTGTGTCTAACATATGGCTTTGTCCTACAAATCTTTGATCGCAGACTATTCTTACAAGAAATCACGTAGTACTATGATGCTGCTAGAATTGTTGGAAGATTTCGTCAAGTTATTATATTTGCAAATTCTGTGTACATTCTGTCTACAGTGAGTTTCAGATAAGTTTTCTCCTTTAAATTATATTTATATTCTGTACCACAACCTGAGCTGCCTTCATTGTCAGAGACCAAAACTGAGGCTTTCCTTAGGCTTCATTTCTTATATATGAGGATGAATTTAAACTCCTATTTGCTGGCCTTTATATAAGCAGTTTGCTTCCCACAGTGCATGGTCCAGTGTCTACAACATGTTAGCCTTCTTTTCTTTCATGAAGTAGCTACTGACAGTAATTAACCTGATACTGCTTATTACCTTTAACAGATGATTGTCTATAAGCATTTTCATGAAGTAATGACCTAGCGTTAACATTCTTTAAACACAGAGGGTGACGTCTATGATCTAGGTGTGTGCACATATGTGCACGCGATACTGGCCTTTCTTACCGATACAGATAAATGCAGACACCTTACCTTGAAATAGTAATTTTTGGGCTCTTTTGTTTTTCTAAAGTTTTAAATATATTTCTCTATCCTCTTGCTTTTACTCAGAGTATTTGGAGACATACATGGGTTCACACTAGCAAACTGCTGTGGTAGGATGCATCTCCTTCGGCTCTATGCTTGTTATTTGACATTGTTAGGTCACAATATTTATAAGCTTAAGCCTTTTTGTGCTAGTTTTTATTTTAGTATGGTCTAGTGGTTGTTTGCTTTTGTTTATGGAGACAGGATTTTCATGTAGCTGAGGCTGACCTTGAACCCAGTACATAAACCAAGGCTTGCTTTGAAGCCTAGTCCTCCTCCATCTCCTCAAGGGCTGGCATCACAGGTGTGTGTCACCACACCAGATTTCTTACAAATTGTTAGTGATAATCAGCTTGTTACCTCCAGGACTTGCTTCTCATCACAGAGAAAGCTGCACTATCCGTTCCTTCATATCATCTGCACATCCTCTACTTCCGATAAGTGGAACAATATTACTCCTGTGACAGACAACAGAGTGTGTGAGGAACTGTGGCCATAGTGTTTACATTATCAAGATGTGAACAGGTTTAATTTACCTGCCTTAACTACTGCAGATCTGTCATGGATGGCATGGTATTGTGTGTAGAGCAGCTTGGAATTTTTCACCTTGTACTTAGCTCAGCATTCATAGAAAGGAAGGCTTGCTTGTGGTGGATTAAATGGAATAATTGCAGCAACCCTTTAATGCAGAGCCAGTGAGTTCATGAATAGCCCCTTCACTACACGTTCCTCTTTGCCAAGATTGCCTGCTTTCCTCGAAAGTCTCCAAACATAATACCGTCTTCCACCAGCAGCACAAGACAAGACAGACTCCTGGCTCTTGGTCTTGGTAAGATGTACCATGGTTTGAAGGCCTCTGCCATTACTGCTAGTCCTTTACTAGAACCTAACATACTAAGTACTTCTAAGGCAAACACTTATGAGTGTTGTGAGAGTGTACACGCATGTGTGTGAATCTATGTATCGTGTCAGCATGCATGCATGTGGGCTCATGCATGCATTGTGTGGGTGTGCACACATACGCGCACATGTCTGTACATGCAGGTGGAATTCTGAGGTTCAAAATTCCCAAGCCTTAAGCCTTCTAATTCACCCTCCAATGAACACTGGAGACTTGACACCCATGTCATATCAATTTATATTGAGCTTGAATGCTACAGATAATATGGGAGGATCCCACCTTTGATACCACCATTAATATGTGCAGCCAAGAGGACAGGTCTACGTTCTCTGGGTTTAGAGGAATTGTGTGGCTGTGCAGACTGTGATGTTTCTAACAAGGCTTTCCTCCTCTCCTCTCCCTCTTTACCTTTCAGGGAGCTATCTGGTTCTACCTTGCTTGTCAGTTTGAGTAACTGTGTATACACACAATCATTTGAAAGGGATTCTCAATCAGCTAGTCCTATAAATGATATCAAAGCAGGCCACCCACCCGTTTTTCTTAGTTTCTATACACTTGTCTCATGAAGCCTTTCACTGTAGATTACATCCAGTCAGTGCTGCTTGGCTCTGCTGTATTTTTTTTCACATTAGCATTTGATACACAAGCTGCTGCTGCTGCTTCTTCTTCTTCTTCTTCTTCTTCTTCTTCTTCTTCTTCTTCTTCTTCTTCTTCTTCTTCTTCTTTTAACATCCCCAATTCTCCTTAACTCAACCTTCATGCATTGATTGCTGGAATGTTACTGGGGTATACCTTTGGCATCCTTCTCTCCTTCTGGCTCCTGGAACTACTGAGCTGAATTTTCAATAGCATACGCATCTTTTCCTTGCCAAAGCTGCATTGAATTTGTGAGTAACTCGTGCCTGTTTTCTTTCTCCAGTTGGGGGAATGCTGGATCACTAAGAGCACTATGGGAATAGGGAACCTCATTTGCTCTCCGAAGCAGTCTATCGGGTGCCCCTCTAATATTTTGACAGGATTAAGTGACAGCGGGGGTGGTTTTTCTGGGATGTGTCAAACTAGCATTGGGGTGACTATTCTCATAATATATCTTTTTTTGTCAAAGGTTCTGAGGTCACAAGTGAATTTGCATCTATCACCTGTTGTAAACTTTGTGTTGTCTCCAAGCAAGCACTATTTATTATCTTGTGTTCTTTGGTGTGAAGGCTGGGCCTCATAGAGGTGACCAAGCAATCAAGTAGCACTTGGAAATTTGTCTCTTTTTATCACAAATATGATTTTTTTTAAATCACTTCTTCCACTTACATAGTCTCTCCTACCATCTGGTTGTAGTTTTTGTACACAATTAAATAAACTCATGTGGCATCGTTGTAATTTTTATCTTAATCAACTTGATGCTTACCTTGATGCATCTATAATGAGATTTGGGATGTTCAATATTCAAGTTGTTGATTCACACTTTCTTCCTGTATTTCTTCTGATCATGTGAATTTGGCCACTTTCAATGAGATTTGGGATGTTCAATATTCAAGTTGCTGATTCACACTTTCCTCCTGTATTTCTTCTGATCATGTGAATTTGGCCACTTTCTTGCCTTTCCTCTGAACCTTAGAAGGCATGTATCTAGTCTAGCTTTACTTTTGATGAGCTTTTATTTGTCTTAAACTCATTCACTCTCTAGCTCAACATAAAAATTGTGGATCCACAGCTGACTTTCACTCTTGCTTTGGTCTGAATCTCTTTCTCCTGCTTTCCTGTGCCCTTTAGCTGTCAATGCCACCTGCTTCTGAGTTAAGCATATTGCAGAGAGCAGTTGTACAAAAATCTGGTGGCCACACAACTTAGGCCATAAATACTCCAGTCAGCTTTTTTTTTCTCCTTTCCTTCACTCTGAATTTTAAAGAGGATAAATGCTTGTTTTAGCTGACCACCTAGAAAGCTTAGGTTTGTTTCTCTTTTACCTAGACTATTTCTTGTGTGATCAAGCATGATGTACACCTTAGCCAATTTATTTATTTATTTATTTATTTGCCAAACTCTTTTGTTGTCACAGACAATCATTAATCCACATTCACATTTCTTTTCTGTCACTTCCTTTTAAGACTCTCTGCCCAAGAAGGGTCCCAGCATAGTGCTCGGAAGCCATCATTCAGCCTGGGAGAATTATCTTCTATGACATAATATAATCATCATCAAGCCACTAATCTATGAATTTATTAAATATACAAGCAATGCATGTACCAGAGGAACAAATAGAAGAAGTGCAGGTTGAAACTATTTACAGTTTCCCATTATCCACATCATGGTGTGCAAATATGAATGAATGTAAGTTGATTTATAAAATGGTCCCACTGGGTCTTACAGCCTCATCCCTTCCTCACCCCACATTTCCATAAGCCATGCACTACACCTATACAAAGTATTTCAATGTTTCTGGCCATTCTACATTGTATAGCATACCTATTTTTTAAATATATAGTATTTAAATACCTCTAATTCTCCAGCTAAAATTATAGCCCTCTTTCAGTGCTTATCCAGGAAATTTGCTTAAACAATTACTGTAATGCCATGTTTTCCACTTTAACATCCATGTTACTATAATTATTTTTCTATTTCCTCTCTGCCAGTCCATTCACACCATCGACCCCATGTTTTTCCCCATGAATCTTTTCTTCTGATTCCTGGCTCAGAGTATCCTCTCAGCAAATAACTAATGGATGGATGGGCATTAGGATTCCAAGATTTTCCCCTGATGCATAACCAAAGTCCCACACACATCTGCTCAGTTGAGTATGCCAGTATCTCATAATATGAGCATCCTGATATGAAAAGACAGGCTGAACACTAATGAAAAAGCCAAGCTGTGAGTTTATTAAAAATTCATTTTCATAATATATGTGTGCCTTATAAAATAATGATATTTTATGAAGGTCAGCACCCCAAAATGGGTTGGATTATTATCCCTTAAAGAACTTTTCAACTTGGACACAATTTGCTGAATTTGAGTTCGTTCTGTCATTCTCGAAATGCTCAGAAAACCTGACAACAGTAACGAAGAGCTTCAAAATCCTCTGTGAGCTGATGTTTGTCAAACATCACTCCAGAGATGCCCAACGCTCCCTCACTATGCCATCCTGCAAGGCCATGATGCTGAACCCTAACCATTGTAATGTGATCATGTCTTTCCATCCTAAAGGCACTAAAAAAACAATATTTTAAAGTACACATGTAAGGACCACCACTCTTACAAGTAGGAGCTGCCTTATAAGACTATCAGACAAGGATCCAGAGTAAAAGGCTTTAATTCAGCTTCGACGCGATGTTATTCTGAGGATAGGACCTGCATTTCCTCATCTGTAAAATGGGAAGAAGCTCATAGTGAAGTTGAGAAAGGTCTGCAAATTCTATGAAATCAAATTATAGGTGCATTTCAAAGCTACTCTCGTGTGTCACAGGCAGTTACACTGAACTTCCCTGCCCTGGGTAGATGGCATAGTCAGCATATGATTGCTAAATAAGTGCCATGGCTTAGGTCCACAGTCAAAGGCACCACAGACCTTTTTCTCTTTTCCTCCCAGGAGGCCCTAGCAATTTTTTCACTGTGTGTATGTCAGTCCCTCTTGCTAAAAGAAAAAGTAAGCATACAAAGGACAGACACAGTTTGTCATATGCTGAACATACATTGTTTCTAGGCTGTATGTTGGTTTTCTATATATTTTTAGCCTTCAATCTACCAGTGTAACCTTTTATCAAAACTTTATAAATAAAATGTTTAGTTTCACACTATGATGAGAATCACACATACTTAAGACAATATTTGAGCAGAAGCAGAGTCAGGATTCAAACCCGATACTGTAAACTCAGTCCATAAATTTGAAATGTGTGGACAAAATATAACAAAACACAATTTTAGCTTTAAAATGCTCCTAATATTGGTAAACACGTGGTTGTTCTGGAAGCTCAGAGTACCCCCAAATAGTCATGGCCAGAAGAGTCTCACCCTGGCATATTATAGACAAGCTGTCAAATGTGCAAACAGACAAAAACAATTATTAAAGGTGCATAAGTGCCAAGTCACAATAGCAATATGTCCAGTTGACTGAAAACAGATTTTTTCAGCATGGACATTACTGATCAGGAGGAAATAGAATGTTAAAGATGATAATTGTCATCAAAGAGTATTATACCCAGCAAAACTATCCTTTCTGGATGAACAAGAAATTGACTTTTCTTTTTTTTTTTCTCCTTTTTTTCTCCTTTATTAATTTATTCTTGTTACATCTCAATGGTTATCCCATCCCTTGTATCCTCCCATTCTTCCCTCCCTCCCTTTTTCCCCTTATTCCCCTCCCCTATGACTGTTCCTGAGGGGGATTACCTCCCCCTGTATATGTTCATAGGGTATCAAGATATATAAAACCTTAAAGAACTCATCACCACTAAATAGCTTTATAGAAGATTCTTTTTAATCATCTAAATGTTTTTTAATTTATTCGCTTTACATCCTGATTGTAGCCCCCTCCCTGTCTTCTCCCAATTAAATCCTCCCTCCCTCATCCCCCACCCCTCCCCTAGTCTTCATAAAGGGGGAGCCATCCTCCCCTATCATCTGACCTCAGCCTTTCAAATCTCATCTGGATTATCCTCATCCTCTTCCTCTATGGCCTGGCAAGGCTGCCCTGCTAGGGGGAAATGATTAATGAGTGGGCACTAGAATCCATGTCAGAGGTAGCTTCTACTCCTCATATTATGGGACCTACAAGGAGACTGTGATGCTAATTGACTACAATTGAGCAAAGGGTGTAGGTCCTCACCATGCATTGTCCTTGGTTGGTGCATCAGTCTCTGCAGTCCCAAACCCCAAGCCCAAATATGTTGGCTCTATTGCTCTCCTTGTGGAGTTCCTGTCCCCTCCAGGTCCTTCTATCCCCCAACCCTTCCTTAAGACATCCTGCACACCACCCCCAATGAGTGTTGGCTTACGTGTATGTCTGTGCACCCTATGTGTGCCTTGTTTCCAAGGAGCCAGAAGAGGGCGGTCAATCCCCTAGAACTGGAGTTACAGACCGTTATGAGCTTGCACACAGGGCCTAGAAGCACTTCTGGATCCTCCACAAGGTGAACAAGGGCTCTCAATCACTATAGCTCCTCAGCCTTGTTTTTTTAAGAATATTATGGACACATTGCTTTTATACTAGAGTTTAAAGAAGAATAACTGAATAATAATAGGTAATACACCTGAGCGATTCTTCAGTAATATAAGAAGTCATCTCAGATGCAAAATGCTTAGAGAACAAATTAATTCATGATCATAGAGAAATTTTCTTAGCAATTGAGAGGAAAAAAAAAACCACTGTCAAAAGCCTGTAACTGTTATTAGATTTATTCAGTGAACCCATGAGTTCTTTAGAGAGCTGCATAGAAAATATTAATAATTTTTCCATATTAGCACAAATAAGCCTGGCTCATTAATGAATGAGGCAACACTGTCCAACATTCCTGAAGTGGGTGAGAGGATGGGACTGGGAGAAGAGGATAGGAGGGAATGGGGTTGCGACTGGGATGTAAAATGAACAAATAAATTAATGAAGAAAAAAGTAAACACACACACATACACATATTCATGACTCAATATATATAGAACATATAAATAACTTATTAAAATTACCAATGTATAGAATATTAAAAAAGAAAACGAAGTGAACTCAAATTTCAACATAGTTTATAGAAACTAGAAAATTTAGTGTGCTAATGGAATGATGTCATCATATTGCCTCACAGGGAATCAGGGAAGTTAATTAAGTTATTTATTTGCTTGTGTGTGCACACGCACACATGCAGATACTAGTGTACAAGTGTGCCTATGGAGGCCAAAGGAGACAGTGAGTGCCCTGGGACTGGAATTACAGAGAGCTGTGAGCCACACAACCAGAACTCCAGTCTTTTGAGAAAGCAGCAAGCAGGTTTTGCAATGGAGCCATCTCTTCAGCCCCATACAGATTTTAAGTGAAGATGACATTGAGATTCTGTTTCACTCCCAGTATGGTGACAAAAATTAGAATGTTCAAAAATATGAAACTATGACTAGATATAGAGCAAGAGAAATTATTTTTTTTGACAGAATAAATGATTTTATTTTTGTTTGTTTGTTTGTTTTTTAATTTTTTTCCTTTATTAATTTATTCTTGTTACATCTCAATGGTTATAAGGTGTAAGGTTTCAGCTGGTGTAATAAATCAGATGCATTTCAGGGCACGTTGGCTGGTTGGTTCTAGTCCCCACCCCCACATACTCTTGAACATAGCTGTACTTTAGTGAGACTCATGAGAATCTCTGTATGTACAAAGAACACTTGACAGCCATAGTCACAGCTTTTGATTAACATTGAAACCTCAAAGAGCTAAATTTACATGAAAGCAGAGATTAAAAACAGTAAATAACAGTGTAAATGCACAAATTAGGCCTATTCATTTTAAGGTGGGTAAATGTCAAAACAATGCTGAGTGAATAGAGGGTTATAAAATTCGGTGAGCCATATAGCCCTTAAGTGCCATGTAAGAGATGCCAAGCACAAGGGAGCAGGGAGGTGGAAGGCATCCAAAGTGAATTCTGTAGGAAAAGGGCACAGGACACCTGCTCATTTGTAAACTGACTACAAAAGAAGAATTACAAGATATAAACCAAGACCTTAGTCCGTTTTTGAAAGAATCTTATATAAAGCGTGCATGAGAAAGCGGATTAGAGGCAGGCCATGTTTATGAAAAATTTAAGCATGTTACTTTGTCTCAAGAGACATTTGGGAATGATATGGGTGCAATTGCAGGTGTGAGGAGAGGAGGGAGAAGGAGGGAACGGAGGGAACGGAGGGGGGTCGGAGGGAGTAAGAGAGAGAGAGAATGTGTGTGTTTGTGTACCTTCACTGTCATTAACACAATTTTGTATCTTGGCTTTTTACTAATAGCAGCATCTCCTCTTACAATGAGCTAAGCCTCAAATATCTAACTAAACAAATAATAAAGACCATCATACAGATAAACCATATTTATTTACTTAACTGGTTATCATGCTTCGAGGATACAAGAGACTATAAACTATATACCAGGTTAACTCGAGAAAGATACAGTCGGGTAGGCCTACACTAAGGTCTCTAGCTGTATGGATAGTGAATAATCTATTTAGCCAGCTATAGTTAAAATGTCTAGTTTCATTTTTATTTTATATTTTATGTTATTGTTTATTATTAAGCACTTCAGTAGAAAGTAAAAGATAGGTAAATATGAACAAGAAAGAATTACTAGTCTTATCGCTACTCTCGTGTTGATTAAAATTAATCCCCATCTCCTGACTATTCCTAAACCACTGATGAATATAATATTTTTGATGAACATATTATTTAAATTTGTCTTTTATGTATTAGGAGAGGCGACAGGTGCATGTAGCCAGTGATCACTGGAAAACTGACATTCTCAGTGAAAATCCTGAGAATCAGGGGCTAATTAACATGTTGGTACTTTCGTTGAATGATAAATCCTATCAGCCCTCCAGGCATTGTCCTGGAGGACCCTACGTAACTTTGTAGTGTTGGTAAATGAACAACTAGCTATGTCTTGTTTGCAATTATAGATCATAAGCCATAATGGATGCCTTTTAGAAACTGTATTTATAAATGTGCAGAGAACAGAAGCTGTAGTCAGTAAACACCATAAATAACCATGCTGCAGTGGAGTGCAGAATCCAAATGCAATTTAGATATGCTCTGTGGAATCAGTAAAGTGTTTTCTTAAAGAAGAACAGGGCAAATTCCCACTCATGCCCTTTCCTTGAATTGTGTGGAAAGAAAAAAAAATAGCTCTGTTTAGTCCCTTTCCTGTCCTCTATCTTTTCCTATGAGAATATTCTCTGACTGCATTAAAATGTAAGCATTTGTATTGGGCCATCTCTGAAGACAGTTTGAGGAGACACATTGCAAATGATTGGCTTGTACCCAAATCTCCCCCAGTGTCACAGTCTAATAGGGCAGAATGTACATTGTTTGTGGTATGAATTTTTGGATCAAGAGAAAGTATATTTATAGTTGTGAGCCAGCTCCACAATCATTACTTCCTACAGTCTGCTCTTAAACCTTCTCAGGAATTTCTTACTCTTTCCCTACCCACATTCTCTACTTACTGCCCTTTGCCCACCTTACCCTATGCCTCCTCTTTATCATGTGACTTGCGCTCTTCAATCACAAACACACTCATCTGCATCTAACCTTTGAGTTGATACAACTAGGCTAACTTTTTCTCTTGCTTTTAAGAATAGAGTTAATGTACCTTTGCTATTTCCATGCTTGGATTTGTAATAGTTTTAGACTATGGAAGCATGCCATCACACACACACACACACACACACACACACACACACACACACACACACACATATATATATATATATATATATATATATATATAATATTTTTCCTTCCAGCTTGTAGTCTTTGGCAAATTTCATATGTCACTTGTACCTCTCTATTTCTTCATCTGTAGATACTAATAATAAACAATTAATAATAATATCTATATATTTGGGTTGTTGAGGAAATGAAGTTATTGTCACTGTTAATATTAAGGCATTATCACCAACACAATATTCACAATGTGATATCTCCCCCTTCAGTCTGGTTTCCTACAGCCTTTTAAATCTGCATTTCTGTCCTAGAGTGAGATACAATTTAGCTTAATTTATCCCCTTCAGCTTAGACAAAGCCTTTCCCTGGGAGGCACTGTGATGAAGGCAGACATAGTCACAGACCCGGCAGTGCTTCCATTCCAGTGAGGAAGAGAAGCAGCAAACACATGGTCAGGATTGTATCGCATGCGGGTGGATGCTATGAAGAAAACAATACAGAGTGGAACAAAGATGAGGCTACCCTAAAGCTAATTATCTAGGAGAGTCTTTGAGATTATGACATTTGAGCTCAGAAGCATATGGTAAAAAGATATTGCTGGGTCTATTAAGGACATTTTATGGAGTTTGAATAGTTAGTTCAAGGGCTCCAAGTGTCATGATGACTTTAAGTAAATTTGATGGTGGATCTGACGAGGATGCCTATGCCAGCATGAACTCTACATCTTAGTGACTTGAAGCTCATCTCATATTAAAACCCAGATTGGAAGGGACATGGCATTGGAAGATGTAAGTCTAAAGTGCTGTATTGTATTAAATACAAGCTATTACACACACACACACACACACACACACACACACACACACACACACACACACACACACACACCGTCCAGGTAAGCCAACACCAGAATTAAAATCGGTCTGCACTTTGTGGCATGTTTGCTTATGGCTGTTGCTCTCAGGCCCCAGAAACATACTGTGGAGGCTTCTATTCTAATGGGCTGATGGATACTTGTGTGAAACAGTCTCAGAGCCCTGAGCTAAGAATATGGGTCACATTAGACAGGCTGCCATTCTCAAGGGCAGACTTCCTCTTGGTTAATGTAAACCTCTTTCTTTTTCTTCCTACCACCTCAAAAGCTGTGTAGGCACTCTTTGTTTGCGAATAAGAGATAGCCATAGATGTGAGAAACAGCAATTGCTTCAGCCACTGTACTGAACTCATGCCATTAGGAACTTGATACACAAGGATTCTCCTGTAAACTCCATTATTAAAGAGGATGATGTAGCAGCTTTAGGTTTAAATTCAGTGCATTTGATGAATAATGATATTATAAATCCATCCAATATTTTAATTTTGCATATGCCTAGTACCTCATGAAATATGAACTCCACAGAGGTAGAAGTTATTTTATTCAGCCTTATACCCATAAAAGTTAAGGGAGCAAAAGTAATTTTGTATTTATCTACTACATGTTACCAGTATGTGTTTCATTTAAGAGTCACAGATGTTTATAGAACAAGGTTTATTATCTCTTCATTGCTTGTTATTTATTTATGTAGCTTTGGGTAAATTGTGCCTCTTGCATGGGCATGAACATGTGAATGTGGGTGCACATGTGTGTGCCTATATGTCATAGGTCAAACTCAGCTGCTTTTCTTCAGGACCACTGTTTTGTATTTTAAAGAGGGACTCACTATCACTAGCCTGGATCACATTGATTTACCTAGTGTCTCTATAGCCAGAGAGTTCCAGGAACCTGCTTGTGCCTGTCTCTCAGTTCTGGGCTTAGGAGCACACTCCACATATATTCATATACTCCTGTTTATATATGAGTTAAGGGGGCTGGTTTTGGGTAGTGAATTCAGGTGTTCATGCTTGCAAGGCAAGCACTTCATCAACAAGTTGTCTACTCAGCCCAAGATTTGTTATCTTTAGGTTGAAGTCTAGGAAAGCCAGAATTAAAAATACAAAAGCAGTAAAGGAGTGATCTGTGAATATAGCCCAAACTAAAAATAAGGCCTATCTTTCAAGAGAAAGTGATTTGAATAGTTAGGAGTGAGCAAAGTCCATTCACACACCACCCTAGCAACCCTGCCTCAAATCCCCCAGCAGAGCATATGGCCTGCCTTAGAGCTATCGCTCCAGGAGTTGATTGATGGGTTAGACATAAAAAATAGCTCTGGTCATTTTAGAATAAGGAGATTAATCTAATGGCACCTGTTCATCTAATCAGAAGAAGCATTCAAGCTGATTGGACACTAATTTATTCCCAAGCAGTCAGACCACCGTAAGTTAAAGTCTGGGACCCCAGGCAGCCCCACTGGAGCTTTACAGAAGAGGTATTTGCTCATGACAGTCAGCCTATCCCTGCTGTTCAATTAGGTTTTGATTTGTAATTCCCAACCCTCTAGCACAATTTTACTCAGTGAATTGTAGTCAACACCACAGGAAAAATTAATGCCTGTGAAATAATATTTGAGTAATCAGAAGGGCAGTTAAATGCAAACGGTTTCCTCTAGCTTGGATATTAGTAGTGTGGAGCTGAGCTCTTGCAAAGAAACCTTGTTTATGGACATGTGTAGGTTAGTACATGGTGATATGCATCATTCGTGATGTTTTACGTGTGTGTGTCTGTGTGTGTGTGTGTGTGTGTGTGTGTGTGTGTGTGTACATCACATATATACAGTGCCTTGGTGGTCAGAATATGGCATCAGATGCCCTGCATCTGGGTTGTAAGCTCTGAGAGTCCCCATGTGGGTGCTGAGAACTGAGCCCATCTTCTTTGGAAGAGTAGTATGTGCTCTTAACTGCTGAAATATATCTCCAGCCTCAAAAACCATCAGTGACTGAACAGCAAAGCTTATGTTCCTTTCCCAGAGCATTGCAACTCTACTTTTCTGTTTTCACAACTCTACTGGAAGCTGTTTATCTCTTTTCAACTTTACAAAATGTAGGTGTACTTAGAAAGGAGAAGGAACAACTGGAGAGGGAGGGGACACCTTCCTGAACATGGACCAGTGTCCCAAGTCAGCTAGAGGCTGTCATGTGACTAAGCTAACCGAGGAAGCACTGAGCCCTGTGATAAGGAGGTTGCTGCGGATGGCTTCTGGATACTGAGTTTGACAATCAATTGCAGAACTTTTCTATATATTACAAAGATGCAGTAATCATTCTGTCTTTCTTTCTAATAAAGACACCAAGATAAGACAATGGCTCTGTAAACAATAGAGAGTGAGGCCAAAGTTCAAACTTGGTTGGGACCGAGTCTAGAACACATCATAGAGCTTGTACTCCCTCAGTGAGTGTGCAAGAGTGATGAAGGGATATCATGTTCCAGTGGCTGCTGGACACCCAGGGCTGGACACAATGGTTTTAGACTGAAAGGGTACAATTTCCTATTTTATTCATCCTCTGAAATAAGGACATAAGTCTTTATTAAAATATTAATTTTAGTGAAATATTAGTTATAAATGGTTTTTTATGGTAAATGATTGTTCTGACAATGACAATTAGTTAGCATAGAAACTAATACATGATTAAAAGTGGGATGTTCTGAATCAATTAATTAGGTGTCATCATTTTGCAAATTTTAAAGGTAATCCATTAGAGATACCAGTTTTATTAGTCTGAAAGATAAAATTTAATTAGCATCACTAAATTAAATTGTTAATTGAATTATTTGGCATGATTTTTTACTTAAGCTTTTATGTGCATTTATTATATACAACTACTTACAATAAAGCTGCATTCTACAGACTGCCATAACAGAGAGATAGACCTAGAATGTTTAGAAGATCATTGTCCTTATTAAGGCCAAGGGAAATAGCACAACCTTAGGTGTTTAAACCTATATGAGTGAAATGTTCCAGTACAGCCTGTTCCACAGTGGAGGTCCAGGCACCAGTTAAAAACAGCATATGTTTTTCCTAGCTCATTGTTGCCATGTTGCAGTGAAATTGTGGGTGCCACATCTCTCTCTCTCTCTCTCTCTCTCTCTCTCTCTCTCTCTCTATATATATATATATATATATATATATATATATATATATAGATATATAGATATATAGATATAGATATATATAGATATATATAGATATATATAGATATATATAGATATATATAGATATATAGATATATATAGATATATATAAAGAGCTCCAGTGGGGCTGCTTGGGGTCCCAGACTCTCTCTCTATATATAGATAGATAGATAGATAGATAGATAGATAGATAGATAGAGATCTGTCTCGACTCCTCCTAGGAATACTATTTCTGTATAATATCTTCAGGCTCTTAATATTTCCACAATTTGAAGGTGAAATTACAACTTAAGGATCCAGCAACGAAATGAAGCCTTTGGAAATGACTCCTCCATAACCCATATTAAAAAACAATTCAGTGTTTTCTCTCTGCAGTTTGTTTTCAATAACGCTTTAGACATGTATAACATTCTTATACTGTGGTCATCGCGGAGCCCGCAGTATCTTCCTGGGGCTGCTATGGCTCTACTTCATCCTGAGAGTCTGCCTGTGGGCATAGCAGGGGGAAACATGGAGGGAAATGGTGTAGAATGCTAAGACAGAAAGTTGGAGGCACAGCTAAGACACAGGGGCGGCCATGAAAGACATCATCTCACTGAAAGGTTCCCATAGCCTCTCTCCTTTATGTCTCCAAATTCCTGAAGCAGTCACAACTTAGGCCACAGCAAACCAAGCCAGAGACTGCAGAGGGAAGAACACACCCAGGCTCTAAGAACTCACCTGGGCTCCCACAGCGTTGTGTCTGTGCCTTGGTCACATGGCATTTAAGGTTTTATTTTGGAGAGTACAATATAATCACATCAGCCCCACCTTCCCCTCTCCTCTCTCCAAACCCTCTTTCACATTCCTGACCGAAATAATTCCAAATACTTACATACAAGCTACCCAGCCTGTATAATGTCAACTGTATGCATGTTTCCAGGGATGAGCATTCAGTATTGGGTAGCCAGTCTTCCTTCTTGGGGGAAGATTATTTCTCCTTCTCCCAGCATTGTTCAATTGCCCTAGTGAAAGGTTGAGTTCTGAGCCCCCACTCCTCCCCCTTATCCAAGCTGACAAGTTAACAAGTCTATTGCTGTAATCCTTGCCATTTACATTGGAGGAGAGAATTTGAGCTCAGGAGTGCTTGATTCCCTGGGGGATTGCATCTGTACAGATCCTGGATAGGAGAACACACTGAGTGCTGAGATGGATCTGACGGGCTGGCTCCTTCCGTGGCAGGTATCATCTAAAAGATTCGTTTAGGGACCACCCCATGATCTGACTTTCATTTCAAAGGAAGAGCCTCATCTGGAGATTGTGAGCAGAGAATTGGCACCTGCAATTTGGTTCACTACAGTTTGGAGAGGGAAGCAATTGGAGTTCGGCTGATGTGGAGGAGCAGCTAGCTTCTTGCGGAGACAGGTCTGGAAGGATTCTTAGCACTCCTGTAATTTCTTCAGAGTTAGCGGCCTGACATTTACCTCACAGAAGAATACGTGACTATGTATGCCTCCCTTCAAACTCTGTGAGGCCCTCAAGGTTAGAGGCCACATGCACAAGAGAAAAAAGTGGGAAAAATATTAAGCAACATTGCACAGTAAAGGAAAGGGGGCATGGTGTTAGTTAAGCCCAGTACTTTCTTATGGAGAAACAATACTCAAGTGTTATAACCTATAGAACAGGGGAGTGAGCAGCATTCCGCAGTCTTGCCATGGGGACTAAAGCTAAATCCTGGAGTACTTAACAGGCCCTAAAGACATGTTTCTTCTTTTCCTTATTTGTAGTCTTCTGATATTTTGCAAAGCCCCTTAGAATGTGTTAGGAGATAAGTGTTTATGTGTGTAAAAGTGACAAAGGGTCTCTCCACCTACACTTTAATATGTCTAGCTATTTTCCTCCACTACTTTTTAAAAAGCTATTAAACTATTTGGAGTGTATGCAGTGTTATGTACTTGCCCATCTAGCTGGCCAATTTTAGGCTAATTACTTTTATTTTGGGTCTTTAATTTTCCTCCATGTACATGGATGGTTAGTGGGTTCAGTTTGCAAAATAGAGCTTGAGTTTGAGGAAAACATATTTCATGCATTCTACACCATGTGGTGTTAATTTTGTAACAATTAGTAAAAAGAGCACGGTAAAAGCAAGATTTAACCAGTGAACCTTCAGCTGCTGTGGGAGTGGTCTTCACTAGGCACCCAATATGGCTGGGGACGTTTCCTGGGTCTGTACCCTACCTCCTCCAATTATATTACAGTGGCTGACTAGTGCACTTAAGAGGACCTGTTAGTTCTACAGAGATATCACCAAAAGCAGTTACTCATCTCTGCATGATCCCTGTAGTCTAAACGCTTAGGCACCTATCTCTTGTAGATGCCTACAGTGGTTCCAAATTGATCCAAGAAGGAGTGACACTCTGCCTGAGAGTACACTTGTAGTTACTTGGCTCCAGTTCAGCCTTTCCATGCCCCTGATGCTGACTTGTGTCCACCCTTGGTTCTAGATCCTTCTGAGCTGTGTCAGTCTTACAAAGACATTTAAAGCAGCAACAGATGCGATTCTGCATAATTGCTGTCCCCCTCCCCTCAACTCCCCTAGAAGAGCCCTTTAGACACTTTCTAGAGCGACTTCAGTTTTCTGAATTTCTTTTCTAACTGAACAAAGAGAGAAAGATACTTTTATTTCATCCTTTCAAAACCACAAAACTTTTTTGATTTTGACAAATAGAGCCTTTTACACCCCCCCGCCCCAATAACTTTTTCATTATGATGGCGACTTGTCTAGCACTGAACAACATAAAAGGATTTTTTTCCTCTGGGCGTAATCCACTGGTGACAGATATACGGCTGTGCTTTCTAAAACTCCTGACTTAAATTCTTCATTTTTCAGGGGGGTTGAAGCCTCTCTGTTTTGTTTAGAGGTAAATTATCTTATTTATCATGTCTGCATAAATACCACCAAGATGAATAATGCAAGCTATTGGAATAATCAAAGTAAAAAATGTGGACTTGTCCTTAAAGGGACAGGTTTAACATCTTGCCTGAATAAATTAAAAGAGGGGCTGTGTCCCTCCCCTTGAGTAAGAAAATAAAGCATCTCCCAGGACAGTTTCACTATCATCTCACCTAAGTCCATAAAGAAACTCAGACAGACTTTTATCACTTCTGTGACAAAAGTTTTCACATCAGCAGCTTAGGGAGGGAAGTTTTCTTTGGTCCATAGTGTCAGGGTACAGTCTATGATGGTGAGAATGGCGTGGGGGCAGCAGTGTGAGGTGGTGGCTCACAGAGCATCACCCACAGTCAGGAAGCAGAGAGGAGAAGCTTGCTTCTCAGCTGGTTTTCTCTTTTTATTCAATCTAGCACAAGCCCTGTGATGGTTCAGCCCTGTGACTCTTCCTACCTTAATTAACCCAATCTAGAAACTCCCTCATAGGCATGCACAGACATTTGTCTCCATGGTGATGCAAGATCCTGAGATGTTGATGATACATGTTAGTTACCACACTCTGCCTTGCATGGAATGACACAGAGGAAAGCAAAGCACAGCCACAGATCTACAGTTTGGGGCAGAGGCCACATGAAGTAGAAAGGGGAATAGTGGCTTATGAAATTTGGGAATCAGAAAAAGAAAAGAAAAGAAAAGAAAAGCATGCAGACTCACAGGATAATTAAAAATATGCAAATGATCTGATTTGTTTCTGGGTTGTTTTCCTAGCTTATAAGATGGAAATAAGAAGTAATTGTGAAAAGTGATAGTCTTTAGTTGGCTCTGATGTCAGGAGATTTTACAATATGAGGCTTAAGGGTTGCGTCAGAAGTTGAATAGTGTGAAAGAGCTGATTTTCTGTGTCTGCTTTTATTAGACTTTATCCCAGGGTTCCAAGAAGGCATCATGGTCTTCATTCAGCTGGTGAAACAGAGTAAATATGTCAGTATTCTATCTTCGCTCCATGAAAGTCAGTTTTGCTTCTTACGCTGTGATTAACCAACTTTCACTTGTCTGTCAGTGGCTGGAATTTGGCCACTTGTCTGAATCTAGAAAAATCATAAAGAAAAAGGGGAAACATCTTCATCTTAAAGTATGATTCCCAGGATAACCCCAAGAAGCTTAATAAAATGCAGATGGATGCCCTTATTCTAAGAATCTCTCCTTTGGTAGTTGAGACTTGATTGTATTAATTTATAATATGTTCCTTGGTGATATTATTTCTATTAAAAATTAACAAATTAAAGAAGGAAGGCTGAAATCCCATATTTGTGTCAATACTGTTGGAAACAAGTAATCTCTTTGAATGGTCTAAAATATTAGCCCAAGACCTCTACAAATTAGTTCAGGAAGAGGTTCTGACTTGTAGCCATGCTATTATGGTGATTAAATAGCTGAGATATGGGATAAGCCTAGGTTCTGGACATACAAGCTAATAATGTTGATCCCACAAGATCTAATGTCCTTATGCCTTCCCATTTTCATGAGGTAGAATTTTTCCCCTTTGAGAAAAAGAGCTAAGCACGATGAAGGTGTCTCTTGCGACTGGCAAACATGAACAAGAAACCATGTGAACACTTAACACTCAAATAGCCCAAGTGATTATGCCCCACATTTGAAGCAGGACATTTTTTGGGTATTTTGTCTACTTTCCCAGTCTAGCTTGTGGGAGCAAGTATGGTTTGTCTTCTTGTCCAGCAGCAAAGGCTATCATCTTTAGCCTCAGCTAGAGATCTTCCCCAAGTCTGGGGTGCTTCCTCAAGTTCCTTCACCAGTGTGTTCTCTATGTAGGAATCTGGAGCTCTATTTGTATTCCCGTTTCTCTATGCAGCGCTAGTTGCTGTCTCTCCCCGGTGCTCTCTACTTGATCTTCTCAGAACCAGGTCCCCACTGTTGCCCTCCTGAGGCTGGCAGCTGTGGCAGTGTCATATCCTACTCAGTGTTTCCGCACTCACACTTGCGAACCACTTCTTCTATATACTAGTTTGATTTGCTCTCTCTGTCAGTGGAGACAGGGCACACACTCTTTGTTACTCTCCCTCAATGATGTAATTTCATTATTGAACTGAATATTGTGTTTTTTTTTTCTTTAAGTCCTTAAAAATTTTCAATGTTTTTTTTGAAGTGGTGCTGATAAATATGACTTCTATGTAGGAGTGCATTAAATTTCTTTTATCTATTCATTTTATATGAATCATATTTTCCGTTATCTTCCTCTCTCTAATAGTTTATTATTATGTATTGAAACTGTGTCAACCATTAATAGAAGCAGGAATTTCGTCTAGAGGGTCCATTTTCATCACAATAGGTATTTCATTTTCCTGATGTAGAATTCTAAATTCCTTTTCCAAGTTCAACTCTTTTACCTGGAAGCCTAACAACAATGAGTTGAGTCTCCATGAGCGGTGACCAAATGAAACGTGCTGGGGGCTGCATGGGCTATGGCTCTTAGTGTGAGCTGAGAAGTCAAGCAGACCTTGCTAACGTCCACATTCTAGAGCCATTCAGATGTTTTGATGCTACAGTACTATCACACCTTTAAGTGCCTGATCTCAAATTTTCCACAAAGCACTCTGAAGATCAAATACAGTAGTAAGCATAGAGCACTTGTCAGGAAGCCTGAAACACATTAAATTATTAATGAGTTCAGGTTCTCCTCTCTTTGATATAAAAAACAACAACTTCAAGAAATACAACATATCATAAAACAGAATTGATATTGGGAGCTAAACGGGGCGATATACCTGTTGGACACTATAGAATTCAGGTATGAGAAAGAATTCCTTGAATTAGTACTGGTACTTGGCTTCAAGTTAGAAGCAATTATTTGCAGGAAATTAAATTGGGTGTGAAATTTTTGTACTTAAATCAACATTCCTCAGAGTACTGTCATAGAAAAAAAATCCTTTGATCATTACAGACAAACAGTAGTGAAATTCAGGTCACTTCTTTATACTGTGAACAAGTAAGTTTATATAAGGAATATATTTGTCATTTTTAGCACACTGTGACATCAAAAGAAACACAAATCACAATTGCCCAGGTCTATACAGCAAGAATGAATAACTTTTCATATCACTTAGGTTCATCAGTGTGTGGTCACCTTGATGACTAAAAGAACCTTCATGGAAATCTAGCGTTCGGTAGAGTAGTGAGTGAAAAGTATGGTTCAATTAAACCTTTACCTTTTATACAAATGAAAGAATTAATGTATTGACTTGGAAAATAACTTACCCAAACTGCCTCGCTGACTGACTGACTGACCAGCTGCTATTGTTTTAGTCAAATGTTTCTTGGATATGAGTTTTGAAAGTGATGTGCTATTGCTGTGGATTAGAGAAGGCAATCACCAAAAGGTCAGCCTGCTCTCATCTGGGTCTGAGAGAGCAAGCCCCTAGGGTGTGATCTTGGCAGCAGACCTGGAGAAAATGAGTCGATACAAGGCAACTTCTGACACCATCTCAGAAATGAATTTCCTGTGGCCTTCCTTCTCTCTGCCTTTGTCACTTCCTATCCATCAGAAACGTGCATTACTGCCCACTAAGTTCGAGGCTCCATTCTGTCCACATGCTTCCTCAAGGAGTAAACATGCTAGTGAGGGAACAACCACAGCAAAAAAATCACATATATAAAAATAGCAACATATAAAGTCTGCTAGATGACCATAGGCAAAAATGGGAAACACATGCACTCTTACTCATAGATGTTGCTACTTAATTCTTACCAAAATAAATAAGTAAATAAATAAATAACCATTTGAAATATTTCTGAGTTTGCGCTCCCCTCATTCTGGCTTTGTTTGACAGTCAAATGAGATATGTTATTGTTGTTTAATAGCAACTTGGTTTATTAAGTAACAAAATTTCAAAGAGGTTGCTTAAGCCTTCAGTGGCCATTCAGGTGGTGAGCCATGTATGAAGGCATTGATATAGACCAGAGATCATCCATCTTGTCAGAAATTAAGTTTCCAAAGAAGCCTCAGGTACAGTCTCATAGAACACTTCCATTTTACACAATCGAGACATAGAGACCGGAGTGCCTTGATACGGACAGTGGTTCCTTATGAGCTAACTGGGCTCAGAATTAGAGAACAGTGATTACTAACCTCTTAATGAGTGCCTGCTCAGCTTTGTGGAGTAGAGACAAATATAAACATAAATAAATAAATAAAAATTGGAAGCTCAGAAAATGAGATATATCTTGTTCAGAGTTAAACAGCGAAGAAGTAACTGGATAAGACCTCACAGTCAAGTGTATCTGGCTATGCAGCTTTTTGTTTAGCCCTTTATTACACTGTCCTTCAGCACCGAGAATCTGCTTCTGGAGCTACATGCATAATATGTGCTGAGAACTTTTTTTTTTAACTTACCTTTGGGGAGTGAGTCTTCATGAGTTCTAATGTGAAAAGTCTTTCATTTTAATATAGCAGAGGCTGTATTAAAAATAGATGCAAAAGGGTGGATGTAATACGGGTGTAGTCCCACCCTGTATAATGGATAAATTACCACACTGGTGTTTTGTTTAAAAATAGTATCTTTCTATAGAGTCCTGAATGTCCTAGAATTGCTATATAGACCAGGCTAGCCCCAAACTCACTGAGTTCTGCCTGACTTGGCCTCCCAAGTGCTGGGATTAAAGGTGAACACCACTACACCAGGCTTGATAATCTTTTAAATAGCTTCAAGTCCCTAGCAACAATCTGGTCCAGGTAGCAATGTTGGAAGTCAGCGGCAAACGTTCTACCATTTTCAACATGTGATTCCTAAGGTTTCCCTCGACAGTAGCCTCCAATGAGGAGGTGAACACGGCGCCAAGGATACCATGAGGCATGTTAATAGGCAATATTGGAATAACATTCCTTGTGTCAGTCAGGTAGATTTACCTTCTTGAAAATGTGAACTAGAAATGATCATAATGAGTGAGGTAACCCAGAAGCAGAAAAACTCACATGGTATATACTCACTTATAACTAGACATTAGCCCAAGGGGCATGTCCCATGAATGTCTTCACTTATCAGGAAAGTGGGACAGAGGGGAAGACATTCTATTGGGACTCTAGGTGAGAGAAGAATGGGAGAATGAAAAAATAGAAGAATCCAGAGGGTCCTAGAAACCTACAAGAAGAACATTATGATGGGTGGATCTGGGCCTAGGGTTCCTATTCAAACTATGGCACCTGCCAAGGACAATACGTGCAGTAAGCATTGAACCCCTATCCAGATCTAGCCAATGGACAGGACATTCTCCACAGTTGAGTAGAGAGTGGGGACTGACTTTCAAACGAACTCTGGTGCCCCATATTTGACCACGTCCCCTGAATGGAGAGGCCTGGTGACTCAGAGGAAGAATAGCAGGCTACCAAGAAGAGACTTGATACCCTATGAGCATATACAGGGGGAAAAGGTCCCCCTCAATCACAGTCATAGGGGAGGGGAGTAAAGGGAAAATTGAAGGGAGGGAGGATACAACAGAGGCGATAACAATTTAGATGAAATATGAATAAATTAATAAAATAAAATAAAGAAAATGAAGTACTCAAGACAAATCATTGAGACCCATAAAAGTAGCTGGAAAACCTTGTTTTGCTGAGGGTTCTCCATACTCTGTGTTCTATGCAATACTCGCATCCAGTAAACACTAGATAATCATTGGATTTTAGTTTCACACGCTTGTAGCAATTTAATGTTGCACTTTACTTTCTTAACATTTTATATAACATTGGTGAGAGGATTCAAGTTTTAGGGTCTATCGAGTATGGATTCAATATTTTATAATTTTATTATCTCAAGATACAAATAAATACCTTTGAAATCCATAATTATTATTCCCAACCAGTTTGTAATATAATTACCATTTATCTTTTATTTCTTTAAAACCCCTCCTTTGCTATCTTTCAAATTCATGTCTTCCCTTTGTTTCATGTGTGTATATGTGTGTATGTTAATAAATATATAAATACAATATACCCAATCAATATAATGTTACATAGATGTATATGTTTTCAGTCTCAACACTTCCCTGGGGAAGACTCTGCCTCAGGTTCTAAGCATCCTTTTGTTGACTGTAGTTCCTGTCCTAGGGTTGTTTCTTTTCAATGAGAGTATACAGTTATTCTGTCTATTATATTTATTTATTTCTTTTTTATTGAAAATTAAAATAATTCATATAACATCTCATTTGCTATCTCATCCCATGCAACCTTCCATTCTTCCCTCCCTCCCGCTTTCACCCCATTCCCCTTCCCTATGACTGTCACTGAGGGGAACCTCCTCCTCCTGAATATGATGCGAGGGTCTCAAGTCTCTTCTTGGTAGTCTGCTATCGTTCCTCCGAGTGCCATTGGGCCTCTGTCTATTATATTTTAGTGGTGATATCATCCCAAAATTTTAATGATCGTATTGAATAGAAACATGTACCTTAAGAGTTTCGTGTTCAGCAGTGTTATGAAGGTCTACTTTATTTTTTCCATTCTGCAAATCAGAAAAGATGGTCTTTGAAGATCTAAGTAATAAATTAGTGTTTTGGCAAGGAGGAATCGTAAATCATGTGTCCCTAAAGTCCATAGTCTTAATTATAGCTATTTTTAATATTGAAGTGTGGGCATAATGTTATTGTGCACTGTGTAAATATTGAAATGCTGCTTTCTGTTCCCCCATAGCTGGTTGCAGTCCTTGTTGTGAGAATCAGCTGTCTAAACTTTGCTCCCCAATTGTCCCTTGATAGTTCAATAAAGCCCGGGGGGGGGGAGGGAGGAGATAGAGAGGAAAGGGGGCTCAGCCATGAGCAGATGCCCAGGAGACATGAGAAAAGAACAGCTGGAGCAGAGAAAGGCATAAAATGCAAGTATCTCGGGGATTTGGGCAAAGAGGAAGCCAGATTAGCTTAGAGGATTACTACAGACTGATACTTCTCAGCTGTGTAGTAAAGCATGTTAAATAAATAACATAGTCCAGTCTCAATTACTTGGGTGCTAGCTGGGATAAAAGAGAAACTGCAACACACACATTTTTTAAATTACCATAAACACTGAAGTTTTCCCAACCAGGCTTTATCACTATAAGCCAGAAACCCAGTATTCCCAAGAAGAGATCATATTATGCTTAGCACCTAGTAGGCACCCAGTAACCTTATGTTGAATGAAAAATAAAAGATTTTTAAACCATTCGATCACAAGCTGAAAACTTTTAGAGTAGTCATGATGTATTTAGCACAGTGGTTCTCAACCTTCCTAATACTGTGACCCTTTAGTACAGTTCCGCATGTTGTAGTGACCACAACTTCAAAGTTATTTTCACTGCTACATCCTAACTGTAATGTAAATGCCTGGTATGCAGGATGTGCAGTCCCCAGAGTGGTCCTGACCCACAGTTTGAGAGCTGCTGTTTAGCAAAGTGAGCCACAACTGTACTATAAGCCTCACATAATTAATATGCAATACAAACTTATCTTTTGAAGAATCAAAAATACATTCAATGGTAGAGTGCTTGTACAGCATGCACAAGGCCCTGGATTCAATCTCTAGTAGGAGGAAGAGAAGAAAGAGGAGGAGGAGGAGGAGGAGAGGAAAAGGAAGAGGAGGAGAGGAAAAGGAAGAAGTGGGGAAGAAAGGAACAGGCTCTGAGAAAACATTGTTGACTATATACATTTTCACTTAAGAATTTCAATGGCGAGACCTCAGGGAAGAGAACAGCCAAATCTAGAGACTGGGACTTTACAAGAAGCAAGTATTTACAAAGGTGCAATAGAAAATGCTCCTTATCGTATATCCCTAGCAATATTCAATATATTACTTAGGACACGAGAAAATCCTTGGCTAATCACCTGCTTCTCAGCGCCAATAAAAACCTTAATCCAGAAGGAATCTTCATTGAGGGTATTTGTAGCTCTTTTTTGTTTTCTATTTTGTTCCCTTTTAAGCCTCTAAAGATTAGAAATCGAAATGAGGTATTAATCAGAAACAACACAGTATCTGTCAGAGTTAAATAATACATGAGCCTTAAACAAACCCCATTGCACTTAGTTTTATGAATTGGCCTCATGTCTGGTAATTCACAAACCGCAGCGTTAGCGTGGTATTCCCACTCTGTACGGTGGCACAGCTCATCCTTTTCATTCATGGTTCTAATGTTGTATGTTTCGTCGTTCATTCGCTCCCACGTCCTTTCATTGAGTACTTTCCCAAGGCTTACCACTCACTCGCTAAGAGTGAATGTAAGCCTGAATGAGAGTCTCCTCCCCGACCCCATTCTTGGGAAACTGTTATTTGAATGACATACACAAAGGGAAACGTGTGGCAGAGTAAGATGTAGTAAAATGTATGTAGTAGGCACTGGGGGAGGGACGGGGAGGGAGAAGGTGGTCCTGGCTGAGCGTTGAGGAACACCTGGAAATACTTTCTCTTCCTTGATTGTGAACTTCTGGATCGAGGGACTCATGCTGCATTCAACTCCACATCCACTACAATAATAAAATAAATGTTTACAGAGTTCATCTTAGAATATTCAGAGAACTGAATAGGCGCATTGTCTTCATATAAACAATTCTTTCTGGGCTCATTGCTATGGGGGGTGCTATTGTGACTGATGCAGACTCAGACATAGCTAGATTTTTCATCATGGTTCAGCACAGCCACTTTAACAATGATGTTAGTTTGTGTAGCTTACATGGATAAAAAAAAAAAATACTAGCGGTACTATGAGTTCCAGCCTCAAATATCACCCCAGCATCTGTCTCAGCTTTTCAGATCTATCTGGATTACCCTGAGATTTAGAAAACATCCTGGCTCTTGCTAGTGGAAAGAAAAGCCTTGCTGTTGTCTGTTTCCTTTAGGAAGAGCGGCATGTGACAGCCAGCTTTGCTCACTCTAGTTCATTGGAATCTCTCAAGCAAGAAAGCTGAGTTCCACACTAAACTCTTGGAGATCCCATTTCCACAGCATCTGTCTTGTTTGTTTGCTAGCAGCAAGTGCTGACTGGGGAAAAAAAAAAAACAAATCTCCACAGATAAAGGCAGTCCTGGCTTTGGGGAGAATCATCATTTGTAATTTGTGAAGACCTGATGTGGCTGAAACCCCTCTGAGTGTTTTCTGTATTTGGACCTGCCGTGGCTGCACTGAGCACTGTTGTTACTGTGAAAAAGGGATAAGCAGTGTTATGCATGTGCCACACGTGTGTGCTCCCCACTTGCAGTGAGGGTCCAGATAGAACGGGTTTCTAGTTTTAATTCATTTTTTTTTCACTGAGACATGTAGCCATATCACCCTGTACCTGCACGTGGTCTGTGGCTATCCCTTGCAGACTCCCAGACCCGGCTGTGGGGAGTCAACTCAGGGCAAGGGAGCTTTCATCGTTGTTCTTGGTTCCAGAGGAAGCCAGAGGTTCTCCAGCCTCCTAGGGTGATATTCCAGAATTTTAACTTAGCATCTTTTAAAAAAATTTTTACATATATATTTATATTATTGCACATATATACAATAAACTGCCTATAGCAAGAAAACCCATGGAATAATCAGGAATTATTTAAATGTTACATTCTTGGTGGTTTGGTTGTTTGTATTTGACAGCCTTGAAGTAAACATCTTTCCTATCTTGGTGCATCTAGAATTCTGAGTGTAAATCAATCTCCATCACATTTTGTCATTATCAACTTAAAACACCTATCTAGACTTAAAAATAATCTTAACCCCTAAACAACTAAGCTTCATTGTAAAACTAAGCTACCTGGTCTTCAACTCCATCAGAAACATGAGAAAGAATAAAATTAAGTACTTGAGTATACCAGGAGTTCAGGTTAGCAACTTCCCAAATGACAAGATGACAGAGACAGTTTGCTACCTGAACAGTCACCCAAAATTCTCTATAATGTTGGAGCATCATCTTCAGCCCTTCTGGCCCAATATGTCTGACAGACATATTTGTGAGTCACTAACTATTGAGGACTTGCTTAGCCTGTCTTGGCAGAGTTTGGCTGTCAACTCTGCCTGTACCCAAAGTTGCCCATTTTTAAGTAGAATTCTGTCTGTACTAGAAATGAGGACATTTTGCCGACCCTTAACCTGAAGAAAGCCTTTCCCCCATGTGAGCTGAGATCCTATCCCATTTCATTTCATTTTTTTGTTGCTGCTCTTGTTGGACTTTTGTTGTTGTTGTTGTTGTTAATTTTTTTTTCGAATTTTAGTCTGACTCACAGTTTCCACATGTAAAGTTTGGGAAGTGACAATCAATATTAAATGTTAAGAACTCATTTCAAGGGATTTGTATAAATGCACACACAATCTCATTGCTGTGTCTGAAGATGTCACAGAAGTGTTAGGTCCTGGCAAGCAGGATGCCTATTGGGAGTGTCATGTAAAAGAAATGCATGTGTTAAGACTCACAATAGGACAGAGCTTTCTCTGTGCAGTTGAAGGAGCTCTTAGACTCCGCTGGTTTTGCTCTTTACTCAGCTGGCTTGTCATGAGGTGACAGTGTCATATTTCAGGCTAAGTCTTAGCTCAGTGCACAATTCAGGCTTCAAAGAAGTAATCGACTGACTCCAAGCTGATATCTTCAGGGGGCCTTGTTGAAAAAAATCCCAATGTGCATTCATTCATTATGTTTTATATTTCAGTGTTTGTTAAATTCCTGTTCATGTATGCCACAGTTAAGATATTTCCAGGAGAACAAGGAGAAGGTTTTTAGCCAGCAGTGACTATACCCCAAGAAATAACTGTTAGGAGGAATTTGTCAGAAGGAGCCACTTCTGGCATGACAATGAGCAACCAGATTCTGCCCAGTTTATCTTAGGGACAAGTCCTCGGGCTTAAAATTATGTGCATGACTATGGCGTTTGCTGATTGTGAAGAATCAGATCACAGGGAAAGCAAGCGAAGCTCGAGAGACTTTCATTAATCAAGCAAGAGACTTCCATTCATCAAGAATAGGTGGAGAAGATTATTTTTTATTTACTATATTAGTGAGTCGGCATGCTATCATCCCCAGATTGTTTTCCCCAGAACAAGAGATCCATGAGATGTTGAAGCCTTCCCAAGAGAAACATTAAATAGTGAAATAAATTTGTATAATGGAGAATAGTATTTTCCTGGTGGTGTGTGGCATATGCATGTGCATGTTGGTGTATGTATATGTGCGTGCGTGCCTGTGTATGATGTATGTGTGTGTGTGCACATGCTCTTGCACACATGCTTTCTCTGTCAGGGGTATAAACAAATTCTAGATATGCCATTTATCCCTCTGGACTCTGCAGAAGTAGCTTCCTGCTTTCAACTCTCAGTATATAAAGATAGCCATCTGTTGGTTAAATTAACTAATTTTCAAGTTTCCTTATTCTACAATTTGTGTGTGTGTGTATGTGTGTAAAATTATACATGTAGACATATATAAATTTCTGGATTTCTTAAAAGGTTTTGGTTTTAGATTTTCAAGACAGGGTTTCTCTGTGTAGCCCTGGCTGTCCTGGAACTCACTCTGAAGACAAGGCAGGCCTCAAACTCATAGAAATCCATAGAAATGCCTCTTCCTCCTGAGTGCTGGGATTAGAGGTGTGCACCACCACCACCCGGCTTAGACCACTCTTAATATGGGATTTCCTGAATCTCGTCTGTTCTTAAATATCTTCAAAGAACATGTAACAATATCTAGAATTACTAATTAGGAAGACTGAGTCTGAGAACAGCCTTGTTTGTCCAACAGAACATGTTATCAGATTTTAGTCATTCAGATGCCCTCCCATCTGAGGAATGTACTTAGGGGCTACCAATTTTCATCCATATTGCTCTTTTTATGTGAGTGAAGCTTTCAACATTTTTTGGATTCTGGGATATTATGTTGGATCTTTCTGTAACTTTTATTTTAGATGACACTTCAACTGTAATTGGTATGTTGACATCTGTTGACAGAAGCATGTTTGAGGTATTTACTGAAAGGTTAGTGTAAAGACACTAATGTCCCGGTGGGCTTGTGTTTTTCTCTGAGGCAGATATTGATGAATGTGCAGAGGGATTCGTTGAGTGCCACAACCACTCCCGCTGCGTTAACCTGCCAGGGTGGTACCACTGTGAGTGCAGAAGCGGTTTCCATGACGATGGGACCTACTCACTGTCCGGGGAGTCCTGCATTGGTAAGCAGCTCTCAGCAACACCCTGCACCTGGATCGTTAAAAAAGGTTGACTTACTTTGCAACTCCATGCCACCACTCACTGACTAAAGTCAGCTTTTTCAAATTTTCTTCCCCTACAATTTAGAGGTTAGGCCAGGGATTATAGAGGGTGATGTGTTCGGAATTTTGTACCAAAGTGCAGCACTCAGAGGAATACGGACTGGCTCTGTGTGCTGAGGATGTTTGTTCTTTCTCTGTAAAATCGTGGTGACAGGCTGAAGTTTTTTGACAGCGGGAGAAGCAGCTGACAAGTGGAAATAGGGCTAGATTTAGAATTTAAAAGTGCAGCTTAAATTCAAACTCTCAGAAGTCACTGTTCTCTCTGATCCTTCCTCTGGGTATGTGTAAAAGAAATAATGATGGGGACAAGATGGAATGTCTGTTTAAAATTGCAGCTTTGAACTTATAGCGTGCATACAATACATTTTGTGTTAACCTTACTGTTGTTGCTGTTGCTGCTGCTACCATCACTCTCAGTGTCACCTCTAGCCACCATTCTGCCTGGGATTCTGCTAATGTTTCAACGTAGGGAGTTAGCTGAATTCTTTTTTTTTTTTTCAATTTTTTCCCCTTTATTAATTTATTCTTGTTACATCTCAATGGCTATCCCATCCCTTGTATCCTCCCATTCTTCCCTCCCTCCCATTTTCCCCTTACTCCCCTCCCCTATGACTGTTCCTGAGGGGTATTACCTCCTCCTGTATATGTTCATAGGGTATCAAGTCTCTTCTTGGTAACCTGCTGTCCTTAAGCTTAAGACTCTAGAACTTTGAAGGAACCCGGCTGATTGAAGATTTAACATCCATGGGCAATCTCGTTCATTCCCGGTCTGTGTAGTCAGATGAAGACAGATGGTATCTACCGTAATTTAATCACCATTTTCTTAACTTCTCAGCCAGTTACAGTGAAACAAAAGACAGCTAAGCCACAGAGGGACACAGCATAAACTGTCCTCCAGTCTCTTGCTGCTGGGCTCTATGGTGTGTGGTGGTTACAAAGCTTAGACGCTCAGGGTAGGCTGTACCACCAGCACAAGTCCCACTCTTGTGCCTCTGAATATATTGCTTTGGGGGAAACAGTAGTCTGTGCCTCAGGTATTAGCATCTGTAAAATGGAGCTAATGCTTATGTCTAATTGTGATGGACAGTGTAATAGCTAATTGGATTGGCATCTATTAAACATTAAAAATGTATTAGTGTTCTGGCTATTATCAATAAGGCCACTATGACCATGCCTGTCCTGGATCTACCTTCGTGGACCAGGCTGGCCTCAAACTCACAGAGATCCACCTGCCTCTGCCTCCCGAGTGCTAGGATTAAAGATTGTATCATACCACTATAGGGTATCAAAAATGGAAGAAGAAGAAAAAAAAAGAAGCTGGATTATGAATCAGAGGATAACTTCAGATGGTATGATTAGTAAACATTAACCTCTGGCCTGCCATCATAAACTTAACAATAATTTGTTGAAAAAGATGAATAAACCAAGTGTGCAGTTCAAAAAAAATGTATAGTGTTTATCTTAAACGTCAGTACATTTCAGCATTCTTTTTAATACTAACCATCATTTCTATTACTGTTGAAATAATGGTTTATAACTTCATAGAGAGCGTTTCCTTTATCAAGTTTCACATACTTGCTTTACATATTGTTGTTGGGTATATTGTGTCATAGAGTATATGTGAAAAGTAGATCAAATGGCTATACCCAAGGACTGAAGAAAGAGACAATATTAACATATATGATACTAACTTTGATGGATGAAATAATATTTTAATCTTTGGTAATGATATGTAACATATAATTGATTGGATTTTAGTTATAAAGAGTTTTAGAAACCATCTAGTTAAAACAACATCAGAAATGACTGGGCTTGCTGTGGGGCTGTATGCCTCTGCCTATGGTGTGCCTCCTCTGTGGATGGGAAGCCAGCTGATTGATCGTGTATGTGTGTGCGCATGTGCATGTGCGTGTGCACATGTTTCCCTCCTTGATGTATTCTTAGGAATGATTAATCCTCTAGTGTATTGATTTCAATCCTTTTACCAGAGACAGTTTCAATACCATGTTCTAGTTTCAAAACATGCTTCATTCTGCTGCCTTTGCAATGAGATCATTTATAGTCAGTGTATAATAAATTAGGAAACGCAGCCACATTATGTGATTACAAAAGAAACTCCAACACAGACAAGGGTAGGTGCTTGCTTCCAAACATAAGGTTTATTTCAGACTAAGTAAAGTCAAACCAGGTCAAGGGAGCCAGCATCATGGATGCTAAGGACAGGCACTGGTAGAACTGGCACGGTAAGGCGATGTGTTACTGTCCCAATTTTGGTTTCTGACTGCCAAGCTGAGTGGCATGCATGCACATGCTCAGGTGTGCACACGTGAATGTTTGTGTGTATACATGTGTATCTGTGTATGAGTTCGTGCACGCCCTTGCTTCATCCGTGGACTGACTCCTATTGTGCACAGGGGCCATCTCTGATGTGGTCTTTTAACAAGAGAACGGATGTTATTATTCATGGCACTCCAACTTTAATTGGTAATCTGAGTTATTTTTCTTTTTCTCACTTTCCAAGAAACATGATATTGGAATTCTGGCTACCACTCAATGTTTCTTTGGTAACTGATAACCACTTGATTGACTCTGACTTTTTCCTGGACAAGCAAATGTATAAATTGGGGTACTGTGCCTTTCTGTTCAAACTAATTTTTAATACCTCTTCTCTGTGAGCAGCTTTCTAACTTTCACATAGCTTTCAAGCTCTTAGGTGTCATTGTCCCTGTCTACTTCCTTACTTCATCACCTCTGTGTTAGCATGTTTGTTTTTCCAGGCCTTGAACATGTGAGTACCTCCTGGTGCCTGGTGTGTGTCTTTACTGTTCTTGCTGGCACTTGACATAACTGCCTATAGTTAGGTGTCACATCAAATGTTCTCATTTAGACAGCCAGTTTGACTGTTATTAAATAATCTGTATTTTATCTTCCTCAAACGCTTTGTTTTATATATATATATATATATATATATATATATATGTGTGTGTGTGTGTGTGTGTGTGTGTGTGTGTGTGTGTGTGTGTGTGTCTTAAATACTTTTTAACATATGGGGGGTTTGAGATGGTATTTCTCTGTGTAGCCTTGGCTGTCCTGGACTAGCTTTGAAGACCAGGCTAGTCTCAAACTCACAGTGATCCACCAGCCTCTGCCTCCTAAATACTGGCATTAAAGGCATGCACTGCCACCACCCGGCCAGTTTCTTGTTCTTAGGTGGTAGAGACCTTGCCTGTCTTTCAATACCATACCTGCAGCCTCTAGAAAGAAAAATACGGTATTCCATACAGCTGTGTCCAATGATTGAAAGAACTGACATTCAAAATATATGAGGTCATCTATGTTTCCCTTTTGACTTGACATAGCAAGGTCTATAGATAGTTCTGCAGGGCAAAAGATGTTAGATTTTGTAAAAACCACCAGAGACATTTTAGAAAAGAAATTCAATTTGAGTGCCCCTACTGCACCCACCCTGCATCACACCTTCTGGGATCTAACTGAACAAATGGAGGTTTCTGTTCTTGGGGCATTTATGAACTGAAAACATAGAATAATAATAACAGAGCTTATTGCCAGTGAAAATTATCACACCTGAATAAGCCCCAAGTAGCATACACTACTAAGGATTGCATTTAGAAGACTAGGTGGCTCCTAAACAACCTTTAAAATAAAAGGGTGGCTTTGCAAAACAGACTCAGCTATGCTCTCCCTCAGACAATGGTAGGAATACAAGCATTAGAATCTAAAATTATGGCCATTTAGGCATTTAGAAGAATAGTCTCATCATCCTATGCTGGGTTTTTGTGAGAGGGTGATAATAACACCTGTTATATTCACTTCATCAGAAACTCTATGGCACTGACACAATAAAGAATAGCACTCACACAAGAATTGTTTCTATCTATAAAAAGCCAAGATTGGCTGCTTTTTCCAAAAATAGATCACATGGTCCAAGAAATGAATGGTACTAGGCTTTATCAAGGCACAGTCACCATATACAAGAGACTCGTTAGTAGTGATTGTTCTCTGTCTTGTTCATTTGTACAATAAACAAATGAGGCTAGGACATACAAATACCTTGGGTTTGCTGTTATAGGAATGTGCCAGTGGCCTGCTATGGTGCACTGATTTGATGAAGCAGTAGGAGTCTGTGATTTTCAAGGCTAGTGTGGAAGTTGTAAACAGGTGTGTGTGTGTGTGTGTGTGTGTGTGTGTGTGTGTGTGTGTGTGTGTGCAGTATGTACATCTGTACATGCAGGTGTGCAGAGGACAAACATTAATGTTGGCTGTCTTCTGTGATCACTTTCATCTTCCTGTTAGGACAGGATTTTTCACTGAACCCAGAGCAAGTATCTGGTTGGCCATTGAACTTCAGGGATCCTTCCATCTCTGCTTCCCCTCAGCATTAGGGTTATGGAAATGTATCACTATGCAAGCATTTTAAACCTGTGCTAGGGATTGGAACCTAGCAGTTCCTCATGCTTGTAGGGCAGATGCTTTATTGCTGAACCATTGCCTCAGCCTCACAGCGGCTTTTCTACCCATGCATAGTGGTCTGTGTCACCAAGAAATGAGGTGAAACATGATAAACATAATGATGGCTTATAGAAAGAAGAAGCAGTACTCGAGATGTTTTGAAAGATTCTCTTCATCTCCGACTCTGTGTCATTCTGTCACCATGCTCTCAGTCCTGAATATGGGCCTTTATTGTCCTTTGGTATTTTTCAGGCTTTGCATGGTGGCTACTCCAGCCTGTTCATCCTCTTATTCCATCCATCCTCAAGGCATTATTCTTTGCTTACATCTTTCTCTCTTATTAGCCTGCATCCCAATTTCTACTGGTCAAAGTTCCAGTCAAATCTTATTCCCCAAATGGAATCTCCATACACAGTTCACAGGAGATCTCAGGTACCTTAAAAAATTTTTTTTCATGATCTAGTAGTATAATCAGGAGAATCATTATCAGCTTGTCTTAAGTGGGACCCGGACTACAGTGGTCTTCAAAACCATCTCCAAGTGACTAGGGGGAAATTCTCCATTATCATGTAAAATCATTGTAATAGGTTTTCTCTGTTAATGAGAACAGTTTCAAAACTTTCCAGCTTATATGGACCCACAGCTATTTATTTATAACAGAATTTACCAGGTAAGTCTTGTGTTATTAATCAGTTTTTTTTTTCATCTCTATAGCATTGTGTAGTTCTGTGTTTCTGTATTAAGTTAAATCGCATTGGAGTGCCTTATAGTAATTAATAAAAAATTTCAGAATCCAACAAAATTTATTTTGTTGAGGTACACAGGAGGAAGACATGGTTATTCTACCAACACTAGGCAGCTGTCAGCCTCCTGTTACTACCTTCTCTACAGGTCACAGTAGAGTGAAGCAGACACCACACTCTGTTCTGCTCTCTGGTCACAATTAAACAGTATGGTCACATAGGCAGCTGTGCACCTGCTGTCACCATATAATGAAGAGAAAACTGATATTTACTATTATCAGTTATTAAAATAGTGTTTTAAACAACAGTGTGTTATCTGTTTATTGCTAACTTTTATCACTATACAAAGTAAAAACAAATGACAAAACAACTAGGGAAGGCTGTGATGGAATTTCTTATTTAAAATCTTTGTTAGCACAACTTGTGGCATTTCCTTGGAAGTTAGAAGTTATCAATATTTTCAGGTGGACCAAGAGATCGAGTAGGGAAAGGTAGATATAGTATGTACCAATGTCACCAGAACCCAAATAGAGAGGTTAAGAACACGCTCCACACTTATGTATGGCTATCTGGGTACCCACAAAAGATCTCACAGTGGGGTTGTCTGCATCTGATGAATCAGATGAGAATAGTCCTGTCAGCAGCTCTGGGAACTTGCTTTTCCATTGCAAGTCCAGCCACATGTGTACAGATCTGGACCTGTCAAGCATGGCAAGTAGACAGGATGCGTTGTAGAGACTTCTGGGAAAACAAATGCTCATCTTCGTTTCAGTGATAAACACTTTAAACATGACATTGATTCAGAGTCTGTCATACCCAAGGCTCAGCAATCACCTGGACAAACAGGCTGACAGGGCAAGCTTGTATATTGTTGAATTTTGGAACTATAACCAGGTATTTGGTAGCATTCTAATGGGATGTCAAATTACCTATCAGGTCTATACTATTAGTCACTCTATGTTACTCATCCATGTGTTGCTGTGACAATATATCTGAGATGGACAATCTGAAAGCAGGAAGGTTTTAGTGGCTTTGGTCCATTTTTAGCCAACTCTGTTGCCTTTGGGTCCATAGCAAGGTAGAACATCATGGCATAGATCATGTGATAGATAAAATTGCTCACCTTGCAATGTCCAGGGAGCAAATTAAAAAAGAGGTATAATGAATGGCTGGACCAATGTGTGTCCTTCAAGGGCAGGCCCTGGTCTGCTTCTTTCAGCCAAGGCCCCTGTACTGGCTCTTTAGGGTCAGAGTATAGAAATGGAATAATCCCCTCATGAGGTCAGAACCCTGTTGATATAGTCACCCCTTAAAGGTCACATCCCTAAACACTGTTGCATTGTGATCTCTCAGAAACTAGCAATGGTCATGAAGATATGGAGAGTCTGAGGCTCAGTTCTTATCAGATGGCAACTACGTAAAACAAAAACAGAAGAAAATTAGGATGTTGGTGCTCACACACATACACACACACAAATACAAACACGCACACATGCATGCATGCTGCATGTAAATATATGCATGCATACATAAACATACATACATGCTTGTATAATATCCCTAAGACGTTGGTCTTATGGATGGTGCAGAAGATTCATCCCTGAGGAATATTAAAACTTGAAAGTTCAAAACCAAACCAAGTACATAAATCACCCATGAAGCAAACAATAGCCTCCCTGTAAAATGATGTGGTTGGAATTGTAGCATATGGATGCAATTATGGGAGAAAGAAATCAGAGCAGACCAGAGAACAGTCATACCAGACAGCATGTGAACAATTGGACTCACAGGTAAAAATGTAAAAATCTACTAATGATATCTAAACCCCACAAATTATCTAATGTTGTAAGGGCTTTCCATTTACTGACTCATTTATACTCAGAATAATTGTGTTAGAAAGTGATTTGCATAATGACCATTTAATAAACAGATAAGCAGAGTCTTCTCCATGCATTATGAATGTCCCAAATTTATTTGCCCTTAAATCTCCTTTATTTCCCAGGCATCTTTAAACTTTATTTTATTTTGGAGAATTTCATACATGCGTTCTGTCTCCACATCATATCTACCCTTTTCTCTCCCCACACCTACTTCAGCTGTATCAGCACATACTACCTCTTAAATGTATAGCCTCTTCAACTTTGATTATTGATTATTCATACACAGACAGACCAACAGACAAAAACTACCGAGTTCATTGAGTGTTGCTTTATATTCATGTGTTTAGAACTAACCACTTGGAATTGGATAAGCTCTCAGGGGTTCCGTTTGTGAAGAAGACTGATTTCCTATGCAGAATGCAACTCAATGAAGTCGTTCTTATGCCAGTACTGTGTACTGGAATTTTCTAGAATGCATTATCCATCCAGTGTCATTGAATAATGAGCAGATTCTAAATAGATTTCTCTTCTGCGTGCGTAGGAAAGATTTGCTGAGTGCACAAACTGCTGTGTAAATAGAAGATATTTTAAAATGAAAAGTTGACCTTTCTTAGAAGGAAGTCAAGTTCACCTGTGCTTGTGTGTCTATTACTTACTTTGTTGATGTGGTCATTTGGTACGAGTCATTCAGCTCTGTTGTTTGGTGGTGGGTTCTGTCAGGCCTCCTGACTTGCAGTTGGCTTTCCTCTTAGATGAATGGTTCCATGGTCATGCTTTAGACAGGTGTGATTCTGCTTTGTGTGGAATGGATATTTTGTCTTGTTTCTAAATCAGATTCATTAATTTTACAAATAGCATTCAGAGAGCTGCTCTCTTATCCACTCCTGTTGGCTGAGACTTGAAAATAGGATTTTACAGTCCCAACCAATCTTAAAAGTAGTCTCTACAAGGACCATGTTAAGTCAGAATAGAAGGGCTTCAGAAGCTGGAGATGACCCTTTTGTACCAAGTGATGACCTACCCGGTGGGAGGTCAGAGGAAGGGAAAGCTATGAGGAAGGCTCTAGGAGCTGGCCTAGGATGTGCAGACGAGTAATTGTTGGGTATTACCCAAGGGAAAACATAGACAAAGAAAGTGCTTTAAAGCACTGTTAGCTTTTCTATAGAACTTTATTCTCATGTGGATGAAGCATCTTGAAATATCAATCATCAGTTGTCGCTAACAAATTTTCAGGGATTTGTTTCTGGTTTATTTTATTTTATTTTTGACAGACCCTCATCATGTAGGCCCAGATGTCCTGGAGCCACACATATAGCAACATAAACCTCTCCATCTTCCTGCCTTGGTTTTTCTCATAATGGAATTACCAGGGGGTGCCTCTGTACCTGGCTTATTTAAAAGTGTGAAGTGAAGTTTTTGCTATCTTCTTGAGTTGTCAGCCACTTCTACCAGTGAGAAAGGGGTAGGTAGGGCACACAGAAGCCTTCATTCCCAAAGAGGACATGTCCTGTGTGGATTCTGGTAGTGACTCCACATGTGTGACTGTCTATGCAGCACTGCTGACTTTCACTTGAGGGTCTTAGAGATGCAAATTTAAACCACTCCAGACAAAAACCCTGTGATTAGGGTTTTGATGAGACCCTGTTGGCTAATGTGATGCTCACTCACGTCTGCAAACCATTGCTATGGGTTTTCACTGAAAACCTCCAGAGGCCCCTGGAACACTAAGTAACTGTGTAAGTACATCTGTGTTTACATCTTAGAGAGGACATGAGCGGATATTTACCCTGGGATCTCAGAAAGATGCTGCCCCTCGACAGTGCAACAACCACTGTGGAAATTACAGGTCCCAGCATTGGCATTTCAGCTGCCATTCTGATTCAAATCTTCGGTAGTTTCTGCCTGAAGATCTGTAAACTTTCTCCAGGGAGATTCATTTGCCTTCTTTTCTCAGTTCCTAAATATTCCTTTTTGGTGAATCCTATGCAGTTGTCAACTTCTTGCCTCTTGAGGCTCAGTATGAACAGTCCTTTCATTATAGAAACTTCTGGCTTAAATGCATTAGAGGCAAAGATCATGTCTAAGCAGCAATTCAGACATCAGCATCTACAACTTCTTTGTGATGAATATTGAATTGTTTGCTTTAGTGTAAGGTTACCCCTGCTGCTGTGGTATATTTACCTGTGGCTTTATGAGCACTGAGTCTTAAACAGCACTACTCAGATCAAATAGAGCACTGTGGGCAAAAAAAAAAAAAAATCACCATTCACTTTTGAGTCCCTCTTGAAGTCTGAGTGGCAGGAAAAGGGTGGAAGAGGTTACACTGTGTGCCAGCCAGATATGTCATGTTTTGAAGAGAGTGGGGTTGGAGCATCATGATGTTTCCCTTGAAGAGTGAGAGAGAAAAGGAAGGAGGAAAGACGCATGTCAAGGGAACACAATGTTTCCAGGCCAATCACATGTGGATGGAAATGCTCCAGGGAGCTACAGGAGTCTGAGTGGAGACAGCCATAAAGAGAGCTAATACTGTTTGGGGGATTGTGACACTATAACCCTAATAAAGCACCTGATATATCGGTGGAAGGGTGGGAAATGAGGGAGGAGGCTGTGAGGCCGTAGACCATATTGTGATGGGGGAGTTGGGAGTGTTGAAACCTTCCTCATAATCTGTTTCTCCCAATGTTGAAATTTTATGGTGTGTGAAAATGTGATGTCTTTTGTAGAAGTAGCAATTTTTAATGTAGCATGTAGCTATATAAGCCCAAAAGTCCTTTATGTGGGGTTGTATCCCTGTGGAATGGTTCATTTTGATTGGTAATTGATTTGGATTGTGATATTCCCTTGGGAATCAGTGAGATGTATCCTTGTGTGCATCTGTAAGTGAATGCATTTCCAGAGGGAAATAACTCAGAGGTAAGGTATTCTCTGAATATGGTACCATTCTATGAACTGGGGTCCCAAATTGAATAAGGAATACTACTACTAGTAGTAGTTGTAGTAGTAGTAGTAGTAATAGTAGTAGTAGTAGTACTAGTAGTAGTAATAGTAATAGTAATAGTAATAGTGATGATAATAATAATAATGTGGCGACAACTAGCAGTCATCATCAACTTCTGTTCCTGATGCAGTATGACCAATCACCTCACATGCCTGCGGCTATGTCCTCTCTGTACCTCCAAACTGTGAATCAAGATAAAACAATTTTCCTTATGTTGTCGTTGTCAGACATGTCTCACAGTGCTGTGAAAATGAAGTAATATACTTAGCAGATCAAATGTGCTATAGAAATATCTGTTAGTAAATGAATGAATAAAGGGACCATGAAATGATTATTATTTTACTTTATTTATTTTTAATTTATTCATTTTATATTCCGATGGTAGCCCCTTATCTCATCTCTTCCCAGTTTCACCCTCCATCCCTCATTCCCCACACCCCACCTCCCCTAGTACTCAGAAAGGAAGAGCCCTCCTCCCCTACCATCTGACCCCTGTCTATCAAGTCTCAACTGAGCTGCCTATATCCTCTTCTTCTATGGCATGGCAAGACCTCCCTGCCAGGGGGAAGTGATAGCAGAGTGGGCATTCTATGAGACCACAGTTACCTTGATGCCTAAATGGCCCAAAGACACACCAAAGAAAGATTTTAAACAAATTCCCCTTATGAACATTGATGAAAAGATATTCAGTAAAATACTCTCAAACTGAATCCAAGAACACAACAAAAGTATCAGTCACCATGACCAAGTAGGCTTCATCCCAGGCCTGCAGGGATGGTTCAATATATGAAAATACATTAATGTAATCCATAAACAAACTGAAGTCTCAAAAGACAAATATCCAGTGGCTGAGCATTTAAAGAAATGCTCAATGTCTTTAGTCATCAGGGGAATGCAAATCAAAATAACTCTGAGATTCAATTTTGCATCCATCAGAATACCTAAGATAAAAAAACTCAAGTGACAGCACATGCTGGGGAGGATGTGGAGAAAGGAGACTATTCCTCCATTGCTGGTGGGAGGGCAAACTTGTACAACCACTTTGGAAATCAATTTGGTGCTTTCTCAGAAAATTGGGAATAATTCTACCTCAATACACAGCCATACCACCATTTTCAGGGTAAGGATATTTGCTCAAGTATGTTCATAGCTGATTTATGCATTGTAGCTAGAATCTGGAAACAACCTAGATCTCCCTAAACTGAAGAATTGGTAAAGAAACTGTGGCACATTTATACAATGTACTACTGCTCAGCTATTATAAACAAGGAAATCTTGAAATTTGCTGGCAAATGGATGGAACTAGAAAATATCATCCTGAGTGAGGTAGCCCAGACCAAGAAAGACACTCATGGTATATACTCACTTATTAGCAGATATTAGTCAAATAATAGAAGATAACCACACTGTAATAAACAGACCTAAAGAAACTAAATAACATGGAGGACCCTAGAGAGAATGTTTAATTCTCATTCAGGAGGACAAATAAAATATACACAGAAAGCAGTTGAAGAGAAGGAATAGGAAGGGGGCCTACCCTAGAGGTACTCTGGAAAACCCCACCCAGCAGGATATCTAAGCAGATGCTGAGACACAGCCAAACTCCTCTGGGGTGGAGCACAGGGAGTCTTATGGAAGAGTTGGGGAGTAGAGGGACCTGGAGGGCACAGGAAATCCAAAAAGAGATCAATGGAGTCAACAAATCTGGGCTCAGGTGCAGAGACTGACGCACCAACCAAGGACCATGCATTGAAAGGACCTAGACTTCCCGCTCACGTTCAGTTGATAGGCATGTTTCCATATGAGTCTCATAATATGGGGAGTAGGGAATGTCTCTGATCCTGGCCTTTTTTTTTTTTTTTTTTTTTTTTTTTTTTTTTGGTTTGGGACACTTTTGATAACTGCTTCTATTTCTTTAGGGATTATTGAACTGTTTAAACTGTTTATCTGATGGTGATTCAGTTTTGGAGAGTGGAATCTATCAAGTAAATTGTCCATTTAGTTTAGATTTTCAAATGTGTTAGCACATAGGCTTCTGAAGTAAGATGTAATAATTCTTTGGATTTCCTTGATGTCTGTTGTTATGTCTCCCTTTTCATTTCTGATTTTGTTGATTTGGATATTCTCCCTTACCCTTTAGTTTGTTTGATTAAGGGTTTGTCTATCTTGCTGCTTTTCTCAAAGAACCAGCTCTTTGTTTTATTGATTCTTTGAATTATTCTCTTTGTTTCTAATTTATCTATTTCAGCCCTGAATTTGGTTATTTCCAGGCATCTTATCCTCTTATGTGTGGCTTCTTTCTGTCTTTCTTTCTTTCTTTCTTTTTCTTTCTTTCTGGCTTTTAGGTGTGCCATTAAGTTGTTTATATGAGATATATTCAATTGCTTTATAAAGATACTTAGTTTTATGAACTTCCCTCTTAGCACTGCTTTCATTGTTTCCCATATGTTTGGGTATGTTGTCCCTTCATTTTCATTGAATTCTAGGAAGTCCTTAATTTCTTTCTTTCTTTCTTCCCTGACCGAGTTGTTGTTGAGTAGAGAATCAATAAGTTTCCATTTATGTGTAGGCTTTTTGTTATTTTTATTGTTGAAGTTCAGACTTATCCATGCTGGTCTAACAAGATACCATGGATATTTCAATTTTCTCATATCTGTTGAGGCTTGCTTTGCAATTGAACATATGGTCAGTTTTGGTGAGGGTTCCATGCGGTGATGAGAAAAAGGTATATAATTGTGTTTGGGTGAAAAGTTCTGTAGATATCTATTAGGTCCACTTGAATAATGGCATCTGTTAGTTTCATTATTTCTCTGTTTATTTGCTGTCTGGATGATCTTTCCATTGGTGATAGTATGGTGTTGAAGTCTCCTACTATTAATGTGTGGGTTTTGATGTGTGACTTAAGCTTTAATACTATTTCTTTTATAAATGTGGGTACCCTTATATTTGGGACATAGATGTTCAGAATTGAGATGTCATCTTGGTGGAATTTTACTTTGAGTATTAAGTGTTCTTCTTTATCTCTTTTGATTAACTTTAGTTGAAATTCTACTTTATTTGATATTAGAATGGGTACACCAGCTTGTTTCTTGAGTCTGTTTGCTTGGAAAAATCTTTTTCCAGCCCTTTACCTCAGGTAATGTCTCTCTTTGTGCCTAAGGTGTGTTTCTTGTATGCAGTAGAATAATGGGTCCTGTTTATGCATCCATTCTGTTAGTCTGTGCTTATTCTTATGGGAGAGTTGAATCCATTGATGTTGAGAGATACTAATGCCAAGTGACTGTTAGAATCTTTTATTTGATATTGGTTGTGGAAGTGTGTTTGTGTGCTTGTCTACTTTTGGTTTTGCTGTAGTGAATTTATTTATATCTTGTGCTTTTTTGAATATAGTTAACCTCCTTTCTTAGAGTTTTCCTTCTGGTATTTTCTGTGGTCCTGGGTTTAAGCATAAATATTATTTAAATTTGGTTCTGTCACAGAATATCCTGTTTTCTCCATCTATGGTGATTGAAAGTTTTGCTGTGTAGAGTAGTCTGGACTGGCATCTGTGTTCTCTTAGGGTTTGTAAGATGTCTTCCCAGGCACTTCCTGATTTTGTGGTCTCTGCTGAGAAGCCAGGTGCTATTCTGATGGGTTTGCTGAGGTTGGAGCTGCTTGCCCATGTAACAGAAGGTATCCACTCCACTGAAAGGTTGGAGGTTGGGCTGTGAGCCTCGGTACCCTGATCCACATGGCAGTGACAGTGAAAGCATCCACAGATGGAGGGAACAGGCATATGGCCTGAGGCTGAGGTCCTAGAGTTGGAGCCTGGGAGTTTTCCCCAGGTTTAGCAGGGTGGCTTATGGTTAGAACCAAGTGTTTCGCACATCATGGGCTCTTGTCCCACCTAGGCAACACAAATATTTGAGGCTTTGGTGCCTACAGCACAGCCTGTAAGTCACTATGCTCTCACTGCTGTCCTGCATCTTGGATCTCTATAATGATTACTTTATGACCAATAAGGACCCATACCCAAGTTATCATGATAAGCATAGATGGACCCTGTTCTAAGGGCATGAATTTCTTTTGTTTCAACTCTAGTATCCTTAAAGAAAAACAAAGGAGTGTTAAAGGTGAGTGAGCATAGTAAGAGAGATATTTTAAGTAGTAAGGAAAATCTTAAATAGTAATAAACTTGCAATATGGAGAATGTTCCCAGGTAAGTGGAATAAAACTCTAACTTGTGTAGAAGTGACTATATGGGGGCTAGAGAGATGGCTCAGAGGTTAAGAACACTGGTTGTTCTTCCAAAGGTCCTGAGTTCAATTCCCAGCAACCACATGGTGGCTCACAACCATCTATAATAAGATCTGGTGACCTCTTCTGGCCTGCAGACAGAATACTGTATAAATAATAAAATTTTTAAAAAGTGACTATATGGTTTTGTTGTTGTTGTTGTTTTGTTGTGTTATTTTTAAGACTCTCGTATTATTTAGAATTATATATAAGCATGTATGTGTTTGTGCATGTGCATGCATGTCTATACACATGTGCAAGTATGTGCACATGATCGCCCTTGGAGGACATAGATATGGGATCCTTTTGTGCTATAGTTAGGTGCAGATGGAGCCATTTAACAAGGCTGCTGGGAGCTGACCTGGGTCCTCTGGCTAAGCAGAGGTTTTTCTTAACCACTGGGAACTCTTTCCAGCCCCATGATTGGATATTTCTAAAAGACAAGAAAACGTAAAAAATGAGAATGGCAGGGGATTTGCCAACTGGGATAGTAAATTTTTTAAATCTAGAAAATTATGGCAATGATACATGTGAGCCATTCTGGGTTTTTTAAATGGTGACACATGATAAGGTATTCTACACCACCCACAGAGAGTGAGAAACAGGCCTCTGACTTTAGCTGTTGGCTCAAAGTAACAGGGATTGTAGGGGGGTTAGAGTTGTCATCTCAGGGATGCCCACTGATTTCTTAGAAACCATTTTAGTACCTGTTCAAGTCTTCTAAGTGGCATGATTAGATGGGGTGGGTCAGACCACCTTAGTTACTCAGGTGGGTCTAACTATGTCAGCTCAAGGATGAAACCTTTTGGGTTTCCTTTGCTTTTTTTTTTTTTTTTGGAAACAAACTTAGTTTGGGGCCATAAAGTTTTGAATCCATTTGGATAACAGATGCAAAAATAAAACAGTAATTAAAGGCTCCCAAAATGTCTATAAACTCAGATCAAATATCCACCTGTATGCTTAAATTTTATTTTTGCCTAGTAAAGCTGTCTAGGTCTTTCCAGACAATAGCCTTTTCACTACAAAAGGTATCCCAAGAGCTGTTTTTATCAAATCAGATGATGAGAGCTCTGCAAGAGAAGAAATAGACATAGAGAAAAACCTACCTAAAGAGATGAAATTCTTCAAACAAACCCATCAGAAGCTGTTTAAGATTTCATACTTTCTTGCTAGACTTTTCACCAATCACTTCCCTTCTTGGGATGCCATTCCAAATTCCAGTGTGCAACAGTGTCAAACATGTTATCTAATATGCAACAGTGTCCAACATGTTATCTAATGGGCAGCAGTGTCCTACATGTTATCTAATGTGGAACAGTCTCCTACATGTTATCTAATGGGCAACAGTGTCCTACGTGTTATCTAATGGGCAACAGTCTCCTACATGTTATCTAATGTGGAACAGTCTCCTACATGTTATCTAATGGGCAACAGTGTCCTACGTGTTATCTAATGGGCAACAGTGTCCAACATGTTATCTAATGGACAGCAGTGTCTTACATGTTATCTAATGTGGAACAGTGTCCTACATGTTATCTAATGGGCAACAGTGTCCTACGTGTTATCTAATGGGCAACAGTCTCCTACATGTTATCTAATGTGGAACAGTCTCCTACATGTTATCTAATGGGCAACAGTGTCCTACGTGTTATCTAATGGGCAACAGTGTCCAACATGTTATCTAATGGACAGCAGTGTCTTACATGTTATCTAATGTGGAACAGTGTCCTACATGTTATCTAATGGGCAACAGTGTCCTACATGTTATCTAATGGGCAACAGTGTCCTACATGTTATCTAATGGGCAACAGTGTCCTACATGTTATCTAATGGGCAACAGTCTCCTACATGTTATCTAATGGGCAACAGTGTCCTACATGTTATCTAATGGGCAACAGTGTCCTACATGTTATCTAATGGGCAACAGTGTCCTACATGTTATCTAATGGGCAACAGTGTCCAACATGTTATCTAATGGGCAACAGTGTCCTACATGTTATCTAATGGGCAACAGTGTCCTACATGTTATCTAATGGGCAACAGTCTCCTACATGTTATCTAATGGGCAACAGTCTCCTACATGTTATCTAATGGGCAACAGTCTCCTACATGTTATCTAACGTGGAACAGTGTCCTACATGTTATCTAATGGGCAACAGCGTCCTACATGTTATCTAACGTGGAACAGTGTCCTACATGTTATGTAATGTAGAACAGTGTCCTACATGTTATCTAACGTGGAACAGTGTCCTACATGTTATGTAATGTAGAACAGTGTCCTACATGTTATCTAACGTGGAACAGTGTCCTACATGTTACCCTATGATGCAAATTCTAGAAGACCCTTGATTGCCCATGAGAAGTTAAAGACAACAGTGAACAGACCATTGGAGGAACAACAGCAGTATTTGGATCTGTGGCCACTCTAAACTAGTCCTGTTGTTTGTCAGATTGAGACCAGCTTTTAGAAACCTTACATTAATAATATATTTATATCCTTTACCTTCTGTGTAAATTATAGGACAATTATAAGTGACTTTGTAGTATCCCATGTCTAAGACTTTTTATTAACTCCAGAAAGAAAAGAAGGATCCCAGAATTTGACAGTATGCTTCAAAGAATGATCCATCAGATCAGGGATTAGTTTGGGTTCACCCAGCTGGGTTCTTGTATGTATTTGTCATTAAATATTACATTGCTGCAGTCATACTGTAGATGAGAAAAGCATGCCTCCTCTCTTTGGCGCTTGCTTGAAAATACCCAATAGGGAGACTGAAAATGTTCCACTAAATGTTGCAGGTTTAAGGAGACAGCTGAATTATTTTTGCTTTTGTTGTTACCGATTTTCATGTAAGTAACAGCTTTTTTAAAATGCATCCCAGACTGTCACAATGCTAATAGTAGTAGTCCCCCTGATCCAGTCTCCCAAGCTACAACTATAGACATGAGACATTATGTCCAGGTAAATCAAAATCTGGGGAAAACATTCAGTGTCCCAAGGGTGGATTTTCCCTTTTTTTTTTTCACATCTACTTTTCTTGTGTTGTTGTGAGTATTCTAGTGCTTGACTTTTAAGGCAGTCCCAGAGAGCTAAAAGTAATCATATAAGCTCGAAAATGGACAAGACCTTGAACGGAATTATGTATAGCTAACTCCCTTATATTGCTGGAGAGAAAGCAGGCCACCAGGGGCAGAGTTTTGTTTTGTTTTTTTCTGTACTTGATCTTCGCCAAGAAGCTGAGAAGTTATTTCAAGGGTTCCTATCAGTGCAGCTCACCCACATTCAAGTACAACAACTGTTCATACATTTCCTAGTAGACAAAAGACTATCAAGAGCATGCTGTGACGGACACACAGAGAACAGGCAGCTGGGTCTTACCAATCTGAGTGGGTACAGAAAGCAGAAGGAATATGGAAGCAATGGAAAACTGGAAGTCAGGAAAGAAGAAGTCTTTTCCTCAAAAAGTGAAATTTTGGTAAAGACTCTAGACAATACAATGACTGCCTTGATGACATTTGTTGGGTTTGTGTTAGTCTGTCTTTACAGCAGAAAGCAACCTGCCCCCCACTCATGATCAGATATAAAAAAAAATTATCAATTTTTGGCCTCAATACTATAGCATCTGTAGGTGCTAAAATTATTTTCAGATAGCAAGTGTTTCAATACTAATAGATTTTTCTATTCACTCTATTCACTGGTCTGAATTCTGTTGATTTTAAACAGGCTTAATCACTTTGTCTAGAGGTAGGACTTGCTGACAGCAGACGATAGTGAACTGGGTGTCTTGGAATGTTGCTCTGCCCTCATCAACTCTTGTTTTCCTACCTGGATGAGCTCATTCCTCCATCTACAGTCAAGTAAATGTAGCCAACAACCACAGCTAGTTCATGGAATGTCAGAAAAGTATGTCCATCACTCAGCCTTAGCACAAAGCTCTTAGATAAAAGGTCACAGAGAACTTGGGGTGTTGACATTCCTGGATCTTGCTGGCTGGTAGACTAGGTAACACTCATGGGTTTGTGTGGAACATCAGAATTTTAGTAGACTATCTTGACAAAGCAAGTTAGGAATATTCTGGCAGCATAGTGTGAAATCTAGGGTTGTGTGAAGAATCAATTTAGTATTGAGAGATGGGGAGTGGGATTCATAGGAACTAAGTAACAAAGAGTATAGCAGAGAAAGGATCAGGGATCAGTAGTGGGAGGTCAGTATCTTTAAGTGATAGTTGTAGGATGGCACTTTATTATCATTAATCAAATTAACCACATTATCCTGACATACGTTTCTATCTATGTTTTGCAAAGGATAACTGAACATTCAGAGGTGGGTCTATGGCAAGTAACTCACTTGTCTCAGGTTGCCTGGAATTTCCTCAAATGTAGGTTTTTTTGTGAGTATACTATCTGCCATCAATGGGGAGGAAGAAGAGAGACAAGGGTTGGGACTTCGGGAGATGGGAAGATTTGAAAACAAGAGACATTAGCATCTTTACCTATGGGACTGTGTACACCTCCTCTTCCCATTGTATGTCCTTTCCTAAGTGGGAGCCTGGCACAGGAGTCAATAAGCATGGTGAATTGAATAACTAAGGGACTGCATGGATAAGGTAATACAAAACCTCAGAAATTTTATGAAAGCTCTCTAATCTAATTTCCATAACAATGCTTCAATAGTTGCTAAGTCTAGGGGATGGTTTTGCAATATGTTGTCACGAGGAGGCTGGGATAGGAAGACAAATTGCCAGGAAGCTTGCACACATCCAGGCAACAACAGGGATGAATAACCTAAGGCAGCTGCTAGTTGTTGGCACCAAGAATTAAGATCAGGATCAAGGGACCGCATGTAGGAGTAGAGAGTGCAGACCATACTGTTTCCTTTATTGAAAGAGTCATTTCAAGAGGGCTAAGGTAAAGATCGAAAAGGTGACCCTGGACGAACACCGGAAACTTCCAGTGACATGCAACATGGCACGTAATGAAGTCATGTCCCATTTATCTCCTTTAGCTACACATCTCATGTTCTGTGACAGTAAGTTGACCTGAGTCTTTTGCTGTGCTTGGTGATAGCCTCCAATGTGTTGTGTGAGTCAGCCTTGTTCTTAATGGTCTGTGCTCCAAAGCAGACCCCCTAGCTAAATGTGGCGAGAATGAAAGGTCAAGGTCATATAGCAGTGAAGCCTCTTACAAGTTCCTGGAGTGAACTATGCAGCTTAATATTCTGTACGCACCTTGCTTTGCAAGTTTCAGGAACCCTTGTCTTTCTCTGAATTTTATCACAATTATTCTGCTGAATTGCAGTATAGGTGCGTTTCCCCATAATCCTTCTGCCATAAAGAAGTAATACTACTGTAGCTATGGGGAGGCGCCTGTGCTCTATCTTGTCTGTCAGTAATAACCTCTCTAGCTCTGTTCTCATTTCTGAGCCACTGACGTCAATGGTAATGGTTTCCAAGTCAGATTCCACCTAGCTGGACGTTCAAACCCCCGGTCACACTTCCTTTTCTGACTCTTTACCTGCTTTGGGTCTGACATGCTACAAAAGTTATGCAGGAAGGAGAAATATTGGGGTAATGAAACAGTTCACTTTCTTGGCCTAACTGCTACTCACCTTTCTGGGGAAAGGTGTTTTTGTTGAGTTCTGAAATCGACCTGTAGCAGCTTCAGCCCCTAAGGCAAGCACCACTACAGTGTTTATGGCATTAAGACTCCGGCAGAGTCATTTTTTTTTTCTCCCTGAAGAGTAGGGAAATTGTTTGGAGCTAAGCTGGGAATGGTTTGATTGCCTCTGACATAAACATCTCTGAAGTATATTTTCTCCATGCCCAAGTAGCCTCACGCCCTCAAATCAAAGAAGGAATCAGACAGACAATGTGCAACTAGACTTCTCTTAGAGTAAAACCGAGTGTGGTAATCACCATTTTCAGAATTGGCGAAAATATCAACATTCAGAAAATTAGTTCTAATGCTGTCTTAGCCATGGGAGCGCATTGAGAGAAGTTTTATTCAAGCACCGAGTATTTAAATAATAAACCTATAAACCTATAAGGGGAAAGACAAGGAAATCAAAGAAAGTCAGTGTTTACAATAAGAAAAAACAAGAGCTGCTAGAATGACTGGATTTGAGTATGACATGCTTTCATTGATTTTTGTTACACTGTCCCTTGTCAGGCTGTGAGCCTGTCTGATGATTGGGAGATGTCTTCTGGGAGAGAGTATCTCTGCATTTGCTCAGCAGAGGACAACAAGTGAGATATGTAAATAGGGTGCCTCTCCCTTGTGGCTGCCTTGGGGGTAATGTGTAATAGATTAAGCTGGCTTTGTGCAGAGCAAACAGGTCTGTGTTACCAAGAATATGAATGATGTCGGTTTCCATAATTGCTAACATCTGGCTTTCCATAAATCTGTTAAATCGCATGGAAGAAGAATGAGGTTTCTGTGTCATAAGTAAAGCAATTACATGGAACTCTGTAGGCAGCACAGCCCCGTACCGATGCTGAAGTCCTTCTAGACTGCAGAGAAGATTTGGGTTTTACACGTTGTTTTTATGATGGAGGCTAGGTATGCTTGTCAGTATGCTCACTTTTTGTGAAAGGAGTAGGTTGCTAATATGTTTGCAATTTTATAAAGTTGAAATAGCCAAATACTAAACTAAACTGCCAATTTCGAGATTAGTTTAGGGAGTGCAAATTGGTAATGGATTGGTTGAAGTTATATTTCTAGACAGTTTCTTGGAAGAATTATTAAGTGGTTCCCTCTGCCCTTTCCTTAAAAAAATAATACAAAAATGGATTTATTTGGGGGTGGGCTTTTTGCTTTCCTATTTCAGTAGGATTACTATCTTTATATGTTTATTTTACTTTACATTAGAATCAACGGTTTCTCAGATTATAAATCAGTAAGAAAATGTTTTCCTTAAGGCCAAAGTATTGATTATTCCTTGTGCTTGCTGAACACTCCAAAAGCAAAATTTTGTCAATATAGGCCGTATAAGTAGTGTTTTCTGTAATTCTGTAATAAATTCATGAATTTATATATTATATGAAATTATATAAACATTTAGATTGCCTACAATTTTTTCTGTCATTTGGAGCACTGGGGAGAGTGAACAATAAAATGCAACCTTTGCCCTCAGTGAACTTACTGTCCATAGTAATGGAAACATCAGCTCATGGCTGACTGGGGAGCTAGAATCATTTTGCTTCTTTGGAAGTGGCCCCTGGTCTTATGTCCATATTCCAGTAAATGGCCTTATGCCCATGCACAGACTATCAGCACTAGGTGGATTCAATTTGAAAGAAAAAAATATGTGAGGGCAATGGAGTTGATATGAAATGAGATTTACTTTAATTAAATATATTGTATTCACATATGAAATAAAACAATAAATTACAAATACTAATATAACTCAGAATGGGTTATAAGGACAGAGTTCCACTATTTACATTTACAGAGAGGGACAAATAACACTAGAGACTTCTCAAAAAATTCAGATGGAAACCTATTACTGTAGAAGCTTCCTAAAATATTTATAGCACATATAAACCACAGATATTAGTTACCCTCAGGACCTTGGTGAGGCCCCTATTGCTGAAGACAGCATATTTGAATCACAGAACACAGAAAAAGCAAACAGGTACTCATCTTCATCTTCATCCTTGTTGGCTAGCTTTCATAATGGTGGAAGGTGCAATGGATGCTACTGGAGGAAAAAGGTGTCACTACTCTTACCCAGCTGTGAATGTGAACCCTGGAGTGTACAACTGTGACCTGAATGGCCAGATGTACCTACTGGTACAATAGCAACATAAATGTTATGGGAAGAACACACCACTTTCTTTTTATTTTTAATATATTTTATTAATTTATTCATATTACATCTCAGTGGTTATCCCATCCCTTGTATCCTCCCATTCTTCTCTCCCTTCCATTTTCCCCTTACTCCCCTCCCCTATGACTGTGACTGAGGGGAACCTCTTCCCCCTGTATATGCTCATAGGGTATAAAGTCTCTTCTTGGTAGCCTGCTATTCTTCCTCTCAGTGCCACCAGACCTGCCCATCCAGGGGACGTGGTCAAATATGGGGCACCAGAGTTTGTGTGAAAGTCAGACCCCACTCTCCACTCAACTGTGAAGAATGTCCTGTTCATTGGGTAGATCTGGGTAGGGGGTTCGAAGTTTACTGCAAACACACCACTTTCTGATTGCATTTAAAGACAGCACCACAAAAATAGAACTCATATCCAGTACTGGCATTAGGACCAAGAGCAGATATGTAGAAAACCCAGAGTCCCCTGGGGAGACCTTCTGTTGTTACTCTGCTAATGACACATAATATTAAATCAACTCCTAATGACTTACTGCTGTAACCACTGATTACTGCATTTGTCAACCCTCATCAGGAAAAAAAATCCTCTTTTTTTGTGCATGGTAATTAGCCCAGAGACCCCAAATGGGCAGAGTGTAGAGAATTACAGAGTGTGGAATGCTCATATCTAAATGGGACATATGTGTCGTATCTTCTCCTTCCAAGACTTCAGGACCATTTCATAATAGGGAGTAGAAAATGTGTAAGAGCCAGAGGCAGTGGACAACTAAAAGGAAGCAATCTTTTCTGGACAGTATAGGTCAGGTGCACTATGAAGTCACAGTGGTTATACCAGCATGCACAAAATATGTGTGAGCTCCCAACTTGAACAAGGAGAGCATGAAGTCCCACCCGTAGTTAAGGCCCTAGAAAGAGACTACACAAAGTTGAGTGGGTAGGTAGGTGGGTGCATCTGGAGAGAGTGAGGGGTGACTATAATCAAAATTCATTCTACAAAATTCCCCCAAAAGCTGATAAAATTAGAAAAGCAAAGAATGGAGTTGCTTACAAAGTAGAAATGAAGTCAGAGGTTACTGTTTGGTACCTGCGGGAGGACGATGGTTCATCTTGTCCTTGCAGGGTACAGAGGAGTGAAGGGATTTACGGAAGAGCTCATAGGTTACTAATTGATTATTGCATCACACGTCTCTGTTTAAAGAACAGAGAACAGACTAATACTATAACAAGAAAAAAGCATTTTCAAATACCTAGACATGGGAAGCAACACAGCTTGTGGGAGATCAAAAATATGGACTAATTTTCTTTGATGAAATATAAAATTGTGTTTGTATGGTGCACAACACGACATGTTGAAATATATTCAAAATTAAGTGGTTAAATTGAGTTAATACACAGGATTATTATCTCACAGTGTTTTGTTTTGTTGTAGTTTTCTAGTGAGATCAAAAAAAATGTACTCACAACAGTTTTTCAGATATAGTACGTTGTTGGCTCCGGTCATGAGGTTGCCCATTAAATCTCTTAACTCGTTCATTCTTTTAACTGACATCTTATATTCGTGGCTTTTAAATGAAAAGTGGGAAGGATAGAAGATAACAGTTGGAGGTGTAGATCGGTGAGATGACGTGTGACAGTTTGGACCTTTTATTATAATATCAGAGAAATTCAGAGAGACCACAAGGAAAGGGCTAAGGCAGATGTGTTGCTTTCTAAACACCACTGCCCTATGGAAGGCACTGGGAACTATGAGTTTACGTAGTTCTACGGTTACAAAGCCCATATGTCTGACGCTTACTTTACATCAGTTAAATCCATCCCTCATGTTGTAAGTTCAACACGCGGACTTACAGGGTTCTAAAAGTGTTTCCATTGGGTCCACAGCCCCACATCAGTACACCAGGGTGACAATTGACAGGAGAGAAAAGAATAGATTGGCAGTTGAAGCAAAAACACTTCGATGATGAGCATGTAGCACTGAACCAACAAGCTAAAATCTGAATTTTATTGTTTGGTTTGGGTTGTTGTTGTTGTTGTTGTTAGTTTGGTTTTTTTTTTTTTTTTTGATGGGGGGAGGTTGAGACAGGGTTTCTCTGTGTAGCCTTGGCTGTCCTGGACTCCCTTTGTAGACCAGGCTGGCCTTGAATTCACAGCGATCTGCCTGCTTCTGCCTCCCAAGTGCTGGGATTAAAGGCCTGTGCCACCACGCCTTATTGTTTGGTTTTATAGGTAATATGTATCTACTTCTATCTACCTACCTACCTCAGTATCTATTGTCTATATTTTTCATCTATATAACTATCGTATCTCATTTACCTACTTATTGTCTGTTACTCATTTATCTATTATCTGTATATCTATCACCTACCTACTTAATATCTACCTCTCATCATCTGTCACCTATTAATCTATACATATGTATGCGGATCTGTGTATGAATATCTGTTTCCATTCATGTCTACCTGTCTATATATGTTAATCTATCATTTACTTATATATGTATATATTTAACTCTCTATACTATAAGTTATACTCATTATGAGATAATTATAAAAATATTTGTAATTGTTATTTTCAGACTAACTAGAGAGTAATGTGAGTTTTTTTCCCTTTTGTGTTGTTTCAAATCAGGGCACAATACCCAGTACTAAACCACATTCTGCTTTCATCACAATGAGAGTTGAGGCGAGTCAGTCATTACTGCAAACTAATATCATATTTGGAGATAATCAACTGAGACTGTTTTAAATGTATACATGTATCATATCAAGAAGTAAGCATTGTTTGGTTTTCATGTGAGGCAAGATTGGGTAAGAACGTTTGAGTACGTGGTAAAGGGGCTCTCGAGTAGGGAAGATGTTCCTGGTCGTATGCTCTTACAGATGAATTCCTGGTTCATGGTAAGCACTGAGTTAAAAGAAAAAATAACATTCCAACTTGGATCTACTACCTTCTTCCCTCAGAGCTGGCTCTGGTTGGGAACAGTTCGAGGATGTAAGAATGAGAAGACAAAGGAGGTTTGAGAAAGGACCAGCACACTATGTAATGTGCTGGCAATGGTCTGCCTTAAGAAATGTCATGAAACGCGCTTCTGAGATGAGTGAGGCCCTGCTGTGCCCAGTGAGAAGCCAGGGCTCAAAGTTTGCATCCTTCCCGTAGCTTCCAATCATTGTTTATTAACGAAATAGCTTCCCTGAGACTTCTGCTGGCAGAACAAAAAGAGAATGTGAACCTTTGAAGGAAATCGGTTCTAGAAATAATGGGTCAGGCCTACAGTCCCAGGTATTCGGGAGGGTTATGTAAGAGGTCTGCACATTCAGTGTCAGCCTGGGTTCCTGAATGAGCTCAAGGCCAGTATAGGCAACTTCAGGAGACGCTGTCTCGAAATAAAAAGTAAAAGGAGCTCATTGAGAAGGCACCTGTGTAGCATGCGCAAGATGGTTCAAACCCCCCAGTGTCACAAATATATGGCATCGAAGCTACTTAATGTCTTCTTGTATTGTTGCCATGAATCTGTTTTATAGCAATATGGTCCCTGCAGTCAGGAAGAGAACATAGGTCATAGATTTTCCATTATTTTTCAAGTCATAATTGCTTCAGAACTCTAACACACTTGGGATAATTGCATCATTTTGTACTCAGAATGTCAACTAAAAGTACTCAAGGGATCTATGTAAGATATAATGTTTGAAAATTAATCTTGGAGTCTCGAATTTAAGTTGTTGAAAGTAAATAGAAACCGCAGAATACTGCCATACACGTTAGCTCTTGAGTTGGCACAGGATAACAGAATCTTCAAGAAGCAATCCCTGCTCTAGCTTGTGCTAGTCACCTAATCTACCTGTACCTCAGTTTACCCCTTTAAAAACCGAAGCTAAGTTTCTGCCTTGTTGATATAGCATAGCTCACTCAAATGGCCTTGAAAAACAAGAACTGTCTATATATTCATAGTCTATAGGTATATAAATATACACAAATGCACATACATATATATATATGTATATGGTAAAAATTGCCACTATGGATTTTAAGTTGTAATGGAAGACACACACACACACACACACACACACACACACACACACACACACACACACACGCATATGATTTGGCTATGTTTTCTCAATCCTTCAACTCCTCTTAGATCCTTCCCATCTTCCTACTCACATAACTTTATTTTCCTCTTTCTTTCTTTTTAAAAAAGACTCACAAAACAAATAAAAGACCAATATGAAAAATACCAAACAAAATGAAACAAAAAAACCCCCACACAAATATTAAGTCATTTTTGCATTGGCCAGCTATTCCCAAGCATGGGGTCCAGCCCAAAGTGTAGTTGATGTGCCCAGTGACACTCCATTGGCAAAATTTTGTGTTCCATTTACCAGCAACTGTTAATTACAAAGAGCTTCTTGGTGAGGATGGGGCTCTGTGTCCACCTCCCATGCTCAGTGCTGGCACTGCATCTGGCTTGAACCTGTGCATGCCTTGTGTGTGCTGCCACAGCCTCTGTGAGTTCATATGTGCCTCTCCCCTGTTGTGTCTACAAGACACTGCTTTCTTGGAGTCATCCATCCCCTCTGGCTCTGACAGTCTTTCTGACTCCTCTTCTCTGTAGCTCCCTGAGCCCCAAGGGGAGGCATTGATAAAGACATCCCGCTATGCCCTGGGTACTTCAAAATCTCTCACTCTGCACTTTGTCTAGTTGTGAGCCTCTGTGTTAATCCCCATCAGCCTGCTAGAAGAAGCTTGTCTGACGAGGGTTGACTTTTTTACCCTAATGAAGTACAACTTCACACAGATACTGGCATGGGATTCAGTGAGATGGCACTATTCCCCCATTCAGCCCTCCTACAGGAGTCTGGCCGATGGGTGTCCAAGTCATGTGTTCAGTTCCATCAGCCTCAAGACAGCAGAATCTTCCATGTTCTTTTGTGTTACTTCTACTACCAGTCACATTTGTTGTGCCAATAACCTGGTACATAGTAGATTTTCATCCTCTGAAGGGTATTTGTAGATACTGCTAGAGATTAGCCAAGGGAGAAGGAGATTCTGATAGGCACATGACAAGCGCCTCCCAATAAAACTTAAAAAATGCACATAGAAAGAAAAGCCAAGTACAATTTTCTTGATGTGACACCAGTGCCAATGAGCAGAAGTTGCTGGATAAGATGTTTCACCTAAATTTAAGGAATATGTTTCTTTAAAAATAGCCATTTTAAAGGGAAAAGTGGCTGCCTTTCAAGGGTGGCTGTCACGAAAGGGCTCAAGCGGGACTAGACAGGAATGTGTTTGAGATGTCAAGGGCACTCACGTTTGAACTGTCAGGTGGAGTGCCTAGATGTGCCTGCTTTGCCTATTATGTTGTCAGGGAGGACAACATTCAATACACTTGTCTTTATCAGCACTGAAGCCATATCTCCTGTAACCCTGACTGTTTTGTGAGACCCAACATTCTATTGACCATTAGGATATTAAATATTTTAATATTAAGTAAGACACCCACCAAGAACTGTACACCCTCTTCTTTCAAATCTCCAGCGTCAGGGGCTGGGACAGTTGGACTGAGCCAGGGTTGCCCTAGTTACCTACTTTTTTTATCTTCTGTGGCTTATCCACAGGAGAGCTAGGCTTCAAAGGGGTGTATTCTGATTCTGATTAATTAACAAAATGTACGGCCGCTATAAGAGGACAGAGCTGCAGACTGATGTTTTAATAGTCCAGCAGCTGTAGATTTGATTCCACAGCAGCCACTGGCTAGCTGGAAGTGGGCGTGCTCTGCCACTCAGTGGGCCTTAGCGTGGCGATTCGCCTACCCAGAGCATTGGCCTTGCAGAGTAAATGAGCAAATGTATGTGAAAGCCTGGCAAAGTGCCAAACACAAGGGAAATCTACCATACTGTAATTTAATGTTACTGCTTATTATCAGTGTTTCCTGGGTCCCCTCGGCTGGCTTTTGAAGTTCTGTGATTTATTTATTACAGACATTGACGAATGTGCCTTAAGAACTCATACCTGTTGGAATGACTCTGCCTGCATCAATTTAGTGGGAGGTTTCGATTGCCTGTGTCCCTCGGGGCCCTCCTGCTCCGGTGACTGTCCCCATGAAGGAGGGCTGAAGCACAATGGGCAGGTGTGGATTCTGAGAGAAGACAGGTGTTCAGTCTGTTCCTGCAAGGTAAGACTAACAGGATGCAGTGAACGCTGTGTCTGTTCTCTGCTCTCCTCTTCCTCTCCTCCCACTACAGGTTTCTTGCTGACTTTGTGCTCATGGGTCCCTTCTTTTCGAAAGGGCGTCTCCACTCTAATCTGCAACATAGCCAGATGATGATGAGTGATTAGGAAACTGGATTTGAATTTGCTCTGCTTTTTGTGGCAAGTGGGTTGTAAGACGGAGAAGAGAGTGCTTGTCAGGAGAAGATGGGAGGAGCAGTTGAGGATGGTTCTTGCACTGAGAGCCATGCTGCCTTGGTTGTTGGTCGAGTTCAGGGAGGGTTCATATGAACCTGCATTCTACGCTCACACAAGCTTGCTGATTCAGAAATCTCCACCAAAAAATTGGTCGCTTGTGAGAACTCTCCCTCACTGGCTCACTGCATGTGGCAACAACATCCAGAAAAGCCAGGCTCGCAGGCCATTCATGTAGAGGTCAGACATGAATGGGGGGAACTCATTCTGGGCAAATTCTCCTTTGTAACCAACGTTTTTGTTTTTTGCCTTGCTACACTACCTCTTAGGTTAAGTACCAGGAGAGCGAGTTGACTGGATCAAAGCAGGGTTGCTTATTGCTTTACAAAATGGGCCCATTAAAGCATCCGAGTCCCTTGTGCTTTCTTTCTTCTTTTGTTGATCTCGCCAATTTAGTTTTGTTTGTCTTTACTGTAGCTTTAAATATCGGGAAGAGATTATTTAATCTTGGGCTTCATAGGCATAGAAAACAAGAAATATTACTTGCTTAGCAGCCTTTTAGGAAGCCAGGGCTCCTGATAAATTCTGTATTTCCCCAGAAGCAGAGCAGAAATGAGCCTGAGAAACCCATGTGATTCATCTTCTGCATTGACACATGGCCACACAACAACAGAATCCAGGGGGCTACCTGGAAGAGATGCATCACTGTGTTAACCCATGGCACCTTGTTTTCTCCTTTTCTATTTAAACCTATTTCCATAACCCAAATTTAGATTCATCTTTTCCCATTTATTGAGCACCCTGTACTGGGCTGTGTTCCAAATACCCTCTAATTAGAAACGAGCATTATATTTCCTGTGAGCACAACTTTGAACAATGAAGAAACTATCTTTAATGAATCAAGTAACCCATTGTCTTTCTCAAGATACTGATGTCTCATCTTGTACTTACACATTTACACATTATCCAGGGTCTCTGGGTCCCCCTGTCCCAAAGCTCACTCTTTCCCCTATGGAGAATATAGACTAGTGTGTTAGCAACCAGTGAGGTGAGCTTTCATACCAACTTTAGGGCGCTCAAACACTCAGCTCAGAAGTATAGTACATGAGGAAACTATTGGCAGCCAAATGAATGCTATCAAGTGTAGCATTGAACAGGGTGGTGTTGATGCAAAGAACAAGATTTTCTTGGGGAAAGGAAAGATTACTATGGCTTAGAATAGTGAGGACAGCATGTGATAGAGGTTGGCAACTGGGTTCCATGTTCTGTCAGCAAAATGGGGCAAGTTCTTTCCTTCTTTCCAAACTTCTAAGGATGATAGCAATCTTCCCAAACACAAGTTTTTCAGGTTTCCTAGGCTATTGGAGTGTTGAATACTGTGAAGCCAAATGCTTTTAACTATACATTTACCTCCATTTAAGTACATGATAAAGTCAGGGTTCCAGGCAACACGAATGTGCCCCAGGCTTCTTTCACTATACTTGCAATCCAAGAAGCCTGTTTCTCTTCTTCTTCACCCTTTGTATTACTCTGACTTTTTAAAGATTAATTGTTAAACAATCTTTACATTTTTAAAGATTACATCATAAGCCCCTTTCCTCCTCTCTCCATACCCCTTGCTTGCTTTCAAATTCTTGGCATCCTTGTTGTCTTGACTTAAGTATGTGTGTATGTGTTGTGTGTGTGTATATTTTTAAGTATATAAATACAACCTGCTCGTTCTATACAATGGCACCTGTATGTACATGCTTTTATTTTTCCAGGGCTTACGATTTAGCATCCATGGTTCCTCTGCAGGCATTCCTTAGTTGCCTCTAGTCTTTAGCTTGAGGCCTTGATAACTTTCCTCTGTTCACATTAGGATATCTATTGGTGTCTTCCTTCTTCAGGTTATATTTAGACAGCCCTGTTGATGAGACATCATGAGTATAACTTCTGACAGTTCTAAGAGACACAATATCCAAGAAACTCCCCCCCCATTCCTTCAGTTCCTACAGTCTTTTCTGCCAGCTTTTCACAATGGTCCCTGAACCCTATGTGTAAGAGTTGTGTTGCAGATGTGTCTCAGATGTATCGGCTAGAACTAAGCTAGAGAACTCTGCATATTCATCAGTTATGATGTTCTTTGATGCTCTCTGTCTATTTAAAATAGAACTTTCCTTGATGAGGACTGAGAACTACATTTATCTATAGGCTAAAGGATAAATCATTAGAAAGTGGTTAAGGACTCTGATAGCCTGGTACACTGATGGTTGCAGGTTTTCCTGCTGAGTAGACTCTGGACTAATTAGAGAGCTGTTGGTTACTGCCAAGGTATGCGTGCCACAACTGCACAGCCCAGGGTCATTGTACCATGAAGGTCATTATATTGGTTCATAAATTTCATAGCTGGGTAGGACTGTTGTTTGCTTCCCTCTTTGGAATCCTGCACAGCACCTTCTGGTACCATGAAACCTGGTTCTCAGGGAGGAAGCTTTTAGGTCAGATCCAGCTTAGAGGCCCCTGGGCCCTGTGTTCAAAGCACATGGTGTGCTCAGCAATAGGGCCTTACCTTCCACCATTAGGAGGCAACCAAGGATAACAACAGTGGCCTCTAATGTTGTGGGGTATCTTGGACAATGCTGGCCAATAACTCAAAAGAGGGCTTCTCGGGCCTGGTGTTAGGTTTTGACTTACCTTGTTCTTACTTTTTCAAATTTTGAGTTGCATCATTAATCCACTTATTTGTACTCTCTCAGATTTTTAATGTAGGCTATTAGAGCTATAAATTTCCCTTGTAGAACTGCTTTCAACATGGCCAAAAAGTTTATATATTAGGGCTTTTAGTTCCAGGAATTTGTTTGTTTCTTCTTTCTTATTTAACACATTCATCATTCAGTAATGGGTTGTATAATCTCCATGAGTTTGTCTGCTTACTAAGTTTCTCTTCTGTCAATTTTAATCTATGTTGCATTGGGGTCAGATAGAATACATGGAGTTATATTGATATTTTTTAATTTATAGGCTTGTTTTGAAATCCAGGACATGATTTATTTTAGAGAATCTTCTACGTTCTGTGAATAAAATAAGTATATTTTGGCACTTCAGTGGAATATTCTGTACATATCTGCTAATCCATCTGATGTGTGATATTATTTAATGCTGGTGTTCAAATGACCTGTCTATTGAAGAAAGTGAGGTATTGAAATCACCAGATATTAATATGTTGATGTTAATCTGTGCCTTTAAATTCAGTAGTACATTTTAAAACAAGATTGGGTGTGCCAGAATTTTGTGTCTATATATTTGGAATTGTCATGTCTTCTTTGTTAACTGTTCCTTTGATTAGAATGACATGTCCCTCTTTGTCTCTTCTGATTAGTTTTAGCTAGAAGTCTGTTTTGTCGGATAGTACAATAATGATGATTCCTTGCTTTCTGGTTGTGTTTGGACTAATTTTGCACGTGCTTTGACTCTAAGGCAGCACCTATCTTTAAAGCTAGCATATGTTTCTTATGTTGAACAGATAGATTGGTTTTGATTCCTGACCCATTCAGCCAGCATTTATCTTTTGACTGGATAATTGCGACCATTCCTATTTAAGTTATTGTTGAAAAGCATGTGTTGCTTGCAGCCATGGTACTGTCACTTGGGTTCTCAGTGGTACTTTCTGTTCTAATAATTATGGCTTTGTCTTACTTTACAGTATCGTTCTTTCCTTCAGCACACAATATTTCTTCCTGTGTTTTCTCTAGGCTTGCCAGATATAAATCATTTCAGTCTTTTATGTTATAGTAAGTTTTTCTTTCAACTGCAACTATGGTGGATAGTTTCGCTGGGCATATTACTCTAGGGTGGCTCTCATGGTCTTTTAGGATTTGGAATGAATTGCTCCATGTCTTCACATTTTCTAGTGAGAAGTCAGCTGTTATGATAGGTTTCCTTAATATGTAACTTGCATTCTTTTCTCTTGAAACTTTCAGTATTCTTTCTTTGTTCTGTATATTTAAGTGTTTTACCTATGATACGCTGTAGGGAATTTTTCCATCTAGATCCTCTGTTTCATGTTTGAGTCCTGATATCCCATATTCCACACTATTCATTCTACTTGTAAGGCTTCCCATTGAGTTTTCTAGTGGGTTAATTGGTTTTCCAATTCCATCTTCATTTAAGCTTGAGTCCTCTTTAATGTTTCTATCTCTTTTTGGATTCCATTTTCAAATCCCGGATTGCCTTTATCATTTCTATCCACCTTATGTGTTTATTTCTTTAAGTTCATTGAGCTGTTTATTTGTGTCTTTTTAAATTCATTGAAGTCTTTGATGAAGCTTATTGTTTATCTTTTAAATTCTATGTGTTCTATATAATTTATATGGAAAACAGTTTTACAAGACTTGTTGGGGAGATATAGCCTTGATTTTTCATAGTTTGTAGTTTTGAATGACATCTGGACAGGAGAACTAACTTTATAGGTTCAGCGTTTAATATGGACAGATGAGACTGGGCCTAGATATTGGATATGGCTTAGATGAATGAAGTCAGGTGGACACAAGGGACCAAAATGGTGTTCAGGATGTGCATCATGGTCCAAGGCTAGAGTTTGGGAATAGATCTGGTATTGGGAAAGTTTCATGGAGGGGAGGATCAGGCTAACTCAATAGACTAGATACTAGATAAAGTCATGCAAGATATAGCATGGGTGGTTCATGGTTTGTGGGTAGGGAAGGTGGCTCCTGTTTAAGCCTAGAGGTTGGCTGCAGCACAAGCCAGGTAGGCAGCCTTGGTTAGGACACAGGATGAGTGACTTGAGCTACGTGTGGAGGTTGGGGACAATGAGGAACTCCCCACAGGTACACTCACCCAGTTAGATCCTGGAGAAGGAAATGCTAGATCTGGCTGGTGTCCGTTTCATTACATAAATTCCATTGTTTAGTTTCCCAATTGCACCAAATTTCCATTGGTTGCATTTTTCTGGGGGTGGTGAGGGTTATTTTAAGACAGATGTAAAACCCCAAATCACTTCTATCTTTCTAATTCCCTGGCCTAGTGATCTGGTTCTCTTATTGTGATGTGATGAGCCCTGCATTTTCCTTACCACAGATGGTGTGCTATATATAACACAATGGCTCTTCCTGGTCACCTGTGCCATTTCTCCATGTGTGGTCCTTCACTGGTCTTGTTGGAAATCTTGATCCAGACTTTGTAGAGTAAATTTCTAGAGCAGTAGGCACAGTGTGGTGTCCACAAATTTGCCATTCTAACTAGGTCCAAGGATATATTTTTACCTTGGTTTTGAGGAATACATTTTGAGAACAAGTGTCCAGTAAGTGTCAGTCTTGTTTTGGCAGAAATCTTATTTTCCTATCCCACAACCTCCCTTTAATACAAGAATACATCTTAGAGAAAACATCATTCATAAAAGTCTATTTGGGGGGTTAGCATCTGCTCTATTATTATTTTCCACGTTGGAATGTCACTTCCTCTCCATAGATCTCTTGTATGCTTTATGTAAATGTGATACTGAAGGTATTTGTGTCCCTTATGCATAAAGAGGATGAAGCTAATGGGCTGTGGTGGGTAGGGCTATAACCTAATGATCAAAATCAATATTGAGAAGGTATTGGATATCACAGTCTGATCAGTTTGTGAGACAGTATAATAGATAGGTCTAGAGTAAGATTTCTAATGTTATAGTTTCTGTCAAGAATTAGAAGATATTTTCATTGAGCACCAGTTAACAACTATTTTAAATTTTGTGAGCTATGAGCACTTTCACAAATACTCACAGCACTGCTGTGAATTCAGCTACAGGTTCGATGTAACTAAGTCAGAAGTTTGTGTTCCATGAGACTTTATCAGACAGCCATTGAACATGGACTGGGCCATCAACCTGCTAACTGCTGGTTTATATTTGTATTCAATGGCTACACATGGATTTCGTGTAAATGCAACTACTCAATTTAACAGTTTCAAAGACAATGCCGTGAATGTGAATTGTGCAGTTTTGGTAAGAGTGGATCAGTGTTTCAATGGTTCAATAATAAAATGTTTAAACTAAAATGTATAACCTAGAATTTTACACAATATAGTACATTCAAATATTTTTCTGTCATTGTGAATTTCCCTGCTTTAGAAAATCTAGAATTAATTTAAATATCGTAATTATTATTAATTGTGCATGATTGAACTTTCATTATAAAATTGCATGGAAACTCTGAAGTTCTGAGCAGGAGGGTGGGAATGCAGCTTTGATACCTCAGTGGAACTGGGGTCACCATCTTAGCTGGACACGGGTCAGGCTCTGGGAACAGCCCACAGACTGAAACCTGAAGGATGGCTTGCTGATAATGGGCCCTGCTCTCACTCACACTTGGTGTCCAGCGTAATTGCAGTCTGTGAATAGCCCTTTATAATCACATTCTAGCTGAATTAATGAAGCCACCTTTGGCATTTCCATTATCAAAAAAATGATTTTTCTTGACAGTTGCTCAGTAATTCAAAGCCAACAGGAACATTGTCATTGTTCTGAAACCCAATAGAAGCTAAGAGGGCCCACACTGCCATTTTCACATAATTGATGAGATGTGAAATTGCTTTATTCTGCACTAACCCTGAAGGCTAGCCATTCATTTCTATTCATTCTCTTAACTAGCAGGTGGGATTGAATCTCATGGCAAGAAATATAGTAATCAGTTAAACAATTTATAGTTTTGCTTGATGCTGGTCTAAACCACATGGTTTTACCATGTGGTTTCTGAAGCTTAGACCTTCAATACCTAGGAAATAAAATACTATATTGTTACAGATATTAAGTTCATGAGGGTGGGGGATACAGCTGAGTAGTAAAGTGCCTGTCTGATATGTGTGTGTCCCTAGTTTCCATTCCTAACACTGAAACAAGAAAGATAACATGGTTATACAAAACGTATTGTGACATATTCATTAAGTAAATGTGATGGGAATCATGATATAAGCCAATAAGGCAAGGACTTGTTGGAAGATTCCTAGGATCTGTATTCATCAATGCTAGGCTACAAAAAATATCTGGTTAAATACCTGCTCACATCTAGATCTAGATTCATTCTCTCTCTCTCTCTCTCTCTCTCTCTCTCTCTCTCTGTGTGTGTGTGTGTGTGTGTGTGTATGTGTGTGTATCTCATGCTATATATACATACACGCATATATTTATAGGAGATGTGTTTTTATAAAATTAATTTATATGCATGCACACACAAGTATCTGTGTGTATATCATCTATTTATATTTTAGAACAGTACTCTCTTATCATTTTATAGTAGAAACAATACATATGATCTGAGTGAAAACCCCTTTCCACCCTCTTCAGTCATTATGATACAAAAGTAGCCAGCATCTCCCTTCCACTCTCTGTAAGGAATGTAGTGCTATTAAGTATTTCCACTTTGGCTCCCACCAAACTTAAACCAAGACCTCCTGGGCAAGTCCATTTTGTTTGCAGATGTCAGTAACGGTGGAGCTGTATGATTCCTAATAGAGACAGATATGGTATCTGGTAAAATCTGTGACTGGCAGGAGAGGTGAGATAGATCTACAAGATGAAGTGCAACATGCATCTGAAAACACATCTGCTCAATCTGCCAGCCACAGGAGATGGAGCAGAGTTTAATGAGGTCTTGGTTGCCATTAAGTTCAATATCAGACAACACGGTGACACAACCAAAATAAGTAGGTTAAGCAGACTGCAGCAGAGAAAGCATACCTGAAAGTTAAACCGTGGTGACACAAAACCACATCACTCCTTTTTTTCCTGAAGACTTATATTTAGTTATCTGACTTGAGAAATGAAGAGATAAAGTTCTGTTCCACAGAATTGGGGCAGAAGATATATGTTCAGTTTTTTGACTAATAAAGATGATGAAGGTCATGCACAAGAGTCAAGACTTGAATGAGGGAGCCATCAAAGCTGATATGTAGAGGAAAGGTACAAATTATGGGAACAGGTTGAGGAATCAGAGATGATTTCCCCAGAAAGAATAACTTGGTGAATACATACAAATTAGATTCTAAGAACTGAAGATTGAAATATTATAAAAAAAAATACAAGGGCTGTGATTTCAAGGAAGAGTACCTAAGGCCAGGAGGGAGATAACAAGACTAAGGCACACAGATGTGCACATAGATGTGTACCTTGAATACGTTCCTTAGTGGGAGTTCCCGAGGATGGGTAGCCTCAAGTATTTTCTTTGTAAGTTTTAGGTTTGGCTGTTACAGGAAGATAGGCTTTATGTCTCTTAAACTATCTTCTATCCCTGAAATTTAGCTTTATAAATGCTCAAAAAAAGCAGCCATAGGGAGATGATGAAAATGGATCTGTTGTTCTTCCAAGGATCCAAGCTTAGTTTCTAGTACCTACATAGGGTAGTTTAGCTCCAGAGCATCCAGTGACCACTTCTGGACTCTACAGGGACACAGAAATAACTATTTTTTAAATAAACGTAAATATTTAACAAAAGCAACTGTAGCCATAAGAGGTAGCTATGGGCCTCACACTTTGGCTTCTCAATCAAAGGAGATATGACACTAGTTTGATGAACAGAAAGTAGACATTCAACAAGTACTCAGTCCTAATGTTCAGTGCTATTGACCTTCATTGCTTTATAACCAAGTGCCCAGGTCTAGTGTTCCTGAAACTGCAATGTATCTATAACATGGTGAGCTGCTTAATGGAGGAAGATGACAAGTGATCATAAGCTCTTCAAATAAGCAACCTAAAGACTTTCTTGTAGAAGAAAATACTTTAGACAGTCTAGCACTCAGTTGTAGGCTTAGAGATGTTGCTACACTGTGTGATCTGCATAAGGCACTTTGTTGGGAAACTTTAATCCAGCAACATGGTTGCTCTGGCAAGGGACTACATCAAAAGATCTAGGTGTGTGTGAGACCCGAAGGGAGGCACACAAACACACACACCTTTAATCCCTCTGGTTGGAATGCACACCTTCAACCCTTCTGGCTGGAATATAGATATGCCCTTAATACACACCTTTTAAAAAAAGAGAGATGTTTAATTGAGTGACAAAGTGATGACTCAGAGATAAAGATTTGACAGAATAGGATGCACCAATTCTCATGAGAACAGTACAGAAAAGAGAGGCTATTTAAGAGAGTACAGGGAGAGTAGTGGAGTTGATGTCAGCCAATGGACAGTCAGTGGGGAGTCAGTTGAGAGGCAGTGCAGTGTCAGGCAGTTCAGTTCATGGCAATTCAAATCAGTTCAGTCAGTTCAGCTGAGAGGAGTTGAATGCAGTTGAGTTCAGTCAGTCAGTTGGGAATCAGAGCAGTGAGTGCAGTACAGTGGGGCTGAGTTTGCTCTTGAGTTCATTCATGAGTTTGTGCAGAAGCAGTTGGAGCCAGAAGATTAGAAAAAAAAACTGCTAGAGTTAGTTTGAGGCCAAACAGAACAACTCAATGAGAATATGAGAGAAGCCAGTTTAAATCAGTCAGCTTGGGAAGGAGTTTGAGCCAAAGCAGCTGAGTTGAACCAGGCAGCCAAATTTCAGAAAAAAATTAGAAAAGGTGAGCATATTCTTCAGTAAGCCTTCCAGAAGACAATTACATCAGGAAAATAAAGGATACATTTACAGCACTCAATGTCTTCAGGCCACTGTTAATTCTTCCCACAGTCCTTAAGTATTGGGGTAGGCATAAAATTAGGCAGCGCCTTTCAACATGTTTGCTGGTGCTCTTATATGTTAGGACAATGTAGTCACATATTTTCCCACTGAAATGAGTTTGTTTTCTTATTCCTTGTCATAGCACACATTCTCCGGCTTTCCTTACATTTCCATATACACATCAATGCAGTTTGTTCTTATTTCCCCTCATTTTCTTGTTTCATTTCCTGCTCTTTCCTTAAGACACAACCACTATGTAGTTTCCCTTCCAACTGGAATGCATTCTTAATCACATTCAGTTAGGCTGCTTAAATTAGCTATAATTCTTACCCAGAAACATATTTTTTTAAGTTCAAAGAAGATATTGATGTTTTCCTTGGGTACACTTAATAATGTCTCTTGGATGGTTCTGCTGCCAAGCTTCAGTAAAGAAAGGCTATGCCTGCCTTGAACAAGAAGGGAGGTAGATAATATGGATTCAGAGTCTAAGAAGTTTATTCTGTGAGCTCTATGAAGTATTTACAAGGCTTGATTTTCATAGTGCATCTGTGCGTACACATTTTTCTAGTCACAAAACTTCCTTGACCTCACTTCTCAACAGGACGGGAAGATATTCTGTCGGAGGACAGCTTGCGATTGCCAGAACCCAAATGTTGACCTTTTCTGCTGTCCAGAGTGTGACACCAGGGTCACGAGCCAATGTTTAGATCAAAGCGGACACAAGCTCTATCGAAGTGGAGACAACTGGACCCACAGCTGCCAGCAGTGCCGCTGTCTGGTATGTCAGCTTCCTGGGGATCATGGTGCCTTTACTCTAGAAAAGGTTATAGACTCATGTGCTTTGGGGCTGGAGTTCCAAGATGTTTCCAGTATTATGCAGAGCATCACAGGCTGTGCTTAACCTGGGTCGGGGGGGGGGGCATGTACTCTGCATGGAACAATTTACATTGTATTTAAAATGTTGCAGAAATAAAAAGAATGTATTTATGGAACAGATTTAACCTGAGCATAGTTTGTATATACTCATATATTTTTGAAAGTCTAGAGCATTAAAAATCCTTATAAAGGAACCTTCAGTGGCTTGATAGGCAATGATTGTCCAGACAGAGTCAAGCCTATTAATGACTTTGACATAAGTTTTAACAGTGCCAATGGAAGAAACATGATAGAAGCGACAGAGTTTGGGTGAGCAAGGCTGAAATCCAATTCTATAGATGTCTCATGGGCTAGGTTGATGTGGACACTTTGGACATGCCAAAGCATTTCAGTTATTATTCTTTGTTTTAAGTGGTCACAAGTTTATGAGTTCCAGTTTCAAAGATAGTTAGGAAGATGAGACAATGTATGGGAGAGATGAATACTGTTCTCAACACAGTAGGCACTTGGCTTAGTGCCATTGAAGACCCTTCATGTGGCATCTGCTGTTGGTGCTCTTTTATTCCCTAGAAATGGTGTTCAAACAGAATACCATATATTTATTTTAATATTTATTTTAAATATTAATGTGAGGATAGTAATACAATGCCTGGATTTGGGAAAGTTCAAAGAAAACATATGATTTTTCAGATCTCGTTCAGTGTGCTTTAAATTACTGCACAATGATTTCCAAGGATGGGAAGATGTGAGGAAATAGCCCTTTGGGGGTTGTGGTGCTCCATCTCTGAGCATTCTACCCCAGGCAGCTTGTCAAGGAAGCTCTTAGTTTGGTGCCTAGTGTTTATTGAAATGAATTTACTCTCTCTGGGCACTATACAAAAACTTGCACGCAGAGATAGTGTTCTCTATGTTTCCATAAATCCCCAGGTTAGTGTGCAAGCAGTTGGAACATGCATCCTTTACAATACATCTTAATATTAAGATGGCAGTGTAGCTAGAATCAGTTCACGGGCAATTTTACAAATTCTCTTCCAAGGACAAGCACACGTGTACAACTACAGACCTGTTTCCAGCATCAGTCTGGAAAACTACTTTTCTTTGAGAAGCTGGTCGTCAGATAGCTGAAATTACTGGCATCCATCATGTCCATGATGCTTACATTCGAAGAATTTCAAAAGCACATCTTGAAGGTCCAATCTTTGGGATGTGCATTTTTTTGGATCACAGAAACTACTGAGCATTAGCTTAAAATTGCTTTAGGATTATACGGGTCACATTTAACATGTACGTCTTAACTTACATGAGAATCACCACAGCAGAAAGTGAGTGACAATGATGGCAGTGAGGCTGTATGGAGAGACTTTGCTGCCACAGGTTGCTCAATAGTTCCTGCAACCAGAAGGGGACAGGTAGAGGCTCCATTCAAGTTGTGACTTGGAGACCTTAGAATCATGGGGTGGTTGGCTCCTGATCACATCCAACCTCAGCTCTGAACTTGACACCAGCTTCTCAGTTGATAGAGCTGTCGAAATATTCTACTTCTGATGGTCTCACTTTGGACCTTAAAAGAAGCAAGCATCTCTCTACACACGACCCACACTTTATCATCTGTTCTCTTGTTTGTTCTATTAGCATCTGTTGGATAAAACTCTGATCATCAGCAGGGAGGGGAAACAACCAATCAGAGCCTGAAAGCTCAAGTGAATGTTGTTATACCAATTACACAGTATGACCTGATTTTTAAAAAAAAGTACAACATGATAAAAAGTAACCTTATACCATTCTTGGAACACAAACAAGCTGACTTAAGACTCTCTGTGAACTCTGGATTAGGTAGTCAGCAAATCCGTCTTCTAGAAGGTGATCTCTTCATAGAAATTGTATGTGGAAATGTGTCTTCATAGAGGAGGATGGATCCTACGCATTGTCATGCAGGATAGAAGCATTCAGCAAGGGAATAGTGAGAACAGTAGCGCTATCCTTCCCCAAGGAATACTGGAATATAAAACTGCATAGGAACGAGGGCCACTCATTTCATCTTTCTCTCCACAGGAAGGAGAGGCAGACTGCTGGCCTCTAACTTGCCCTAGTTTGAGCTGTGAATACACAGCCATCTTTGAAGGGGAGTGTTGTCCCCGCTGTGTCAATGACCCCTGCCTGGCTGATAATATTGCCTATGATATCAGAAAAACTTGCCTGGACAGCTCCGGTGTTTCGCGGCTGAGCGGCGCAGTGTGGACAATGGCTGGATCTCCTTGTACAACCTGCAAATGCAAGGTAACCCACTGACCTAGGATGTATGAGACACAGACAGTTTCCTTCTAAAATCTCTAAACTCAGATTCCATGGGTGCCTGTTCTCACACAGGACTGTTAGTGTACACAGATATTAGCTGGTCCTCGTTTGTATAAAGGCAGATTCCAAAGGGACATGGAGTAATACAAATTTGCCTTAAAACCGCTGAATTTTATCAACTGACTGTAATCTCATTTATCAAGAATTCAAGTTATTTTGACCTACAATAAAAAAAAATAAGGAGAAACAAGGGATGGATATAGGGAGATAGAGAAAGAAGGAAGAGGGAGGAGAGGAGGTGGAGGAGAGGAGAGGGAAAAGAAAGTGAGCATATAAATTCTTAGCTTCATCTTGGAAAATTACAGAAACTATCAGTGGTGTGGGCAGGAGAGAGATCTTTGTAGCTGTTTATTTTATCTTATTTCACATTGCCAAACATGTTCCTGAATCTCTTGTGGTGCTTGACTGTGATTATATTTCTGTCTTTTTGGGGATTTCCTACCCTTGTGTATCTTTCAGACTTGAAAGGTATCCCTTCCTCCTTCCCTCCCTCCGTCCCTCCCTCCCTCCCCTTGGCATTCATGGAATCATGACCACAGGCAGCTTACAAGCAATGCTTGATCAAGCACAGTCAAAATCTCAGCCAAACCATCGCTTTCAGATTCTCGTAATTAAGAATATTAAGACAGATAGTATACTTGGTCCCATCAAAGCCTGCCTCCACCTCTGCCCTCACTGGAGGCTTTCCAGCTTGTCTCTCTGCTTGTCTCTCTTTTAATGGATTTATAGTGTAGACACTTCTGTTTCTTAGAACGTCCTGTATTAAGATAAATCCCCAGTAGCAAAACTAATGTCCAGCGTCCAATCACAAAGGAACCATGGTCACATCTGGAATTTCACCGACATCAAACAACTGGCACCAGGGTTGTCTGATTTCTTCACCCCCCTTTCTTTTATTGAAATGGTTTTTATTTTCCTACAATATACCCTGATTATACTTTCCCCTCCCTCTGTTCCTCCTTGTTTCTTCCCCCTTCCTCTCTCTCCTTAGAAAGCAAAACAGATTCTAAAGATTATGATTTAAAACATAGACTAGAATAAGATAAAAACAAACATGTTGGAATAGGACAGAACAAACGGAAGGAAAAGAAGCCCAGAAGATGCGCAAGAAACACAGATGCAAAGACCGATTTGTTCTCACACACATATCTCCCATGAAACAAATCACAAAGCCAGGAGCCGTAATATATACAAAAAGGACGTGTAGGGTAAAAAAATTAAAATTAAAATAAAAACTAAACTAAAATTAAAAAATTAAAAAGAAACAGAAAGCCCTGAGATGACATTATAAGACAAGGGACCCTCAGAGACGCCACTGAGCTCATTCTCTGTTAACCATTTGTTTGTTTCTCCAGTGAGACTCCCTTGGAGAAAACTAATTTTTTCATTTGTAAGTGTTATCAATCGGAGATCAGTTCTGGGTTGGTTAGGGATGGCGTCATGTATCCTCTTCTGTCAGCTGTGTGCAGTCCCTGTGCCTGCTGCCTGAGTCTCTGTGAGTTCATGTGTGTAGTGGTACTTGTTTTGAAGGCCTTGTTTGTTTGGTGTCTTCTATCTCCTCTGACTCTTACACTCTTTCTGGCTCATGTTCTGCAAGGCTCTTTGATTAAAAACAAAAAATGGGGCGGGGGGGATTTAAGGTGGAGTGCTCTGAATGTTTCGTCTTCTGGTATCTCCTTCAATTTCTTTCCTCCGTGTCTTGAATCATATAAGTCTTTCACTTGCTTCGTTAGTTACCACATGATATTTTATGTTTTAATGCTATTCTGATGGGTGTTATTGCCCTGATTTCTTTCTCTGTGCATTTTCCATTTGGATGTAGACAGGCTACTGAATTTTGTGAGTTAATTTTGTATCCAGCTATTTTGCTAAAAGTGCTTATCAACTCTAAGAGTTCCCTAGTGAGATTTTTAGGGTCACTTATGTATTCTGCCATATCTGAAAATAAAGATATGTTGACCTTTTTGCAATTTGTATCCTTTTGATCTCCTTCAGTTGTTTTATTGCTCTAGCTAAGACTTCAAGCACTGTGTTGAATAAGTATGGAGAGAGTGAACAACCTTGTCTTGTTCCTGGTTTTAGCATAATTGCTTTGAGTTTCTCTCCATTTAAGTTGATGTTGGCTAAGGGCTTGCTGTAAACTGCCTTTATCGTGTTGAGGTCTGTCCCTTGTATCCCAAATCTTTCTCCTGCATTTTAATTAATCATAAACAGATGTTAGATTTTGTCAAAGACCTTTTTGCATCTAATAAGATGGCCATGTAGTTTTTTTTGTTATTTCAGAACTTTTTTTTGGTAGATTATAGTTATTAATTTATGTATGTTTACCTATCCCTACATCTCTAGGATGAAGCCTCCTTGATCATGAAAGATGATCTTTTTGATGTGTTCTTAGAATTGGTTTACAAATATATTATTGAGTATTTTGCGTCTACCTTCATAGGGAAATTGGCTGATAATTCTCTTTTTCTGTTGGGTCTTTATGTGTTTTGAATATCAGGGTAGTTGTGACTTCATAAAACAAGTTGGCCAATGTTCCTTATGCTTCTATTTTGTGGAATAATTTAACGAATATTGCTGTTAACTCTTCTTTGAAAGTGTGATAGACTTCCGGGGCTCTGGGCATTTTGGGGGGGGGGGGGTTGGGAGATTTTTAATTACTGCTTCAATTTTATTAGGGGATATGTGTCTGTTTAAATTGCTGATCTGCTCTTGATTTAGCTCTGTCCAGTGGTACATATTGTGAAAATTGTCTGCTCTTTTAGATGTTTCAAGTTATTTGAGTTCAGGTTATTAAAGTATGTTATATGACTCTAGATTTCTTTAGTGTATGTTGTTCTGGCCTATCTTTAGTCTCAAATTTTGTTAATTTGTATTTTTCTCTCTATCTTTTAGTTAATTTGGCTAAGGGCTTGCCATTCTTACTGATTTCCTCTGAGAACCAACTTTTTGTTTCATTGACATTTTTGCTATTATTTCTATTTTTTTGACTTCAGCCCTGAGTTCGATTATTTCTTGCCAGAGACTCTCTTTGGTTTTCTTTTTCTAGAGATTACAGATATGCTATTAAGTTACTCGTATAAGATAGCTTCATTTTTTTTTGTAGGCACTTAATTGCTATTAACTTGCCTCTTAGAACTGCCTTCATTATGTCCCCATAATTTTTGGTATGTTGTGTTTCATTTTCATTCAATTAAAAAACATTCTAAATTTATTTCTCAATTTCTGTCTTGACCCATTTTTTTCCATTCAGTAATGATCTGTTGTTAATATCCAGATTTAATCCATAATGGTCAAATAGAATATAGGGTGTTATTTCTATTTTCTTAGATATTTTGAGATTTTGTTGTTGTTCAATTATGTAATTAATTTTGGATAAATTTCCATGAATTGCTAAGAAGGCAGTCTCTCTCTCTCTCTCTCTCTCTCTCTCTCTCTCTCTCTCTCTCTCTCTCTCTCTCTCTGTGTGTGTGTGTGTGTGTGTGTGTGTACTTGTGCACTTAGGTGAATATCCTGAAATATATGCTGGGTTCATGTAGTTTATAACATCAGTTAGTTCCAGCATTTCTTTTATTTGTTTTTATGTGGATGACCTGTTTATTGGTAAGAGTGGTGTCTTGAAGTCTCTCACTATCATCAGTGTGTAAGGGATTTAATTGTAGCAGTGTCTCTTTTACAAACTTGTGTACTCTGTGTTTAGTGCCTAGATGTTAAGAATTTCAGTGTCCTCTTGGTGGATTTTTTTCCTTTGGTAAGTATGTAGTGTTCTTCTCCAGCTCTTCTGATTAGTTTTGGTTTAAAACCTATGTTTCTCAAATATTAATCTTGCTATATGAGCTTACTTCTTAAATCCACTAGGTTAGAATATACTTTTATCCTGAAGTGATATCCATTCTTGTTGTTAAGGTATGTTTCCATCCTTGTTGTTAAGGTATGTTTCCATCCTTGTTGTTAAGGTATGTTTCCATTCTTGTTGTTAAGGTATGTTTCTTGGATAGAGCAGAAAGTTAGATCCACTTCTCACATCCACCTTGTTAACCTGTATCTTTTTATTAGGGAATTGAGACCATTGATGTTGAGAGTTCTCAGTGAGCTGTGTTGGTTGATTCTGTTATTTTGCTGTTGTTTTTGTTGTTGTTGTTGGTGGTGGTGGTGGTGTAGGGGTGTTGTTTTTCCTCTCTTCCAATTCTCTGGTCGCTGTTTAAGGGGGTGGTTATACTCTTCAGGTTGAAACTTTCCCTTTAGTTCCTTCTGTAGGGCTGGATTTGTAGGCAGACACTGCTTAAATTTGAGTTTATCTTAAAATGTCTTTCTCTATTGTGATTGAAATTTTTGCTGAGTATAGTAGCCTCAGCTGGCATCTGTGTCTCTTAGTTTAGAAAAGGTCCTTGTGGTTTTTTAAGAAATACCTACAAAATATTTTGAAGACATTGAAAGATCAAGTCTCAGCTTCATATGGAGAAACAAAAATCCCAGAGTAGCAAAAACAATCCTATACAATAAAAGATCCTCTGGAGGAATCTCCATACCTAATCTCAAGCTGTACTATAGAACAACAGTAATTAAAACAGCATGGTACTGGCACAGCAATAGGCTGGTGGATCAACGGAATCAAATCAAAGAGATGAATCCACAAATACTTGATCACTTGATTTTTGACAATGAAGCCAAATCGATTCAATGGAAAAATGATAGCATCTTCAACAAATGGTGCTGGTATCACTGGATGTATACATGTAGAAAAATGCAATTAGACCCATATTTATCACCATGCACAAAACTCAAGTCCAAGTGGATCAAAGACCTCAACATAAAGCCAGAGACATTAAATCAGTTAGAGGAAAAAGTGGGGAAAAGCCTGGAACACATTGCCACAGGAGACAACTTCCTGAACAGTACACCAACAGCCCAGGCCTTAAGGTCAACAATTAACAAATGGGACCTCATGAGGCTAAGAAGCTTCTGTAAGGCAGTAGACCCTGTCAATAGAACAAAGCCTACATACTGGGAAAGGATCTTTACGAACCATACATCTGACAAAAGTTTAATAGTCAAAATATATAAAGAACCCAAGAAATTAAATACCACCAAACCAAATAACCCAATTGAGAAATGGGACTCAGAACTAAACAGAGAATTCTCAACAGAGGACTATGGAATCACCAAGAAACACTTAAAGAAATGCTCAACGTCTTTAGTCATCAGGGAAATGCAATCAAAACAACTCTGTGATTCCATCTTACACCCATCAGAATGGCTAAGATCAAAAATTCAAGTGACACCACATGCTGGCAAGGATGTGAAAAAAGAGGAACACTCTTTCATTGCTGGTGGAAATGCAAACTAGTACAGCTACTTTGGAAATCTATGTGGCGCTTTCTCAGAAAAATGGGAATAGGGCTTCCTCAAGACCCGGCTATTCCACTCCTTGGAATATACCCAAAAGAAGCTCCAGCACACAACAGGGACATATGCTCTACCATGTTCATAGTGGCCTTATTCCTAATAGCCAGAACATGGATATAGCCTAAGTGTCCCTCAGTAGAAGAATGGATAAAGAAACTGTGGTACATTTACACTGTGGAATACAGTTCAGCTATTAAAAACAAGGAATTCCCGAAATTTGTGGACAAATGGATTGAACTAGAAATGATCATAATGAGTGAGTTCACCCAGAAGCAGAAATAGTCAAATAGTATATACTCACTTATATCTAGACATTAGCCCAAGATGCATATCCCATGAAAGTCTCCACTTATCAGGAAAGTGGGTCAGAGGGGAGGATATCCTGTTGGGACTTTAGGTGAGAGAAGCATGGGAGAATGAGGAAATAGAAGGATCCAGAGGGTCCTAGAAACCTACAAGAAGAACATTATGATGGACAGATCTGGGCCCAGGGGTCCTGCTCAAACTATGGCACCAGCCAAGGACAATATGGGCAGTAAACTTCAAACCCCTACCCAGACCTAGCTGATGGGCAGGACATTCTCCACCATTGAGTGGAGAGTGGGGACTGACTTTCACATGAACTCTGGAGGCCCAATTTTGACCATGTCCCCTGGATGGGGAGGCCTGGTGGCTCTCAGAGGAAGGATAGCAGGCTACTAAGAAGAGACTTGATACCCTATGAGCATATACAGGGGGAGGAAGTCCCCCTCAGTCATAGACATAGGGGAGGGGAGTAGGGGGAAAGTGGGAGGGAGGGAAGAATGGGAGGAAACAAAGGATGGGCTAACAATTGAGATGTAATACCAATAAATTAATAAAATATTTTTTAAAAGATACACATATATGCCAAAAAAAGAGTCTCTATGGATGAGTCAGGTATTATTCTAATAGGTCTGCCTTTATATGTCTTTTTCCCACACAGCTTTTAAAATTCTATCTTTGTTCTGTACACTAATTTCTTTATTATTATTACAAAAAATCTTTTCTGGTTCAGTCTATTTGGTGTTCTATATGTTTCTTGTACTTTGATTGGAATTTATTTAGATTAGAGAAAATTTCAATAACTTTGTTGAAAATATTTTCTGTCTTTGATTTTGGCTTATTTTTCTTCATGTTATTAATTATTGTTGTAGTTGTTATACTTGGCCATTTCATAGTATCCCAGATTTCCTAATTGTTTTCTGCCTAGAGTTTGCATAGATTTAACATTTTCTTTGACCAAGGTGTCTACTTCTTTTACCTTGTCTTTAATGCTTAGATTCTCCTTTCTATCTTCTATATTCTGTTGGTAAAGTTTATCTCTGGGGTTCCTGATCAAGGTCCTAAATTTTTCATTTCCATATTTCCCTCAGTTTGTGTTTTCATTATTGATTCTATTTTCACTTTCAGGTCTGGAACTGATTTATTTATTTCCTTCTACTGTTTGTTTGTATTTTCATAGATCTTTAATGGTTATATTCATTTCTTCCCTAAAGAACTGTATCATATTCATAGTCTATTTTAAATTTTTTGTTTTATGCTTCAGTATGTGGAGTTCTTCAGGACATACTGTAGTAACGGGACTGTGCTTTAATGGGGATACATTGTCTTTACTGTTAGTAATTTTGTTATTGTGCAGAGATCTAGGTATCTGGGTTTTGGAGGGTTATAAATCTAGGTGCTGATATCTGGACGTGTGTGTGTGTGTGTTTTCCTTTGTTTATGTTATATTTCTGGCTCTTAGGAGGGGGAATGGCTGTGTGTGAACTGATAGGGGATACTACTAGGATACTACCAGATGTGTCTAGTGGAGTTTTGGGGCACAATATGTTTCTAGGTATTGGGTCCTAACACTTAGAAATAGGGATGGCTGAGGGAATCTACAGGTGGGAGGAAAGAGGCTGTTCCACCAGGATCTGCCTAGTCTCTAAGAATGGGAGCAGAAAGTGAGGAAAGTTTACAGCAGGCGGTCTGCTGCAGATCTGGGGATGATGCTTGGGGTTAGATTTGGGGGAAAGGAAGGTGAAGGTCTGAAGCTCACTACATGCTTCACTGGCCTACTTGATCCTCTGGCAGGCTTGGCTAGAGGGTTCCTAGGGAATGCCTTCTAGAGCTATTCCCTGAAACAAAGGGATGTGTTGGGAGGAAGGTTGGATGGGAAGATCATTTAGATCTTCCTCTGGCAGATGCTGGAGATGGGGGCAGACAAGAAGTGGGGACCACAGCACATCTGCCTGTTACAGAGCTGGTGATGAAACTAAGTGACTGGATTTGGAGAAGAGGAGGTAGTGGGAAGATCTGCAGTTGGCCTACAGGCTCTCAGGGACAGCCTGCTGGAACTGAGGGCTGGGATGAAGAATGAGTGGGAAGTAAGGTTGGAGGAGAAGGTCTGCATGAGCTCTGTATATGGGGGCAGAGAAGAAGGGGCCCTGTGACAGAGCTGGGGATGAGACTTAGAGGATTGGGTTTGGAGGAGAGGAGGGAAAAGTAGAGACCTGCAGTTAGCCCTCCTAATTTCCTGGCAGGCATGGCTTGTGGATTACTAGAGAATGCCTGTGGGAGCCAGGGGCTTGGAGAATGGGATAAGTGAGAAGGAAAAAGGGTTAAAGAAGATTTGCGTGATCTGTTGAAGATGGGGCCAAGAGCATCCAAGTCCTCTTTAATATCAGGTTTGAGATTCATTAAAGGGAACTCCAAAAGCATATTTATGCCAATTTATGAAATTGATTTTTAATAAACTTTCCTGAATTTATTCCCTAATCTCAATGAGGTGAGGAGTCATATTTACCCTTGATGTATGCCTGTTCATTGACTCTAGCTTGGATTTGCCTTTAGTCTTACTGATACTTTCCATTAGTTTTGAAATGGGAAATTGTTTCTTTCGAGACATTTATATTTGTGAAGTGCTTTTTGGAAATAAGGTTAGCAAATATATTGCGAGAATTTGGGTTGTTGGAGTGCATCCAGAGCATAGATTGAATGCAGGCAGGGCAGGAAACTGATTTGTTGGCAAAGCTTCAGCCCAGGGTCACCTGAACGGTCATCCCCATGGTTAACTTCCTTTTCAAAACTAGAGGTCCTCTTCCCATTTTTTGAAGCATATCCTTTATTCAGCTACTTTGAACATAGATTGCAAACTGCCCATCAGTGTCTATTCTGTCTCAGTAGCTGACATTTGTGTTCTTTTCTGACAGAATGGGAGAGTCTGCTGCTCTGTGGATCTGGAGTGTCTAGAAAATAACTGAAGTATTTTAAATGGACTCATCACAGGAGAAAATGGACAAAATGACCATCAAACCCATGGAAGATGAGGGGCTGATGTTTTGGTTTTTTTTTCTTTTTAACCACACTCAATTACCAAAGTCTCCGTCTGAGGAAGGTGTTGGGTTGCCTTCACCACTTTGCTCATCCTTGCTGACCTAGTCTAGATGCCTGCAGTACTGTGCATTCCAGTCGATGGTTGTTGAGTCTCCGTGTTGTAAATCACATTTCCTTCATCAGAACATTCGCGGATACATCTAAAGGGTCCCATGATAAATGTTAATGTATTTTTTGTTTATTTTCTGTACTAACATAATAGAGACTTGGCACCATTTATTTATTTATTTACTTATTTATTTTTGATTTTTGAATCAAATTCTAAAAAAAATAAAGTTGCCTGTTGTGACTTTTGTCTCATTCCCTGCAGATAGTACCGAGATTCCTATGGGAGGTGTCCATGAAGATGTGTAACATCTGTCCACAGCATCCTTCCATTTCAAGCTATTGAACACAGATGCCCACTCACTCAGCTGAAAACTGCTTAGGACAGTTATGATACACTGAGGGGGAAAGGATGCCAGACACCATTAAACATTATTTCAAAAAGTACTATCTCCTCCCTCTTGGAAAAATAAATGAAGTGACACATTTGCCCACAATTTCTAAGCGGTGATCTTAAAAGCCCTTCTTAGCACTGCAAGAAAAAATTTTGGCTTTATATAGTACTTAAAACTAGCAAAGTACTTTATTAATAAGGCTAATGGAATAATACAAGTCTCCCCATATAACACAAACATGGCATAAGGAGTCTGCTCAGCCATTTATTTTCCTTGCAGAGATATTTTATTTACACCCTCTGCACTTGACAGCCAAGGTTTCTGATTCCTGTCCAGTGCTGTTCTACTAAAATGACATTGCTACTATGGAGAAATGGGAGAAGCCTTTAAAAAAGTCAGTTTGCATGGGTTGGTGACCTCTCTCATTTCAGCTGATGCTTGCTTGCTGATTTATTTATTTGCTTATTTTATTTAATGTATATGAGTGTTTTTCCTGAATGTGTGCCTATGCACCATGTATGTGCCTAGTGCCCATGGTCCTCAGAAGAAGGCACCAGGTGCCCTGAAATTAGATGGTTAACTGCCATGTGGGTGCTGGGAATGGAAACCATCACTCTGCAAGAGCAGCAAGTGCTTTTACCTGCTGAGACAGCTCTCTTGCCCCAACCAATGGTATATGTTTAGGGATCGACAGTTATTAGGTTATATAACATGATTACATTTTGTCAGAGCTGAGCATCCTACCTTAGGTGGTGCTTTTAAGAAAATCATGCATTGCTCTGAATTAAGTTAGTCCCTGGACTGCTGCTTACTGCCTTCATATCTAAAAGTCCTAACTTGTTACATCAGTGATGCTATAAGGAATGTTTAAATCCCAATATGAATATTATTAATTTAAACTTATAAGTTCCAAACACTATAATTCACTAGTATTTTTCCAACAGAGATAAGAGCCAATAGTTTTTGTGAAAATGGAATGCACTGCATGAAACCGACTTTATGTGATGAATCACAATGACAACAAATTGAATATTACACTTGGCAAAGACTGATACAATGTGATAAATTACGACACATCATGTTTTATCTCAATTCCTTACTTGGAACCCTGGAGTAAAGAATTGAAAATTACCCTTGGAAAACATTTATGACAACTCAATTAAAAAGAAGCCTTTCCAATGTTACAAAAACAAAAGCATTCAGAGGACTTGCAACCGCATCTGCAGATCTCTGTGTGAAGCAGAGTCCTCTTGTTCAACCAGCGTTTGCACTTCCCTGTCTTGAGGGCAAGTCTGGGGGTGCCCAGGACAGGCAAGCTACACAGAGAAACCCTGTCTCAAATGTAATTGAAGAACATGAACAGGTATTTTTTGGTGTGGGTAGGGCATGTGAATTAGACATAACTGTGGGTATTGGTTTTCCGTGTGAGTTCTGTAGTAAGCTGCCATGTATCTTGTATGTGTGTGGTGGACACAGAACCCATGTGTTTCAGAAGCCAAGGAGAAGAACACATAAGAAACCAGGTTCTGATGTGATGCTTTCTTACTATTGTATCCTACAACAGAAGTGTGTTCCTCATAGCTCTAGGAATGGTTCTTCACGGTCTCTCATTGTTTGGCTGCTCACTTATTAGGCTAGACTGGTCAGCTTTCACTGCCAAGTATCATCCTGTTTCCACCTCCCCCATTACTTGATTCCATGCACACACTGTGGTTCCTGGGTTGAATGGGATCTGGGGATCAAACTCGGGTCTTCCTACTTGCATGGCAAGCTTACCAACTGATCTAGCTCCTCAAGCTTGGAATGTAGAAGTATGAAATCACGGTGTCAGCAAGGCCTTGATCCCTATAGAGGTTGCTCCTTGACTTCTTCAAGCTTCAAATAACTCTTGGTAACCGTGGCCTTGTGGCTCTATAACTCCAATCTCTGATGCTGAGGTCATATCAACTTTCCCTCTTTATCAGTGTTCCCCCACACACAGCCTCCTCTATGGATATTTGGCATTAGATTTCAGGCTTACTCAAGAATCCAGAATTGCCTGTTCATCTTAATATCTTTATGTTTATATGTGCAAAAAATTTTAAACATTCCAAATAAAGTAATATTCACACCTCTGGATATTACCATATGGACACAACAGGTGTGGGTCAACACTCTGTCAACTGTTACCTTGATTGATTACTTATGATTCTTTAGTCAGTGGCAGTGGTACCCATTCACTGTGTACTAGTGATGGAGTAGAAAATTACCAGAAGTAGAAACTTGAGCTAAATGTTTCTTTCCATCTTTTAATTTTGTTTAAAATTTTCTGAGCATGTAGCAGACATACGATCAACCAGATATTTATCTGGAATGTTAATCAGTCTTGCAAAGCTCAAGAATTCACCTTTAAGCCAAATTTGGGTTTTTCTCACCTTGACAGAATTCCAAATAAACCTTCAATACCACAGTGCTGTTTTTTTTTACCCCAATCTGTGGCTATTTATTATCAGTAGCTCCTTTACTCACCAAAATGAGAAATGTCCCAAGAATAGCTTATGCCATAATATCATACCAAAATAAAACAGTACATATTTGTTAATGTTCTATTACAGTGATAAAATATCATGACCAAAAGATGCCTAAGGAAGTATTTGTTTAACTTATGGCTACAGAGGGATAAAGTATGCCATATTGGGGATGGCATGGTCTCATTTTCTCAAGCACATAGTAGAAGCAGAGGAGGGTGGTGGTGATGCTATAAACCCTTAACCTCAAGCCAGGTGGTAACTTCCTCCAATGGTACTACACCTCCTTAAGGCTCTTCACTCCTCTACATGAGAACCATTGCCAAAGCATTGCCAACTAGCAACTGAGTGTTCAAAAGCATGAGCCTACAGGGGACATTTCAAACCACCACACCATCTAGCACATTGTGTAACTTTACCTATTCCTCTTCCCACTTCATGAAAAGATAGTTTCTAAGAATGCATTTTGAAGAAATGCCATATTTGCATCCAACTACTAGACCAACAACTAATGACCCCACTGACGTCATCTCTGTGTTTTAAGACCTTATGCAGGGGGAACAATGAAGGCCTAATTGATGCCTGAAAGACATCAGTGCAAGTGTCTGATTTCATCCTTGCTGTACTCTGAAATGTCAGAGGCATCAACCCACAAATTTTACTTATGAGGAAAATGGGACACAACCTTCTCCAACACACAGCCATGAGTAGACAGACGAACAGTCAGGAAGGGGTCAAGGAAGGAAAGGAAAGTTCCTTGTTACAAAAAAAATGCCTTTTCTTGAACTGCACAAAGGGAGAAGAAACTGATTAGAGAAGAGAGTAGGCACTGAGAGGAGTGGAAGGTGAGAACGTGTCTTTCATGTTAGGCTGTATGGATTGACTGGGCTACAGGAGACCTAACTGAGAGCCATCCTGTTTCATGTGGGATGGCCATTGTTACTGAACTTCTCAGCAGGACCCGGCTATATTGTTGAAGTAAGTATGTAACTAGACTGTGTAAAGCAGGAAGGACACCCACTCTGCAGGACACAACAGCTGTTAATTTTCACTTTGCAGTTCTAGGTGAGGTGGGTAATTACACCCAGCTGTCTCCTGCTTCCCTGCTGCTGCTTCCTCTTGGGCCTGTGAGCCTTCATTTATTCTCACGAGTAGGGTTGTACTGTGAGCTGTGAAATGCATCCAGCTGTCCAGTACCTGGCAGAGGCTTGTTCATCACTTGCCTCTTGATTGCGGCTTTAGATGGTTCAACCACACTGCTTCTCAGTGGGGGGAGATTTATCTTCCTCAGAGCCTTCCAGAGCAGTCTTAAAAAATAAAAAATAAAAAAAATCACTGGCACTGCACAATAAAAATAAAGTTCCTGGCACATGAGAAAATAATACATTGTGAAAAAGAAAGATATGGGTGGAGTTGATGAATTAAGAGCAAGAATAACTGTCTGACTGGTCTTTGTAGATGGCTCAGTTGATGCGTAATAGATAACAAAAGTGAGACCACAAGATGGAAGATAAAAGATGGATAAGACGTCAGAGTTTTTGGCTCAAAAGCTGATGAGATTTGGAGAACACATCCTGAGAGATCTCCTTCGCAGTAATTGTTCACTTTTGTTCCAAGAACTGTCTTCCTTCTGAGGTCTCACATTTACTCTTTCAATCTTTGTGAACGCATATTTATGCCAGATATCACACTGTTATTTTACTGCACATCTATTTTTGGACACAGTTATTCAGGAACAAAGAAATTTATAGGTGAAGATACCTTGTAGACATTCAACAAAAAGGGATATCTGTTTGATGCAGTGAGACACGACTCTGATAAAGAACATTTGCTGAACAAACAACTCAAAGCTGGACATTCATTTTGTTAGTGTTTATGATCAAGAAACTGGCAGTTATTGTGAAGGATCCCCCAAGAAGCCTGGTACAATCAATGCTTGGGTGTTCTCTGGGACTGCAGGGAGAGCCAGACTCACTGGAGAGACCTGTAGGTCAGACTTCATAGCCAACAGGCAGAAGATTGACAGGAGGATGAAGATGGCAGTGACAAGGGAACAAACGGCACCGACTGAGGCTTTACTGTCCGCTGGTGTTGGGAAGGGGAGAGTTTGGAGCATGGAGATGATTTCCATGAGCTGGACTGTACTATGCCACTTTACCAGAGAGACTGAACAGCAAGGTTAGCAAGTAGGAGACATGGAACCAAGTCTACCTGGAAGACACATTATGAGTTGGAAAGAACACTAGACAGGCATCACCTTTAGTGTGAGTTGACTGTGAATAAGTTTCTATGTTGCCTCAGTGTCATGTATCCTCTTTTAAACAAATTTTTACTCAGAGAGAGAGAGAGAGAGAGAGAGAGAGAGAGAGAGAGAGAGAGGAATTAACAGACATACACTTTTTGATGTTCATGAATAACAGTTACTTGAAGAACCACCTTTAATACATTTCATATCGACCTTCCTACTGCCTTACCCATCATGCCTCCTCCTCTTAGGCAGTCATTTAAATACCCAAGTAGGGCTTAATTAAGGCTTTTATCCAGAGTTCAAGGCATCTTTGACATATTGATGAGCCATTAAGAAAATATATATCCCACATCCTCGCATAATGAGTGAGTTAACCCAGAAGCAGAAAGACTCAAATGGTATATACTCACTTATATCTTTACAGTAGCCCTAGGGGTATGTCCCATGAAAGTCTTCACTTACCAGGAAAGTGGGACAGAAGGGAGGACATCCTATGGGAACTCTAGGTGAGAGAAGCATGGGAGAATGGGGAAATAGAAGGATCCAGAGGGTCCTAGAAACCTGCGAGAAGAACATTATGACAGGCAGATCTGGGCCCAGGGGTCCTGCTCAAACTATGGCACCAGCCAAGGACAATACAGGCCATAAACTTTAAACCCCTACCCAGATCTAGCCAATGGACAGAACATTCTCCATAGTTGAGTGGAGAGTGGGGTATGACTTTCACACGCACTCTGGTGCCTCATATTTGACCATGTCCCCTGGAGGGGGAGACCTGGTGGCACTCAGAGGAAGGATAGCAGGCTACCAAGAAGAGACTTGATACCCTATGAGCATATAAAGGGGGAGGAAGTCCCCTCAGGCACAGTCATAGGGGAGGGGAGTAAGGGGAAAATGGGAGGGAGGGAAGAATGGGAGGATACATTGAGATGTAACAAGAATAAATTAATAATAATAAAAAAAAAATGTATCTTCATCCTTGTTCCCAGATTCCAAGAGACTGAATACATGATTTCAATGTGTGAGTTGATTTTGTGTGTGTGTGTGTGTGTGTGTGTGTGTGTGTGTGTGTGCTGGGGGGTTGGGAGGCCAAGGACTGCAGAAGAATAAAGAACTTGTGGGACCCTGTATAAGTTAGGAATTGAATTCTGCGGATATTCTGTGTGGACAAGTGGAATGATGACAAAAATGTGCGTTATAGGCACAGAATGTGAGTAAATAGGCAATGATGAGAAATGATTACCTAGTGGTCAAAGGGCCAGATTATAATCATATAGACTGGCCAGGTAATTCAGAGTCATTTAGTCTGATAAATAGCAGGCTGATGAAGAGGCTGGGTATTGTTTCCCTTGAAAGACCTACAGTGTTAAACTATTTTACATTGAATACCATATGAGGACTACCTATTTCCTTTGCAAAATTAAGCAATAGAGGGAGTTGGAGAAGAGACTGAAGAGATGTATAAGTGGTTAAAACCACTGGCTGCTCTTTCAGAGTATGCACATTCCATTCCTAGCCCTCACACAGAAGCTCACAATCATCTCTAACTTCAGGTCCAGAAGATCATCGGATGCCCTATTCCAGACTCTTGGGGCATCAGGCATAATTGTAGCACATAGAAAATAATGCATTTTAGAAAAATAGATGGAGGTAATGTATGAACAAATAATATATTGGTAGTGTTTTTAAGATGTTAAAGGAAAAATAGAAGTCTGGAAGCATAAAGAAGAGCAGATTGGCTCAGATGTTCTTCTAGAATGGCTTCCATCTTGTGCTTCCACTCACTAGGTTGTGAAGTGGTCCCTGGGAGCTTCCCAATTAGCCTTAAACATCTAATATTTACTGAGTCCCCAACACTTGAAACTGTGTTCTGTACGGATAGCAAAAATTCAAGCCCAGGTGTTCAGAATGAAGCCCTCATTAAAGTGGTCTTGATGGATGATGGGGGCAGGTGAGATGTAAAATAGCCCACAGCAATTACAGGACCCACTGTCTTAAGGCAACACTCAACACATAATTACATCTTTCTACTCCAGGGAAGGACAGGATCAAGGATACAATTACATAAACTGGGGACATTATCATATTGCTTTCATAATACAAATAAACTCACATTATATTCAAACAGCAGGCACAGGAATATACAATTATCCTTCCCAGATATAATTATCTAGATAATTTAAAATAAAAACACCTTAAAACAAAACCAAGACATTTTTATGCTATTTAGCTTAGAGGAGAAAATGTAGACAAGCTCCGTATACATGTGCAACTTGTCCAGACTTAAGGCTAAACACACATATTATGTTCCAACTATGTGTCACTCAAGGAGGAAAAATAATGAAATCATACTGATCCTCTTCCTTGAGGAATTTAAAGTTTTATGAATTGTCATAATGTATGGACTTAAAATGAGAACTAGGAGTTTTCCAAATGTCACCATTAGATACTGTAGGCCAAAGTAAGACCACTGAGGACTTCTGAGTAAGATGACTGACTACAACCTGCCTCCATGTGAAAACAACAACAGCAACAACAACAACAAATCAAAATAGACGTAACAAAAAAAAAAACAAAACCAGACTTTATTCTCAACAGAGAAGACTATAAAAAATTCACTAACTCAGTACAAAGTCCAGAGAAAACACTGATGACTAACAGAAAAGCAGCTGAACAGCACTCCACTGGCATGGTTGCCGGGCAGTGGGAAGATGTGGAAGCTTCTTGCCAGGCGAAGGGCGAGCATCCGACCCTCGGGACACGCCCACAGCCCTCACAGGCCTCAAACCCACCCTCAGAATCAGTGACTCAATCCCTCCTCTTAATATATCTCTGACCTTAGGCAGAAAAAAAAACTCAGTAAAATTATTACAAGTCATATTTTAGAACACATAAAGATCAGTCATCATGAAAATTTATGTTCAATCCAGGGATGCAAGATTGAGTCAGCAAACACAAATCAGTAAATGTAATACAGCATATAAAGAGACACAAAGTCACGAACCACATGATTATTTTGACCTGCAAATTAAGAGCCTTTGGAAAAGTTTAATATGCCTTCTTGATTTAAAAGGGAAAAAAAACTTTGAAGGAAGTGGGAATACAAGGATCAGTAACTCATCATAATAAAGGCTGTGGATAACTAGCATACAGCCGACATAATATTAAGTAAAGAAGAACTGAAAACATTGCCTCTAAAACAAGGAACAAGACAAGGAGATGGCCCTTACCATTCTTATTTAGTGTAGTTTTTGAAATCTTAACCAGAACAATGAGATATAGAAAGAAAAATTTATAAAAGCTACAAATAGAAATGAGAGCAATTAAATTACCTCTATTTGCAGATGATACCATCTTATGCATAGAAGGCCTTAGTGACTCCCCCAGAAAACTCTTGGGTCTGATAGTAAGGCATCAAGGTACAAGAGCAATATACACCATTTATTAGTCTTTCTTTATACCAGTAATAAACTTTCTGAGGAGGAAATCAGGAGAGCAAATCTCATTTATTATAGCCTCCAAAAATAACAAAATACCTAGAAATGAAATAGGGCAGGGGCTTAAAATGCCTCTATGTTTAAATCTTAAGATACTGAAGAAAGAAGTCAGTGAAGACACTAGACTTGCCGAAAATCATTCTTGTCTGTCGATAGGCAGAATCAATATATAAATACGATCATATTACTAGAATTAATCTAACAATTCAACGGAGTGCCTATAAAAAAAACCTCAATTGTATTCTTCATAGATGATAATAAATGAAAATAAATGATAAATGAACAAAACACCCAAACAAACAAAACACTTACTCTTAAATAGTTAAAGCATTTCTAATAAAAAAGAACAACACTGGAAATAGTATATAGTACCTGATCTCAAACTATACTACAAAACCGTAGTGACAAAAACAACACAGTGCCAGCACAAAACATATAAGTAGACCAATGGAATAGAATGTAGGGCCCAGAAAAATTCCTCACAGCCACAGCCACAGCCACAGCTACAGCCACAAAGATATCTAAAATGTACACCAGGACAAAAACAGTTTGTTCAAAGGGGATGCTGGGAAAACTAGATCCATTTTTATTATCCTTCATAAAAATCAATTCAAAATGGATCAACACCCTTAAACCAAGGCCTAAAATACAGAAACTGCTAGAATAAAACAGATAAAACACTTCAAGATGTTTTATATAGGCACAAATTTTAAGAGAAAGTCTCTAATTGCACAGAAAATAATCTCAAGAGTATACCAAACAATTTTAAGAAATAAAAAAACATTCTGGATAGGAAGGGGAACATGTTCTCCAAATGAAGAAGCTATATATTCAGGCTTTTGTTTTTCCTTTACAGATATCTCCATCATGACTACACCAGAAGACATCTATATCAGCTGTTAATCAGGGTTCTTCTTCCCCCACATAAGCAGCCTAACTACCATGGGAAAAAAATAAAAATAAAACCATAATTATTATATCATTCAATTAGAACACTCTTGGTATGAACCAGAAGGAATCAAAGTCTGAGTACAACACATTTGTTGTGGTGCTAAACACAAAAGAGAAGTTATGAATTAAAAGTAGGTACCATCAGCAGATGTGTATATGATACACACACACACACATGCACACACATATACACACACACATGCACACACACACACACACACACACACACACACACACACACACACACACACACACACACACACACAGAGGAATATCATCAGACAGGAGAATAACAATCATCTCACTTGAAAAAAAATGGGTGGAACAGGAGATCATAATAAGTGAAAGAGGCAAGTTCAGAAACACTTAATTTTCTCCCATATGTGGACTCTAACTTGAAATACAAGTAGAAGAGGAAAATCTTTGGATGAGAGAGATGACATGGGGTTGTAGGGATGAGAAGAGAGTGTGATGGTTAAATAATTTCAATGTCTATCGCATGCATGGATGAAAGTGTCACAACGAGACCTATTATTTTATATGATTATTATATACCAATAAATTTATTTCTTGAACCATGCTTTGTGGGATATGTCATAGAGTCTCAAGGGTTCTGAGTCGAGATGAAAATATCTACTGAAATTCTTCACTAGTGTGTGTGTCCCAGAATGGAATAGAAGCAACATATCCAGAGCAGACAGACCTGACATGTTATGCATGGGGTAGTTTGACATTGACGTGTGGATTACTTATGAGACGGGGCATTGAGAATGTTCTACACAGAAGTTGGAAGACAGAGGACACAGGCCAAGTTTTGGAGGCCATTGTATGTCAAGATAAGGAAATCTTACTTATAATCTGGGTTTGGTGGCTTGAAAACTAAATGTTGGCTTTATTAAGGGGGATTATATGTCAGTGCTGACTTTCCAATCAAACTTCTGTTTTCTCTTAGCTCCTGGAGCAGAGATGAGACTTCTGTTTTGTGAGGAGGGGGTGGATGCAAAGTCCAGTCATAGAGCATATTGGTATCATGAGGTCCTATTCTGAGTCTTGTGCTTTGAAAGAGCCAAAATACTACAGAGTAAGTAAAGCGTACTTGGGGTGAAAGTATATTCTCCCACTGCTGCTGGGAGGAAGGACAGGTGACCCAGAGAGTATTGATCAAGAACCTCCGTAAGTACAGTCCTTCATAGTACAGCCTTCCTTCCTTGGGCTGTGTCCTCAAGCCTTTATCTTTGTATTTTTCAGGCCTGTAAAGATGCTATTTCAGTGTGCAAGGTTGGAAGTTGTGTCTCTGAATGAAACAAACTCAACGGAAGCGTCGTCCACACATTTAAACACTCAAGTAAATCATAAATGGGTCAGAAGAAGAGTGAGTCAGGGAAGCACTGTCCAAATGCTCACCCACTGTGGTTAAGAGGCAGAGAAGTTAATTCTGTCTTCATTATGACAGCTTTGGATTTGTATTTCTTTAGTATTTCATGCATTTTCTATTCATTCACATCATTATTACATTACTGATACATCAGTGTTTTACTCATGAATATAAAATAGTATATTAAGAAACTTATGTCATTTTAGAGTTTATTTTATTTAGTGGAGGGATTATATAGTAGTTTTATTTTTTAGAACCTTTTTTAGAACCATCCACACTAATTTTCATTGTTGCTATCCTATTTTGTACTCCCTATACCAGTAAATAAGTATTTTCACTTCCCCCACAGTCTTAGTTTTCATTATTGCTTTTCTCTTTTAAGTTTTTATTTAATTTTTTTCATGCAATATATTTTGATCATATTCTTTCTTCTCCCCAAACTACTCCCAGACCCTCCCCACCTCATCCACTTTAGGCCTGGCTTCATGTTCTTTCTCTGTCTCAGAAACAAAAAGGAAAAACCCAAAAATAATAAAATCAAATTATACAAACTGAAAATAAGAAAATCAGTAAGTTAAAAAATACCAAAACAAAACAAAAAGCATGTGGAAGCACACACAGAAGAGAGGGGGAGGCTAGGGAGGAAGAGAGGGACGGAAGGAGATCACGAGATAACACATGAGTGTTGGGAGTATGTTCATATGCCCAGTGGCACCACAATAGAAAAAACTGAATTTTTTTCCTCCCCTAGCAGGTATCAGCTACAAACAGTTTCTTGGTTTGTGTCCACTTCCTCTTTTCAGTAACTGGATTTTGTTTGGTTTGAACCTGTGCAAGGCTTTTGCATGCTTCCACTGTCTCTTTGAGTTCATAGGTGTATCAGTCCTGTTATATCTGAATGATGTTTTCTTAGAGTCATTACCTACTTCTTGGTCTTATAATCTTTTTGCCTCCTCTTCTGAATAGATCCCTTAAAGGGGGACAGGGCTTGACAAAGACATTTAAATTACTTCCATTTAGCACCAAACGTTCCAGACTCTCTCCCTCTTTATGCAGCTGTGGCTCCCTTTGTTAATAACTATGATGAGGCATGACTGTCTGGCTTATGAGTTTAGCAATATTCAGTAGGAGTCATTTTACTGTGATACCCCTTTAGTAGAATAATAGTAGGTTTTTCTCTAGGGTCTAAGACCCAACCATAGGTTCTTGGCCATTTTAGCAGTGTCATGCATGGATTCCTACTCATGGGCCCTTAAGTACAAGCAGAAAGTGGTTGGTTACTTTCATACCGTTTGTGCCACTGTTGAACTAGTGTATGTCACAGGCAAGTCATTGGCGTAGGTCAACAAGGTTGATAGCTGAGAGATACTGATGAGAACACGTCTTCTCTGGTATTATGAGAAGTGTCTTCCAGCATCATAAATGCTAATCAGTAGAGGTGAAGCTTGTAGTTGGGTGCCAGTTTAGTTTCTCCATGTTCAGTGGTAATGCCACAAGTAAATTGACTCTTTGGGGATATGGTCTTACCATCAAGACACAGTAACTATTAGCCTTGACATTCGAGAGTGGGTCTATGAGACTTCATGAGCCAACAACTCAACAAGTTGTACCCCATTCCTGGTGCTAGAGGCATGAATGTCTAGTTGGGGCATTGTCTTCCTATTATATTTGAATTCTTTTCATATATACATGCATTTTAGGACGCTTCTATAATAGTAATTCTCCATATGGCCTTTCAAAGAGGTTTAAGTGTTAGTTTTCTGTCCCTACATTTTTTCTTTACTCTGTCCCCCAATCTCTGTGCATTTAATCCTATTCTAGTTTCTTCTTTATCTTTTTATAATACAATATACTTTTTTCCTTAATTGGAAGAGCCCCTGCTTCCACTGTGGCACCTTATTGGCTTCCTAAATCACAAAAATAATATCCATGAACATTTTAAGCCTCACAAAGATGTTGAATATGTCAAATGCTTATTTGAGCTCATGGTTATTAATGACTTGTTATGAGCTGGGCATTGCTGATAATTTCTTTAATGTTCATAGTAAGACTTAAGCTGTGGTACTAATTTTTTTCACCACGCCATCTATAATAAGAAAACTAAAGCAGAGGAGGTGAAGTAATTTGTCTGAGTTCCTGAGCAATTGAACCAGAGGGCTTAACCTGAAATAGCCTATAGGACTCTCTATTCATGCTATTCCTTAATCCAGACAGAAAACTATATTTTAAATTTATTTTTTATTTTTTATATGTGTGCCTAAATGTATGTATGTATGTATATATGTATGTACATATGCATATATGTATGTGTGTATGAATTTATGTACATATGTATATATATATGCATGTGTATGTGCATTGTGTATGTGTGTATTTATGAGTGTATGTACATATTTATGTATGTGTATGTATGTATGTGCATGTGTATATGTATGTATGTAAGCATGTATGTGTATATATGTAAGCCTTGTGTGTACAGTGGCCACTGAGGCCAGGTGAGTTTGTCAGAAGAGCTGTAACTGGAGCAAAGGAGGTTGTGAGCTACCATATGGATGCTGGGAACCAAACCAAGGCCCTCTGTAAAAGCAGCGATGTTCCTAACAGCTGAGAATCTGAACAAGCCTCTAGCAAATGATTTTTAAGTTACATTTTCTCTGTTTATCTAGCTTACTCATCCACTAAATTATTCAACATGGCTTCTTGCTTTTACTCTTGTCACTGAATGTTGCTATGGAGCCAATGACAACAAAGAACTCATGAAGATATTTTATCAAGAGGGGATTTAATTTAGGGATTAGTTACAAGTCCAGTAAGAAAATAAACAGGTATTGGATGTGGAGATGAGCTGAAGCTGGAAGCCTTGAGACGGATGGCAAAGAAGGCATCTTACCAAGGTGCAGAAAGCTGCCTGGGAGCCAACTAGGTAAGATGAGGCAAGGTAACATGGGGCCTGTTAGCCTATCCTGGTGAGAGGAACAAAGCCACTGCCAAGGCCACTGCTCACGGTGGAAGACAGTGTTTGCATCTTCCACCTACTTCCTTGTATTCTGCTGGTTCTTCTCTTTTATACCCAGATTTCCCAGAAACCACATGGGAGCTTGGGAAGTTCAACCTTATAAGACGGAATGAAAAGGAAATATGATAACAAGCCAAAAAAAAAAAAAAGTCCCCTCAAAATGTATGTGTTAAAACCTTATACACAGTGTGATACTATTAGAAGGTGGGACAGGAGGTCACTGTGTCATGAAATTGGCTAATGGTCTCATAAAAGAGTTTGCAGAGGGCCTGTTTACCCTTTTACCATGGTCACACACAGTGAGAAGCTACAGTCCATGAACCAGGAAGTGTGTCCTGAGTGGTCTCTGATCTTGCCAGTGCCTTGATCTTGAACTTCGTTGTTTTGAACACCAAATATCTGATGTCCTCAAGTCACCCGTGTGTGTAGCATTTCATTTTCATCACCCAAACTAGCTAAGGTGGAGTCACAGTTGGAAATCAATGGTCAGGTATTCAGGTCTCATGTTCTGTCTCATGCTGTGTGCGTACACTATCCATTTCTATCGGTCTCCTCCCAGTAACTTCCACAGCCTATTCCCAGGGACTAGTGTTACCTTTTTCAGAGATAATTTATATTTTAACACAATGAAAAAAAAAATATTGCAACGCATGCAAGTTTCACATAAGCATGCCCTTGATAAGAAAAGCCTCTCACCTGTGTGTGAAACATGAGCACCTACTTGGGAAGATTGACAGCTTGCTGAAATATCCAGGCATACTGTTTCTTGCCTCTTCAACGGTTTCAAGATGTTCAGTAATTGAGGTTTCCTAAATCTCTGTAGAGGCCCATTTCCTGTACCCTCTAATTTCCCCCAGACAGATGGACAGACCCCTCTTTAACCCTTGGCTGTTTGTGTATTATTAATAGTAATGGGTGATGTTGCTGTCACAACTCATACATAGGAGATCTACCTGGACAGCCATCCTCCCACTTGTCCTCTGCACTTCTCACTACCCTGAAACAACCTGATGCTGTCCTCTCTCATTTGCTCATAGGAACTTTCAGTTCTACTTCTGTTCTTTGCCAGTGTGGAGGATCAGGTATGAGTTTCCTAGCATCTTATTTCTAACCCATGTCATCAGAAGTTACAAGGAAAGATGACACTCACTTAAGGGCACCGCCTTTTTCCAAGGGCATCTCAGAGCTCTAATGAGCAGTAATTTGCTACAGTAAATCTCCACTACAAATGTAGTGTGGTATCATTTTTCTTTTGGTCAAAATTCCTTGAGCAGTTGCTGCACCTCTGTAAATCTCTTGGCTATCTACACAACTTAAGAACATTTGAAATAATCGAGAAACAAAACAAGGAAAAGCCTATACAGGGAACTATGTGCATTTCTGCAACTAGAATGTACTTTTAAAAAATCTCCTTCACACCAACCAAGGACAATATGTGCAGTACACATTGAACCCCTACCCAGATCTGGCCAAGGGACAGATCATTCTCTACAGATGAGTGAAGAGTGGGGACTGACTTTCACATGAACTCTGGTGCCCCATATTTGACCACATCCCCTGGATGGGGAGACCTGGTGGCACTCAGAAGAAGGATAGCAGGCTACCAAGAAGGGACTTTAGACCCTATGATCATATAGAGGGGGAGGAGGTCCCCCTCAGTCACAGTCATAGGGGAGGGGAATAGGGTGAAAGTGAGAGGGAGGGAGGAATTGGAGGAGAGAAGGGATGGGATAACAATTGAGATGTAATATGAGTGAATTAATAATTAAATAAAAATTAAAAATCCTTTTCAATTTCTTGGTTCTTGATTTCTTATTATGAAAATCCATACTTTCTGTCACCCTGGACATCTTGCTTTAAGAAATATGACATATCTTAGGACTGATACCACATGCCAGTAGTAATAAGACAACATACATGTCTTCTGCCTTGGTTTACAGTGGATGAGGGATAACAAAGACCTGGGGATTGTTAATGAGGTCAAAGACGCACAAGGAGCTCTTTGGAGGGTGTAGCTTGAGTTCACATCACAGTTGACTTAGCAAAGTTGGCTACAGCGCTAATAGATTTACCCACCTAACATTAAACACACCTCCTTGTATAGACAGAGAGGCTGCTTCTGTGGAGGGAGGGGCATTAAAGAGCAGAGTGGAAGGAGCATTCTCTTCATGGAGACCAACACCAATACACAAGGAGGAATAGGAGCTTTGAACTGTCCCAAGTTCTTTTCTCATCTGCAAATAATACAATTAATTCGTTTTCCCTTTGGGAGATCTGAAGTATTTCTATAGAAAGAATCTGAGTAACTCCACCTGTCCTATATCCCAACAGACTGAAGCCCAAAAGATGGACTTTTCAGTCCTTAGTGATGAAGGGTTTCATATTTGTATAGAATAAGCTGTAATTACTCAGCTGCTAAACATCATAACTAAAACAGAATCCACTTAGAAAAGCCCACAAATATGAAGATATTAAATATCTTCTGCATATTTGGATACATGCTTATAAAAAGTGTTGATTGTAGGAAAGAGGGCCAATTCTTTTGGCCATTATATAACTAAGAATATTTTTTAATCATAGGGCACTATAACAATACAAAAAAAAAAGGGAAAGGTTTGCAATCTTTTTTCAACAAACAGGTTGATATTAAAACTTTCTAGGAAAAAGAGTGCACTAAGCAGGGGATACAGAATCAGAAAGAGAGGAAGGGGCAGTGTGGAGTGAAAGAAGGAGGATTTGAGAAAGAAAAAGAGAGGATGGATATTACAGTAATGGCACTACATGCAAATGGCGAAGGGCCACAAAAAATTGTTCCTCCTCATGGCAGGCAGCTCCAGGTAAGTGTATATATGTACAGTTTTGCTCAAACACTCTGAAAAGGAAATGCAACACAAGCTCAACAGGACAGGGCTAGATTACCTCCCCAAAATGTACATGTTTTCATACAGAGGACCCCATAGATCGTCACGGGTGATGGAGGCAGACACACAAAGCATGACTGATCTTAACAGGAATTTGGAGGAGGGAAGGCATAAAATAAAACACATGGAGTGATCCAGTTGACATGAAGTTCAGAACCTGCAAAATACATGAGGATTGAGCATGCATTTGAACTAAATTATCCCAGCCATCAAGATGGTCTAAATGGATGCTGGGGTGTGGTCAGATTGGGGCCTATTATCATGTCAGGGTGTCTCGTGTGCCTATCTCATCCTGACCTTATAGAGTACTGGTATACAGATCTATAATCAGGTAGATTTTAATTATTTTTATGTTTTAAAAATAAGTACACCAGGCTGGTTCACTGGCGTTTTGGTGCATCATCTCTTAGCTCTGTGCTCAGGCAGACATCAGCAAGTGCTGGGGAAGGATAAATCCCAAAATGTTCTGTTTGTTTTATCCCTTTCAGAACATAATACAGAACCCCAGGCAAAAAGAAGAGCAAAGGGCGTGTCTGTGGAAGAGCCAGGGATCAAATTAATAATATGAGTTGACCAGATAATAGAATTGTAGTCAGTTGTTTGAAGTTTGTCTTTGCCATTTTCTATATCACATACACCATAGGTTTGCAATCAATGGCCCAACTGTGGAGTTACGCTGTGTCTATGAGAGGCTGCACCTCACCTATGAGTCCATCTCTGTTGTCAGGATGCTAGACTTCCCACATTGGCTTCCCTGTAGGCAACATCCCGTGAGCCGTGCTCAAATGCCTGAGCATCCCTAAATGTGTACTTGAGCAATTTGAATTCAGACAATCCTGTATGAGATGGACTCTGTAATTTGAAATTTTAGACCAAGCCTGTCTTTGTGAATCCATTTAGCCTCATCTTATAATTTTCAGCTTCCCCTATTGCAAGGAAATTCCCCAGCACTTAACCATTTGAATGTTGGAGATGGGTAATTAAGGAATGGTTTTTCCTGGGTTGACATCTGCGGCCTTGGCTGGAGTCAGCTGTTCTCCTGGCAAGAAAGCTTTCCTAACTGAGCATGGCTTACGGTAACAGGAACAGATGTTTACTGAGTTGGGGGAATGAGAACTGATTATTGATTTGCTATCCTATAATAGCATCAGTGGAGAGTGATAATGCACTGTACCACTTGTATCAGAGTAAATAGCCATTTTTATATTACTTGCTTTCTTGCAAATTGGCTCCTGGCAGCAAGAGTAAAATATACGGCTGTCTGGTATCTCAGAGCTCTGAACAAATTGCACAGAGGAGCACAGTGAAGCATGGGAGAGCCTTTGCTGATATTTATAACTTGAGCGCAGGCTGAGAACTCAGTCTTTAAAAAAAAAAGTCCACAATCCTACCCGTTTATTTCCCACAGTCATTTGGGTATTGCGTCCTCAATTTTTAGCTGCTGCTGTTATGTTGGAATAATGTGTAATTGTTTATTCCCTTACAACACTGAAGAAATACTCTGGGGCACTTATCAATTTGTTATTTCCTTGGCAAAAGGCAAGCTATTTTCTCTGGGCTGTATTTCTTCAAAAAGGAAAAGACAGAGGTGGTACACATTAGAGAAAGAGTACAGGATACAGGGATGTGACTTTGAAATGAAGTTGACATAAAGATGGTGCAAAATTTGCTGTGTAACTTGGGTTTTCACTTAACTTTGTGCTTTAGCCGTGCTCTCCTTCTCCCTTCACACGAGCTAAAATTAGCTTACGAAGGCTCCTGTGTGTGCCTTTTCTGGGGGAAATGTCAACAAATAACTACACCGTCCTAAATAGGACACTGATGACAGATTAAAGTAACAATTCCATCGAGTGTCTTTTAAAGAGCCATTGAGTTTATTGTAGTACTTCCAGGGCATGGATGGCTCAAATCTTTTTTTATTGCACCTTAGCATGGGTGACAGTCCACGAAGGTTCCACTCCTGGAGCTCTCTGGGCTACTTGCAAGCAGCTGAGCAGGTTGGAGAGTCATCTTCCCCCTGCACATGTGACTGCTTATGTAACCTTAATGAGCAGTCTTGTTAATCTTCCCGGGACTTGTAAAATTAATTTATATCGTGAGCCTCCTTCCAGGAGGAAATGCTGCCATTGAGAGGAAATGTCCACACCCAGAGCTATGCAGACATGCTCCTGTGCTCGCTCTCTTCTCTCTTCCTGTTGGACTACCATATGCAGCTGATTGTATTTACAGTCTAGATGACATTGTTTCATGACATTTGTACCCAGGCAAACATGTTGAATATTCGGTTCCCAATTCTTAGCACTGTTTGGGGAAGCTTAAGAGGCATGGCTTGCTGGAGGAAGTGAGTCTCTGGGGGTGGGCTTTGAGGTTTCAAAAGCCACCTGCCATTCCTGCTTAGCTCTCTTTGCTTCCTGTTGGCAGTTCCAGAGGTGAGCTCTCAGGCCTGGTCTAGCCTCTTTCAGTCTCTGCAGCTCTGTCATGGACAACCGTCCCTCTGAAACCATAAGCTAAATAAAGCCTTTCTTTTATAAGTTACTTTGCTCATGCTGTTTCATCACAGTAGTAAAAAAGTAACTAATTCGCAGGTGTTTCTGGGGTTAATATCCACAACTAAAATCATTAGGGAGATTAATTTTGGATTTGAGAAGTTCTTTAGCATCAAAGCAGGCAAGCAAATTTCTGTTGGGAAATTACTTTATTTGGCAATGCTAAGAACATGGTTAGGAATCCAGTCACATCTTTACAGGTTCACGTTGCCTCCTTTCAGAGAACGCAATCACTGGAGAGTAAGCTTAGGCTTTCTGTCCCTTCTCCTCATGGGAGAGCACTGACTATCAGAAGGGAAGTGGAATCTGAGAGACTCTTAAAGCCATGAGAAGGTTTTCAGAAATGGCACCTTTTTTTAAAAAAAAAAAAAATCCAATCCATTGGGTTAGTCTTGTGAATTGTTCTGTAAGAAAAGACTTCAGGCTCACCAGGATTCATCTAGTCTCAGCAGGAAAGCATCATCCTACTCAATAGTGATGTCTGCCTATCGAACACAGGAAACAGGAGAGTGTCTATCACCTGGTTCCCACTCAAAACACAATGCACCAGCTGGTGGTGAATTCTCAACTCTGTCTGTCATGCACTTGTCACTGTGAGAGTAAGTCACATGCTTTCCTTTCAAGGGCAAGACATTACAAGTATGGCTAAGAATGTATCGTCAGAGTGATATTGCTTAGTAGTTCAGAGATTATGTCCTTTATAACCTAATATATGCTAGCATATGATATATATTCATATATATCAAGTTTTAATTTACCCATAAACTTACCATAAATTTTTATAGAGGATAAAACCAAATGTTTTGTTTCCAAAGTTTGCGCTCTCTCGCTCTCTCTCTCTTGCTCTCTCTTTTCCTCCCTCCTTCTCATTTTTTCATGTAATATTAATATTAATGACCATTATTCTAAAATTTTTTATATTATTTTAAATTATAGAGTTTGTTTGCATAGGAAAAATATTTTATTTCAATTTGGTTATCTTTTTTATTTAAATATCTTATTCAGATTATATCTCAATTGTTGTCCCCTCACTTGTATTCTCCCCATTGCCCCTCCCTCCCTCTTTCACCCTATTCAGCTCCCCTAGGCCTATGACAGAAGGGGACCTCCTCCCCCACCATATGATCACAGCCTATCCTGTCTCATCTGAGTAGTCTGCTTCCCTTTCCTCTGAGTGCTACCAGGCCTCCTCACCAAGGGGAAGTGGTCAAATAGAGGATACCAGAGTTCATGTCAGAGTCAGTCCCCGCTCTCCACACAACTGTGGAGAATGCGATATCTGTTGGCTAGATCTGAATAGGGGGTGTAGGTTTACTGCATGTATTGTCCTTGGTTGGTACAGTGGTTTCTGTATGCCCTCCTGGGTCCAGATCTGCCAGCCTTAATTACTTTACCTTGCCACACAAAGTAATTATTATTTATTTCTTTAGTCACAATAAACAAGAAACACTTTTCCATTCAACCATGCCTCTCCAATAAAACCCATATTTGGTCATAAATACAGTGTAATCATGTTACACTGGCTTTATAAGGTATGCTTCTTTTGATATTTCAGTGTTCCTTAGCCTGAGTTAATTTTGACCTCTAAATGGACACTGGGCAATGCTCAAATACACTAGAGGCTGAGGAGACTGAGGTTGGTATTTACAGAGTAGGGGATAGGATTTTGTTTAAGTATAAATGGCAGCCACTGATAACCAAGTGTTGTTGAAGTCTGAAAATCCTTATATACCTCATAAGTAATAAGTGGCTTTTTAGTGATTTTGACTTAATAAAAAAATTGTAGAATATGATGAAACAACTATGAATCACTATTAAAATTTATCATTGTGAACTTTGGCTGTCAATCATCATGGTCACTAGAAATTACCAAAACAGAATTGCATGTTGTGACGATTGGAAGCTGAAAAGACTTGGAAGATTAAGTTATTTAAAGTGTCTTTGGATCTCAGTGGAAAATTAGTCTAGAAACTAACAACAGAAAAAGAAAGATGACATCCAAAAGTTCACCATTAAAGCAAAAGCACTCTAAAGTTACCAGTGGGGAAAAAAGAGAAAATGGAAACATCCTACATAAGATGTCACACATGGGACCCAGGGATAAATGATAAGACATAATAAGGTTATTCTAGGAATGTAAGACTGATTCAAATTCTAACAGCAGCTTACTACCCTACCAAAAGTGGGGAGAAACTTGTGATCTGCTCAATATAAGGGAAAAATATTCAGCATAAATTCTAACAACAGCTCATTTAAAAAAAAACACACAACTCTACGAAAATTTGAGTGAGATCTGATCTTTTTTTATTCAGATAATGACTATCTACCTCTTTTTCCCAAAATTCCCAAAGATAATAACTCTCTTGGAGAAAACATCAAGCATTTTCTTCTTGAGTTTGGGGACAAGTCACCAAGGATAATTCCTAACACGCACAACTCAATCCCTTCCCATAGGTGTGGTTCACAGGCAGCAGCAGTGTTTCTTCAGCTGGGAATGATACTTACCAGCTGTCTATTTTAAATTTAAATTTAAATCTTGTTTCAATACTTTGACTCTATGGTAGTTGTTACTCCACTGAGAATTTTCTTTTTCTTGCTTAGCCTGATTATTTTTGTCTTGGTTAACTTCTGTCTATAGACTCGGAAAGACCACTTCTGTCTGAAACATATTGCTGTTCTATGTTTGTAGGCATAGCTGAGATAATTGGATTAGAATCATTTGTGAAAGTGGGTGTCTGCAGAAGGCACCAGAAGGATCTGACAACAACAGCCCATCATGCTCAAGAGGTGAGAGTCTGTGCTGGCCCAGCACAAGGTCACAAGATGATACTTTGTCTGCAGGGAACTTATACATTAAAATGCAGCTCATTGGAAGAGATTTTCATGGTCACAAAGTATCAGCAGTCTTCAGCAAACCTGAGTCAATGCCAGAATACTCACAGCTGGGCAAGGTGATTTCTGCACACTCAGGCCCAGTCTTGTTCTCATAAGCAGATACACAGACACTCTTGTGGGATCCTATGGAGTGTGTGTAGTCACACTATGCAGGTACATAGGCAAGAATCAGAGCTCATAGTGACAGGCCGCTTTATGGCTGCTGCTCTCACTGTCTGCTCCTCACAATTCTTAGAGATGGTGGCGCCAAGCTGATTTGGCGGCGGTCTTGGAAATCAGTGGTGCAAGACAAAGGAAAATGGAGAAAATGTTTTTATTTCAACAACCAGAGTGGGTCAATAAGTGTGAAAGATCACTGTTCCTTTGCCTGTTATCAAAGTAATGGTAATGAAAGCAAAGTTACAGTCAGAAGGGAGAAAAAGGACACTAACCCTATTACACGGCAGAGCAGAGTCCCAGAGAGGAACACCCCAGCTGAGGGCCACGGGACAACAGCTGGTGATAATCACAGATGCCCTTCACTTGCTATTATGTTATGACAGGTTTGTTTATGAAAACTCTTACTCAATGGTTATAAGATTACAAACACAGAGAGAATTTGATTCAAGTTAAGACAGGAAAGCCAACTCATTTCAAGGATTAGGGAACATAAACATTGATTACGTGGATGAGACCCTGCCTGCATAGGGAAGAGATGAGGAAGTCAAAGTGTAGAGATGGGGGTAGGGAAACTAAAGTCCTAGACACGCCGGGTGGACAAATCACAGCTTGGCAATAGATGCAAGCACATCTGGCCACTGACCTTGGCCTCCAAGGGAGCCACTATATGGAAAATTGTTGCCTGTGTGCCTCTATTGCTTTGGTGAGTTTACAGCCAAGCACCTGCTTATAGGCTTGGTGCCAGTCCTGTTCATCAGACCAGCTGCCAGCAAAGTAGGCCAGATGTAGACTCAGTGATAGAGAGAAGTGGAAATAAGCTCTTTACTTTTACCATCGTCCACCGCTGAGTGTGAAAGCAGCAACCTTCTTAGGGTAGTGACTTAAGAGTAAGTTTCTGTTTGGCCTATCTCTAATCTAGACAAATGTTAGGTCAGCTGAGGGGACCATATATGCCAAGTGTACAAGTCAATTTTAGTTATGAGTTTGACTGAAGAAATACATAGAAACATAGGTGTCCTCATGAGGAAGTTTTCAGAGACCAGCCATGGACCTAAATAGACTTAGTAGGAAAAATGCCCCCTACCCATGGATGGTACCATTTAATCATCTGGGTACCCCAAGAGAAAATTTCATGAAGAGAATTGGCCTACCTTTTAACAGTTGGGCCAGGCATATTTCTGTCACTGTGGACATCAGACCTATAGTCTTGCCAGCATGTGGGCCCCAGGACTTATGCCAGCAGCCTTCCTGGATCTTAGGATTCTGGCCTTGAACTATGCTACATCCATCAACCCTCCTGGCTCTGAAACATTCATGCTTGTTGGACTAAGCCAGGGTTTGGAATCCTGCGATCTCTAGTCTGCAGATCACCTCCAGCTATGGTTCTCCTCAGCCTTCATAACTACATAGTCAGCTCCCTGTCCCTCAGAAAACTTTCTCACGTAGATCAATCTCCAACATACTACCCACACACTGTTGGATCTTCTTTGAAAATTTTAGTTAACACATAAAGTACATACTAAGCTAAGAAATTCAATTTCTCTCTTGTAAACATGAGGGAAGCCCAAACCAGCTACTAATTACACTAGAGTGTTTACACATATGGCCGACCCGTCACACCTTGTGCCTCATCACCTTTCAAGGACAACCACATACATATTCACTTCAAAAGTTCCCTGGATCTACATTGCCTATTGATGTGAGTTAGTTTTTTTTTTTTTGGTTTTTGTTTTGTCACCGTGACAACCCTCCTGACAGAACAGAGGAGAATTTATTTTAGCTCGTGGTTTCAATTGATCATGTGAGAGGACAGAAGGCATGGTGACGCTGACCACCTGTCATCATGGTGCCCTGAAAGGAGGTGGGGTACATATGCTATAGCTCCAAAGAGATGATGCCTTTAACCTGTTTTCTGCAGCTAGTACCTACACAGCAACACATGAGTCTTGCAAGGGACATTTCACATTCAAAGCACACCAAATTGTAGGTGGACCATACTCCATCAGAAAGTCACACACTCATGGATGGGCACCATTGTTTGGATTTGATTAGTTAAAGGAAGAAGAAAGGTCACAGAGTTGGGTAGGTTCAGAAAGGAGGTTATCTGAGAAGAGTTTGGAGAATGGTGAAGATGATCAAAATACATTGTAGGAAATTCTCCAAGAACTAATAAAACACTAGGAAAAAAAAAACATGCTGATGTAATAAACTAACGAAGGACACAAGCATAAGCACATAGGCACAGTGAACCACACCATGGTGGGTAACCGGTTTCCTTGAGGGGTGTGTACCTTATGACGTCTGACACATGTGGATTATGGCATTTCCAGTGACTACCTACAGAAGGTGTCTTATAGTGCTCTGTGAGCTCTGCTCTGCTGCACGTGCTGAACTAAGGTTTCTGGTGACAAGTGCTTTGGACCCAGGAAACGTAACAAATGGGAGCACATGGACGGAGGTTCCTGAACTCATCATACGTGTTTGTGAGTACCATATCCTTCACCTTTAAGTGAGAAAAATACTCTCCGGCTGCTTCCTAGGCTTCCATGGAAACCAGGTGACATCACCTATCTAAAGACTGTGTTTAAAACACTTAAAGTATTCACCAGGCATGAGAAGCTTCGTTTCTTCACCTTGGCCTCGCCTTCTCCAGTTATCCCATATGGCCTCTGCCAGCAATTTGTGCTCCCTGACGCAGTGAAGCTTGTACTAATTTCAGTCATCCAGGAAGGATAAGGAAGAAGACATGAGAAAACTGCGCTCAAAAATGTAACAGGCTTCACTGCTGTTTCAAAGCCTTGACTAGAACTGTTCCTTCAGGAAAAGGTAAAGAGAATGCTGGTTGTTAGGCCACCTGGTCCCACCTCCACCCCATCCTCAAGAAAGCCTTGAGCTGACCCCCCTCTGCAGCTCCTCAGAAAGCAGGAGGCTGTGTGGGAGCCAGACCTCAGCTCCAGGTACAGAGGGAGACTTCAGGCTGGTTATCTCTCGGCTTCCCAAGCCTTTAAAGAAGCTGTGTTTCTAATCTGTACCATCAAGACCTTTGCTTACCCTGTTAGATTAAATCACAGGCCTTCTTATCAGCACAGAGCTGAGAGGGAGGCTTGCAAATTGAATATACACTGTGCCCCGTGAGCAGCATGACAAGCAGATGAGCCTGGCATATCCTAGCCAGTCATGCTTTCTGTTGTTCCAGGTGTTGGTCCCGCCAGGGTGCCCGCCAGCATGCAGAAGGCAATTAGGTTCCTCGAGCCAAGAATTTAGCAATAGCTTAGCTTTAAAAAGAACTCATACAAGAAAGTTATTTACACTGAAATCTTTGCTGTGGTTAAAATATTGATAATAAAAATAAAAAAGGGCTGAAGAGACAGCTCAGTGGTTAAGAATGCTTCTTAAGCTTGCAGAGGATTAGAGTTTGGTCCCAGCAACTATGTCAGGTGGGTCCCAATGGCCTGTTCTTCCAGCTTCAGAGGTTCAGATGCCCTCTTCTGACCTCTGTGGGGCCCTGCATGTATGTATGGACACACATACCACGTGTTCACATAAATAAATGTGTTTTAAAGAAAGAAATAGATGGGACACAAACTCACTGGACTCTCCAAAGACTCTGATAGAGCCTGAGGACAAACAATGCCCCCAGAGAAGTCCCTACACTGTGTGTTCCCTCACTAATTTGTTCTCCCATCTTTACTACACTGATCAGGGAAGAGTCACAAAGCAGCAGAAAGGTATGGGGCCTTTGGCCAGAGTAAACTAGAGGATGACCAGACTGTTTTCTTTTGGAAAGCACTGCCTACCCTGGATTTTGTGTCTTTCTTAGACATATACAAAATGACTATGGTACATATGCATGGATATATGCATTTTGAGAGGAGCTTTCTAGATAGTCCAGTCTAGTCTCAAATTTGTGATTCCCCTGTCTCAGCTCTCTGAGTGCTAATGAACAAAGGGAAAGCACGTAAGAACCTAACCAATCCCTAGTCTCTGTGTTCACAATCAGTTCAGAAGTGGATACAAATGTCCCAGCACTGAGCCAAGAGGTCAGAGAAGGCCCAGACCAAGATGGGCGCCATCTTTAGGTCTCCACCGTGCTTCACTGCTTCTTTTGTGGTTAGGAGATGAGGGCACTGTTTGTACAGAAGAGAACAGAAGAGGAAAGCCTCTGTCTAACCATAATCATCATTCTCCAGCATGTTCAACAGCCCCTGCGGTGCTGAAATTCCAGGCAAGGGATATAAGTTGAGAAGCCCCAGCACTATCAGAGCACCCTAACTCATTTACAGTCCACAGTGACATGCTTGCTTACGTGTGGGCATGTCAGCGTCCTGCTCACAGTCTGGTAAACAGGAATATAAATAGTGTCTGTGTACCTCTCATCCTTTCTTTCTGTTCTATCTCCTTCACAGCTGGGCACGGAGAAATGGGGTCTGTGAAGCATAATCGGTTTGTGCCTTGTGGCTCAGGGATCGCAAAGGTGCTTCTTAAAGACTCTTCTGTACCCAAGTTCCTCAAGCGGAAGTCAATCTAGGCTTCGAATGGTGAGGCCTTCCATAGCTATAGTCATGCAAGAGGAAACTGTTGACTACAGACAGAGCATCTTATACTAATCATAATATATGTGTCCATAAACATGCAAATTGCTGTTGGCTAAAACTGAAATCGCCATCAGACCCTAGTCTTCCTGGAAGGAGAAGTAGATTATCAAATCTCTAAAAATAAAAAAGACTCAGGTGTTAAGGTGCCTGAGCCAATTGCATTTACATACCTCCAAGAAGCTAAAATACCAAATAGGGGGGTGTTTTTATATTAGTAGTCAGGGCAACAGCTCCAACCCAGTCAGCTGCTGCTCCTGGGAAAGAGAGCTATTAGGGAGGAAGGAAGACTTTCTGGCCTACAGTCTCCTACCCAAGCTTTTGCTTGAATGACCTGGTTTCCATAGCACCAGGAGATAAAAAGCAGCATAAGTAAGTAGGCACGTGAGAATCACATGGATTGTGAGTCTTGGCCAGACATAACTGATAACTCTTGATCTGGGCAGGGCATAAAATGCAGTAGTCCCATACCCAGGGTGAAAGGCCAGAGGTGAGCCTGCGCTGACCTGTCCTGCATTGCCTGCTATGGCAGTCACTAAGTTTCTCTAAACAGTGGGACTTGGACTCTTCATCAAGAACACCACAAGGCTTGACAAGAATAGACTTTCTAATATCTGTTTAACCCATCACTGCCACTTTCCAGTCCCCTTTCTCATGACCTTCATCCCATTGGTGCCTCCTCATCCTTGCACCTGCAATTCTTCTAGAGGCTGTTGAAATTTGTGCTGCTTTTACCAACACTTAGTGAAAAGGTCTCAGTAAGGCCTTTCAAGGGCATGCAGGTCCAGTAGGAATCTTAGACCCAGTTGTGTGACCGTTTGCTTCTAGTGAATGGTACCTGCACCAGGAGTAAGATATGCCTCAGGAGGTAAACAGACAGGCACTCAGAAGATTCTCGAGCACCTCTCCCCATCAGTACCAAGAGGCATAAGCAACTGCTAGGGAAGGGGGCTCTGACCAATCGAGCTGCCACAAGAAGATATATTGAACAGCTGAGCTGCCTGCAAGCTGTGTGTGCAGAGAGCTGTAGGCTCTCAGCCATCATGTGAGTCATCACAACTGCTGGGGAGGAGTTTTGATGATGTGGGTGTTATTGAGTCATCCCTGCTCTTGCTAAGGAACCTTTCACCCATCCTCCTATTAGTGACTCTTCATCCATATACCTGTAAGCAACTTCTTGACCACAGTCCTGTTAGTAACCCCAACGAAAACTCACTGGACCACCAAGTTAGACTTTGGTACAATTGTTACTTTGGTTTGGTCTGTGCTCTCTTTCTGGGGTGAATAGATGTGTGTGTTACATCCCTCCAGGCAAAGCCTATCACACAACAGACATTTATAAGCCTCAATCCAGGTTCACTGAGCTCCCTCTGTTATCCAGAAATAACAGCCTTGGACATGTAATGGTCCCTTCTCAGAGTTTGGCACTTTTAGCTCAAACTAGCCTTTCCTCCAAGTTTCAACAAATCAACACGCCTTGCCTTTGTTTCCCATTTCAATCAAGGCGTCTGCTTCCTAATCAGTAATCACCATAGAATGTCCTGTTTACCTTTATAATTACTCGTTTATTTGTTTTCATTACCATTTCTAGTTTGATTTTTTATATCCCTTCACAGCTACTAACTTTGGTACCAAAACCCAAGCCTCTGAAGACCAATCTTGTAGGTAAATTTGGGTTACCCCGAGTTAAGCTCCTTGAGAGTAGAAAGTAAGATGCTGGATATGTGTGGCAGGCAAGCACATCACAATCGATCCAGTTGTTGCCTGATGCGATTACTCTCTGATTCACCTCCTGAAAAGGCCCTGATGATAGACTGCAGCCTTTGGGGTCCCTTGGGTAGGAAATGATAACTGGTTATATTAGCTACATTTCCATTGTTGGAATAAAACACCAGGACCAAGGCACTGATAGGAGGAAGGTTTTCTTTTTGGCTTAGAGTTCTAGCAGGATAGGAGTTTATCTCTATTACTACTTGCAGCAAGAACAGCTGACATCCCTCTCTGTGTATAATGTTACTTGTGTTTATATAATCTCAGTGCTGTCCCAGAGGCAGAAAGTAAGTCAATATACTAGACACTTTCCACACAGGACCATTAGGCCTGGGCTGGATCTGTTCTGAAAGGTATATAAAACATTTCATCCTTCAGGAACACTTGTTAAGAAATAAACAATTTAAAAGCTTCAGGAAGTCCATGAAATTGATCAGATCCTCTAGGTCCCTCCTTTCCCAAGTGTACATAAGCAGAAAGACCTACTGAGAGACATGCCTGCATCTGTCTCAGACAACACCAGCTGCCTGGAAGAGACTCCAGCCAAAAGAGCTGCCTGGAAATAAGACTCTAACCTGCAGTCTGTGCAGAGAGCTAGAGACTCCCAGTTTCTGTGAGCTAATACTCATGCTGGGGTGGGCTTTTGTGATGCAGCTATTTGAATCAGCTCTCCTCCCCTCAGTGAACCCTCATCCCTACAAGTGTAAATAACCCCCAATAAAACTGGCTCACTGTCAATGAATCCTTAAAGTAATAAAAATATTTTTAAATGCCATATTCTGCATGCCTCTGGAGTTTTTGAAGACCTTGTATTTCTATCTGTCTGCTGTACCTAAGACGCATATTCTTGTGATAAAAGTAGACTAGCAATTGACATGACAATGATTTAATCTACTAACATTTAATTTGTATAACTTATTTCTCCTAAATAGCTTGATAGCACTTTCAAAGCATTGGAAGTAAACCTTGTATTATGTTTGAGTTATATGGGTATAATAACTCATATTAGAGTGTATATATATATATATATATATATATATATATATATGTATGTATGTATATATATATATACATACATACATATATAGTGTGTGTGTGTGTGTGTGTGTGTGAAGAATAATCTTACATTTGGATTCTATTCCACTGTATCTAGAACTTATTTTGCATCTACATACAAAATTCCATATCAGTGAATTAAAAGTATCTTGTGAGTGACAAATGAGGCAATAAGTTAAGGAGTAGATTCACTAACTTACTTTTTGGTCTATCTTCCCTGTACATTTCTATATTTCCCACTTCTTTCTTTTCAACCCCTTTCTCCAAGCAGGATGCCAGTGTCCAGTATGCTGTGAGGAATGCATCCTATCAGGTCTGATCCAATGTCAGTGTCTGGTTCTTTTGTTCTGAAAGCATATAATTTCTCACAAGCATTATACAGTCCTAAAATTATAAGTGTATAAAAAGTGTATGTGATGCATGGAACAATTAAGACTGGATTTCTGTTGTTTGTATGAGCAGGAAAAGAAGACATCTGTACATCTTCATTCATGCCATATGAAGAATGGCATCTAATAGTAATTCATAGGGGTTCTGTAGTCAGCAAGAATCATTGTCTATGCCTAGACATTCATGTTTCAGTCAGTCTCAGAGCTAGTCCCATTTGGTGGGATTATCAATATAAGTCACCTGCTTGTTCTATAGTTTAAATTCTTCACATCCTGATTATAGCCCCCTCCCTCATTCCCTCCAGATCCCCCTCCCTCCCTCATCCTCTCTCCCTCCCTGCCTTAGTATTCAGACAGGGGAGCCCTCTTCCCCTAATATCTGACCTCAGCCTATCAAGTCTCATTTGTATTAGCTGCAACCTCTTCCTCTGCAGCCTGGCAAGGCTGTCTTGCCAGGGGGAAGTGATCTAAGTTTGGTAGGCAGAGTGCATGATTGAAGTAGTCCCTACTCTCCAGACATGGGATCCTACCTCAAAGAAGATGATGAGCCTCAAAGAGCCTCCTTATGGAGATGACTTCAAATGTGGCAAACTAGCAACTGGACAAAAAGGTCCTAATTTCTACCACAGACAGAATTATGCCTAAAAAATTAGGCCAAGCTTGGATGCAGGCAGAGTCCACGGCCAAACTATGCAGACAGGGTAAGCAAGTCCTCAATAGTTCCTGCCTCACAAATATGTCTTTCAGATATATTGGGCCAGAAGGCTGAAGATGATGCTCCAACACTATAGAGAGTTTTGGGTGACTATTCAGGTAGAATACTGTCTTTTCATTTGGAAAGCTACTAAACTGCACTCCTGGCATACTCAGATAATCAAAGCTACTCCTTCACAAGTCTCTGAGGGAGTTGAAGACCAGGTAGCTTAGTTTCACAATGAAGTTTAATTGTTTAGGAGTTAAGATGTTTTTAGGTTGTAATAGGTGTTCTAAGTTGATAATGGCAAGATGTGATGGAGATTGATTTACATTCAGAAATTTAGACGCACCAAGATAGGGAAAGATGTCGTTTTCAAGGCTGTCAAATACAAATAGCCAAAAACACTGAGAATGTAACATTTATATAATTCCTGATTGTGTTGTGGTTCTTCTTGCCATAGGTAATCTATTGTATATAATATAAGTGTGTATGTGTGTATATAAGTGTGTAATAATATAAGTGTATATGTACAAAAATAAAATAATTTTTAAAACTGGCTTAGTAAGCTAGATTTCCGTGGTACTCCTACATTGCTCTATTTCTGCTCTTTGTGGTGGCTAAGTAGACATTGTTTCATGCCTCCCCCAGGACTAGTGTCTCATAACCACTGCTTATAACTTTCTTTCAGTATCAGAGTAAAACCCATACTTAATCAACTTTAGTTTTTCTGTATTATCTATTCCTGGCTTCTAGTGTCTTCCTTCTGATACACAGAGGTGGAAACTTTCCCCTGTCACCTTTTTCACTCCATTTCAAATAACATACCATTTGCCCTAGGATTTGTTGTTTTGTGCAAGGGTTTTCCCATGTAGTCCATGCCAGCCTTGGGCTTGAAGCAACCTTCTTTTTTCTGATCTTTGCATCTTGACATTTACTGGTATGTACAATGCCAAATATGATCTTGCTCTTTGAGTCAGTGCCTTCTTCTTGCCATATGCTCCCCACCCCTGTTCTCTCTCTCTCTCTCTCTCTCTCTCTCTCTCTCTCTCTCTCTCTCTCTCTCTCTCTTTCTGTGTGTGTGTGTGTGTGTGTGTGTGTATGTGTGTGTGTGTGTAGGCCAGGCTGATTGACTAGCAAGCTGCAGGGATCTACCATTCAATTGCACTTACCACTATGCTCAACCACAGTTCTAGGCATCAACCTCAGGTCTACCTGTTTGCATGGCAAGTACATGAGTGACTGAGCTCTCTCCCCATCTCTCTACTTGATGTTTAAGATGTAGTATTAGCAAGAGAGGAGAAATCTCTGTTTTGGACCCTGTCAGCTCTTGATACCATGAAGCCTTTTGTCTTCCCCAGACTTTATTGGCAGACTTTTCAGGTGTTCTCCACACTGCTAATCTCACAACCCTTGAGAATATTTGGAGTCCTGCAGTTGACACAGCTGGAAAAGACTGGGAGCAACAAAAGCAGCAAAAACAGAGAGCAACAGGCAGAGCTGGCAGAGAGGAATGCATGGGTTAGTTGGCAAGGCACTCTGCAAATGATGCATGGTAAGAGAGCCTCTGTTCACTGACTAAAGCCCAACTGCTCAGCCAGGCAGCCTCGCATTCTGCCAACCAGCCAGGATGAGGAGACATTTTTCTCCTCAATGTTAGAAGCTGTTTAAGATGTAAGACTCCAAGGTTTGGCTTTTCTGTGTCTCCTACTGTTCAACCAGGCATAACACAGCCACATGTTACATAAACACAGATGTTAGAACTTGCTGGATTCCAGAGTTAATTTTGTAGATTAGGAATGAACATCATATGGGTGCACTCAAATGCCCACAGAGGACTGAAGACTGGCAGCTTTGTTCCACACAGCAACATCCTTGTTATGTTCTATGAATGAGTTGTCTAAACTAACTCAATGCTGTCCAGATTGGCTCTTTTCCTTGGAAACCTGATGAACCAGGTTAAAAGTAATCTCACTATAATTCCTTATTATTATTCCATCTGAATGCACAAGAAGAAATTATGACTCTACTGGTTCATTTCCTAGAAATAGCTCTTCACATTAACATATAAAAGATTTAAACCTAAATCTTCCTTCCACATAAACTAAGTTGTTTTAAGATAAAATTTAAAATATTGCTTCTGAGAAAGACTCCCCTGAGTAAAAGAGACAGGATGTATATACATATATATGTATATATATATGCACATATATATATAATTTTCATTATTCATTCATTAACTTTCCTTCCCCTTGCCAGTCCCCAGTTAAAACATTCCATTTTAGCCAGGCATGGTGGCATTCAGGGACGCAGAGGCAGGCAGGTCTCTGTGAGTTAGAGGTCAGCCGGGTCTACGGTGCAATTCCAGGACAGCCAAGGATACATAGAGAAACCCAGTCTTGAAAAACAAAAACAAACAGACGAAGAACACACATTCCATTCTGTTAAATACATAAAACATTTTCAGAAAAGTCATGGGAAGAAAGCAAGAGTGAACAACTACTTGAAAACTTTCATAGACTCAGTCACACATCTTTGTTTCAGAAAAATAGGATACTTCAGTTTTTCAAGTGGACAGGCAACTTGAAAGTTTAGAATGATTGAGCCACCAATATTTTTCTCTGGGGTTAGAGGATGTCCGTTCTTATGCATTTGAAAAGTGTCAAATTAGATACTTTAGTTCATAACCAAATACTGCAATGACTATCCTAACAGCCCCGTGTTCTCATTTAGAACTTAATGACTATGCACCGTCATGTTTCTGTACTGAGGGAGCAGTAAGGTACAAGACTCATTTTTTTACCCAATAAATAGTGTTAAAATGAATGAATGAATGAATGAATGAATTTCTGATGCTTTAGTTCACCTTAGGTGAGCTCTTTCCTGTTCATAAAGCATTTTTGGAAAAAGAAAAAAGAAAACCACTTTTGTGAAAGATATACCAACAGAGCCTTACAAGAGAATTTTGAAGCAAGTACAGGGTCATATGCATTCCATTACATATTGAGTCCCAGTAAATGAGAGGAATTTCCCTAAGATTTCCGCCTGGACTGACAATAGGTACAATTCCTTTTGACTTACCATGGCGTATAAGATGACTTTTCAACCCCCTTGAAAAATCTGTGTCAAAGCCTGGCATCGCCTTATATGCCGGGTACTTATCCTGCAGCTTGCTTCATATGTAAGGCACATATAGTATGGGGTGTGCCCCTCCCTTCCACTTTCCCCACTCTGTGTGAGGGGGGGTGGCTATGAAGCAGGGAGGAGCAAGCTGAACACATCTTCCCTTACCTTGAGGAAACTTGAACGTGGATTGGCTATCCACCAGACCGGCCCATTCAGCTCAGAGTTGAGTGTGGAGCATGCCTTAAAGGGGCAGTGTAGGCTACATTGGCTGGCAGCCAGAATTTAATAAAGCACCTGGCTGTCTATGCTCTGCCTGCAAATAGACACATGCCCAAGTCTTCTGCACAAGATATACACTGAAAGAAGTGTAGTCTTATATGGCAAGTATATTCCAAACTCTGTATTTTAAGTGGAAAATTTGGGGGTCATCTTATGTGCTCGAACTTGAATTCTGGAACATCAAACTTTCTTGACCTGCATAATGGGATAAATTCTATTGAAGGTATTTTAAAAAGAGGAAAAAGAAAAGCAAGGCTCCCTTGATTTCTTCCCCTCATTTATCTCTGTCTATCTAAACTTCTTTCCTTGAGGCTAGCAACTGAGTTTTAAGGCACTGATAGGTAGCAATAGAAAACCAGTGCAAATCACAGCAGCAGGAGAACAGACAAAAGAGTGGAGGAGGAGACAATTATAGAAACAGCATACAAGGAAGCCAGTTTGCAGAGGACGGCTGAAAGCCTTTCTTTACCTGGGCTTCATTTATCCTAGAGAGCGTGCTCGGTGTGGGAGGTCCTGCTCCCGGCTATGGGATGATCAATTTGGTCATATCTCAGCAGATCAGGAAGCAACACGCATCTAGAATACTAACATTAATAAAGCTTTCTCCTATTTCCTCTTGCACTTAATCTGATCCTGTAGCCCCTGGGATGATGTTACCTATGATCAGAGTGGATCTGCCTTCAGTTAAGCTTCCCTTCGGAAATACCATTAAAGACGTAGCCAAAGGTATGTGTCCTAGGTAATTCAAAAGCCAGTCAAATGGACAAAGATAAGTCATTCATCACTCCAGGAAAAGCTTTATATCATTTAAAGTTAGAACTAACAGATTGCACAAAATATTTATGCCTCAAGCTGGAGCACTCTCACTCTGAGTGTGGCAAAGTGTGAAGATAGGCCTACCCATGTGCTTTGGATTATAGGTCAGATGGGTTTATGCTTTCCTCTGTCCTCCACTATGACACAGATTGGAGCAGTTCACATCAGAGTTTATGACTGAAGGCAAATAACAACATAAATAGACAACACACAACTATACTAATCATGCATTCAGTCCATAATAATACAAGCCGTAGGATTTCTAGGGTCCTAAAAGAATGCCTATGTATCTGCACATGCCCCTGATGCTCTAATATCTTGTTGTGGATTTTCCTAAAATGAGAGTAGGAATGAGGAACTAGGTAGACCAGCAAGTTCTAGGTAGCTAGGTGATTTCATCTACGGACTTCCACAGTGTATTAGGGTGGGGCAGTATGAGTAGAGTCCTATCTTCCCCAAAGGGTAGAGGCCTACAGACACTGTGGCTAGATACTGCACATGCTCTATCCCCAGAGGGCAGTAATAATACCTGAGTAGAGCCTGGTTGTGGGCGTTCATGCTGATGTGTCTTCATTACTTTATCTTTGGTGTCCGTCTTTGAGGGTACAGATGAAGGGACCAGGAGGCATAAGAAGTACAGTGTGGATCTGTCTTAATCACCTTTGACACCACTGTTGGTAATACCGTTGTCCTAGTGGTGGCTGTTCCTGAGAGTTCTGAACAGTCAATGTGTAGTAAGGTGACCCACATGTCCCCACACCTTCTCCCTAAGTGTAACATGATTATCTCCATTACCAGTTTGGCAAGCTCACCACAATAGTAATGTTTCTTTGGGCCGCTGAGCAAAGCAATTGGTGGCTTTACATTCTTTTCCACTGATGGTTTTCTGAGCTATATACCTGCTTAGAGTTAACAGTTTTTACTGTGCACAACTCACGTCACAGCACCTAAAGAACCTTTGGTCTCTTTGTCTGAGAATCATGACCTCATTAGATTAGAGATAGTTTATGGGATTTTACTTCTATTCTTTGTAAGAGCAATGCTCCCCCTCTGAATTGTGTCAGTAAATAACCCATTGGCATAGCTGGAGAGGCTCTGGTGGATTAACCAGTACCCCAAGCTGCACTGCAGATGTATTCTGCAGAACTAGTGGCTCTTTGTCACTTCAAAATAGATTCAGTCTTCAGTTTACACACTGCAGAGTTTGCTACATTGATTTGTCAAGGTGCAGAAGTAGGCAGCTAAAAAGATATCTTTTTATTCACTTGGTGTGACCATTAAGACAAAGGGGAAAGGACCCTGTACTAGTTTCTCAACACTCTGGTTCCTCCCAGGTTCTACCCTGATGGATGGACTACATATCACTACTCAGGGAAGCAAATAGACTATCTTGGAAACCATGCAACCAAGAACAGAAAGGGCTAAAAGGATGAAAGTAGTCATGTGTCAGAGAGAGGGAAATGCCCTTGTAAAGGTCAAAGGTGAGAGGTCATATGGAAGTACCTGGGAAGTATTTTGGGCAAGGGTCCTATTAAAAAGCCTGGGTAAGAAGCAGAGGTACCTAGGTTAAGACTACAGTTATTCATCTGAGCACAGCTAGCTTTTTGCTGAGGTGGGGATAGAATATTTCCTTGGCTATAATCCCTTCCCAGAATCTATAATGCTTAGCAGTACAGAGTTGACTACTGGGGTTGGCAGCTCCTCCCATGATGCTCACCCAGCAAAGCATTTTGTAACCACCCATGGCCAGCCTTGAAGGATCAAGCATAAGTGTCTTATGGTGGCAGTACTCCTCACATATAATACAGATGGATGGAGATGAATGAAACTGCATGGGTAGATGTGGGAAGAATTAATTCTTACAAATCCAAATCAAAAGCAAGAGAAAAATGAGGTCCAATTCCCTCCTGCTCTGTAACTAACTCTTTTCGTCTAATCGTCACCCATTTCAATGCATAATTCTCACAAATCCAGTGTTCTCTTGTGTTTCTCTAGGAGTGTTCTCAATAATTTAGTGCTGGGACTCTGTGTGTGTGTGTGTGTGTGTGTGTGTGTGTGTGTGTGTGTGTGTGTGTGTTTGTGTGTGTGTGTAGTCTTTTTCCCCCATAGTAAGTGATTCGACACTTCTTGCTTACAATTAAATACCACTCTACCCCTATCTACTTGGCTATAAGGGGTACGGCTATGGGACAGGACTTATCAAGGTTTCAAGATACTATGTCCTCCACCTCCACTGGCCCAGTGTTTGCTCGCCTGTGTTTCAGTTTTGCTTTGGCCCTACTTATTATTTCTATGCTTCTCATCCTTTAGGACTGGGAATGCTTATTCTGTGAAACCTCATGCGGTATGTATGCAACTTGTTTTTGGTTTCCCACTGGACTCTGGGTGAGAGTCTGCCATGAGTCTCAGGGAGGATATACCCCTGAGCACTTGAAGTGTTCAAACTATGAACACACTAGGTATTACAGAAGGTGGTGAGAGAAATGTGAACCTTTTGGGGGCTCTAGGAGTAGAATGACTTGGTTTAAGGTGAAGTGGTTGCCTTTCTAGTTGACAGGGGATTGCTTTGTGAAGGCTAATTTAGAATGTCAAATTTATTGGGCTGGGAGTCACCACAGAGATCAGCAGAGTACACTTTTGTATGTGCCTATGAATATTTGGGCAGCATCAGCTCATAGACTATGGACCTGTATGAAACAAAAGGAGAAACAGGTGGGAAGCCTGCTGATGTATACCCAGTCTGTCTGTCTGTCTGTCTTCTGTCCTCTCCTTTCCCTCTTTCTCTCCCTTCTTTTTCCTCTCCCCTCCCACTCCTACTTCCTTACCTCTCTAAGGGAAGAAGAGTTCATCCTAACTCAGTTAAAGGCCTGGTCTACCATGGTAGGAAGTAAGCACATTGCATCCATAATCAGAAACAGAGAGCAATAAGTGCTGGCTGGCAATCAGCTGTATTTCTTACAACTAATAAACAGTTTCTGCCTTCTACTAAGGAGTTATGACAACTGACTCCTAACTCATTTTATTTTTCTGTCAAAAGAAAGAAAAAGAAAAGAAAAGCATTGAAGGATGCATGCCAAGTACTACTGAGAGGCAAGAAATCTCTTTCCTCTTCCCACGGGCTGTCCAGACCCTATACTAGATATTGTAGGCAAATAGACAAATAGCCCAGGAGGAATAAAATAGATATTTGACAATTTAGTGAGAAGCAAGCCATGGCATTTCAATCTTTTAATTGTAAAATCGGTGTAATATGCAATATAGAAGTAAGGTTTTTTTTCTTTCTCAGATTGTTCCTAACTCATCTTCTGCTGTCCTTACCACTCCTGGAGGACAGAAATAACATCTTCTGCTTCCTCAAGCTTCCCTCTCGTAAATACTTGGAGACAGATGGGAAGAAATGTATTTTATCCTTCCTCTGAGTGCCACCAGAAGAGACTTGATGCCCTCTGAGTATATAAAGGGGGAGGAAGTCCCCCTCAGTCACAGCCATAGGGGAGGGGAGTAAGGGTGAAATGGGAGGGAGAGAGGGAGGAATGGGAGGATACAAGGGATGGGATAACCATTGAGATGTAACAAGAATAAATTAATAAAATAAAATTAATAAATTTAAAAAGAAAGAAATGTGTTTTATTTTCTTTATAAAGCTGTTGGACTATAAGTTGACACAAACCAAAGGGCTCACTTGGTGACAAGAAGTTGGAAAATACAAACCAGCTGCAACCAAATGAGGGTTGCTGGGGGTGGGGGCTGGGAAATGAGTGCAAGTGAGAAAATAGGAGTCGGCAGGAGGGGTGCCAGCTCCTGTCTCCACACTGCTCTGATCACCGGTCTCATCAATTATTTACACAAGGAAGATCTACTTTAGAATTAATCACGAAGATCTGAATTGCTCCTTTACATTAATAATGAACGAACTGCAGCAAATGCAAACAGACGCTGGCAATAGAATATGAAATAATATCTAACACGAAAAGGGAAGTGGCCTATTTAACGGAAACACCAAGAGGCTAATTAGGATACCTTCATGAGGGTTATGGTCCATGACCCAGAATGGCAGCCATTACCTGCCAAAAAAAAAAAAATTGTTGGTATCTGTTTCAGCTGCAGTTGTTTTATTAGAGTTACATGCAAAGCTGTCCCAACCTCTGGGAACTAGGGAATCTGATGAAAATATGAATGGTTCAATTACAACTTAGGGAAGGTTCATGGAAAAGGTGTCCCAGTATAAAAACCTGGCAGGGAAAACACAAACGCCCAGATCCAATGGTCCTCCTTCCAATTACAAATAGCATCTGTGCCTCGCTCATACAGTCAGCTTTCATCTTCAACATGTATGAAAATCTTCTCAATTAAAATAGTCTATGGTACACTACTTTTCTTTTGCATTACAGCATTTACCATGCAGTATCTTGACATCTTTGCTGCTTCTGCATCCTATGTTGTATCTGACATAGTCTTGACCTTCAAACATTTTCTACATATTTCAGGAGGATTTGCAGCCATCAGTTTGGTATTTTTTGTTGGTTTTGTTGTTGTTGTTGTTCTTTTCTGTGTTTCTAAAGAATGACCTGAGTGCATCAGGGTGTATAGTAACATAGAACCTTTATTTGACAAGAATTTAAGAGCATGGAAGATAATTTTTTTAAGGGTCAGATTTTCATGCCAGTCAACGAGAACCTCACTTATCCAGTCTGAGGTCTGGCATAAACACTTAGCTATGTGATTGCTGTAGCTCTACTCCTACTGGGACAGGCGTAAGGTCTCAGGGGCTGTTATTTCCACTGCTGCTCTTGGTATTTTAATAACCTTAAGAATGAGCCCAAGAGCACAGGTTAAATCCTGTTTCCATTTCTGCCCCACTGGTAAGTAGAAATTTAAAATGTATTTTGATCTTCTACTACATACTTTATTTATTCACACCTTAAAAATATTCCATGGCTGACCCTGTAATTATGTACAGGCTCATAAGAACCTGGACAATGCTGATATGCATTTGACCACATCATAGTCAGAAAGTTTCAAATGCCCTTTAGAACCAGCCGTGGTTTTAACCACAGATCAATGTAAAAAAAAAAAAAGAACATTTAACATTTTATCAAATCCAGAAGCATCTAAAAACACATATTTATTTCTGATCATCAGATATTTAATGATGGCTGGCATGCCACAGAAAATGTGGAAAGGGTTTTGTGCTGGGATTGTTCAGATATGATTTCCTGGTGGTGATTTATTCTTCTAGTATCTGTTTAGATATGGATGGCAGCCTGGCTAACCCAGGATCCAGTATCCAGGGACCTTCTGTCTTCTTTCTCAATGAGACACTTCTGCTTCCATGTATTTGTGTCACAGCTAGAATCTGCAGATGCCAGGCAGGATAGATGGGAGTGTGAAAGATGATTCATGCCTGCATGTTAGCTAGGAGCATAGCCAACAGCACCATAATGAGAACCTTCAAGGGTTCTCCTGTATACCACATCCTAAGTCATCCATCTGTGGAATCATGGGACAGAACACTTGTAACAAGCGGAAAGAATCCCTGCTCTTTGGGGGCTTTCCATAGACATGTTTTGTTTACTATCCAGTTACAGGAGCTATAAACTAGAGGGTTATAAATCAGTTCTAGAAAAATACATTCTTCTCATCTCAGTGTTGTCTTTTAGACCTTTGCTTCTCTGGAGAATTCAGAGGCTCTGGACAAGCATAGGGTAAGGTCCTGGCATCATTTCTGTAGAGCTGTTATTGAGCTGTGTCTAAGCAAAGTCAAGAACATGAAAGTACAGCTTAAGCTCCAGAATTCCTCTCATTAAAAAACTGGGCCATGATTATTGAGAATAATTTAAAACAACGTTCCCCTAAGTGTGTTCTGGAAAGGCATAGAGGGTGAGTGATAAAGAATGCATTACATGGCCCAGAAAAACTTTGAGTTTGGAGAAATTGGGATCCCATAGACTTAGCGCTGCCTTATGCTGGCAGGGGTCCCAAGAGTCTGCTGTGTACCCGGTGTGTATTTCTGTTCAGCACTCAAAGGCAAGCAGCTGGATCCCTGTCCAGCACACCCATCAATTTAGAAAGACTTCTGCAAAGGTGCACTGTGAAGTCATGCCTCAAAACATCAGGCAAGGAATGAGGAGCTAGGGGTAATTTTATTTCTCTGGATGCCTCCATCTTAGGATTTCCTACTGGCCCAAAGACTCACCTTGTGGTTCAGGGTTAGATCATCCAGCAACCCAAGAAATAGATTTTATACCTTAGAGTATTGCATGCTGGGAGCAACGGGAGACTTCGGTATGCAGACAGCTGGTTTTGAGTAACTGGATAGCATGCTTTGCGTTTAGGACTAACACTGAGAAACTGTGATAACTAAGAAATGCAGTGAAACTTGGGAGGGGGAAAAGAGACCTGGGGAGGAATTCTGAGAGTCAGTATACGCCTCCAGGTCTCACCTCAGTATCCCTCATACTACAGTATCACTCAATAATCCTCTTAATTGGTCTCCCTGCTTGTTTCTTGACTTATTTTTTCACAGCCTGTTCATCTATGCTGAGTTGGTTATAGGTTACGGTCATGATGCAAATGTTTTCTACTTAAAGCCCATCCACGGGTCACCATTGACTTCGCAGGAGCATCCATGCCTCTAACACTGGTTTGTAAGCTTTTATATGATCTTGGTCCTGTGTTTATTGCACTCCTTTCAGGGCCCTTTACTCTCCTCCAGCTATCCTGGGCTTCTGTGCTTTCTAAATCCATAGACATGTTTTATCTCAGAGCCCTGGTGTGGTCTGGTCTCTCTCCACTGGCACACCTTTCCTCTAGTATCTCCATGACTTTACCCTCAACTCCTTTACTCTTTGGTGAAGTGTGTGCACCCTAAGTAAGTCTTCTTTGCTGACCTTCCATCTCTTTTTATCTCTTTCTAGCACTTGTCGATTTCAGCATGTAATCTGATTACCCATTTGTTTTATTTATCTGTTCTCATGGCAGAACACAAACCTCATGGAAGCAGAGGCTTGAGTTCTGTTTCCACTGCAGTGTCTCTAGTGCTTTGAAAAAAATGGCTATTGTACAGTGTCTTCTCTGTAAATACTTTGTGCATTGTCTGGTTTTGTGTCAATTTTACACATGCTAGATTCATCAGAGAGGAAGGAGCCTTGGTTGAGGACATGCCTCCATTAAATCCAGATGTAAATCATTCTCTCAATTAGTGATCAGTGGGCAGGGTCTAGCCCATTGTGGGTAGGACCACCCATTGGCTGGAGCACCAGGGTTCTAGAAGAAAACAGACTGAGCAGTCCATGGGAGCAAGGCAGGAAGCAGCACCCCTCCCTGGCCTCTGCATCATTCTTACTTCTAGGTTCCTGCTTAAGTTCCTGTCCTGACTTCCTTTAGTAAATAACAACATGGAAGGGTAAGCCAACATTTTTCATCCAACTTGCTTTTGGGTCATGGTTGCATAGAAACCGTCACTAAGACACTCTGTAAAATGACTCTGTAACCATTCATGAATGCCAAACAAAATTAAATTTGGTTACTTATAGATCTGCCTGCTATTATATCAGAGCTTCCAAAAGCCAGGAATTTTCTATTTATTCTATTTCTTGATCAGTACCATGAAGCATGGGCATGTCTCTTGGAATATCCTTATGACTATTTTAGAGAAGAGAAGGAGATGTGTATGAGTCCAAGGAGTTGGTATACAGAAACATCTCACTCAGGGGTGACTGGTACCAAACAGGGATGAGACAGAGGGAAGAAGCATAGTGTCTGATAAAGGCTTTCAAATCTCTGTGTGACTTAATGTGAGTGTGAAGTGAAGAGGACCTGGGAGGAGTTGAGGGGAGTAGAAACTGTAATCAAAATATAGTGTATGAAAAAACCCTATTTTCAGTAAAAATGAATTTAAAAACCTCAAATTGAAAACAAACAAAAAATATCAAAGGCAGGAATTATTCATAGCTGGGTAACAGATGAAACAACTCAACAGCAGAAGTACCTTGTAGTTAGTCACATATCTAGGGAGAAAAGTCTATATGCCCCCAGTATGTCCCAAGATATCCGGGAACAACTTCTGAATTTTGGGCACAGTTGCATTGAACAGAGTATTTCCCAAGATAAAGTACCTTTATATTTGCTCTGAAGTTTGAACTGATGTTTTATTTCTCCCCCCCCCTTTTTTTGTGGATTTTATCTCTTCAATAAAGGAAACCTACTAGATATCCTGCCAGATTTTATATTTCATTGAGTTCTAATTCTCTTAAAATTGATATACATTCTTTCCTGGTCTCTGTTGGTCTCACCTCCATCACCATCGCAACTTCTTTCTCAGTTATTTGAATATTTTGTTACTAGTGATTAAACGAAGTCTTCGTCTTTACTTACTTGACTAGACTTTGGGGAACCAGTAGCATACCAGATGTGCGCAATTAAGTTGACATACAAGGTATCCCCAGTCAGCTGCTAGTGGTGGGGGGAGGGCCCATGCACTTACTTGTGTTTCTTTATTTATTTTTTCTACAGGCTTGTCTGGCAGTCATGTTGTGGAAAACATGACCTGGAAAAACAAGAGTTCTTTCCCCCTCAATTCCAACTGTTCTTTGAAGTGTTCTGTCAGCTAACCTTCTTGGAAAGGGAACAGTCATTAGTTATGAATATAAAGTCTGTTACTTCAGTTTTTCCTCTGGTGTAAGATAAAAAAATTAAGGTCCTTGCACAGGTTTTTTTCAGCTCCAACACTCACAGCCAAACCCAAATCTGGAGGGACCTAGTCTCTGTCTGAAAATGACTGTATGGTTTTAATGGGATGTGGTAGATGAGCAGTGACTTTTAATCATGATCAAGGCAGTTTTGTAGAAAAGAGCTGGTGGAAAGTGGGAGGGGGAGTTGTGCTTTTAATTACACAAGAGACAGGAGGGATTTAAGCAAGATGCCCTCTTGGAAGAAAGGCACTAAGCATTAAACAGACAACCATACCATCACTGACTACAGAAACTCTACAGGATGGCCAGGGAAGCCACGGTACTGAAGGAAGGCAGATCATTAACACTCACATGTGGGCTGTGCAGCTTTATAATCATCACTTTGCAACAGCCTTAGCTGAGTTTGTGATTGGTGAGTTACTTTCTCCATGACATAGGCATTGTTTTTGGTAGAAAGAGCTAGAAGTATTTAGACAAAGCACTTGCCATTAGGTCAAAAAGAAGTAGGTTGTCTCAAGGGGTCTAGGAAACCTAGCAGAGTGAAGATAGTTGAGCCAAAATTGCCTCCAGTGGATGAAGGAAAGCTGAGCAGTTGAATGAGAGATGAAGAGAAAACTCTGAGATTAAAGGCAGACTGAGGCTGTACCCAGGCTGCTTAAAACAAAACAAAGACAACCCCAGGGTAGATTAAAATAGTAAATCTAGAGAAAAATTCTAAATACTGAAGGAATAACAATGAAAAGAGATCATTTCACACCAGTCCTCATGCTACATGCATTAAGCTAAATAGTGTGTGTGTGTGTGTGTGTGTGTGTGTGTGTGTGTGTACATAAAAACACATCTAAGAATATATCTGCATGTATTTTATGAGCTATTGTTATATATGGCAAGCGAATGCTATTTTCAGAATACCTGTTTCTACAAAGGAAAATTCTACAAAGAATTTTCTCATATAGAGTCATCTGCTTGTCTACTTATCATCTATTTTTCTTTCAATCTACCCTATTCCTCTTAAGAGGCATATATATGTAAAGTCTCATACACATTTATGTCTTCTGGTTTTAGGGACTGAAGATTAAATACAGGGCCTTGTACATGCTAGGAAAGCATTAAAACACTGAGCACTGAGCCGCATCCTTAGCCCAGGCTTATTTGCACACAATCTTAGCTTTTTTTTTTAAACTAAGTAATCCTTTTATTTTATTTTATTGTTTATTTAATTAATTTATTTAGATTACAACTCAATTGTTATCCCATCACTTGTATCCTCCTGTTCCTCCATCCTTCCTGCTTTCACCCTATTCCCCTACCCTAGGTCTATGACTGAGGAGGCCCTCCTCCCCCACTATATGGTTATAGTTTATCAGGTCTTATATTGGTAGCCTGCTTATTCTTTCTCTGAGTGCCACCAGGCCTCCACACCCAGGGGAGGTTGGTCAAATATGGGGCACCAAATTATTGTACTAACTAAGGACAATGCAAGTAGTAAACATCAAACCCCTACTCTGATCTAGCCAATGGATAGGATATTTTTCACAGTTATGTGGAGAACGGGCACTGACTCTGACACTCTTTGCTTTTAATATGATAACTATTCATTTGTTTGTTTGTTTGTTTGCTTATTTGTTTGAATGGTTGTTTTATTGTATGTATACCAGTGTTTTGCTTGCATGTATATATGTGTACCATGTGCATGCCTGTAGTTCATGGAGACCAAAAGAAAGTATTGGATCCATAGAAGTGAAGTGAGTCATCCTGTGGGTATTGTAACTGAACCCTGATCCTCTGCAAGAACAATAAGTGCTAAAAACCAGGACCCTCCTTTGACATTTTAAAGCATTTGTCAAAACAGGAATCTCTGAGTGACTTGCATATCATGATTTGCCATAACTGTGAGTGAGTATACTGAGGACTGTCACATCAGAGGGCTTAAGGTTACAATGATACAAAGCAGAAATATGAAAGGGGCATGCCAGAATTTTTAAAAAAAAGTTGAGATTTTATATGATATGACTAGGAAACTAATATTATTGGAGAAATGCTAATCTCTTCTTATATCCTATGCTTTTCTCATGCTGTAATGATTCGATTGGAGTTATTCATCTATAAGGAACCTTTCTGGTAACTACACAGTTTTTCTTGTGAACCTGTAAGATATATGTCTCTCAGATCTACTTCTCAGTATATTAAGTCTTAAAGAGTCTCAAGTGCATCAAGTGGTTTGGTTCAAGCATTAATATTTACACAGACATGTCTGTCTGTGTGTATGTGTGGGTGCACATCTGTAAACATCGATGTCTAAGATATCTAGTCCTTTAGTGCTTTCCACTGAATTTGATTGTAACTCTATCACAGTGAGAGCATAGGATACAAGCAACTGAGTATACTTTCCAAAGCTAGAAGACATCTGTGAAGCCCACAATTCAAATCTAATTGTACAAGAGTTTCTACTCTGAACTACACCTGTCTGAGCCAGCCACTTCTAGATTGGTGCAGCTTGCATCTCTCTGTAAGGTACATGAAGAGAAGGCCATGGGCTGGCAGGCAATTAAGTTCAACATGTCAGAAAAGGCCTCTTCTGTCTCATTTTCAGGCCTGGCCTAAATAAGCTATTGTAAACTGAACAACTCAATTTTATGTCAAAGATATAAAAGTGGCATTCTCTGCCCAGGAGGTTCTTCTGTGGCAATATATTTGTGTGTTCTTTTACAAGTACAAGTGTGACACTCTTTAGTGAATGTTTGAGAATTGAACCCAGTAACATGAAAAAGCCCCATGTAATATAGGCAGATAAGACCTGTCTCAGTCAAAGGACAAAGATTCCAGGTGGAGTGTGAGGACATTTTAATGTCTGAACACACATTCATTCCATATACTCCAGTTCTGAGAAAAAAAATAGTATAAGCCTATACATTTATCTCAATAGACACAGAAAAAAAAATATTATAATGAAACTCCAGATCTGTTCGTGATAGTAATCCTCAATCAGATAAATGTCGCCTTTGAAAAATCAGGGCTGTACAGTGAAAGTCTACATTTTTCTCTAATCAGTAGCAAAGAGATATGTCTAAATCTACCATTGCTATGACATAGTGAGAGCAGTGCCATATGTTCTCCTGAAGGCAATTAGGAAATAAAATCAGATCTAATGCATCCAGATTTGAGAGGAATTGGAACATTTTTCTGTATTGTTAGGTGACATGGTCTTATAGCCCCATACAAAAAAAAATCATCTGAAAAACCACCAAAAACCTAGTAGACCTAACCATACTACTAGATATAACAAACTCATCATATTGCCTACTTTAGCCTCCAGGAAGAAATTAAGAATGAATATTCTACTTTTAATAACTACAAAAAGAGCCTCTTGTATGTTTTTACGCATCTCTTTCTTTAGATTGGGGAAGTTTTCTTCTATGATTTCGTTGAGAATATTTTCTGGGATTTGGAGTCCGGCATCTTCTCTTTCCTCAATGCCTATTATGCTCAGATTTTTTTTTTCATGGTCCCCTTGATTTCTTGGATGTTTTGTGCCAGGATTTTTCCAGATTTAGCGTTTTCTTTAATGGTTGCTTCAAGATCTACAAGTGTATCTTCTAGACCTGAGATGCATTCCTCCATCTCTTAGATTCTGTTAGACAGGCTCGCCTCTGTGTTGCTCGCCTGAGCTCTCATGTTCTTGTTTTTCTTCTGTCTGTGTGTTTATCATTGAATCCATTTTCATCTTCAGATCTTGAACTGTTTTATTGATTTCTTTCATCTGATTGTTTGTATATTCCTGAGAGAAGCAAGGGAGAATGGGGAAATAGAAGAATCCAGAAGGTTCTAGAAACCTACAAGAACATTATGACAGGCGGATCTGGGCTGAGGGGTCCTGCTCAAACTATGACACCAGCCAAGGACAATACATGCAGTAAACTTCAAACCTCTACCCAGATCTAGCCAATGGACAGGACATTAGCCACAGTTGAGCAGAGAGTGGGGACTGACTTTACATAAACTCTGGTGCCCCATATTGACCACACCCCCTGGATGGGGGGCCTGGTAGCACTCAGAGGAAGGATAGCAGGCTACCAAGAAGAGACTTGATACCCTATGAGCATATAACAGGGGGAGGAGGTCTCCCTCATTCACAGTCATAGGGGAGGGGAATAAGGGGAAAGTGGGAGGGAGGAATGGGAGGATACAAGGGATGGGATAACAATTGAGATGTAATGTGAATAAATTAATAAAATATATTATAAAAATAAATACAAAAAGAGTAAAACATATTAGGAACAAGTTTTAATAAATAACTGCAAACATTTACTCTGAAAATTGCTAATTTTTGTGTAAAGGGACCCAAGGTGGCCTGATGAAATGGAATGTTACCCCAAGTGCATGATAAAGAAGATTCCATATTTTGAGATGGAATTATCATTCATGTTCCTGTCTCCATATTCTTACCCACATTAAAAAAAAATTTGAAACAAAGCGAGATCTGTTTTTCACAGGCAAGCTTACAAAAATCTTAAGAAAGGCATGAGGCTGAAAGTTCTTGGCTCATGAGTTGGCAATGATAACTTATACAACCAGACACACAATAATAAAAGGACCTGATGAAATTTAACCTTACTCAAGCGAAAAGCCTTTGTCATTCAAAGGATAATGTTAACAGATGGAAAGACAGTTCATAGGATGAATACATGAAGAACTAATTTAATCACACAATAAAGACAAATAAACCAATTAAAATGAGTACAGGACTCTGAATAGGCATCCCTATAAAGCAAATGAAGTTTACAGCTGTGTAAAGCACTCCCAAAATCATCGTTATCCACCGGAGTGATGTATCCTCTCTCTCTCTCTCTCTCTCTCTCTCTCTCTCTCTCTCTCTCTCTCTCTTCTCTCTCTTCTCTCTCTCTCTCTCTCTCTCTCTCTCTCTCTCTCTCTCTCTCTCTCTCTCTGTCTCTCTCTCTCTCTCTGTGTGCATGTGTGTTGGTTGCAAGTGCATGCATGTTCACATGTGTATATACCTACCCACTTCTGTTTATGTAAAGAGGCCAGAGACTAATATTGAGCATCTTCTTCTATTGCTTTTTGTTCTTCTGTAAAGGATGCCATCATTTGGACAAAAAGCCAGCCTACAGAATGGCAAAAGATTTTTACCAATTCCATAACCAATAGAGAGCTGATATCCAAGGTATATAAAGAACTCAGGAAACTTGACATCAGAAAAACAAATAACCTAATTAAAAATGGGGTACAGAGCTAAACAGAGAATTCTCAATAGAGGAAATTCAAAAGTCTAATAAACACTTAAAGAAATGTCCATCATCCTTAGCCATCTGTGAAATGCAAATCTAAACTATGAGATTCTATCTTACACCTATCAGAATGGCTGAGACCAATAACACAGGTGACAGTTCATGTTGGCAAGGTTGTAGATCAAGGAGAACATAGCTCCATTGCTGGTGTGAATGCAAATTTATACAGCCACTGTGAAAACCTGTATGGCAGTTACTCAGAATGGTGGGAATTGTTCTACCTCAAGATCCAGCTATCTCACCCTTGGGCTTATTCTACTTCATTCTACCACAAGGTCACTTGTTCAGCGATGTCCATTGCTGGTCTTTTATAATAGCCAGAAACTGCAAACAGCATAGATATCCTTTAACCTAATAGCAAATACAGAAAATGTGATACATTTACTCAATAGAGTATTACTCAGCTCTTTAAAAAATGACATCATAAAATTTGCAGGCAAATAGATGGAAATAGGAAAAACATCCTCACTTAGATAATCAAGACCCAGATAGATAAATATGGTATTTATTCACTTATAACTGGATATCAGTTATTGAATAAATGATAACCAAGCTACAATCCATAGACCCAGAGGTTAGGCACAGAAAAGAGTTGGTGGGGTACAAATGGATTTTCCAAGGAGGGGGAAATAGAATAGATTTTGTAGATAGACTGGAGCTGAGGGAGAGTCAAGAACAGGAAGATGAGGTGAGAGGGGGAGAGATGGGATTGAGGGAGGGAGTGAGGGGAGAGACAGCTAGAACTGAAGAGCATCTGAGTAGCAGTATGGAAAACTAATGCAGTACCAACTTTCTATAATATATAAAAGTGATCCTAGTGAAGTCCCCAGTGTAGGAGACAGAACTCCTACTGGCCAACAGTTACCAGATGAAGATACTAGTGTTGGAACTAGCTTTTATGCAATTGAGTTGTTGGCTGAAGGAGTCCCATGGAAATCCTCAAACAACCCAGGCTGTTACCAAGACATAGGTTGCTCTCCACAAATGGGCAGCCATTGGAAGGCCCCATTGCTGATGACAACACCCACACAACTCAATGAACATGGAGAGGACAAGTTGGTGCCTACATAGAACTTTTACCCCCATATTATAGCGTCTGTGACATGGAAAGGTACTCTGTAGGCTACTTGAAAGAGAAAAGTAAATGCCAACTCAACCACAAAACCTTTTATGTGCAATCTGTCCTGCCTACAAAATATGCTAGGGAAATGATGGCACAAAGCTTGTGGAAGTAACCACCTGATGTCTGATTTGACTTATTACTCACTCCATGAGAGGGAACCCTACCTGGCATTGATTAGGGGACCAATAACCAGAGCCTAGATAGCCCAGAGACCTAGGGTAAACCTAAACACTACTAGTCTAAAAAAAAGTAACAATAAAGTGACTCCTAATGATATTCTGTCTACATATGGATCAGCACCTTATTCATCTATGATTAGAAAAGCTTCCTCCTATATCAGATACAAATAAATACAGAGACCCAAAGTCACACTTATACACAGAGAGGGACTTTGGTACACACAGCTTGAAATGAGATGTCTCCATCAAATGCCTCCCCTCAGAGCTCAGGGAACCCATGAAACAGGATGCAGAAGGAGTGTGGGAGAGAGATAGGAAGAAGGACACCAGGAGTACAAGACCCTCTAAAACAACTGAGCAAAGATCATAGGAACTCTCAGAGACTGAAGCAGCATGCACAGGGCCTGCATGGGCCCATACCAGGTCCTCTGCATGTGTGCTATAGGTTTCAGGTTAGCACTCTACAGGACTCCTGTGTGTGTAAACCAGTGCACTGTGATCCTTGTGCCTGTTCTTGGGGCTCTTCTATCTTTCTGTTGCTTGTCTTGTCCAACTTGGATGTGATGCTTTTTTGTTTTAATCTTACTATATTTTATTTTGTTATGTTTTGTTGTTATCTCTTAGAAGCCCATTCTTTTCTAATGAGAGAAAGAAAGGGAATAGAGCCAGATGGGAGAGGAGGTAGGGAGGAGCTAGGAAGATTAGAAGGAGGGGAAGTTGTATTCAGATTATACGAAGAGAATCTGCGTTTACTAATTGAGAGCACAATGGCTTTTTATTTTTAAACCTGACTTGACCTAGTTATTAATTGTTCTCCAACCACATACAGCACAAATACACATACATGCATACACATGCACACACATGCATACACACATACACATGTGCACATGCACTGGCAAACTGATGGGCAGGGATGAAAATGCATCACCTCATCTTTCTCATAGGTTTTCATATAACTCTATATCATCCTTTCTTTTCTTCAGTGTCTTAACGTACATCCCTGGCAATGCTAAGTTCTGTTCCCCTACAGATAGAGAGCAGTGAAAGTCATATGTGCAATAAGAATTAAAATCATATTGATGTACAACTAAAGCAAAAGTCTCAACCAAGTAGACTTGTCTGCTTATATTTTATTAATAACAGGAGTAAAATGGGATCTAGTTAAAAATTGAAGATCTGAGAACACATGCAAAGTATTTTAAAGATGATAAAACAATTGTCCTTAGAAATCTTTTCAAGTCAGACAGTTTTGTTGTAGCTTCTTCCACATTTGAATTCTTATGCTGTATAAATCTTTTTTTTTTTTTCTGAAAAGGCAAGCCTCAAATCCGTGCAATTCAAAGTAAAAATCATTTCAAAGCATAAAGATGCCAATAAAAGAACGCTGTGAAGCAAAGAGAGTTAGAAGTATTTAAAATAAATATTAGCAAATCTAGCTGAATAATGTCTCTGGAACAGAGTGTAGTGAAAGAGCAAGACTCAGCCATGAGCTGAAATCACAGTTTCTTGTTTCAGAATCTCCACCACACAAACAGGTGGAAGACCCGCATCCCAGTTCACTAGAATTAAGTCTGGAAAGCTCCAATTCTGATTCTTATCAGAAACATTTGGAAATATAGAAATTGTCATGGAGTATTTTGGTGGCAATAACTGTGTGGAAGCATCACCTTAACGTTACAGGAGGGCATTCAAGATGTGACTACCAAAAAGCAAACTTAAAACCCATACAATTATCTTATGATAAAATATTTTATACAGAAAAAGTTCATTCAGGTGGAGCATAAAGTTCCATATTTGAACATATGCCTCAAGTACATAAGAGGTTCTGGGTTCAATCCTCCAGGATTACTGCTCTTCTTTCTCTAACCATTTACATTTGTATTCTTCTTATACACATTACCTACTACAAGCATACAACACAGAATATAAGCCATACATACTCAATGTATTCTTTCCTGTGTGACTTCCTTTCTCATTAAATAACCTTCACTAGAGATCAGTGATATTTTGTATCTTGTTTATTAGTCCCTTGACATATGATCAGTGACCATTGTACTGGTCAGTTTTACGTGCCTTCTGTTTATAGGGTCATAGTGTACATAGTTTTGCACTACATTTTTAAGATTCTCTATGGATGATTTGGTCTGCAACGCTATCCTATCTTGGAACCAGCAGGGCAATTGTACTTAAAACTGTTCACGCTCTGAGTGCATCTTTCCTCCAGTTTTTCTCCTGGAAGTAGGATGCTATACTGGGCACTGTCTTCCTCACATCGCAACCTCTAACTCACTGTTTCCATTTTGGAATTAAAATACATTATTAATTCTGATAACCTCATGCAATATTTTGATCATACTTACCTCCTCCTCGTGCCTTCCAGGTTCACTCCCACCTCCCTAGCTCCTCCAACTTCTTGACTTCTTTTTATTTTGAAAATAACTTCTCAACTCCCATCTGTGGTGTCCACACACTCCTGGGTGTGTGTGTGTGGCTGTCACCAGAGCTAAAACTGTTAAATTAAGCCAACTTATGTTGCCTTTTATTGCCCCCACAGGGGAAAAAAAGGTTTTGCTCTTGTTTTGATTCTGTCATTTGGCCCTTTCTCCTTTTCACCACTTACAGCATGTTAAAGTACTTATTTTTAAGTTAAATCTAAGTTTTTTTTCCTTTCTTTTCTTTTTGAGATAGAGTCCCTCTGTGTAGCCTAGGCTGTTCTGGACTTGCTTTGTAGTCCTGTCTGACCTTGAACTCACAGCGATCCGCCTGCCTCTGCCTCCCGAGTGCTGGGGTTAAAGGCATGTGCCACCACGCCCACTTACATTTAATTTTTCAAAGTCTAAATTGATCACTGCCCTCTCCCCATTAGTTTAGCTCTAACATTCCCATTCATCACCTTTTTTATTTGAAATTTTGTTCTCCATTTAGCATTTCCATGTAGCTTCACAAACACGCATTGGCCCATAGAGCTCCATTATTTGCTGTGTTGTCATTTTTACTGTCACTTTCTTGTATCTGATGAGTGTCAGAGAAAAATCCTTTTTCATTCATTTTGACTGATCTTTAAACTTCAACGGCTGGGACATTTGAAAACACTCAAATGAAATTCGCCAGAGCTGATTGCAGCTGATCATTCAGAACTAAGAGCAAACTTCTTGTCAGACAGTGTCATACTGGAAGAGCTTAAGGGTGACAGCATTGTAGAAAATACAGGAACGTTTTGATTGGCTCTATCTGCAAATTGACTCTAGCTTTTACTAAATGCCTTTACTACCCACAGTGATATACTTATGTGCAAATATCCAATGAGGTTTTTTTTCTTCATTGAAACCAAGTTCTAATTAGATGCAACACATTCATAAGCACAACCAGACCAGAAATCTCACCCTTGAGAGTTGCTTGCCTCTGATTGGGTAGGAAATGTGTTCCCTGAGAACAGAAGTGCTGTCTTTCATGTTGCAGGACTCTGGTGATCTTGGTCTAGGGACCTGACCAATACCTGCTTGGTGTCATGCAACTATACTTTGGAAAGAATGAGTCTTTACAGTCTACACCTTTACTTAAAATTATAAATCTGGAACCATTTGGAGCACATTGTGTGGTTCCAACTTTTCCATTCCCTAAGGGGAAGGCAGAAAGAGACCCACTGACCCAGCTAGATGATACTGATCTAACACTGGCCTCTAAAGGCTCTATCCAGCCTCCATGTAGAAACGGATGATCTTAGGTTTTGTGAATACATAGGAAGATTTTTTTCCTGATGTATTAATCATCATTTCTCAGTGCCTCTACGTGAATGAAATGTACCAAATTTAAAAAGAACATGAAATTGACAACAACATCTTGTTAATCATAACATTGTGGGACAAATTTAGTTGGCCACCCCTGCATCGCAGCTGAGTGTAATTAACCATGGACACACCTGCACTGCAGCTGAGAGTAAGTAACCATGATCACACCTGCACCACAGCTGAGAGTGAGTAACCATGGTCATACCTACACTGGAGCTAAGAGTGATTAAGCACGGTCACACCTGAACTGTAGCTGAATGTGAGTAACCATAGTCACACCTGCACCGCAGCTGAGTGTGAGTAACCATGGAAAGTAGGAGATGAGATGTTGGGTGGTTTTTTCCTCCTGGCCCTATGCTCCTAAAGTAGTGTCTCAGACTCAAAATATATTTACAAATACCTAAGCCATAAATCTAGGCTTGTTCCCTGATTAGCTCATAACTTAATAACCTATTTATTCTAACCCAAGTTCTACCACATGGCTGGTTATCTGATAAGTGGCCACATGTCTGTCCTCTTTAATGTCTTCCAGGGAAAATTCTGTACCTGGCTTCACCCCCAAATCCTTTCTGCTCACCAGATGACCCACCTTCTACGCTACTCTTTCCTATAAGACATAGGTTTTGTTTTCTTTTGGTTTTTTATTGACAAGTATTTAATTCATACAATACACAAGATATTTCTCTCTACAGTGAGGTAGAGAGTGAAAGTGGCAAGGTAAGCAAAGATTAAAAGGCAAACTCACACTTTCTTCTCATGAAAACACAGCTACTGAGATGGGAAGAGAAGAGCCACCATCTAGGCCACCTACAGGTGCTCCCATATGTGCCCTTGCCACTGGGAGCACTTTCCTGCCATTCTTTAGTGTCTTGTTCTTTTAGGTTTGTTTGTTTTTATTTTATTTATTTGAGTGCATGCCTGTATGTATGTATATGTGCCATGTGAATGTCTGGTACCCGACAAGGCCAGAAGAGAGAGTTCCAGATCCTTTGTAACAAGAACTGGGGACATCTGAGTTGCCCTGTGGGTTCTCAGGACTGAATCCAGGTCCTCTGGCAGCCGGTACTCCTAAACTCTGATCTGTCCCCACAGCCCTACACACCCAGGCTTTAGAAACTACCTGTCCTTAGAGGCTCTGTCCAGTCATTTAGGACTCTATCCCAGTCTGAAGATAGGCAAAGAGTGAGCACCGCTACCGTGTTTCACATTTTCTCCAGAGGAGTCATTTTTAAAGATGGATGGTGCCAAACCCAGTGACCACTGTGCTCACATTTTACATAAATCCTGTCAGTCTGACAACATGATGGGCCCTCAGGGAATTATGTTAAGTGAAAAAGTCAGGTATAGAAAGACAAACACTGCTTGATCTCAAGGGCGAGAAGAAAAGTCTGACTTACAGAAGCAAAAGAGGCAAAAGTTGTTCAGGGATGAGGGATGAGAGGAGATGCTGTCTGAACCGTGTGAGGTGTTAGTTAAAGAGGGTGAGGTGTGTGTGTGTGTGTGTGTGTGCTGGGAGTCTATTATGCGCAGGATGGCTGTTAGCTACAAGGTCCTGCAGACTGAATCTGCTGAAAGAGTAATCTTGACTCTCAACTCTCTCTGTCTTTCTCTGTCTCTGTCTCTCTCTTACACACACACACACACACACACACACACACACACACACACACACTCACTCACACACCTCAATGCCATAGATGCATATATTCAAACATCACACTGAGTGGGAGAAGACTGCTCAGAGAGTACCGTTACTGCTGCTCAAACACAAGGACCTGAATATGGGACCTCTGCGGTCCTGGAGCTCATTAGTCAACTAGTCTGACCAAGTCAGTGAGTCTCAGGTCTCCCGAGAGGCTTTGTGAAATAGAAGGAAGCAATCTACCTTCATCTTAGGCCACCACATTTCACACACACACACACACACACACACACACACACACACACACACACACACACTTAAGCACACATGCATACACCACACATATACAAGATAAAAACATATAAATCCATCACATTGTACATTGTATCAGCACACCCTGCCCCCATGATCCATACTTCAAGGAAGCTGGAACCGAATGAATTATCAAATATCTATCAATGCTTTGTTTTAAACTCAAATAATAAATTACACATATTTGATTCTGAACATGACTTAAAGACTCCAAAGGTAGATTTAACCTAGATTTAACAAAAACTTAGATTGCAAAACTTGTTACCCTAGGATCATATTCAGGGGGAGGAGGTCTCCCTCAGTCACAGTCATAAGGAAGGGGAATAGGGTGAAAGCAGGAGGGAGGGAGGAGTGGGAGGATGCAAGGGATGGTATAGCAGTTGAGATGTAATATGAATATTATCAATAAAAAAACTCAGGGGCCTAACTTTATGTTTTTAATTTTTATATTTGTTTCTTTAAAGTATGCTTTTAAATGTTTATACATTTGAGGCCTTCAATACCTTGAATCAGCTTTGAGTGAAAAGCAAGCCAAAGAAAGTTCTAGTAACTTGCCATGTTCAAAGTTAGGAGAAGGCAGAGCTGTGCTTCCACCCCTGCAGTGGACGCAGAGAATACATTCTCTCATCTCCTGTTTGTCCTCAGAAAGGAAACCCATGTGTGCCTTTCAGTCCTTCACAGCCATTTGCTTTAACACATGGACCTCACTTGAATATGAAGTAAGCCTTAATTTAAAAGACTTTGTCATTCAAATCCTTTGCAAGTTAACTTTTAATACTAACCTACTATATGGTTATTACAGCAAAGCAATAAATATATCATCCATCCATTTTTCAGTTCAGGAGTCCTAAGATTTTAAATCATTTTCTGAAAATTATGCATGTCAAATATATAAGAAATAGACAGTCTGTGACTTAGATTTAGGTTTGACTAAATTGATGTAAGTTTAGTTTTACTCCAAAGCCTGTGTATTTAACTGATACTCAATTGTGTGAATTTAAGACCTAAGAATTCACTCTGCTGTTACAGCCTCCTTCCTGTCATTAAAATCAGGCTTTCAATTGGTTGAACTGTGTTCTGTGTCAGACACTCTGTGCTCTGCCCATGTATCTTCCTGGCCTCAGCAAGGACTGTGGTTATCTTTCAGTGGACAGTTAGGGGACATCAATGACTTAGCTGCCCTCCTAGAGTTGCCTAGGTGAGTCTGGGATCCCCAAGGGGACTGAAGTATCACATCCACCATGCATTCTCCCCACCCTAGGAAACTAGTGCTGGTGGTAGTTTATGTACATAACACAGGTGTCTGTGTCGGAGTAATGCTGCCTCTCCTTCCTTTGTAAAACTCTGCTCTCTAAACTTTGATTCCAAACACTTTCTGCTAATTTCTTCAAACCAAAGAAACCCACTCCCAGTAAACTACAAAGACTACCCAGAGCTTTGAAGTTTAGTTTTCAAGGGCAGGGGAGGAGTTACAGGAAGATGCTGAGCTCTTTTAGCATGACTGGCTCAGTGGGGCAGGCCAGGATGTGTGATCAGTGGGGCAGGTGCGGGCATGTGAACACTAAGCCACAGTCGATGTGTTAGCTACATGTTGCTAGTTAAATTTTCCTTGGGTGAGGGCCATGTATGGACTGGACCTAGCTCCCCTTCACAGACCTAGCAGGAAGGGCAGCTCCAGCTCCGGCTTCATGTGGTCCCATAATAAGAGGCCTGGGGATGTGTCTGATCTGGACTCAGATGCCAGGTTTTTGGTCACTCCCTCACTGGTGGGGCTGCCTCCCCAGGCCACAGGGATAGAGGGTGCTCTGAGTCCTGATGCAACTTGATGCACTGGGATGGGATGGTGGGGGAGGCTCCCCTTTTCTGAGGAGTAGGAGAAAGGGAGGAGGGGGAGAAAGGAGGGAGGAGGAGGGGGGAGGAGGGAGGGAACTATGGATCAGGATGTAAAGTGACTAAATAAACTAATTAACTAAAAAATTTTCCCATGGGACTGCTCTATCAAGTAAGATATATCACCAGAAACAAAAGAATTTCTCTTTGCCTTAAATGTGGCTTGAATTGATTTTTCTAAACGGCTCCAAAATGTATGCTTTCATTTTATAATCCATCCTAAGTGTTTTAAAATAAAAGAACTACCAAATCACTTGGCAGGAGGAGGCCCACTGATGCTGGGAGAGGGGGATTTATATTCAGTTGGCACCATCGCAAGCGGCATGATTGATATCATTCAGATTTGAGTCCCAAAGTGATAAATAGTCACACATGGCCAAGCGCTACACTTCAGGGCTCACGGCCCCCTGGTGAGTTATTGTTTTGTTTTTGCCCCTGGTTCTTGCAGGCTGAAGACTTCGTTTTCATAAATTAATCAGTGGTGGCATTTTGCATTTCTGATTTGCTGCCTTTTCTAAAGGCTTTTACTCTCAGCTTATTTGCTGAGTGGTGCACTTTTCAGCTGCCCTGAGAGATAAGAAACAATGAGAAAAATCAAAAGGCTTTCTGTCCGCTATCACTGCAAATAAATACGGAACTCTCTCAAAGCTTCCGCAAAAGGAGTTCCTAAAATGATTTTAAGACGTGTTGAGTGCAGATGAGTGTAGCATTCTTTTTAAAGTATGCAAATTAAGCAATGGATCTGCAGAAGAAACCCATACCCCACTTACCCATTTTAAGGAAAATAAAGAACTAATAAAACATTCCCTTTGAAAATATCTTTCTGATCATTGCACAGTTCATTTTAATCCTTCTCTTGTCAAAAGTAACCATCACTGTGCTCAGTTTGGGCATTAATAATACATCTATTCCTTTAAGTGCTCTGTATCCTGTGCAAATGGAGTTGCTCTGTGTGGAATCATGTGATTTACCCTTTTCCCCTCTGGAGTGGTCTGCAGCTTGGGTGACAGGTGCTCCCTAAAACTCTATTTGGTAGACTTGATCCTCAGCCCTGTACCCTGAGAGATGGTGGATCCTAAAGAAAGAATCCTGGGAGGTCTCATCAGCAGTGGGGATGCACTATGGAGGGGCAGCTGGACTCCATCATCTTTCTATTTCCTGTTCTTTCACTTGGTTCTGCAATGATGCTCATCCTCCCTTGAAGCCAGAGGCAATACAGTCACAGACTGAGACCCTTAAAAACCGTGAGCCTATATGACTCCTTTTCTCTTTAGAAATCATTTCAAGTATTTAAATAACAGAAATATGACTCGTACAGCATTTTTGCAATATCCATCCTTGTTGATACTTATAGCTATAATTTATTTTATTTTCATTACTGCATATGATTCCACTGTATGAAGGTGTTACAGTTTATCATGTATTTAACAGAGCTTTTGATTGTTCCTGTCCCTTTGTAGTTCCATTGTAAATAGTATTACATACTGAGTTTTCTACAACTATCTTAGTGTGTATGGGTAACCCTGTTGCTATGCATTAGATAAATATCAGTCTATCAATGTATCATGATGTGTTAATATAGTCACATAACATGCATTCATATGTTGCAATTTAATGGTTAGTCATAGTTATTTACATGAAAGAAGTCATATGGAGCCTTTAGACATGCCGGAACAGAAGTCAACACTGCTGAATGAGCTTTTGTGCCATGAAAAGTAAACTATAAGTATTCTCAACCCAAAAAGTATATATTATGTTACCAACCAAATATACGATATATATATATATATATATATATATATATATATATATATATATATATATATATACAGCAACAAAATGGTTGCTGTAAGTGACTATACTTTAGGACACTTCATAACTAAGGAAAGAAGAACTTAAACAAGGCCAATTATAGAAACACAGAAGAGATGGCATCCGGGATCTGGAGAGTGGGGAAATAGGGTGAACGTTTGGTCAGGAGCACAGGTGCACAAGTTCTGGGTATGAAGTGACAGCATTGTAACTGTAATCAGTCCCAGTCTAGCTATGGCTTGAGATGTAAGGAGAGCTCTTAGTGTGCTCACCACAAAGGCAACAGTGGGACTCTGTACGGTCATCCATGTGTTAGTCCCCCCTGGGAGATTACAGTCATCACACAATTTCTATGTCTATCAACTTATCGCTTAGTTATGATGGTTAGTCTCAACTGTCACATTTATGAGATTGATCCGGAATCCCTCGGAGGGGCCATGCGTCTTGGAACACCTTTGGGAGATTATCTTAATTAGATGAATAGGTAGTAGCACTACCCACTGGGCTGGGATCCTGGACAATATACAAAGAAAAGACTGAACTGGGCACAAGCGTGTATCACTCTGTTCTTGGCTGCCTGTGCAGTGTGACCAGGTTTTATCACCATTTTTCCTGTCATGACAGACTGTGTGCAGTACATATGAAGCAAGATAACCCTTCATTAAGTTGATTTTGTCAGAGTTCCTAATACAACTTGGACATTTGTAAAACATATATTTTTATTTAAAAATATATAAATATATTACCATATATAGTTTTATTTATTTTTAAGTATCTGGGATTTAACCCTTACTATTAAGAGCTTAGCTTTCAGGGCTGGGGAGATGGCTCAGAGGTTAAGAGCACTATCTTCTCTTCCAAAGGTCCTAAGTTCAATTCCCAGCTACCATATGATGGCTCATAACCATCTATAATGAGATCTGGTGCCCTCTTCTGGCTTGCAGGCAAAATACTGTATAAATAATAAATAAATCTTTAAAAAAAAAAAGAGCTCAGCTTTCAACCTACACACTTCTCCAAACTGACTCTATCTTGTGTGTTTGCTTTGTTGACTCTCAGGTTTTAAGAGTGACTCGTGTTTTTTGTTCCTGAAGTTTCATTAAGACAGTTGGAGGCTGCTCCATGAATTCCTTCTGTGTTTGATATAGTCTGCTTCTACACACACACACACACACACACACACACACACACACACACACACACACGGGATGGCTGAGATAATGACACTGAGTTGGTTCTGACAATTTCAGAGTCTGGGAAGTCCAAAACTAAAGCAAACATTCTCGATTTCCCTCCATCCATCCGCACCATGTGATTTCTAAGTATTATTAAGAAATGCACACACATAAATATACCCCATTTGAAGTATTTAGTCCTGCCTGTTATTAACATTTCATATCTCTGGGCTTAATTGCTTGTCCTGAGATATATTCATGAAGAAAGAATGCATATCTCCTCGCTATAACAATGGGCATAGTTTTAATATTTTAAACTAATTTTTAAAACTTTCTCTCTAACTTTATTTTGAAGTAAGTGTTAACAAATGTATGTTTGGGTACAGCATAACATTTAGAAAGGCAAACAAGGAATGGAAAACTAAAAAAGACAAAAGACAAAAAGCTCTCTCAGGAGTTCATGTACACATACGCTGTGTACGGCCTCTGCATGCTCCCAAGGTACAACACACTTTCTGTACAAAATAAATCCTTAAAGGGGCAGAAGCCATGCATGGTTCTATGAAGGTTTTTGTGTTACTAGGAGATTTGAGTTTAAAATAATTTCTTTCAGTTTTTGAATAGTCTGTAGGCTATAGTTCTACATACATTTTGGTATATTCTTTCTCTAAATATGAATTTTAGTTTGCTAAATACATTGTTAAACATATTTTAAAATAATAATTTTAAATGTCCTGATAATGCTTTGGAACACTGATTTATCATCCCTGAATTTTAAAGAATAACATACAAGGAATATTTTTTAAACATGGATAAACTTGCTCTCCCCACACACTGTATTTAGTAATTCTAAGTTGCTTCACTGTTTCTGGATAAATGTACTTAGTTAAAAAAAAAATCTCTAGATTTCACATCTGCATCATACCACTAGCAACAGTACAGATGATGCTCGTATTTCAGGATCATTTTCTGTCAATGTGTTCTAGAATTCAGGGTGGGATTCCATATTGTATTTAACTATTTCCAATCTCTTCCTGTGTGTCTTGGTTTTCAGTTTCTTACAGTCTCTTTTTAAGAGTGATGACTAGTATGTGCTTAATATTTTTTTTTCATAATGAATTGAGGCCACTCATTTGGGGCCAGAGTATTGCAAATGCTGCTGTAAATGCCTCGGTGAACATGGAGTCCAGTGTTTAGCCAATACAGCATCTCCCTGAATGACTTTTGAAAAGCCGTTTCTTAACTTCATTTTAGTCCTTTATTGTATTTTTAAATTTTGTATTACTATTTTATACTCATGGTAATCACAATATGTGTGATGTCTGTGGGTACCATCTGCTGGAGGGTACCATCACTTTATCTGTAACAAGTTGAATGGAGATAAACTTCTGATGATGCAAGCAATGGCTCTAATTCAAAGGGTGGGGAAGGCAGCTGGACCTGCCAGCGCACTTCAGAGAACATAAACACCACCGGTCTGAGCATGGAAGCCTCTCTCCATCTCAATCTTTCCTTCACTGTAACTGGGCACAAGCATTGTCTGACTTACTGTAGAGAGAATAAAAGGGGTTACATGCGTGATCCTTACAGATTTCGGAGGTGTCAGTCTTTACTAATGCCTTGAGATGACTAATTACCACTATAAAAGAGTTACCAATAAGGAGAGCTTCTCCATGCTGCTTCCAGAAAAGCAGTGATGTAGACTGATGTAGACAGCATAGCTGCTGTGTGAGGGAGAGCTGGTTAAAGAGACCCGAGCATCTAGGGACACCCAGTGCTCCACAAAACATATGCATGGCCATCGTGTTATTACAACTTTATAATCATATATGGTAAGATTAATTTTAGGTCATTGTTCTTAGGATATATAACTACCCTTGGATATAAAATAAGGATGCCAACTAGACCAGCAAAGCATGCTGCCTTCACAGGTAGGTAACACAGATTCAGTAAGTGTTTGTAAATGTTTGAGTCCCAAGCCTTTTCCTTACACCAAACTACACTTACACCAACACCACCCAATTATTTTTACAGTTCATCACTCCTGTAACACATCTGTGTGCTTAAAAATATGCGAGCTTGCCATTTTTAGGACCTTCCTCTTCCGGTATCTGGCACCCTGCCGAGAGTTTCAAATTCAAATCACTCTTTAACTTAACATTTCCCTTTCTTTTTTTAAAAAAAGTATTTATTTATTTATTATGTGTACAGTGCTCTGCCTACATAGCAGAAGAGGGCATCAGATCACATTATAGACGATTGTGAGCCACCATGTGGTTGCTGGGAAGTGAACTCAGGACCTCCGGAAGAGCAGTCAGTGCTCTTAACCTCTGAGCCATCTTTCCAGCCCAATAACATAACAATCTATTCCATTAGTGACTGGAAGGCTAAATTTTGTGATTAAATAGTTACATATTTTGTAGTGAAAATCCTTTATGCACAGCTACATAATTCTAAACTTTGCGTATATTTACGCATGGTCGTCATTCTCGTTTGTTTTCTCATTGGACATGAAGGTGCTGTTTAATGTGTTAAATGTTGCCTCACTGGAAAGGTGGTGGTTGTGTTAGCCTAGAGCAGGGAGCAACCATTGCAGGTTTCCTTAGAGACATAACAGGATCATCCTAACCCAGCAGGTTCCTGTTTCTAAGAGGACTTAGCTCTGGCAGTGACCTAAAAGGACTGGTGTAGGATTAAGAGCTTACTGTTTTGAAAAATTAAAGGAAAATGCCCTCAACTTTCAGTGTGATTCCTTACTGCCTTTCCTTACTCCACACAAAATACTGCAGTGCTCACTCCACTTGGAGTGCGATTAAGATAAAGATGATTACAGCTATTTGTCACTGAAAACATGATATGTTTCTATACATGTAAATACACTTCTCCCTCGTTCAAGGAATTCATATGTAAATTATTTATACCGTGTCAAAAAGCTCAGTAAGTGTTTAAGATCATAATACCGTGGGTGAACAAATTAAAGTTCAAGAAGCAAGGTAATGGCACTGAAATTGCCCGGCTTGTAAGCTGTCCAGCCTGGCTTTGTTCTATAGAGTAGATGTAGAAAAACACCCAGCATAGGTTTGAGGGAGAAAATTCCTTTTCTATAGAACAATGGAGTCTTCCAGCCACAGGAAGTCATCACAAAGACAAAACTCGTGTTTTTTCACCAGAGTTGCAGAAAATAATACATTACCTTTAAAGTTTACATTTACTCCATTGGAAACCAATTCACCAGGCATGTTTTAGAGCTTCAAACTTTAGATGAGCAAAGATTCCAAGGAATTTGGAAACAAGATTATAGAGGAAATTCCTTTCAATTTGTTCCCCAGCTGTAACAGTTTGCATCAAACCTTTTTTTTTTTTTTTTTTTTTTTTTTGGTTTTTCAAGACAGAGTTTCTCTGTGTAGCCTTGGCTGTTCTGGACTTCCTTTGTTGACCAGGCTGGCCTTGAACTCACAGTGATATGCTTGCCTCTGTCTTCCAAGTGCTGGGATTAAAGGTGTGCACCACCACACCCGGCCTAAAACACTTAACTATCTGTTATAATTTGCTAATTTCATCAGTTTTACATGCACACATTTGTGCGTGTGCTATGTATACACACATGTATGTATGCTGTGAACATGTATTCACGTGTTTTGTGTTGTGTGTGCTGTTACTGTCATGTGTTTTTCAGTAAATCTTACTGATAATGAAGATTCATGGAACCGCCTACAGCACAATCAGGACGTATAATTGCTTTATAACCACAGATCACCCTCATTCAGAACATCAATATTCCCAGTTTCCACTTTATCCTCTCTAGATTGAAACCAAACACTTAGACCAGTGTTACACACACAAACCTCTTGGATGCTTAAATAAGCTTAAGAAAAGAGCTACACAGGAGACACAAAAATGAGTTGACTCTTAAGTGTCTTAACTGGATTAGGGTTAGGTTTGGGTTTGGGCAACTGCTTGGAAACACTCTGCTCTTGGCTTAGATGAGATGGGGTAATTTTTCTATCATTAAAAGTGACATGTGTTTATGTCATTTTATGTCACTGGCTGCTAGGAAACATGAGCTAAGTGACCTCACCCCACTATCTCTGTTCTCATGACTGTGCCCTTGACTCTAGAGGGCTCCACCCCCCCACCTTCCCCCCACCTCCTCCCCTCCCCCCCACCTCCCCCACCTCTCCCCCATCCCCCACCTCCCTCCCACCTCCCCCCACCTTCCCCACCTCCCCCCCACCTCCCCCACCTCTTCCCCATCCCCCACCTCTTCCCCACCCCCCACCTCTTCCCCACCCCCCACCTCCCCCCCACTTCCCCCCACCTCCCCTACCTCTCCCCCACCCCCCACCTCCCCCACCTCCCCCCACCTCCCCTACCTCTCTCCCACCCCCCACCTCCCCCACATCCCACCCACCTACCCCCATTTCTTCCTTTTCAGAAGGTAGGGGCTAGCAAGTCAATGCCAGTGCACCTGATCATTCAAGCGGCCACTCTGTCCTCTGCTACACACTCCTCTTAGCTGCGCCCACTCCCAAACCTTTGAGGAAATGGCAGCATGATGGTTGATTTGAAAATAAAGTGTCCTGTGGCGTGACTGTTAAGAGACTACAGAATTTAGTTTCCCAAGGCACACAGCTGTGTGACGCCTGACAGGGAAGAATTCCTGCTGTCACCGAGGCTTGATTTGTCAGGGAAGGCTGAAGGACATTCTCCTTTGCTCAGCTATTTATTCATCAGCAAAAGGAGGTCACAGGAACAGAAAATGTCTTTTGCATCTTCTGACTAGTCATATGTAAGTAAAGCAAAGAAATATGAAAGACAAAATAGAGAGCAGAGGGCTGCAGCGCAGAGTTCTCATTAATTTTCCCCAAGTATTAGGGGGTACAGAGGCATTTCTGGAAAGATAGAAAACCTTGAGCTAAGGACACAAGCTCCCAATCTAGACAGTCTTACCTTACCAATTAGCATGAGACCTTGGGCAAATCATTTGGTGTGTTTAAATCTTAGGGTGTGGTTGTTGTTGTTGTTTGTTGTTGTTGTTGTTGTTGTAGGATGGCATAGTTCTTGTCTACCTACCTGTCTTACAGGTTGTCGACATGAGGAAACCAATGCACACTGATTAAAATCACGTTGTTGTATATGAACATAATTATAATTAATAAAAGAAAGCAAGGAGGAGTATAGGCAGGGCTTGGAGGGAGGATCAGGAAGGGAGAATGTTGTAATTATAATGTCAAAAAACAAAGTCAAACGACCAAATGGCATATGATACATATTTAGTATGTAAATGTGACTTGCACATATTCATGTGCTCACACTCAGGAATCACCTGATGTACACATATAATAAATATCAGATATAATTGGATGTGTACTTATCTATCTGCCTGTCTATCAATCATTTGTTAGCATTATCCATATATATATATATTTACAGGGATTAATAAAATTATAATAGTGAATATTATTTTTCATCAATTGTACATGTTAGGCTAGAGAGATGCTCAGAATGCATGCAGTTCTTTCAGAAGACCCAAATTTGGATTTAAACATCCATGTTGGGCAGTTCACAACTTCCTTCTAAAAAGGAAGGCTACCAAGATGAGACTTGATAGCTTATGACCATATAGTGGGGAAGGAGGTCCCCCTTGGTCTTAGACCTAGAGGAGGGGACTAGGGTGAAAGCAGGAGGGAGGGAGGAATGGGAGGATACAAGTGATGGGATACCAATTGAGTTGTATCTGAATAAATTAATAAAATTAAATTTAAATTTAAAAAAGGCAGTTCCAGGAGAGTCTGATGCCCTCTTCTGGCCTCCGTGTGCAATTGCATTTATGTGTCCACACAGTTATACACACCCCTACAAATAATTTAAAGTAAAATAAATCTTTTTAAAATTGAATGTTGTCGGGACCCCTGGGCCCAAGGGGAGGAAATCCCCCTCAGGAACAGTCATAGGGGAGGGGAGTAAGGGGAAAGCGGGAGGGAGGGAGGAATGGGAGGATACAAGGGATGGGATAACCATTGAGTTGTAATATGAATAAATTAATAAAATAAAATAAAATAAAATAAACTGAATGTTGTCGCACTTACTCTTGCTAGTTTTTAAGAAAAGGCAGATAACTACATAATTTTTTTCTGCCTCTGACAACTCAGACACCAAAAGGCAATTATCAGCTAACATTCATAGGCTGTGACAACTAAAAGCACATGGTGACAAGAGTTTCTTTCCTCCAGTATGTGTGGTAACCAGTAATTCATAGAGAACTGAGGGATTGAGGAGAAAAATGGCAGAGAGTGTGCAAGCCTTAAGATACAAATCATTCAGTTAATGGCTGATTAAGTCTCAGCTTGCAGAAGATGATCTATCCAAGTTAGTGGTGGGTACCAGACTCTTGATAAACAAAGAAGAAAAGAGAGATCAGTGGGAACATAAAATACAGAAAAATCAATTCTAATAGGGAAGAAGACAACAACATGTCGGCATTGTTTGTCCCAGGCTTCAGAAATTGGCTATCAGTGGGTGGACGTGTTCCCTTCTGGAAAACCACTGGTTACTGGGGCTGATTACAGGCATATACACCACATGTGGCTAAGTCTCAGTTAGTGATGAATGGGCTTATGCCATGCTTCCCTGAAGAAGGAAGAGGCTGGCTTCAATGGAGATTATAGTGAAATTAGTTCTATTCCACTTGTTCACTGGATGAGGACGTAAACACTGTGGGAGCCTGCTCAAAGGGACACTTGTGGTGTGGCTCTGAACTAAGACTCTCATCTGATGTGAATCCAGCTCTCTGTTTTCCTCCTATTGTCAAGACGTGAGATCTGTTCCAATTCCTTGTGAGCTTTACTTCATCTCACATGACATTAGTGGAGTTGGAATTCAGTGGAAAAGTCAAAGCCACTGTGAGGAGACCCAGAGATTCCTGACATGAGTATTTCACAGCAAACCTGTCAGGAAGATTTTTTTCATCTCTTACTTAAATCTAGAAATATTCTCTGTCTCATAGAATATGCTAGTGACAACAACCACTGGTATTAGAGGGGAAAGCATTAGAAATAATTGGGTTCTTATTTCAGGTCTGGGTAAAAGCATATTTGTTAGGAGGAAAAAACACTCAAGTCTGGTTATATTAAGTAAGCATTTCAGAGTTGTTTAGTATATAATGATGTAATATTTGACTTTCTCTCCAATTATTCATGTAGGAAACAAGCACCACTTTCTCAGAAATAAAGTAATTTCTACTCCCGAGAACAGAGCGAAGGCAAGTAAATAGAGTGCTAGTAAAACTCCCGTTTTCACTTAGAAATCCTATGCATCTAATCTTTTCATTGGAGAGAGTTTGTTCTCGTGTTATTTTGTTGCTGTGACCAACACTATGACCAAAAATAACTTAGAGGAAGAAAGGGTATATTTCATCTTATACTTCTGGGTTAAAGTCCATAACTGACAGAAGTCAGGGTGGGATGTCAAGGTTAGAAACAAAGGGATGAGAAGTTTCCTATTGTAGGAAGCATTACCTTCAGCCATGGAACTCACAACTAACGAAAGAATAGCAGAGGGCCTGGAGGAACACTGGGAAATCTCACAGGTTCACAGTCAGCTTTCTTTCTTAAAAAATTATTAATTAAGATTACAACTCAACTGCTATCCCATCACTTGTATCCTCCCTTTCCTCCCTCCCTCCTGCTTTCACCCTATTCCCCTCCCCTAGGTCTATGACCGAGGGGGACCTCCTCCCCCACTATATGGTCATAGCCTATCAAGTCTCACCTTGGTAGCCCTTTTATTCTTTCTTTGAGTGCCACCAGGCCTCCTCACCAAGGGGAAGTGGTCAAATATGGAGCACCAGAGTTCATGTCAAAGTCAGTCCCCGCTCGCATGTCCCATGAAAGTCTTCAGTTACCAGGAGATTAGGATAGATGTGAGGACATCCTATTGAGACTCTAGGTAAGAGAAATATAGGAGATGGGGAAATAGAAGGACCCAGGGAGTCCCAGAAACCTACAAGAAGAACATCATGATGGGTGCATTGGGGTCCAGGGAGGTCTGCTCAAACTATTGCACTAACCAAGGACAATACAATAGTAAACATCGAACCCCTACTTTGATCTACCCAATGAACAGTCAGCTTTCTTATGCAGCTCAGGGGCACCTGCTTAGGTACTGTGCTGCCCCTAGTGAGTTCAGCCATTCTGTGTCAATCAACAGTCAAGAGAATCCCACAGCCACGCCCACAGATGAACCAAATGTTCAATTGTTACTCTCTTTGCAGAGAATTCTAGGCTGTGTCAAGTTGACAGCTCCAGCTGAGTAGGAAAGACTCTGGGCACTGTTAGGCAGAAAGTGTTCTCAGCATTCATCACCCAGTTCTTTCAAATTAAGGGATCAGCTTGAAAAGCAAGCAACAGATAAAAGCCCAAACATATACCACTGTTCAAGGCCTGAAGTCCAAGGAAGATGTCTAAGGTCTTTCTATAGAATTATGGGAACAATTATAGTACTCCACAGACTGGGAAATGGGACAAAATTAACAAAAATTTCTGAAATAAACAAAGCTACTTGTCTTTGGCTGTTACTTCATAACATATGCCTCAACATCTCACAGGTACTGTTTATCTATCTTTAAGAAATTACAAACTTGTACACATCGAAGAGTCTGTATAGCTAATAGATTTAAACCTTCCCAAAGACATGAACACTCTAGGCTGAGCACTTTTGGCACATGCTACAGGCTCACACCCAAATGAAAAGAAATATAAATTTCTATTCTCCCGGTCATCTGTCAGCAAGGGTACAGGCATGTATGTGACCTGGGTTTTGCCTTTGCAGTACACTGAACCAGGGGTTTGCTCTTTCACCAACTTGACTGGAGTGGACTCTAAGGCTTGATGCAAAATATGTAAAGCAGAGATTTCAAATGTGTTGGAATGGTGCACGAGACTCAGGAGAACACCATTAATATTGCCTCTCTGGCCTCTACCACTGGAGAAAATTGAGTTTGCAAGTATTTCCTTCTGTTTTCTATCCCCATTTATTCACACTCTTTCCTGCCACCTTTGATCCATTCAGTGTACTGTCTTCTTTGAAACTACAGTAGAAGCTAGACTGAAGAAAAATCTATTGACGTGCTGCTGTTATGAGCTTGCTTTATTGTAACTTCCTCAGTATAGCTAGATCATCAAAAAAAAAAAAGGAAAATGAGCCACGTCTAAGACAATATAGAGATCCTTGGAGACATGATTGAAGCATGTCTAGGGTAAAGAAGAAAGGCCATTTTGATGAGAGATGCCCCTAGAGTCAGGATGTGACAGAAATGGTAATGGACCCATCAGGATCACAGGGTAGCCATGAGAATGCCAGCAACACTAGAAAAGCATGCGATACCTTCACTCTCATCTGCGAGTTATGACATGGTATCCCGTGGAGGCCGGTGAAAATCTGAAGCAGAGCTCCAAGCGAGTGTGAAACTTGACTTTGGTAACACAGAGGTGAGGGCCCACTGGTCTCATGCTTCATGCCTAAGCACACCCTTGTCCTCAAACTCTCTTACTGGCGCTGTGTTTTCAATTTCCTGTATCACCTCTGCCATTTAAGATTTAAAAATATGAAGTGAGATTAACACAGTAAATGAAATACTGTTAACACTCATTTCACTGAGTGTTTGACAAATGTCGCATCCTCCCTTAACTCCTCCAGGTGTTCCCTATCACCAGTGTGGATCCTACAGGCTTTCAAGTTCACAAGGAAGGTTTCTTATAAAAGTTCACTGAACCCAGCTTCCTATGATCTACGGCGCATAACAAAAGCGTGTGTATTTCATGTTTTCCTCTGCTTTGTGCTACACAGTTAGTACCCAGAATGTATTCAACACAATTGAAACTTCTTCCTGTGGGCCCACACCTTCTGATCTCCCAACCTCAGATTTTGTTTTTAAATTTTGACTTTTTTATCTTACTTTTAGGAGTGAGAGCAAGAAGTGCTGTTTTGGGTGTAGCCACTTTGTACAGAGTCGTCTGTGTGTCATTGAGAATGGAGGTTTCTTCATATGCAAAAACCAAGCATTTCAGTGTGTGCTATATACACTTTTATTAATTTATTTATTGACATTTATATTTTTTCCTTACCTTGAGTGATGTGAATTTTGCTTCAATATAAACGTGGGTGTAGGTAACTTATCATTCATATTTCAAATGTATTTGGATGTATTCAGAAGAGGGATTACTGAATCAAATAGTCGTGTTTTAATTTTCTTGTGAAATCTCCATATTTTTCCATAGTGACCCCACAGTATAAATTCACATCACTGTAGCATATTTTCTCTTTTCTTCTTATCCTCAGCAGTTGTGAAGCTGCTTTTCTTTCTTTTTCTCTTTCATGTGTTTAGAAACTAGAAAGTGTGATACTTCTTACTTTTTTTTCCCTCAAAATTATTTTTCCTATTTGGGATCTTTTGTGGATCCATGTTAATTTTAGCATTTTTTATTCTATTGCTTTAAACCCATTCTACAAGAGTTTTAATCACAGTTGGATTTTATTTACATACAGACTGCTTTAAAAGAGGTATATTTACAATTAGGTATATATAAAAGCCAGGTATTGTGTTGCATGCCTTTAATCCCAGCACTTGGGTAGGCAGAAGCAGGTGAGTCTCTTGTGAGTTCCAAGCCAGCCTAGTCTACAAAGTGAGTCCAAAACAGCAATGGCTACACAGAGAAACCATGTCTCAAACAAAACAAAAGAAAATATAAAAACAAGTATATTTTAAATACATGATTTTTGCCCCAATGCACAAACAGGAGATGTTTCTCAATTTACTTGTGTCTTTCTAAGTTCTTTAGCAATGCTTTGTGGCATGCGAAGTACAAAAGCATTATTATACCGATTGGCATAGCCAGTGATCTTTGAGTTTCTGTGACTTACATGGAGCTCTGTATGGTGGAGGAGGGGCAAATGCTCCATGTTGTCCTATTTTGCATAGCACAGTGCCACCTCTCAAACATCTCTAAAGATCCCATGTTCGTTCTAATAAGCTTTGGTCAACTGCATAGCTTACAAACTTATACATGATAAACCCTTTTAAACAGTAATTCCAGCCAACATGTTCTATTCCTATTTAAAGGAATTTGTCTTCATGTGTTCTCATGTTCTCTATGACCTGTAATAAATTTCTACTCTTGAAGTTCTATTTTTAGGCTGAAAACAAAATGTTAAAGAGAGTGGTCATATATATGAAAGACAGGTAACAGATAAAGGCCTAAACACACCACTGTTCAAGGCTGAAGTGAGATGTTCAAGGCCTTCTCACAGAATTATGTGGACAATTGCAGTACCCTACAGACTGGGAAACAAGACTACATAAACTTCTGAGACAAACACTCAGACACACACACACACACACACACACACACACACACACACAGATACACAGACACACACACACAGACACACACACACACACACACACACACACACACACACACACACACACATGGACCCAGATGACAGTTCACAGACATGTTCACTGTTATGTCTCCAATAACTAATAATATACACCACATCATAGGCTCTCTATAGTGGTATGATGACCTTATCTGAATTTATTACAGAAATATGCTTTCTTGTAATAACCCTGTGAGTTGACTGTTCTATAGAAACTCTGTGGATGGTATAGTTAAGGAGCTTTGGGAGCTTCCAGAATATCTAGATTATCACTTTACAGAGTTTAGAACAAGAGCTCCCTGCATGCATCTGTGAGGGTGTTTCCAGAGAGCCTTAATGAGGAGGGAAGATCTGCTCTGAGGGTGGGCTGCACCATCCCATGGACCAGAACCTTGACTAATGAGCTGAAAGAGTGCATGGATTCAAAGCAGTCACATGCCTGCCCCTGACTGAGGAAGCAATGTGTCCACCTGCCCCTTGACTGTGGAAACTATGTCCACCTGCCAGCTGACTGTGCGGACTATGTCCCCACCTGTCCCCTGCAGAGGTGATGGGACCACTGACTCATGCTACTGCCACCAAGACTTTTCCATCTGATTACCTGTAGCCTCAACTTCTAACCCAAAACATGGCCTTTTTTAAGTGACTTAAAGTATTTTGGCACACAATGGGAAGGAGGAGGAGGAGGAGGAGGAGGAGGAGGAGGAGGAGGAGGAGAAGTAGAAAGAGAAGAAGAAGAAGAAGAAGAAGAAGAAGAAGAAGAAGAAGAAGAAGAAGAAGAAGAAGAAGAAGAAATTTACTTCCCAGTGTCACACAAGTAGCACAGGGAAGAGCAAGGGCTTAATTTATGTCTCTGAATCAACTCACAGTACATACTATGCTGCTACTCATTTCAATACTGATTTCTGAGCCCCTTTAACCCAGCTCATCAGTAATGATGCTTATACATGGATCAGTTACTTTGGAGAGCTCGTACAGAGATAGGAACAAGCAAACGTTAATCAGTACTGTGTCATTCATTTCCTAGCTCCACAGCTGTATCGTGTCCCTTCCTGAGCAGACCGAAGTTCTACTTTATGAAGATATTCTCTTGTGACTCGTGGAAGCCCTCAAGCTCCTTAGGTACCTACTGAAGAATCCACTTGTGTAAACAGAGTCACCATTCTTCCTCCTCCTCCTCCCAATGGCTGAGTAGAGAAGTTGCGGCATGGGCCTCTAGATAATGAATCCTAAATCATTTCATATTGTGCTCTTGATAGAGGACGTTTGTCTGTCTGGGATACAATAGAAAGTGTTGTAGTTAGCGGAGGAGAACTGTAATTTGAAATTCCGCTAACTTAACAATCAGAACTCTAATAATAGTTTACCAACCCTGGATAGTCTGACAGTGTTTTCTAAAATGAGTGACTTTATATATTCAAAATGAAAATCAGAAAGGACGTGTTGCTGTAGGTCACAACTTCTGAATGTTAACTAGGTCCCCGTACATCACCTGTGCGCTCTCACTTAACGTATTAAGCATCATTTGATAGTGGACACTTTCCTGTAAATCCTGTATTAGCAGAAAAGGTTGACATTTTTTTTCCTGACATAAAATCATAAAGAAAACAAGAATCTAAAAGCAGTCTGGGAGCTGATATGGTAGCTGTGGTAGGGCCACTACATCGTAACGTTCCTTCCCACTCTCACCGAGTCAGTCTACGCTATGGGTAATGTCTCTGATTGCTGGAGGTACCACACATTAGATTCTTAACCTGAATGAGCTGAGATGATGTTGGCTAACAAATACTCCCTAGGAGCCTACGCTCATGAAAGGAAATGGACGGAATGAGCATGAAGCAAGTGGAGATGCTGAGGAGTAGAGCCACACTAGACAGAGCCTGGGTCAGCCCAGGGTATGGTGGGAATGACTCCTTCTGGGCACAGCAGACTGAGTGAGAGGAGCTAGCAGCAGTCACACCGTGGGAGATGTTCGAGGAAAGGTGTGATTCTGTGGGTATCACCCTCTAAACTCCAGGAGCAGGAGCTGGCAGATGAGGGTTTTCTGTTGTTCACAGTCCCTAGACAGTGCAGCAGGGTCCTCTTTAAAGAGGGATGTTGAGGACTCATTTTCAGCCTTCATCCACTTGGCCTGACAATCCACTTCTGCCTTGCTCCCTTGTTCAGGTGTGTTCCTTCCTACCTATCTGGGGAGCTGGTTGCTACAGGATTTCCAGGAGCTTAGGCATTCCCGGAAGCACAGCTGATGCTCCCATCTCCCTCTCACATTGTTTCCCTTGCAAGCGTGTCACTCCCAAACAAACAGCTGTTCATGTTTTGATCATGTCTTTATTCTTGTCATTAATGGAAAAAAGGAGACAAAAGACTGACAAGCAGAAGCCACCACTTATACAGGAGGACAGCTCCTGTGTCTCTTTAGAGATTCATACCTCTAAGTGCAGAGAACACAGAATTTCATGGATGAACCATCAACATTCCAATAACTAACGCGAGCAACACACTACAAAAGGAGTCAAGTCAAAACAACGTTCAATCTGTGTGAAGCTGTTATTGTAAGATGCCTAAAAGAAACAGGAAGATGTACAACATACCAGGCAGGCTGGATTTCAGTGCCTCACTCACATCGCAGATTTCACATCTTGACTCAGGGTAGCAGTGGTGTGCTGTCCAGTCACCAGAGAGCCTTTGTCTGGCTACTAATAGCCATCTGGTACGGAGCAGGGCCTGGTGTGGGTCAGGATCCTCTTTTGGAACTGTCTGCGTGTTCCCCTCCCACGACTACTGGTCTTGCACACTAATACCTGACTAAATCACCCCTTTGATCAGGATCTGGTAGGCGAATGGTTTTAGGAGACTTTTTACAAGGCATGCATTCAGCTTCTTCACCTTAAACCACTGCACAGCAGACATGTCTGCCACGGGCGTAAGCAGGCAAAGATTCGGACTCATGAGAAGAGTCTGAATTTCAAAGACTCTTCTCTCAAGTTACAGAGAAGTTGTATTAACCAAAAAGTACTGATTTCACAAAACTAAAAAGTCTTTTTCCCAAAGAAGACAAATATCAACTATTAGATACATTTAGATAGACACAATCTTTCTTCTTAATATTGAGATAAAGCTTTTTTTTTCTAAAAATTGCCTTATGTAGGAAACATCTAAGTATTGATTAGACATTGATGAATTCATTTTCAAAAATAAAAATTGATTCAGAATCTATCAGGAAGTATATCCTACCCTCTTTTCACTATTTACTTTTTAACATAATATAAAATTTCGTTAATGAGAAAAAAGATTTTTCTACTGTGAAATAAAGATTTCCTTCCTGAAATTGCCAATGATTTTATATTTAGTGATAATAGTCCATAACTATTTCCAGTATAATTACACACACACACACACACACACACACACACCATTTACTTAGGACTATTACAGTATTTAAGAATGAGGTATAAAACAAGCAGACAGATTTTCTTCTTCTATAATAATGTTTTTAACACATAATTACTAGTTGTGTAGCTATGAGCCCTCAGAGGGGAAGACAGGAGAACCAAAAACTCAGTTTGAGTTCTTTTATGGCTTTACCTGCCCCTCACCCCCAGGCAACAGAAAGTAAGGTTGCTTTTTGTTGTGGGTGCAATAAGTTGGTTGGTTCTTTGGTTGGTCTCCTGCAATAAGTTTTCATTTCCCTGTAAAATAGAGCGTTTCCTCTCACGTGAGCTGAAACCCTCTCCCCATTGCTTTGAAAAGAACAGAACGGATATGCAGAGTCCACTCTCACCCTGAGCAACCAACAATGGTTCCTTTACTACTGCAGGGAGGCAGGGGGCGCTATTGCAACTGCAGGTGCTGGAACACCAAGGCAGGCCTCTCACTGCAGCTGTTCATGAGAGAGACAGAGAACCAATCCCTGCCACAGGAGAGGGACAGAGATACCTTTAGACCAGTGAAGAAATGAGAGGAGCCAGGTGGGAATCAAATAAAGACCCAGACCCTCCTAGGGTTTGTGGTCTGGCAGATTTGGGGAGGCTCTGCTCTACTCAAGATGACTGCAGTGTAGCCAATAAACTTCACATTGCTCTGAGCTATCCTTTAGTTCTTTATTTGGTGGAGGAAAAAGAAACTTGCCTGCTTGTCAAGTCAGTTGTAAACTTGTGTCCTTACCAATAAGAAATGAGAAAAATATAAGATTGATGAATTCTATATGAAAAAAAGTACACACACACACACACACACACACACACACACACACACACAAAACAAACAAACAAGCAAACAAAAACAGAAAGACTTTACTATAGAGCAGCAAGAAAAGATTTGAAGGAATAACAATCCTAAAACCAACAAACCAACAAACAAACAGCAAAAAGCACCATGGTTTCCAAATAACATCATTAGTCCCATGCAGAGAAACCTCAGGGAAGGATGTGTTGGAAGCTGGTCTGATGTATTTTGATGCTAATTAATGAAAAGCCATCCCCTCTAGGCAGGGCAAAGGAGATAGGTTCCTGGGTTGGGAGAGGGAATCCTGGAAGGCCAGGGTCCCTAGAAGACAGGAGGAGGCCACCATGGGTTAGGTGGATGAAAAGCTCGTGGCCAGCATGCATGGAAGAATTGGTCCAGATGAAGAACATTAACAAGTATTTGGGATTATGGATGGGAGGTAGCTTGGTAGAAGTTATTAGAAGCAGATGGCATGGGATTGGGCCAGGGATCCCATACCTGCCCCACTATGGCAAGTAGCTTAGAGGATTAATGTCTGCCCTGCCCCAGATTAACCAAGGCTATTTTAAAATATAACAAGTATCTGTGTCTTGATTAATTGCTAGCAGGTTTTTACTGAAGCAATAATAATTATAGGCCAGATAATAAACATTATTAGGCCGTACTGATAATTTAAAAACAACAAGGATGGGCTATTGCAGAATTTTTATTATCTTGAAATTGTATTTAAACATTTATTTACACTTAGCAATAAAGTCTGCATACCTGACAAGTTAGGTGAGTTAAAGAAAGCTCTGAAAGAAAACTAAACTTCTTTCCTTGACTCTTCTCGTTCATGGAGTTGCAAGGAGAAAGCTGCTAAGCACAAACAGCCTGTCCTTTAGGATAGTAGAGATAATTTTTCTTGCAATATTAAATTTAAAATATTATTGGTATAATAAGATAAATATTTGAAATTGTTTTCTTGCATGTCTAGATTTTAAAACATATTAGAAGCTAAGTGATCAAAAGTATAAATAGTAAACAAGTCACTGATATGATACTAAAAAGGCACTCTCTATATGCCTGTGTGTGTGTATAAACATATCTGTGTACATCTGACAAATACATACATATGCATACACACATTATGTACCAAATTGTGACTTCTGTGAATTACTTGGGGACTAGGGGAAAATTAGTTATATATGGTCTTAGTCGGGGTTCTATTACTGTGAGGAGACAGCCTAAGCAAAGCAACTCTTATAAAAGAGTGCATTAAAGTTGGGAACTTGCTTATAGTTTCAGAAGTCTGGATCTTTATCCAGTCCACTCTCCTCACGGTGGGAGTAGGGTGGCATGCAGAATCCGGGACAGCAGCTGAGAGTTTTACATTCTAAGCCACAAGAAGGCAGGCAGAGAGAGGGCATGTGGGCTTTTGAAACTTCTAACCGAACCCCCAGTGACACCTCCTCCAATAAGGACACACCTCTTCCCACAAGAACACATCTCCTCCAACAAGGACACGCCTCTTCCAACAAGGACACGCCTCTTCCAACCAAGACACACCTCCTAATCTTTCCAAATAGCTCACCAACTAGGGACTAAGCATGCGAATGTATGAGCCTATAAAGGGCATTCTCATTCAAACCACTGCATAAACTGAGAAAAAAAATCCCAATTCAGTCTTTTGTAAAGTGATGCAGTAAAAAGTCCAAACATTTTAACGTAGCAATTCCCAAACTGTGGTCCTTGGAACGATCGAGGCCGCCTGAATGGACTATGTGCTCATGAGACGAAACCTAGTGTTGGTAACGCTGTTGAGGCAATGCAGACAAAGCTGCACCTACACCATCAGAGTCCCTGCCACTCGCACTACTCAGTGCGTAGAACAGGCCGCTATGTTCACCTAACATTGGCCAGTATGAACTAATAAAATACTTGACTTTGCTTGATAATGATATCCTGGTAAGTCATTTTCATACCAGGTGTGATCAAATGGAAATATGCATAAAACATTCTGCCCTACGTGGAAGCTTTGAAGAAAATTGCCTCTGTAATTTTAACTGAAACTGCAATTAGCTGACTTAATTTTTCATTAATTCACTACTTTCACCTAAAGAAATAGATGAGAGAGATACTAAGTACTAAAGTGAGCTGGGACAATTCAAAGGATGACTAGTCTCAAGTTTTGCTGATATCTTATTTTGAAATTTGATGTAAAAATTAGAATTTTGGCAAACTTTCCTCTATTATCATGAGACCAATGGTGCCCAAATATTAAATATTAAAAATAATTTGTTGCAGTAAATTTATATTAAATTATTAAATAGTAAAGATTTTTGAGATCGAGATAACCACAGTCAGTGAGCTTTTTGCTATTATAAGACTAAATGTGTCAAAAAACTGACAAACCATAGGAGATGGATCAATCAGTATTCCCCAAATAAATGACTCATTGTCCCCTACAATACATGAGTAGGAAAAGATCTCTTAGAAAGACTCCTAGACTTAAATGTAATAAAAATGGAAAGCAAATTTATTTGGTTTCTGATTCATATAGCAACTGGTTTTGAGAAACTGGTCTGCTGAATTTGATGATAACATCAAAGAAGAATATCCAATTATTTTCCAAAATGGCATGAACGCAATCCATGTTTTCTCAAGTAGTATGTTTGTGATACCAGGTATGTTCATATATTTGATCAAAACATTGCACTGTGGCAGGTTGAATGCAGAGGCATCCTGAAGATAAGCCTCAACTAAGGCAAAAACTGACTGTCAAATGTATAAGACATTGCTTTTCTTCCCCAATGTTTAAAGATGCGAGTTTTTCCCTAAAAATACTCGTCAAAGTAGTTACTATTTAAAAATGATTTTAAATAATTTGAAAATAAGCATTTGTAGTCTCTGTAATTTGTAATTCAGGATCCTGGGCAAGGTATAACCCAGATTAACAAGTGCCATCTGAAATGCTCAGTCATTTTTCAAACTATAAAAAAAATTCAGATAAATTTACTAGAGAATATTTTTGTAAATTATTCAATTTTTAGCAATGCAACCACAAAACTTATGAAAACATCGGTAATTATTGAGCTTCTCTCTGTGTGTTCAACTCACCTGCAGATAGGCACATGAAAAATAAGTTTTCTCCGAGAAAGTCTCACTGGGGGAACAAATCATTCTTAAGGCCCCGTGCTCAGCCTCAGATATCCAACAGTAAATGAACTCAATGGCATTTTGGGAGGCTCTTTGTCTCATAATGCTAAGTCCCCAGCTGACAAGTACTTTGTGGATATCATGGCTTCCTGCTTAGCGTTTTTAAGGGATTCCTGTGTGGTCATGCATACACGTGTGTGTGTGTGTGTGTGTGTGTGTGTGTGTGTGTGTGTGTGTGTATGTGTATATGTGTATATGTATGTGTATGTGTGTGTTGTCATCTATATGTGTTTGTTGTGTTATTTAGGCTCTTTTTTTGTTTGTTTGGTTGGTTGGTTTGTATATTCTGACTTGATTTGATTATTATTCCTTAGATACTTGTTTGTTTTCTAAGGAGAGAGGGAAGGGTGTGGATCCTCATGGGAGGGATGGAAGGGAGCAATTGGGATGGGTAGGAGGAAGGGAAACTGTAATCAGACTATATTGTATGAAAAATACTTTCAATAGAAAGAAAGAAAATAAGAACAACAAACAGAAAGCAGGCTGAGTAAATCCTGCATCTTAATGAGATGACTGCATAAGCCAGGAGCCAGGAGTGCTGCCAGGTCTGAGGCCTCAGCTGCTCTGGAGGCTGAAGTAGGAGGCTCGCACTTCAAGACCTGCACAGCTTGAGGGAGTTCAGGGCCAGTCTGGGAAACTCAGGAAAACCTTATTTCAAAGTGAAAATAAAAATGGGCTGACAATGTTACCGTGGTGCTTGATGGCTCACCTAGTTGTGATCTCAGGCCCAGAAGCAGAAAGGGATGGTGAAGAAATGTATATACACAAGGGGACACCTTTAAAAGCTTCAAGTGCCATGAAGGAACTAAAAACAACAGGTGCTGTTTACCCAAGGTTTAGCTAAGATGGACGGTTTTCAGATAAAGATCTTTTGTATAACAAGTTAACAGAATAAAAGATTATCATCCTGAGAGCATCAGCAAAGAATAATGTGAGGAAGTAGCTAAGGTAATTTTCTCATGCCCTCCCAATCTTGTTTGCAATCTAGTAACTGAATAATTAAAAAACACTGGAGAGATGACTCAGAAGTTAAGAGCACGGGCTGCTCCTCCAGAGGCCCTGGGCTGCCTTCCCAGCACTCACATGACAGCTCACAACCATCTGTAACACCTGTCCCAGGGGAACTGCTGCCTAGTCCTGGCCTCTACAGGGACTAGACATGCATGTGGCACACAGACATATATGCAGGTAAACACTCACAGAAATAAACTCAGAAAATATAAATATAAGATGCATCTTATCCTTTTCCAATAAACTATTTAATTTTTTAAAAGGCAACACTTGATTTTGAATATATCCATTCATCACGTCATCTACTTTTCTTTTTTGGGGGGGGGGGGTTCGAGACAGGGTCTCTCTGTGTAGCCTTGGCTGTCCTGGACTCCCTTTGTAGACCAGGCTGGCCTCGAACTCACAGCGATTCGCCTACCTCTGCCTCCCGAGTGCTGGGATTAAAGGCGTGTGCCACCACGCCTGGCTCTACTTTTCTATCCATCCTTTTATATGTTCCAATTTACATATAATGATGAACATGTTCTCATGTGAGGCTATACTGTGTCTGTCTCTTGTGTGACTTGCCCTCCCCTTCTTTATACAGAGACATCTTTAGTAGTGTTGGCTTAGGCTTGTGATGGTCATTGTCTGTGTTGTGCTCTAGTGGTTGATTCAAGGCACCATAATTCTGGGTTGACAGTATCAGAATCTCATCCATGTTTAAAAAAACATATGCAAACCCATGTGTATAAAGAAAAATGGTGAGAAAAAATGTGAAAATAGGGTATGTTGGTTTAGAGTGGTGGGATTATTGATTATTCATTGTTGTTAAGCAAACAGCAAAAAGCAAAATGTGATTCTAAATGATCCTGACCCCAGATCCACCAAAGAGATTATGGACTTCTCTCTTTGCCAGGCCATCATGAAGTGGTCCAATCTCAAAGCAAGGACAAAGCCTCTTTATCTTGCGGTGTTTTGGGAAGTGATGTGGAGACTACAGGCTTCTGTCTCTACCTCACCACTGTAAGACTTCATCTACTTCACTTGGGAAGTATGAGGGACTGCATCCTACTATTCTGAGACTTCCAGCAAAACCAGTGTGACAAGATCTCTCTTGTGATAGTGTTAGTGTAAGTAACATACAGTAAGTAAGCATCAAAGAAATACCTCTGCCTTTCATGTAGGGTCACATCAGCTGAGGCAAGGTGCTGAGCCAGACCTCCCATGCTCCTAAGGTGTCAGTAAATGGTGGCCTGTCAATAAATAAGAAAGCTGAAATTAGATACCACTTGGCAGCAGCAAAGGGCATCTTTCCATTCCTGCCACAAACCCTCCAGGGTCCAGATACAGCACATTTAAATAAGAGTGAAACTTTCATACAGTAAAGCCAAGAAATCAACAATTTAGAAGGTGACCACTTACAACAGTAACCAGGAAACCTGACTCTGAATGAACAAGGCAATCAATAAATCTAACACCAAGACATCAGAACTGTTTAACATTTACAGTAGCAATAAAAATTACACACATATGTAAGGTAAACTAAAAGGGAGGCTGCAATAACAACAACAAAATTCAGAGGTCTTCTCAAAGAATCAGAGACTGTATGGAAGATGCTTTACAAGACTAAATAAAATAGTACAAGTGCAAACTCTAATCACCAAATCAAACCGCAATGGACTGTTTCAGTAGCAGTATCAGGACAGAAGATGCATAAATAAAACAGAAATTACTCAGTCTAAACAACAGGAACTTAACTTTTAAAAAAAATCAGGATACAAACAACTAATCCAGATCCTTGGACACTAAAAAAGATGAAAAAGACTCAGATATGAGAAGCATGTTGCAATTACTGCCCAACAATTAAATCAATAATGATTCGTTTGCTAAAGGTTCTATCAGGCACACCTAAACTGGAATTCTAGGCTACAGGGGTCCCAGGATAGCTTTCAGTGTGTCCTTACACATTTGTAGAGTACAAGGTTATTACACAGTGTCAAATGCTACAACTCCTGTGTGCAGTGGATAAAATAGAAAAAGCCTAGAACAGAAATATCGTGTAATTATGTCACCATTCACAGCCCCACACCTTACACACACACACACACACACACACACACACACACACACACACACACAGACACAGAGAGAGAGAGAGAGAGAGAGAGAGAGAGAGAGAGAGAGACAGACAGACAGACAGACAGACAGACAGACAGACAGACAGACAGAAACACACACACTAAAATTGACAAATTCTGACATCTATTGAGGCAGGAAACATTCTGTAGACTTTAGAAAGGAGAGGAATTCTTTAACTTAATAGAGAACCCAAGTGACACCTCACAGGTAGGATCATATACAACGCTAAGTCTAGAAACTTCTATATGAGACAAGTCAACACTGTTCTCCCTCACCAGCCTCTTTTAACATCTTCAGTCTGTGGACTACAGTCAGAATTAACAAGGAGATGGTGCATGGATGTCTTCATATCAGAAATTACAAAAACAAAAAAGCTCTGTTTCTTGTGAACTAATAGATTGTGTTGAAAACCCAAAAAATAAACAATATATGAACTAATAATCAACAACTTTAGCCAAGTCACAGGTGCAAGGCTATTATGAAATGTCAATTGCTTTTACATATAGTAGAAAACGGAACAAGTAGAATGTGAAGCTAAGAATATAATACGATTTTATTTGCACTCTAGAAAATAAAATCTTTTGAGATTGGGTTATAGGATCTACATGAGGAAATATACAGTAGTCTGAAGGAAGGACTTGAGAAATAAGTACATGAAGATAGAGTCTATAGCATTGAAAGACTACATCGTGTTTTTTATGTCAGTTCTTTGTATCATTATCTGCACGTTCAGCAAGCTCCTAGTAAACCCGGTCACTCCATGGTTATCTACAGGCTCATTTAAAATTTTATATGGAAAGAAAAGAAGAGTATAACCCACATGTTCTAGAAAAGATAGAAGCCAGAGTACGGTCATGTCAGCACTATCACTGCCCAACTGCAAGCCTTACTGAAAAGTAAGCAAGGCAGTGAGAGTGGGGCATGGACAGACAGCCCAACATGATCTTCACTACAGTAGTGAAGTACAGTACTTCACACCTTTCAAGGAGCCAGAGCAGTTTAATATCAAGCAAAGACAGTTCTCTCAGCAAATAGTGCTGGACCACCTGGACATTAACCTGAAGAAGAGGCGATTCTTCACACCGATTTTACACTCCACAAAAGCTGAGTCACAGATCAAAGTACACAATGAAAAATTATAAAGTCCACAGATAACAATGCCAAGCTTGACTGGCTGAGGTATAGTAAGGCCATTTTATATACGGCATCAAGAGGAGGCTCCCTATGAACGATAGTCAATATCTGAATTTAATCATAGTTAAAAAGTTCTACTTTGCAAAGAAGAAAGAGAGAGAAAGGAAAAGAAAGAGAAGGCAAGGCAAGGGAAGGCAAGGGAAGGGAAGGGAAGGCAAGGGAAGGCAAGGGAAAAGGAAGGAAGAGAAGGTAAGGGAAAAGGAAGGAAGGAAAGGAAGAGAAGGGAAGGGAAGGGAAGGGAAGGGAAGGGAAAAAAGCTGTGAAGAGAATAGATAGTGCAGAGTCTAGAGGGAAATGATTGTCAAAATCATATCTGAGAACCACCTCAGTATGTACCCTGGTGTGGGCATAGATGTAGCTCCAATTCTTGAGGCTCTGACCCTCTGTTTCGGCTTTCGAAGGCACCAGGCATGCTCATGGTACACAAACATATGCAAGCAAAACACCCATAATGTAAAAATTAATTTTAAAAAATATGCAAGCCATGGCAATACCATAAGAATCAGAAAAGAATATGTGCTAAGCATAGTGGCCCACACCTCTAACCCTAGTGCTCCTGAGGTAGAGTCAGGAAGATATGAACTTCAGGGTCATTTCTTAATACTTCGTGAGTTTGAGACCAGACTGGGCTATACAAGACCTGTCTTAAGTACAAATAAGTAATAAATAGATAAGAGATGTTCCATTTACTGATCATTTTACTTATGTCACACACTATTTCAGAGTTTCAAAGCTTGACAGGATTATATAAAATCCCCTCCTCCCAAGGCTCGAGCATCAGTGCAGAGGTGCTCAATGGTTACAAGGGAACAGTGTCTTCGGGGAGCAGTCTGGCAGCAGTGCATAGGAACTTACAGTGGTGGCGCCGACATCCACAAAATGTGGAAGCTCAAGCCAGATAAAACCCCAGCAAGGAGAGAGGGGGTGACCATGAAATCCCTTCCCTAGTCTCAAGGAGCTATTGGCAATGGTTAGTCGCTGGGAGAAGGAGAGTCGGTTTTCTCTAAGAGTGCAGCCCCTGAAAAAGTCGACCATAATCCAGTAGAAGGCCACACATCCAAGATACTTGGGCAGCACAAACTGGCCTTGATGTAGAAAAAAGAATGGCATAACGTTGAGTAGGCCGGGAAAGGGGGGTGAATATGATCAACACATGTTACATGAAAGTCTCAAAAAACTAGATAGACAAATAGATAGATAGGTAGATAGATATGACATGACATGACATGATATGACATGACATGACATGATATGACATGACATGATATGACATGACATGACATGATGTGAAATGACATGACATGACATGATATGAAATGACATGACATGATATGACATGACATGACATGATATGACATGACATGACATGATATGATATGACAGATTAAACGAATGCCCAGTTTGTGAGAGTGGAGAAGGCAGTTCAGCAAGTATCAAGCAGTGTCTGAGTTTTAAATAGAAGAATGATAAGTTGTCTAATTTATTTTCATTTACCTCAGTAAGGTGGGGATATTATTAGCATCACTTTATAAATGAGGCATTTTATCCATGAAAGGTTAAGTGGCCAGGGAGCTCATACCAAAACTATCTGCGTCTGCATTGGGGATTGAATCCGGAAGCCGACCTTCAATTCTCTGTTGGTCACTGGACAAACCGAATGAATACAAATTGTGCCCTCAGTGATCGTCCATCTAATCTAGTCATGACTTTTTTTTTCCTTGCTTATCACCTTAACACAGCTCTTTTCCTTGCTTAGGGGGAAGCATTAAGGGTGTTTGTATTTCTCTCACCATTGCAGGCCTACGCAGTGGGATGAAGAGTCAACAAGCCCAAGTCAGCAAAAAGCAAGCTTGCTCTCCTTGTCTCTCAAACTGCTGCTGTCATCAGCATAGCAGCATGGGGAAGCAGGGATGGAAATGTGTGCAGAAGTTCCCAGCTTGGAGCTGGTGCAACTGTTCTTACCCCGGGGCTCTTATCTCATCACATGTGTCAAAGTATAAAAGTTGGTGACAAATGGCGTCTGTATTTATCAGCGTAAATCACCACTCATCTACTGGTCTTTAAGGATTCCAAATAGTTGCTGCCAAGTGCTGTTAGCTGGAGAATCTTTTACTGACAACTTTTAATTGTTGCAGACAAACGAGGCTGCTCCTTCTACGGCAAAGTCGATTAGAACACATTTTAAAGCTTAAAAGGGAACTGGTAGCTTGCTGGTGTATTAAATATGGCTTCCTTTTCCCTGAAGCTAGCAAAGACTCATCCCTATGTTCAGCGCCAAAGATGGTTTTGCATTCTGAATTAGGCATTTGAAACAAAGTTATGGGAAATAGTGTAACGACCTTGAAATAGGCAGATATCCGCCATTTCAGCCCGTGGGACACCATGCAATAGACAGAGCAGCACAAGGATGATTGGTATTAATTGAGACATCATAAATGCCACAATCAAACCACCTGCAACCTTTCAAGCACTGGCTAGTCAATAGTTTAAACCTTCATTCTACCTCTAAGTAATGGTGGCAAATCATATAATTATTACTCAACATATACTTTTCCTTTAGTTTGTTTCCTGTCTGCTTTCCACCTTGAAATGTACAAAGATTGAAGTAGAATACTGGTAAAGTTCAACATTCACACAGAACTTCCTCCACACAGGAACAAATATCTACCTCCTCACAAATGTCCTGAACATAATCTGCTCGCGCCGCCCCGCCCCCCCGCCCCCACCCCCCGCCCCGCATCCGTTCTTCTCCCCTCTTCTCAGACTAACATCTCTGTGGTGATACTTCCACACCCATGTGACTGCTAGGCTCTTCCGTGACTGAGATAATAAACCGGAACCACTGTCTCGAGCTGCGCTTCAGTGGTGCCATCCTTTGAGATCCAGCAGCATTGTGGAATCAATAGCTCACTGTGTCGCTGCATAACAGAGCTCCACATGGATTAATCAACGATTAATTCTCTACTTAGTGGGCGTTTGGATTTTTCCCACTATTTAGCTATCATGCACACAGTGACGGGGGATATTGATGCACGGTTTCGTTTCTGACAGGAAAGAAGCTGTATGTTTTAAGTTTTAAGAAATCCCCCTCTGACAGCTTTTCAACGTTTTTGGTATCTGACACAGCCAACGCTACTGTCTGACAATGGTGGTCATTTCAAAGGCCGGACAATACTTTATGTGAAGCTGGGAGATGGCTTAGTAGGTCAAGTGCCTGCCACCCAAGCTCAAGGACCTGACTTTGAGGATCCCAAACACCAGTTAAGGAAGTGGGAGTAGCATCTTGTGTCTGTAGTCCTAGCAATGGAAGGGAGTGGTTGGATCCGAGGAATTGGATGGACAGCGTGCCTAGCCAATCCCTAAGTAATGAGTTCAGCTAAAGACTCTGTCTCAAAAGGTAAAGAAGGTAAGCAGAGAGCAACTGCAGAAGACGCCTGACACCCTTCTCTGATGTCAGCGTGGACTCATACACGTGTCCCCATATGCACACTTCCATACACACAGGGCAGCGTATGTACAATGCCACAAAGGCTGCAGGCACCAAAAATGCTTGACATGGTTAATCTTTTCAGCCTAGAAAGCCTTTTTTAAAATGTTTAATCGTAACAATAGTGTTTAGCCTCTTCACATCTTAACTGCTCATATGTGTTCTTTGAAGGCTGTCTATTCAAATTTTGACCATCTTTAATGAAGCCATTTTTATTGTTGGATTTGGGGAGATAATTTATATATTTAAAAAATACCAGCTCTACCCGGGCGTGGTGGTGCACGCCTTTAATCCAAGCACTCGGGAGGCAGAGGCCGGCTGATCTTTGGGTTCCAGGCCAGCCTGGTCTACAAAGCAAGTCCAGGACAGCCAAGGCTACACAGAAAAATGCTTTTTTTTTTTAAACCAGATGAGTGATTTTCAGATAATCTCTCTTACCTTTAGCTTAAATTGAGAATATTTTCTACTATTTTGAATAGTAGAAACCTGTAATTAGTGAACATTACTGAGAAAGTGATGCTTTCACAGATATAAGAAAGATAAGTTTATTTACAGTGTATTAATAAATAAAATTAAAACCTATCTTTGGACTTTGTCCTTATCTTCTGCATCCTTGTTAACATAGTCATTCTTCTTTCACATTCCTGATCTCACTCACAGGCGCTGGCTCACTCTGTTCTGAGAACTGATGCTCTCTCACACCGGCTGTGACAGGCTCTAGAATGATTTTTTCCTCAATATTTTCCATGGTTATGCTCAGCAACCACGCCACTGTGTTATTGACTCTCTTTGCTGTCTATGCTCATGAATCTAGATGCCTCTTCAAACTCCATTGATTTCTACATCTATCTGATGCTGAGTCTAGATCTCAATGTCTTAATACATCTGCCTCCCTCCCTCCCTCCCTCCCTGCCTCCCTCCCTCCCTCCCTCCCAGCCTGCTGTCTTCTCACTCCTGTCGGAAGACCCTCTTGTTTGAGATCCACAGCCCACCATGTCTGGACTGCTCTCCCAAGCTGGGAACAGAATAGAGGACTGCCTTTCTCATCAGGGGGTTTCTTTCTCTCTGCCTGAATTCATCTGGAGAGGGTCTCTGAGCACAACCCCCACCCCTGAGGGAGGTCATTCAGCCCATGGCCAAACTGCAGGCTCAACTTCCTTTCTCCTGATGAGAACCTGCCCATCCTGGAATGTAAGGCATTCTCACTGCCTCCGCTCCCTTTGCCCTATTGGACAGGGATCCCCCAATGATCCCTGAAGGTGGGGCTGGGTCTGCCCTCTTGGACAGGGATCCCTCAATGACCCCTGAGGGTAGGGCTGGGGGGAGTCACATTTTCCTTTCTCCATCCATTCTTCCCTTCATTTTTCCATTCCCTTTCTATTTCTTTAGTAATCATTTGAGTTATCTTTATGACAAAACATTAGGGATAAGCACTTGGAATCTAAGAGCAGAGTTCATGCTGTCCTCGTCTTCTTCTCTGGAGATCTCAGGTCATGTTTTCTGTGGTGCTGGCTATTGAACCCAGGGTGTTGCTCATGCTAGAAATTTCTCTAGGACAGAGCTACATGCTTGGCCTTGAATTTTTTTTTAATTAAAAAAAAATATTGTGTGTTACAGAGGATTAACAATTTGCTAAGGTTCCTTACAGATATTGGATGCTGCACAACTCAAGATAGACATAGGAGTTGTTTGGAACGACCCTAATTTTTCATGGGCAGAAAGAGTAAGATCAAGGATATTTTTACTATGATGTGATACTTCATCTGATGTGAGGACCTCTCTTTACCTGTGACATAGACACTGTTATTATTTTCTAGCTGGTGGTCTCTGGTGGCCTAACCTGCCCCACAGCTTCCTGAAACCTGAACTGCCCATAACCCCACTATATAACAGGAGATTTCTGGGCCAGCATCATACTGGTAGTTAACATTACATAACATGCACTTCAGTGTGGACCACCTCTAAATTGATTCCACAGTTTTTACTGTCCTACTGCAGTTTGAATTGAGTGTAAAAATAGCTAGAGGTGAGAGAACACATTTAATTAAATTTTGTATGCATCTGATGTTGTGTATAGAAATATCACCCAAGGGGTATAGATTTTTATAATGAGCCTTCTTTCTTTGACTTTCTCTGACTTCCAACCCCATTTGAAGGCCTGCGCTGAAAGGCCAGATTGCTCCTTTCTTGTACTTTCAATTTTACAATAGAATTCCTTGCAAAAAGCTCCATTGGTCCCACTTGCTGTTAGCACAGCAGGGTCCAACCTCATCAGGCTTTGTGTCTCGCTGTTCCCCTGAACTGCTGGAACAATCCCTGACTATCTTAATGAGGCTCAGCACTACAGCCCTGATGTCAATGGGAAGATATTTCTAAAGAGTTCAAGCAGTGCCTGGTAAAGATGTTATCCAGTGCCATATTGTCAGTAAACATAAATATTTCCCATAAGCTAAGCGATGACCTTGAATCTACTCAGTGAATTAAGGAAGGGGCTGTGTTTCCATTGATTACCAGGGACAAATAAGGGACCATATGAGGCGGTTGCATGGTAATTCATTTCTTCAGGGGGGAAAATGTCCTCTCTTTGTCTACCCCCCTGAGTTCATTTTTTTTTCTAATTTTACCTTTCTCGGTGTAACTTTTTTTCACTTATACATGTCACCCGAGAATACAGAAGAGATAGGTTTAGGAGGACGGAAGCATTTCTTTTCTTTTCCCTTCCATGGCTAGCTGAGGCCTTGGTGGTGAGTCTGAGCTGTGTGCAAGGATTTCGCTGTGTTTTCTTCCCGTCTTCTGTGGACGGTGGGGCGTTTGCAGTCTTCACTGAGTGCTGACTGACATTAGACAGTCTTCACTGAAGATTAAACAGCCCAGTCTCCATCTGTGTGTCAAAGTGCAAGGGACTCAAGAGGTGACACAGAGATGGGTAAGAATTCTGACCTGTCCTCAAACCTTGAGCCACTTAAAATGGGCCAGGCAGTTGGCAGCGACCCATTTTTAATGAAGTTGCTTTCTTCCCAGTCACACATTGGAGAAGGCTCTATGGAACTCCTTTGCACTGGAACTCTCAGTGAGAGGATTGTTATAGATTGTCTATATATTACCACCCCCGACACACACACACACACACACACACACACACACACACCATAACAGAGGTAAAACAGAGGCCTGTTTTGGGTTGTCTTTCTTAATAATAATTTTAATTTATTGTTTTCCAAGAACAGACTGAGTTTGTAATCCTAGACAACTTAAGCTGAAAGGGAATTATTAAAAGGCATGACTAACACAAAGGCTTTTGGGAGACCGGAGAGTGAGGCTGGGAAATGGAGCTTGGCAGAGACAGGCAGTGTAGTGAGCTACCTGGGTGTTCTTAGGTACTTTGACCACCCTCCTTTATTTATTTATTTATTTATTTATTTATTTATTTTTATTTTTTTAAAGATAGGGCTGCCTCTTGAATCCTCAGCTGTGTCCCACTCTCTGAATCTTTGAGGTTGACAGTCTCAAGCAGAGGATACAAGTGGTCACTAAAGACTGTGCCACATGCCACTTAGGGAGTGGAGTGCAGTCACACTCAAGAGCTTCCCCAGTGGGAGCAGGAGCTGAGTGCTGATTTTTTGGGGGCTTTGCATGAAAAGAGAAGATGTATCAGATACATGGAATGTGTGTGTGTGTGTGTGTGTGTGTGTGTGTGTGTGTGTGTGTGTGTGTGTAACAATAAAGAAATAGATCTTCACTAGGAGAAGAGTCCACCTTCGTGAACCTAGGACCACATGCTTCTCCCGGTAGTGAGGGCCTTCTCTCTAAGCTAACGAGTGGGGTGAAAGACTTGTTGGTAGAGCCCAAGCTTTAAATAGTAGGAAAAACCAGGTTAGAGATATCCAAACAAGAGTTCATTGTTGCCAGATCACAAAACCAAACTTGTTTCCGGTTTGCATCATTGGGGTGCAGGTAGGATTGGGCGTCTTGCTATGTACTCCAGGGTAGCCTCAAACTGTGGTCTTCTTCTTGCTAACTCCACATTGCCAGAGTTACAGGTATATGCTGTCACACCCGACCTACAGATCTATTCGTTTTGTAAGATGTATGTGTGTGTGCATGCATGTTTGCATGTGCACGCATGCATCCAAGCAGAGGTACATATGTGAGCTTGACAGCCAGAGGTCAATGTATTTGAATATCCTCCACCTTATTTTCTAAAACAGTGCACCAGAAAGCCTCAGGAATGCTCCTTATGCTTCCTTCTCAGAGTTTATTCTAGAGACAACAGAACCTGGCTTTCTCCATGGGCACTGAGGAGGTTCCAACTTAGATTCTCAAGCTTGCATGAGTACAAAGGAGTTTATCAAGCTGAGCTATCTCTTCAGCCAGGAATATGTTCTTTTAAAAGGAATTTTTAAAAATAATCTTTAGGTAGGGATGTGTATGTGTGTGTGCGTGCACACTTGCGCCACACATGTATAAGTTCCCACGGTGGCCAGAAGATAGCATTGGGTCCCTTGAGCAATAGATACAGTCAGTATTGAACTGCTCAGCTTGGGTTCTGGGAAGCAAACCAATGCTCGGAAAGAGCAGCAAGCACTTTTAAGAATTAAGCCACCTCTCCAGCTCAGGGAGTCTATAACTTACTAGACTTCTTTTCCAGTCACTTTGATAGTGTGTTTATATGTTGGAGCGATGGGACTACACAATCCATACTTGTTCGAGACCCTAAGCACCTGGTTTTCTTGTGTCAGTTCTTGCCCTTATTTGCCCAGGTATAGGAGAGCAGGGAGTCCCAGCAGGGCTGGGAGGGAAGCAAGTGTGATCTACATTTTTTTCCTATCAGCGTGATGCGATGCGCCCTCTCTGCTTTGTTCTCATGGTTCTCGAAGCATCAATTACACAAATCCAAATTACTCACTAATGAGTTCAGTGGTTTTCTATTTTCATGTTTACAAACAAAACCAACAACAACAACAACAACAACACCAAAAAACCAAAGTATGCCTGGCAGTAACAAGAAGGAACTGGGCAAGCACTTTGTGGGACAATGGAAAAGACAACTATTAATGGCAGATCACAGATAGAAGGAATAAAACAGTTGGGCAGGAGGGTCTGGCCCAAGGCGTCTCCCCTTCCCTGCTCTGTAATCCTGAGTTTGCAAAGAGATTACACTTCCTCTTCTAGAGATGACCCAAGCAGTATGAGTATGGAACGGAGTAGAATTGGACCACTGGACTCAATGATTTAAGTGACAGAATTATTTTTCTAGAAGTAAAGGAGGAAAAGGAAGAAATATTGAGGCTATCCATGGAAACAGAAAAGAGGAATCAAGTTAAAGAAAAGGAGACTAGCATTTGATCTTCACACATAATTTTAAAATTGTTTTCACTGTGCAGCTTTATGATCTGCAGTGTGTTTCATTAGCACTTGCGTGCCACACACAATGATCAAGTCACCCTTGTCAATCTTTCTGTCATCCTGCCTGTGTTTATCTCGGATCACAGCTGACCTCAAGTTGGCAGATGTGACTGGAGGTTGCACAGCTACCCGGGTATGGCTCCAGGGCTTAAATCTCCTTCTATCTCAGCAGGCACTCTGTGGTTGAAAGAGGAAGAGTTTAGTGAAGCATCCAGTCTTAGGCCCCACCCTGGGGTTCCTTATTCAGGGAATCTCTAAAGAAGGACCCAAATTCTTTCTTTCTGTGCCTAAAACTGCTCAAAGGCCACACCCTGAAAACCATGTGTAAACATGGTGTTTTGGGGGAGGATGTAAGAACCGTAGTCGAGGGTTCTTAAAACATTTAGGCAAAATTTGGACGACTGAAGGCACAGGTTAAATTTGTTTATTGTACTTTAAAATTATCTACTTTTATGACTCTGAGCTTGGTTCACGATTGATTCTGAGCATCCATCACCCCATTACCCCCTTAGATATAGCATGTGAACCTTCTCCACCTGAAGTGTTCATCTGCTCTGTCAGGCTCTTAATAATAACACAAACAAGTGCCATTCATTTGCAGTATTAAGCTTAATTATTCAGCATGTTTTGCTTTTTCTCCAGCAAGTATTTTATTGACATAAGCTGTTGAAATTCCACAATCCAGAGGAATGTACCAGATTTAGTTAGGTTGAGGGCAGGGGGGAAGAATAGAATAAGCAGGTTATCATGGCTCATGTACACCACAGTGGTTTATTTCCAAGTGTGTCTTCATAGTCTATGAACTTATGTGCCGTTAGACATTGTATGTCAAAACCAACACTATCTGGAAATCAGTTTGAGCTCCTAACTCACTTTGGATTATTTAACCCTCCCTCACATCAATACTTTACAGATATGATGCGGAAAGAAGTTTCAAAACTAAACTAAATTCTTTAGACAGTATCCTAGCTTTGTGCCTGTTGCTAGGATAGAATATCTTGAAAAGGGAAAAAAGTATGGTGGAAGAGATTCTTCTCAGCTCAGGGTCCCAGACGACGCTTTTGTAGCAAGATGACTGAAAGACTGACAAGAATGACTTGAGTGTTGTGCATGACACATGAGTGCTGATAAAATACATTGAGACAATAAGCTCTAAGATGAATCCTTGGCAGGAACTTGAAGCAGCTACGCACCTCACACCCAGAGTCAAGAAGAGGGAAATGAACGTGTGCATGTTTACTTGTGTTTAACCCCCATCCCTACTACTCTTGTATGGTCCAGGATTCAGATGACCCTAGGGAATGGTGCCACCCACCATGGCCAAGTCTTCTCATCTTAATTAGTACAACCAAGACTAATCCCTACAGCCATGCCAGTAGGCCAACCTGATTTAGACAATAATTCATTGACAGTGTCTCCCAAGGGGGTTCACTGTTATGTCAAGTTGATAAATAAAACCATCACTCACTGGCAATAGGTGGTAAAACAGGAAGCTCTTTGGACCCAGGCTAGCTGATGTTCTTAGCCTTTATGTTGCTCTGTGGGACTTCCTGTTGGTACTGGCTGAGTAACTCCCATCTAGACCAAAACCTCCCACTTACAAGGAAGTTCAGCAAATTATTGGCAAAATAATTACCACAAAACTAGAGAACAACCTAACATTAGCTGGGTGTGTGTGCGTGTGTCTGAAACCCAGCACTTGGTTGGCAAGGAATTTAGGAATATAAGGCTAGCATAAGCTGTGTGAGATGCTGTCCTTAAAACAAAGAGATTAAAAATAAAAATAAATAAAACAAAAGGTCAAAGGCAAAAGCTCATATTACTTCTCTTGCCTCTTGAGTCTTGATTGTAACAGACCTTATGAGACTTTTGATTTGCCATCCATGTGCGACACCACATGTGGTAAATAAATTAAATAACTACTAATGAAAATCTTCTCATTGTTACCCAAAAGGGATCTCAGATGGCATTTCCTGTATTCCTATTTTCACATCAGAGCATTTTATTGGGAACTCTTACAATTTGTGCTGATCATGTTTTGCTTCAGCCCATCGGTAGGGAGGTTTTCACAAGGGACCTAGATTTCTTCTCTATCCCAGGCGTCTCTGCAGTCAGAGATGAGAAGTGTTGGTCTCCACTATGAAAACATGTAGCTTATAGGTGATGCCTGGAAGTTAGAGCTTGGTACGAATCCATTTGCCAACCATCTTATATAATTACTGTTAGTATTCTGCTTCAGTCGGCCTACCTGTGATGTCATTGCCTAAGTGCTTTGGGAGTGTGTCTACCCAAGATTATAAAAGACCAATCCTCCTCCTGGCTCTTTTACTCTCTTACCTACCTCCTTTCTCTCTTCTTCTGTCTCTGTCTCAGTCTCTCTCTCTCTCTCTCTCTCTCTCTCTCTCTCTCTCTCTCTCTCTCTCTCTCTTTTTCTCTCTGGGGTCTCTCCCCCCTTTCCTTCTCTCCCCACGCTCACTTCATAAACCTGATATAATCTAATATCTGTTGCCTGTTATATTATCATCTTATTTTTTTATTCTTAATTATAAAAACCAGCGTGACTGAGGAGCCCTGGGCTGCTGCTGTATGAACAATCAGACCTGAGCGAGTGGAGCATGCCTTCTGGTTAATTTCATGTTCACTGCTCTTGCCCTTTCTCCCATCTACTCTGACACTGTCCCTGCTGCTCTACATGTTACTCTTTGGAAAGTGTCACTCAGAGAGCTGCCTGCCTCCACAACACGCTCCATGACTGACAACTATGGGACTGGTCAGTTGCTTCAAGAAAGCTGAAGCTTAGGAATATTTCTACAAAGATGAAGTAGCCACTGCAGATCTTGTTTCCAGGGGCTATAGAGATGGCTCAGTGGCGAAGATCTGGCATCATCTTACAGAGGACCTGAGTTTGACTGCCAGCATCCACTCACAACTGCCTATAACTCTAGCTGTGTGGCACACACACACACACACACACACACACACACACACACACACACAACACACACACACACATACATAGACACAAATTTTTTAAAAGATCAACAACTTATTTCTAGCTCTAGCTCTACAAATGTAAAACAATGAGAGGTATCCAGGCAATACTTTGGCAGCAGAACATATTAATCTGAAAAAAATCTTTAGAGCAACGGTCCTCAACATGTGGGTCTGGACACCTTTGAGGGTTGAATGATTGGAAAACACGGATATTTACATTACACTTCATAACAGTAGCAAAATTACAGTTATGAAGTAGCAACAAATATAATTTTATAGTTGGGGGGGAGGGTCACCACAACATGAAGAACTGTATTAAAGGGTCACAGCATCAGGAAGGTTGAGAACCACTACTTTAGAGCACATTTTTTTTTCATCTCCTGTAGTGTTTGTTTCACCCTTCCTGTTGAGTTATATCTGTTAGAAGAAAATATTGTCTTCATCTTCATTATAATGTCATTGAGACTTACAGTTTTAGGTACTGAATAAATAGTTTCTGAACCCATAAATAAGTAAATTTGGGCCGGACACAGAAAAAATAGAAAAATACAACTATCTCTGTCACTGAAGAGTTTATTGATGAAGGACACAGGACTATATTCAGCAGTTAGAGTTCAGTGTTACCTGGGCTCTAATAAAGGTGGGCAGAAAGAGAAATAACTTCCTGTCACAATCTAGAGATCAAATTGACACACGAGGTGGGAAGAGAATGATTCCTAAATTTCAAGAGGAAAGTTAATGAATTTGTGTATCATATCAAACGGATGCCATAGCAACAGTGGCAGGCCACAAGGGTCATGAAATCCTGAGTTAGTGGATGCATACACTACTTAACCACACTGGAGAAAGTCTCGTGTCACTATTCCCTTGTATCCTCTCTGTAGCTTGTTATACAACTTCACCCTAGTTTCCCATATCCATGTCTGTGTTCATGGGTAGCCATATCACTCTGGGTTTTGCCTTGTATGTTTTCTGCCTTGAGTTTTCCAAAGCTCTGTAAGACTGCACAGGCATTAAGCATCTCTTCCTGTGGAGAGTGGAGAGTACTGGCAGGGTCAGGCTCCTGAGAAAGTTCTAGGTAGGACTGGTTCCAAGTCTCTGCTATTAATTTTGGTAGTTTCTTTGGCCCATACTTTAAAACTCCAGTCTGAACAAAGTCTCTCCCACTTCATGGGTCTGTTTGCAAATGTCCTCCTTCCGTGAAGACTCCAGTTATGTTGGGTCTGAGGTCTATCCTGATCCAGCATGATTGCATCTCAAGGGATTAATCTGTACTGATGTAAATTGCAAACAAAGCCACATTCGGAAGACAATGGGGGTGAGAATATACTTCGGTTTATGAGACCTGCTTCATCCAGTAAGAATTTATACAATGTGGTGAAACGGGGCGTTTAAAATAGTTTCACATGAGGGCCGTTCTCTCTTGCTGCCTTAAGACATCTGCCACATGATCCTGTGAACAAGCTCAGACTTGTCTCCTGGATAATGAGAGACACAGGGTTCACTGCCTCTATGACAAGCTGACAGCCAGCCATTCTCCATAACACAGAGCTTGGGTTGAGTGGCAGCTGACCTAGATGGAGAGTGCAGTAAAGACCAACTAAGCCTAATTCGAGCTGCACCGAGCTATGGAAGTCTGCTGTGACCACCAAGTTGTACCATTTTGCTGAGCAGTCATGGATAATGCATTGTGCCTGGAAGAGCATCAGAGAGGCTTACGTTCTTAACTCTCCATGTTTCCCTAAATTTTCTTGTGCTCCTAACTGTGAGCAACAATCAAGTTTGCTAAAATCACAGGCCACTCAGATTTGAGCTGTTCAATTGCATGGTCCTGAGGTAGACTCCTGGGGTTAACAAAGAGATCTCTACATTGAAAAGTGTCACAACCAGGCACCCTATTCTATTTCTTAGGGAAGGGAAGACAAAAGAACTCCTCCTAATTAAAGTTAGCATATCTTTCCAGAATCTAGAATAGTGCCACTTAAAAAACAAAAAACAAAAAACACCATTTATTTGCAAGCCAGCAGATGTGTAATTCAGCAGGCTTGCCACCATCTGTTTTTCAGGTCTTGGATACATCATTCATAACTTAATATGGATTTTCTTTTACTTTAACTGTTTTATCACACAGATTCACTGCCTTGGAAGAGAAAGGCCACTATGTGCTCTTTGTTTTAACCTCTCAGCAGTGTGGTAAAACACCTTGTACATTCCCAACTACCTATGTTTCGTCCTGCTCATACTAAGGAGGAAAGACTTACTGTTTTCTGAATGACTCCCTTACTTTGTTATTTCTTCTCAGAAACTTTCTGCTCTGCCACCTCATAGCACACACTGTCTGCCCAACCCTCTTTAAACCCCTCTCTGATAGTTATTTTGTTACAGACTAAAAACATATTTCCTATGACATACAAGTATGGAACGGTAACCCTCACGTGCCACTTCTGCCTTTCATTTCTTGTGTTAAGGATTCTAGCCTGCCTAGACATAGCAATATTTCACTATATCTATAGCAAGAATAAAAGTTCCAATAAATATTGTTTACAACTATTCATGAGTTTTCTGTACCCAAGGTGGGAAGCACTGAAACACCTGATTTTACTGAAACCCAATTAAGTAGAATCAGAAATATAATGGAACTGTAATGGGGCATCCTTGCAATTGTGCTTTACCTGTGAAAACTACTCTTAAAGTGCTCAAGAGCAGCAATTACTAAATCTCACAAAGTGCCATTAGCGAGATAGTGCCTGAGAAACAAACAGCAGACACAGAGGGTTTGCTTTCACACATAAAACCTCACTCAGGTCTCAAAGCCAGCTCGTGGAAAAGCTGTTGGAGATGCCTGGATTCCCTATGGGCTCTTCCTGGCCCTGTAGTACCAGGGCCCTCTAGTTGCCCATCCCTGGAAAGTGCCTGGAAGATGCTGACAGTATCCACCAGATGGGCACTGCTACAGCAATGCAACTGTTTCTGGGGACCTTCAGTGTGGATTAGTGGCTCTCTCAACCCTGGTGCCTTGGTTTGAGTGCAGCGTGTCTACCAATCTGCATGTTGCAGATAGAATAGGGAGATGGTGTTAGGCTTTTAAGTAGGGTAACTAGTCAGAGGTCATTAGCACACATGAAGGTCAACTGAATCTCTCCGTTTGAGAAGGATTAAAGTGTTTCCCATGGGAACCTATTTATCTCTTGCAAGAAGATCATCTCCAAGCCTGATTAGGTCCCTCCTGGTCTCTCTTTGCCTTATTGTTTTGAGATGGCTTGTTTTCACACATACTGTCATCACTTGCTCTCAGCCACCACTGATCAGGTGGATATAGCTAAGGTTTTCGGGTGAGATCCTGATTCTTATGTTTGGTTGTTTGCATCCATCAGTATAAATAAAAAAAATACTTCCTTCCAAAAGCGTTCTGCTTCAGGTGTGATCCTATCGTATATAAAATTGGAAAACACTTCTACCACTAGGTCAGCACATGAACAAATGTCCAAAGAATTGTAACGTTTCAAACAAGTAAATGAGTTCAAGTCCTAGCTTCTGGTTCACTGGTAATTAGTGTTAATTAACCCCTTGACTACAATGCTGATGGTGCTTTTCACAATCTCTTATCATGAAGCAGGATATGAAAGAAGGTGCTTTTCCTTGGCCTCCACATACACCTAGAAGGAAATGACTGGACATCATACTGCCATGAAGGACACTCTGCCACACTGATTTTATCACTTACTAAGTTATAAATGATTATTAAGTTAAACTGCCAAGTCATAATGATAAGATATTTAAAGTACAGAACAACATAAGAGTACATATACAGTGGGCATGCTTGAAAGGATGGAGCAGGTCAGAGGGTAAGATAGACTGCTCTGACTAGAGAATATGGAAGGAACCTTTTTAAAAGTTGTAGTTCAAATCTTTCCCAAAGAGGTCATGACTATATATCATGTGACCTCCATTTTGATTCTCCATCTGTCAGCTGCTAAACTATGAAAATTTAACTTTTTTTGGGGGGGGGGAGGGTTGAGACAGGGTTTCTCTGTGTAGCCTTGGCTGTCCTGGACTCACTTTATAGACCAGGCTGGCCTCGAACTCACAGTGATCCACCTGCCTCTGCCTTCAGAGTGCTGGGATTGCTAAATTTAACTCTTTATTGACAGAATCAAAATTTATCATTTTGTAGTATTAAGGATTTATTCTAATATCTTATGAAATTCAAATATTTCTCTCTCTCTTTTTAATGTGGTGACAAGTATGCATGTGTAGTGCATTTATTCTTGCATGTGTGTGAGCACACATGAGAAACTGACCTTTTGGAAGTCCGGGTTGATGTAGGGATTATCAATTATTGGCTGGGGCAGAGTTATCCAGCTCTCTTTGGTTCCCTGTCTGAGCCTTTCTAGGCTAGGGCTAGAAGCTGTTTCTTCCATATCTGCTCAGCACATACATGGGTTCAGGGGAGCCAAACTTCTGTCTTCAGCCCTGTCTTTTAACTACTGACTCCCCTCACTAGCTCAAAAGTCAGGCGTGGTGGCTCATGCCTTTAACCCCAGCACTCAGGAGACAGAGGCAGATGGACTGCTGTGAGTTTGAGGCTAGCCTGGTCTACAAAGTGAGTCCAGGACAGCCAAGGCTACACAGAGAAACCATGTCTCAACAAAACAAACAAAAGCAAACAAAAAAATCAAAAACCAAAACCAAAACCAAAACCTGTGTTTTTAAAAACAAGAAAATTTAAATCTCATAGTTTTCCAGACCTTCTGATTATCTCCAAAGTAAGATTCTATGCACCTATTTACCATTTACCTGCCTACCTATATCTGGGTGTGTGCACATATACACATGTATATAATCAACTTACCCACCTATTTGTGTGTCTGTATGTGTTATCTTTCTACATATCTGTATAAATGCACATCCATTATCTACTTATTGATCTCTCTATATATGCTTTCATATGTATCTATTTACCTTAAAATCTTCATTTGAGGATGTGTATTTTGTTTCATTTGAACAGCAACAGTATTCTTCTTTACATCATTTGTCTCCTTCTCACAGCTCCAGGAAGCATAGGATGGAACCAGTCATTCCGAGGGAGAAGATGCAAGCATATACCAACCTTCTCCATCCCTCGAACCATGTTCGTCACTCTCTGCACAACATTAACGACACATCGCTGCTTTCAGAGCCCCACATGACTATGTCATGTCTTCTGTATAAGGATCTACATTCTGGGCTGGAAAGATGGCTCACAGGTTAAGAGCACTGGCTGCTCTTCCAGAGGTCCTGAGTTCAATTCCCAGCAACCACATGGTGGCTCACAACCATCTGTACTGAGATCTGGTGCTCTCATCTGGCCTGCAGTTGTGCATGCAGACACAACATTGTATACACGATAAATAAAATATTAAGCAACAATAACAAAATAGTCTATGTTCCATTTTGTCCCTTTGTCTAAAGGAAATTGTGTCTGTCACTCATTTGTTTAGATGCCAGTCTCTTCTACGTTTAGAGATATTTTTATGAAATCAAATATGATTTGGGAATCATAAAACATTTACTGAACAAATAAATTAACACTATTGATGGCAATGATAGTAGATAGCTTTTCTTAAGAATTCATTTGGATTTCATTTGATCTTCGGCTCTCTACTTATATAAGCTGATTTTATAAGAACTACTTCTCTGTGAGATAGACATTGTTATGACTGCTTTATAAATTAGGGAACCGAAGCACAGGATATCTTTTCAATTAATTTCTAGGTACCAAGGTTCAGAGTTAGAACTTAACACCATCTGTTCTCATCAAGAGCATATGAAAAATTAATGGAACAGTTGGGGGAAACATTAAAAGAAAAGAAAAATTCCATCCAATATATACATTTGCCTAATTTCACACTGATGAGGTCCACATCACTGTTCTGGACCCTGAGAGCAAGTGATGTTACATAGCAAAGAGAATTTGAGTTCTGGAGATAAGATTGTCCTGGGTTAGCCTAGAAAACACACCACGACCAGTGCAAGTTCTTGGAAATGAGAGAAGATGGCAGGGGAGCCAGCAAGCTCTAAGGAGGCTACCGCAAGCTGCCTTTGGAAATGGAGAGGGGCCAGAGGCAGCTGAATACGAAGGTTTCTAAACTTGGGTGTGTTAGTCAGTTTCCTATCCTTATAATAAGCACAGGTTATGAGCAGTTTGTGAAGAATGAGGTTCATTCAGGCTCTCAGCTTCAGGTGTTCCAGTCCATGATCAGTTGGCCCAAAGGTTTTTTTGTCCTGGGATGGCACATTATAAGGAATGTGTGGCAGAGCAGAACTCCTCACAAGCGGGAAGTAAAGCAGGAGATACAGAGGCTGGGGTCACAAAGGACAGGCCCAGAGTGACATAAGGATTCCCATTAGGCACAGCCAACTGAACTTTCATAGAGCCTAGAAGGAATGCATTCTTTCAACACCTGGGTTATCGCCTAGTGGAACCTGGATTTCTGACTTCTAGAACTACAAGAAAACAACTTTGTTTACTAGGAAACTAATATTCCAGATGCAAGAGCCTGAGAGCCTCTGGAATGTCAGCCTGCAAGGAGCATGATTTGATGGGTTAGCTGCTGTAGAGCAATCAGAATGCTGCTTTGCCTCGAGGAAAAGGAAAATGGATATTAGCTTTGATGAGAGAAGGGACAATAATTATCAATGTGTTTCTTCTTTAAAGACGAGGATTGCTCTACGTTGAAGGCTTCTAAGTCCTGGGAGGTGTTGCCTTAGAGGGCTTGCTTGGAAGCTGTAACCTTTATCCTTGAGGCAAACACTGATGGGAATGGAATGGGGATACGAGGAACTGATAGGGAAGGGTTGGGATCTGGGAACTGACCAAGTTAGTGGCATTCCATCTGGCAGAGTCCAGGGGAACTACTGACCTCTGCTGTAATACACTAAGACTGCACTGAGCCGAGCTGACTGCAGACAGCGTACTCTGACAGAAGATAACATGATAATCACTTTGCTGAGGAAACAGAAATCAATGACCTTTATAATATATGTCTGTATGCATGGTGTGTATATGTGTGTGTGTGTATGTGTGTGTGTGTGTGTGTGTGTGTGTGTGTGTGTGTATGTGTGTGTGTGTATGTGTGTGTGTATATGTGTGTGTGTATGTGTGTGTGTGTGTGTATGTGTGTGTGTATGTGTGTGTGTGTATGTGTGTGTATGTGTGTGTGTGTGTGTGTGTGTGTGTGTGTGTGTGTTAGAACCCATTCTGGGTAGTGGCAAAAAGACAATGGTTAGTAGCCAGCGACAGTAGAATGGCAGCTTTATATTTTCAGAAGAATTAATCAATTTATTACAGAAAACACTCTATGGCTGCACTGAAGGGTAAGTTCATAAGAATATAGCCCCCCCTCTTTTTTTTAACTTCTAAGCTCCTGAAAGTGGGTGTGGTTAGAAGCTTTTTAAGCTGAAGAGGCATAGAGTACAGTGGGACTGGGAAGACTAAATATTATCGACTACCAGTTAAAACTTTTCTCCAAGGAACAACCAAGGTACAAATGAACAAAACAAATCAAGTATGAATGTGAACCACCATCGCTGAGAACACGCAGAAAAGGACAGCACTGACAGCTTTTAGTTACAAGCCCACAAATGGCCTGGAAGACTCATGAAGTGGAACAAGACCAACAACTAAAAAGTACTCAGCCTTCTCATAATCCAAAAAATGCAAATTAAAATGAGATTCCTGTTTCACCCATAAAATTAGCAATCATTTTAAAAAGTCTTGTAATATCTGTTATCGCTCTCAGAAATAGCTAATGGCACATGAATGGCACAAATCTTATCAATTTCTAGTCTCTATCTGGAAAATTTTCTACATAAATAATTTAATATGAAATGATCTTATACACAGCTTTTTCCCATCTGAGTGTTTCCTGTAATATCCCAACATTTAGATAGAGTCTGAATGTTCAAAAATCATTACAGGCACTTAACATACTGATAGCATTGAATTAATATTGAATTATTGAGCAATTTAAACATTCATCTATGAAGTGTAAGTTATAATTTGATTAGAAAACGAAACCCACAAAAGTGTACATCTTTATTCATTTTTAAATGGTTGAGAACTTTGCACAGAACAAAACCGGAAATGTAGAATACAAGGTTTACATGGGAAAACCCGTTTCTATTAGAGCCTATTTCTTTTGTGTCTGTGGCCTCACCTCTATCTAATGAGGATTCACTATTTTTTATTATATCAACATTCGCTAAATATGTACTTGTCTTTTGATAGGCAGTTGTGTATGGTTTTCCCAGCTGATGGCACAGGGTTGTGAGGTTCTGTAGAATTTTGGTGGTGGGGCTAACTGGAGGAAGTGGTTCTGTCGGGGTGATGTCAGGGGGGTCTGGAGCTGTACCCCCTTTGTGTCTTGGATGCTTCCTGTATACCTTGAGACGAATGACCTTGACTCCCACTCATCTCCAGCTGTCAAGAATTTCACTCCACAAACATGGAGCCAGACCAGGAATTTAGCTCTGACACCATGAGCCTAAATAAGCTGTGTCTCTTGTGTTCTTTGTGACAGGAACTTTCTAACTGTGACGAGAGTGCAAGTACAGGGACCATCTGCTAAACATGGGGAAATCATATGGGAAAGAGTTAGGAATCCAGTATGAAAAGACAGGCAGAAAGCATTTTTCAGAATCATTTACATTTAACAGGGACATGTAATCAATACAGCTTTTGGTAGAAAAAGCTCTTTTATATCGGCTTTTTAATCTCTCCCTCTCTCCTTCTCTCTCCCACTCTTTCCCCCTCCCTTCTTCCCCCTCTCCCCACCTCCTCCTCCTTGTCCCCCTCCTCCTCTCTCTTTTACCCCATCTCCTCCAAATCTCCCTTCTTCCTTTTCTATCCCCCTCTCTGTATTGTTGAGACTTAACCCAGAACCTCACACACTAAGCAAGCATTGTGCTACCGAGTTGCATCATTCCTACTCAGAACACCCCGCCCCCCCCAACGGCAGTATTTCTTTAGAGCAAATCCTGCTTCTGCCTCTCTCCTTTTTCTGCTCCTTCCAATTTAATGCCGAACATCTAGAAGGAGGGAAACAACCCCTTGACTGTTTGTCTTGCAAATTTAAAACACACGAATTGAAAAGATGCCATATCACCAAGTGGAACTCGAGAGTGCTCGAGTCTGTCTGATACCCTCATTACAAGGGAGTTGCACAAAGACAGTATTTGTCATGCCTTGATTTCCACTCCTGTGAGGCGTTTGGTTTGTTACGCCAATTTCATCTGAAGTCACAGCCTTTACCGAAGTAATTGAAGAAGAGTTTTACAGCCAGGCCATAGGCTATAACAGCTGGGTTATCTCAGCAACTGGTTGCTGCCTGATACTGACAGTGGTCACAAGAATGCCCCTCTTTTATGAGATGCTGTCTGTGTTCTAACTCCCTCCTTGAAAATTATAGGACATGCACATGGTTTTCATCCAGCCTTCTTGGTCCTCAGGCAGGGCTTGAAATAGGGAGATATTAACCTTATTGGAGCACTACCTGGGAATTTTTTCCCTCATCATTAAAAATCTAGTCAAATACAGCTCACCACTTCACTATTCCTCCTCTGCATTGCCACAGATATCAGAACTATTGTCCTGCAAGGGATGTCTATGCCCGCCCACCCTACGCTCTGCAGAATCATCCACCCTGAGCTCCTTATTCTGCAGAAAGCATTGGCGGTGCCTAATGCATCCTTTTTTGTGAAGAACTGATAGTTACATGGGCTGCTACAATGAGCACAACATATTCAATGAGACAGTCACCATCTGTTCCACCTTTCAATTATCAAAACAAATGGAAACCAAAACCAAAGGCTTCAGAAATCCTGGATAATAGTTTCCATTCTTAGTACCTCCTGCCTGATGTGAGTTTTATTTTTAATTCCCTTTGGAGCCAGTTGTAGGAAGAAGCATATTTTATTACCATCAGTGAGACACAATTAAAAGACTCAGATCCAACAATGAAAGAAAATTACTCTCTGCAAGATACATGTGGGCACATTGAACACTCTGACCTCCACTGCATAGTGCAGAATTCTGCTTAGCTTTGCCAAGCTCACACAATGCTGGACATGACATGATTAAGTCGAAACTCTTGGAGTTCCTGTTGCCTGGGGAACGGCAATGGATTCACACAAGATGGTATTAAAGTACCAATGCTTCTGCCCAATGGGCAGTGGGCTCACAGCAAGATCTGAAATAAAATAAGATGATTGGGGGGTGGGTGACAAACAGATTTGAAAGAGACTGAGATGAGAGGTTATGTGACATAGCTTTAAATTAATGTGATTCTAAAAGAGAATTAAGGTGATGAAGATACCATCATCTTTAGAATACTGAAATGCAAGAAACAGGCTTCTACTAACACACCTGCTACTGAATGGAAAAAATTAGAAAAAAAAGTTGTGTATTAGATGCCCTCATTCCAGAGGCAGAAATAATAGACTGGATCTCTTGGTATGGGCAAGACCAAGCCACCAATTATTTTTATAATAAGCCAGATCTATTTATTTTGCTACATAGTTAATAAATGGCAGGTGACTGGGGGAACTGCAGCCAATTAGGGGCAGTGCCTTCAACAGAACTGACACCTGTTGTTCAGATTCTGCCCTGTAAGCAGCAGAGTTTTCAGTGCTGTGTCTTTAGCCTCAGTAATTGCATTTACACTCTCCAACATCTGATAAAACTCCCTAGTTTTTACGTACTCTCCACTCTCAAATATTATGTTCACCATTATGCAGCTCAGAACAGATCAAAGGAGAGAATTAGGAGTTAATGCTTACCATTTTGTTTGTTTTGTGAATGTTTTTCTGACAGTGCTAAATACACACAATGCAGCCCCAGGCTGTCCACAAAGGATTGGCATCAATTGAATGGTACCTACAGAAGATGGCTCAATGAAGCCAAAGGGGACAGGCACTCCACAAGAAGACTAACAGAGCCAACTAAGCAGGGACCCACACGGGGCGGGAGCAGGAGGGGACTTGTGGAGACTGACACCCCAACAAAGGACCATGTATAGACCGGACCTCGACCTCCTGGACAAATGTAGCCAATGGGCAGCTCAGGCTTCATATGGGTCCCCTAGTAAGGGCAACAGGGGCTGTCTCTGACATGGACTCTGTTGTCTATTTTTTTATCACTTCCCCTCTGCCAGGGATGCCTTAGCAGGCCACAGGGGAAGAGGAAGCATTCAGTCCTGATGTGGTTTGATGTGCTGGGGTGCGTTGGTGGGAGCTTCCTTTTTCTGAGGAGTGGGGGGGGGGGCGGGGGAGAGACAGGTAAGGAGGGTGGGATTGGAGGAGAGTTGGGAGGGGGCTATGATTGGGATGTAAAGTGAATAAACAAACAAGTAAAGATTGTCCAATAGTAGCATCACATTAGAGCTGTCCCCAGCTTTGATGAGCTTGATAGCATTACTTCTTCAGGACAGTGAGCAGACTTGACTATCTTGTCACAGTTTTTCCCCTCCTTGTGTAGGAATCCCATTAATGCTTGCATGTGTTTCTTTTCTTTTCTCTTTCTTTCCTTCTTTCTTTTTATTTTTTTATAAGTTATGGCAGAAAGTTAGGGTCCAAATATAAACTCTAGCTACCGCCAGGTGACCCCAAAGGAAACACTAAATACAACTACAACGGTTCCATCAGCAGAGCCACTAGAATGCAACCTTGATGCTAATCAATTAATACTAATCGCACTAATTATAAGATTTGCTGACTGGTTTTTATTACTACTTCTAGCAGTTTTAATTTACCTCATGTTTTTTTAGACAAGGCCATTAGCAGCTATAATCATGCTTACATCAACTTTCCTAATATGTAATTGAAATGTAATAAAGTACATGTGCACATATAAATGTTTTCATTCATTCATTTACTTTAAAGCCTGTTCAAAGCCCCCTCCGTCCTCTCCTCCCAGACTCACCCACACACCCCCTCCCCCATTCCTCATCTCCCTCAGAGAGAATGGGAGACCCCCTATGGGTACCAACCTACTCTGGCACATCAAAGCCCAGCATGACTAGGCACATCCTCTCCTACTGAGCCCAAACTAGCCCAGCTATGGGAAAGGGACCCAAAGGCAGACAAGAGTCAGAGACAGCCCTACTCCAATTGTTAGGGGACTCACATGAAGAACAAGCTGCACATCTGCTACATATGTGTAGGGGCTCTAAGCCCAGCCCATGCATGTCCTTTGGTTGGTGGTTCAGTCTATGTGAAGACCTAGTCTATGTGAGGTCTAGATTGGTTTACTCTATAAACCTTCTTGTGGTATCCTTGATTATTCTGAGTCCTTCTATCCCACTTTCCCACAATAATCCCCTGAGTTCTGCCTATTGTTAGTCTGTGGGTCTCTGCATGTGTTTCCATCAGCTGCTGGATGAAGCCTCGCAGAAGACAGTTATGCTAGGCTCCTGTCTGCAAGCATAGCAGAACATCATTAATAGTGTCTGGTTCACTCTCTCCCATGGGTGGGTCTCAAGTTGGGTCAGTCATCGGTTGGCCATTCCCTCAATCTCTGTGCCAACTTCCCCCTAAACTTCTTCTAGGCAGGACAGATTTCCGATCAAAGATTTTGTGGGTGGGTTGGTGTCCCCCTTACTCTAGTGGAAATCCCATCTGGCTACAGGAGGTGGCAACTTCAGGCTCCTATCCCCAGCTGCTAGGAGTGGGATGCAGGGACTTCAAACCCTATGAGCAACAGGAAACTGGCACTCCCTGCTGATTTAACCCAGTCAGTGTTTCTGATGTGCTTGAATATTGTGTAGTTTTGCTCATCCTGATCACACTGTGTTCTAAGTCATGCCTTTTAGGAGCTGAGGAAAACTTATGTCCATTGCAGCTATTTAAACATATTGATGATGAAGTAAATACACACCTTAGCCAAAAATCAGCTGACTGAGCTTACTCTGGTGCAGTAAGAAGAACGGAGCTTTTGAGCCAGGATAACCAGTTTCAAACTTAGGATAGGTAGTTTCTAACCCTGGGAAATCATCTCACCCTTTGAATTTTATATTTAACTTTGTAGGGCTGGGGTGAAGCTCAGTTAAAACAGTGCTTGTCTGATTTACATGAGGCCCCAGTTTGATGACTGTGCTGTACAAACTGGGTATACTGCTACAATCCTCTAAGTCTATGAGTCAGGAGGTGGGGACAAGGGCTGAGAGGTTCAAGGTCATCCTCAGCTGCACATCCTCAAGCATACACACACACATGCGCAGACACATACACACGCACACAGAAATTGACACACACCTTGCAAATACGACGTGATGAGAGTACTACTTAGCTTACAATATTGAGGCAGGATATATGTGCAAAGTGCCCATCATAATGATTTAGCCATACTGTCTTCTGAATATATATAGAAATATTTTCTCTCCTCAGGCTGTCCACCATTCTGAAATATATAACCTTTAATTACACTTGACAACCCAAGTACAAAATCCCTCTTATATTATGGAAATCAATATATGACTAATGGGACTAACCTACTGGAGCCATAGAGTAGTTATTTGTCTGGTACCACTATATGCTCTCTACTTGTGGCTGTTCTACTGCAGTTACGTTGTATGGTGAGGAAGCCCTGAAGACCTATTCTAAATAAATGAAGAGAGAAAACTACTTTGATTCAAATGTCTGAGGTAAAATAGAAACTCCTAAAAAACCAATTAAAATCTAGATCAAAATGTAAACTTGGCAGGTGAGAAGATGGAACTGTGATGCTTCGTAACAAATATTCTTCAGTTGGGAGCTAAGGACTGTGCAACTGAAATAATAAAGTCCCATGTGCAGAGTCAGATGGGGCTGTCACTCACCTCCACCTCAGTGCAGGACTCAGACTACACCATTTCCCCTCATTACATCTCCAACTGAGTGAGTGACTTCATATTTTCACTAGAGGATATGTAATAAAAATTCCATTTGTCCCTAGCCTTCCCACACAGTGAGCATACCGGGCACATTTTTCAAATTTCCTGTAAGCAAATTTATTTATTCTGTTTTTCTATGTTAAAATTAGGTTATCTTTGTTTTTTCCCCCCCTGACAAAATTCAACACACATCCTCTTTCAAGCTGAAACACTGAAAGATATTAGACATGCAAAACAAATCATAATATGGTCTTCAGTTGGGAAACAAAGACTCAACTCAGATATTGGAATATATATACTGAAGACAGACTGTCCCCTGGCTCTGAAGAGCGCCATCTTGGTCTCCCCAGTGCTAGCTGTGAAAAGCCTGGCCCTTGGGTCTGAGGTGTTGGTGTGTGGGAGCTTTAACCGGGCTTGCAGTGCCTCATTCTTTGACTGGGGGTTAGAGCCACAGCATCACCCATCCTTGTTCACCTATAATGAAAAATAGTGTCTTCAATCAGGTCATCATGAGCATCTCCTACACAGGGAGACAGCTGATGTGAGGTGTGAGCTGTGAGCAGGGAGAAAATTCTAAAGACACCAAGAATATGCCTTCCTATGAACTATCTTATTAGCCCTCTTACCAGTTCTGCAGTAGAGGTGCTATCCATCCTTATGAACAAAAGGACCAAGGCTCAAAGCCTCCTTCAAGACTTCATACTAATAAAGCCTTAGATTCAGATTTGTTTTCAATTCCAAACTGGCACAATCACAAGTGATTCCATACTCATTCAAATGTTAGGTAAATTATATAGCCATGAATACTGTCATTTAGTTTAAGCATGCAGAAGTTTGAGTGACAAATGTATGTCATTATCAAAAAATGGAATGGTGAGCTATTATTTTACAAAGCTAATGTATACAATATATATAATATTATATATTATAATATATATTCACACATGATGACATGGCTAATATATCTGCATGTGTGTGAGACAATACATTTGTGGTGTGCACAGCAGATCCTTGGTGGCATGTGTTGTAACCCAAGCTACTCCATTAGTTGACAGAAGAAAATTATTGTGAGTTGAGAGGCCATGATAGTGAGATCCTATTTTTAAAAGAACAATCTTTTTAAAGGATTTTGAAAAGAGTACTTAAAAAAGTAAAACATGGTTAATCAAATTTCAGTTATACAATGTAGTTCTGTTACCCTCAGCTACCCTGAGGTACTTTAGATTCACATAATTAATTTACATCCTAACAGAAAATTCTTGCCTTTGAATTTTTTCTCTTTTTCCCAAAGTTTTGATCTGAGCTCTCCTGAGTCTGAGCTATATATACTCATTCAATGTGTGAGTTCTAACAGCATGTGCCTCCTCTGTCTGGCTTTGCATACTTATAGCACAATATGACCCACATCCTTGACTTTCTCACCCCTTATTTCCACCCATTCACCCACAATGAACACATAGACTATTTCTGTTACTTGGTTCTTATTCTCTTGCTGAGATCAATTTATGGCCTCAGATATCTCTGGGATACTGATTTTGTCTCATTTGAATATAGATTTGGAGGTGAGATTGGTATACTATATAGTGGGTCTATTTTCATTTTTAATATTTTATTAGATCTTTAAGAATGGCCAATAAGGAACGCTGACCATATTCACACTCTTCCCAGCTGCTTCTAGATCCGCCCATAGCTTTCCACCTACCTCATTCAATTTTGTGTTTTTGTTTCTGTTTTCCATTCACCAGGTTTATTTCGTGCTGCCCGCATATTCATGAATGTGTGGACTTCCACCTACCAGTGGCAACACTCTTAAAGAAAGTTGACTCTCCTTCCCCTAGAGGCTATAGACTGACAATACCACTTTATCTAGGGGCAGGACTTCTTACCCCCTCCTGTCTCCACACTGGGAGGAGTTGGCAGGGGGCTCCTACATACTGTCACAACTGATGTGACTTCATATATGCTGTGTGTTGCCCTGTTGCATCTTGAAGATGCTATTTCTATCTTGTCATTCACCATCTCTGGTTCTTCCAGTCTTTCTGCCCCCTCTTCTGCAATAATTCCTGAGCCTTGGAAGGAGGGAGCGGGGTACAATATAGATGTTGACCATTCCACCCTTCTACTCTTTGTGTTTTGGCCGGTCATGTGTCTTCCTATTGATCACCAACTATTGCAAACAGGACCTTCTCTGATATGCATTGAGAGCTGCATTGATCTTTGGATGGAACAATTGCAGATCAGGAGGCAAGATCAACACTGAGTCTATTTTGAATATTAATGTTTACACTGTTTTTATAATAGCTTCAGAAACTTATTACACATCTCACTGAAATACAAAGGTTCTCTTGCTCCCACATCCTCAGCAATACTTGTTATCACTTCTCTTTTTGATACTAGCCAATAAAGCAGGTAAGAATTTATCTCATGTGTCTTATAGCCACATCTCACTCATGATAAGTGATGCTGAGAACATTATCATATCTCCTTGATGGTCATTTTCCTCGTAAAATGTCTACTTGGGTTCTGTGTCCATTTTTTTCTTCTGTTATGTGATTCCCTTATAGAGGTCAGATGTTCAATCACTATCAGTAGATGCTTTGAAATTTTCTTCTACCAACCTGTAGGCTGCCTTTTCATTTCATTGCCCCTTTATTGGATGATACAATACCATTTGCTTATTTCTGTTCTTATTGTCTGTGTTTTAGTTCATTGCCAAGGTCAATGTTAAAAAAAAATAACAACAAACTCCTATGTTTTCCTCCTAGAGTTTGAAAGTTTCAAGCTTTCCATCAAGTTTTTAACCCACTTTTAATATTCCTGTATATGCTGTCTATAGTAAGTTCCTACATTTTTTAATATGCTTGTTAATACTTCACAGGCTCTTCCTAATAGTATTATTGAAGAATTTATCCTTTCGTGTATTTCTCATCAAATATTAGCAAATTTCCATTCAGGGACTTATTCCTACATGATCTAGGCTACATGCTGTATTTAGTTTGTTTGTTTGCTTTAAAGGTCAGTATCATACTGTTCTTGTTAGCACAGTTTTAAAATACAGTTTGAAATAAGGGAATGTAGCTTTTCCTCCTCTGTTTGATCTCTTGAGATTGCTCTGTCTATTGGGATATCTGCAGATCTATTTGAGTTATAGAAGGACTTTTCTATTCCTGTAAATGCTCACTGGAAATTGTGTTAAATTTGACAACTTGGTGTACTGTGTATATTTTAGGAGTCTTAATTCATGTGGGTTATTTTATCATTAATTCCTGTATCCTTCAGTTATTTTCATCGGTGCCTTACTTTCAGCATACTGACCTTTTACCTGCTTTGGTAAATTTATTCCTAAGTTTTTCATGTTTCTGGTACAATTATAACAAGGTTTTAAAAATAAATTTTCTTCCTTGTTACCTTGTAGTTAATATATACATAAATCAATAGATTTCATGTTGATGCTTATCTATAACTTTCCCAACCTTAAGAGTTCTGACAATTTTGGTTGTGTCTTCTGGGAACAATAAATAGAATAATCAGTCTTCCAAAAGGCAGTCTTTTGGTAAAGATAAGGAAAAAAGAACAGTAACCATATTCATGGCTTTTAATTAAGATGGAAGGACCCTGGCTTCTGTGTGTCCTTGAATGCTACATTTGATTTCCCTGTGAATGCCACAGGGTGATGATGAGACCCTTCATCCCTTGTCTGAAGATGCATTACAGATTTACTCAGTTAATAGATGAAATATTTTAGTTGTCCAAGAGTAAATGAGTAAAAACCCGTTACTAGAATATTCTTACTTCATCTACCTAATGCATTGGTTGAGAAAACAATGCTTTGGCAACACATGTAATTTTTCCATGTAGATTAAAAAAAAACTTGAAAAATTTGATCCAATTACAAGAAAGTTGGTATATCATTTTTAAGGAAGGATCTCTCTTTCTCTGAGACGATGGACTGGTCATACGCTGCTTACATGCTCACGCACTGATTTGTTCCTCTCCTGACCCTTCCTTTTTCTTCAATCAAGGCCCTCATTTTCAGTGACGGTCTCTGGCGTGCTGGCCTCAGCCCCTTCAGTGGTGTGTCTCTTGATATCTCCTGCTATGATGCACAGGGTGGACCATTCTTGTCATCTTACCCCAGTGACTCTGGGATTCTGCATTTTTCAAGCCTAAATTCTGCAAAGAATGCCCTAGTTCACATGATTGGTTAGTTCGGCCTGAGATACCTCCCAGGGTGGCTCTTTCACCAATATCCCATATATACCTCATCTCTTATTCCAAGCAGCATGTAAGCCCAAAACAACAACAAACAAAAACAAAACAAAACAAAGTCTATATTCTTCTACGTTGCTAAGGTTTAATGACAGAGCCACAGAAGCTTAGAAGAAGAAGATAGGTCCTTTGCTTAACGTAAGCATGCAGAAATGAACTCAAATAGCAGAAATTCTTCAACAGTAAGGGCCTCTAAAGCAACCCCTTGCTTTTCACTCAGTCTTCAGAGATCCCCTAAGCCACCGTCCTATAAATGAGATGGTATTGCTAAAATTCCTTCTATGAGGGAGCTGTAAAGCAACATCAATGTCCCCTTGAACCAAGGACAAATGGTGGCAGGATGCTGCCAGAGGTCACTCTGGGCAACCATTCAACTTATTAGCCTTCCTTATATAGCCTAAGTGAAGTTAGGGTTTGCTAACTCCTCACCCAACTGGCAACACTGGAAAAGCTTTACCCAGGCTGTCTAGATGGAGTGCCTGCTCTATTCCCCCCATCTCTATGTATTCTAGTCCTACCCCCAGGCCATGTGCAGCACTGACGGATAGTAGCAAACAGCTGAATATGCAGGCAAGAATCCTCTGTCCTACTCTGTACCTTCATTCCAGGGTGTAAACCATAAACTAGCCCTGTTGGCATGGTCCTTTGAAAGGGGTCACTGCTGACTTCCCTAAGACAGCAGGTGCTTGGCTTGAAGCACAGTCACCCAGAACAGAGGGCATGGCATGTTACAACAAACTGTGACCAGGATTGTTGAAACATGGTTTCTTTAGTCCTGTTCTCTGACCACAGTTTGCTACTACATGTGGTATCAGATTTCTATTTTTATGCAGAGTAAGATCAGCACTGTAATTTGCAAATGAACTTAGTACTTAATGTTTGCATCCTTTTGGTAACTGCCTCTTTCTTTTGAGCTGCATGCCTGGCCAAGGATAATCTTGAATGAGACAAAAGAAGACACAAAGAAGCTCCTTAGCTTTTGGCCATCACATGCCCTGAGAACACTGTACAACAATCGTGGTCCTTCTCTTCTTTCTGCTTTTCTAGGTTGCTTGACTAAATCCCCAGTTGATTTCTGAGGTTTCCTTCCAACAACCCAGTTCTTACATGTGGACTTTTTTCGCTGTGCATTGTTATATTTGTTTGTGTGTGTGTGTGTGTGTGTGTGTGTGTGTGTGTGTGTGTGTGTGTGTGTGTGTATTTCATTGGTTGGTTTGGGGTTTGTTTGTTTGGCTGGTTGGTCAGTTTGGGTTTTCAAGACAGTTTCTCTGTATCCATGGCTGTCCTGGACTTGCTTTGTAGATCAGGTTGGCCTCAAACTTGCAGAATTCCACCTGCCTCGGCTTCTGTGAGTGCTGGGATTACAACCCTGCTCAACTGGGCACCTGGCTGCTTTGATTGATATATATATATATATATATATATATATATATATATATATATATATATATATATATTATTAATTTATTCAGATTACAACTCAACTGTTCTCCCATCACTTGTATCCTTCTGTTCCTCCTTCCCTCCCACCCCCACCCTATTACCCTTCCTTAGGTCCATGTCCAAGGGGGATCTCCTCTCCCACTTTATGGTCGCAGGCTAACAAGTTTTATCTTGGTAGTCTGCCTATTCTTTCTTTGAGTGCCACCAGGGTTCTCCACCAAGGGGAGGTCATCAAACACGGGGCACCAGAGCTAAAGGGACAGATGTGAGGACATCCTACTGGGACTCTAGGTAAGAGAAATATAGGAGATGGGGAAATAGAAGGATCCAGAGGATCTTTGAAACCTACAAGAAGAACATCATTATGGGTGGATCAGGTCCCAGGGGGTTCTGCTCAAACTATTGCACTAACCAAGGACAATACAAGTAGTAAACACTGAACCCCTACTCTGATCTAGCCAATGGACAGGACATCCTCCACAGTTATGTGGAGAGCAGGGACTAACTCTGCTTTGTTATATTTGATTGTCCTGATCTGATTAGGGAATGACAGCACCTTTTTTTGGCCTGGAAACCTACTTCATCTCAAAGTTAGAACATGGAGTTATCTCATATGAGAACAAAGCAGTTCATTCCAGAAATCATAACAACTTAGTGGGACAGAGGACAGAATCCACTGCGAACACAGTCATTTGACACTAGGCCTCCTGAGAAGGGGCTGAGGATGGAATGAATCCACTGAGAACACAGTGATTTGATGCTAGGTTTCGTGGGAACAGTTTTGATGCGCTCCCATGGGAATAATTGAAAATATAATCTCACGTGAAAGCAAAGAAGCAGGTAGTCCTTTTCACAATTTGTGTGAGTACTTCCTTTTAGCTGCTACAGTAGGGAGACTCTGGCCCACAATTAGACTCCGTATCCTTGGCTCTCGTCCTTGAACACTTTGGGATTCATAGCCCTGCCTCGATCTGTTCATTTTGGGTGTCAGAACCATGGCAATAACATTCTACTCCTAAAGGTCCATCTCTTTTTATCATAATGAGCATCTTTTGCATTGTAAGCAAAAATTAAATATAATGGGCATCCCTTATCTCACAGATACATACAGTTTGAGTGCATTCTTACAGGAAGCCATAACTATTTGGATGAGTGACATAGATAAGAAAAAGGCAAAGAACGCATATATATATAGAGAGAATGCACCAGAGCCCTTTTGAATATTTAATTGTTTCACTCTGGGGGCACGCAATTACTCTTGTGAGAGCTACTGAGACTTTCAGAATAATCGATGTTATAAAACCACAGAAAGGAACAAATCTACTGCTTGATATATTTCTAAAGCTACAGCGCAATGGCCCTTCACCCTCATCTTCCTTCACCATTGGATTATCCTATCTCCCCGACTCCCAGCCCTCCCTCCCCCTTTGCAAGTCCCCTGTTAGGTTTTAAAGCAAAACACACCTTTTCTTATCCTTTTACCAACATGACAAGCACCACCTTGCCTGTTTTTCCATTGTCTCTGACATCTGCCGATCCAAAAGACACTGACTGAAGGACCAGTACTCAGACTTAAGACTCAGTCACTGGTCCCAACCACCTTCCCATGAATTTAGCTGCTTACAAGGCTGTTTTGTACTAGGTTTTGTACCCAGGTGGAATTTCTTCTCTGAACTCTAGATTAATGGATATAATGCAAACTCAGGTGTCTGCTTTGATCCCTAACAGGCCACACAGACACCAAACTCCAAAGTGCCCCTCTACCGTTGTCCTGCCATCATCTCCATTTGATATGCAAACTTCATTTTTCTATCTATGAAAGAAAAGAGCTCAGAATCTTTTAGTTCATTAGTTTTACTTTTGAAATCACAGACCCGGTCTTCAATGTTTCATTAGAACTTTTTGGGTCTCCCTACAAAATATACCTAAAATGCACACCTTGCTCTTTGCGTGTGCCCATTGCTACCACTGTGATTCAAGCAAATGTTTTCTTTGTCCTGTGTTATAATGGCTGACTTTCTTGATGCTCTCTACCATCCTCCCAAAGCAGCAATTTCTAGTAATTTTCTCCATGAAATACTCCCCCAAAACCTTTCTTCCCCTTCAATTTTCTGCTTCAAAATCCTTTGTGCAGGTGTGTGTGTGTGTGTGTGTGTGTGTGTGTGTGTGTGTGTATGTATGTGTGTGTGTGTATGTGTGTGTGTCTATGTCTTTGTCTTTGTCTATGTGTGTGCATGTGTACCTGTCTGTCTGTCTGTGCAGGTACACATGTACATGTGTATATGGAAACCAGACATCAATGTCTGGTGTCTTTTACAATCATTCTTCATCTTATAGTTTGAGATAAGACCACTGAACCTGGAGTTGACTGATTCCACTAGACCAGTGGTTCTCAACCTTCCTAATGCAACCCTTTAATACAGTTCCTCATTTAGTGTGATTGCAACCATAACTTTGATACTATTATGATCTGTGCTTTCTCATATGCTTAGGTGACCACCGTGAAAGGTTTGTTCAGTCCCCTATGGGGGTCATGAAAACCGTGGCACAAGACTAACTGGCCAGTAAAACCAGTGAGTCTTCTTTCCTCTACCTCACAGCACTGGGGCTACAATAAGCACTACCATGTCCCGATTCTTATGTGGTATTTGTGATATAAATTAAGAACCTCATGTTTGCACAGCAAGAACTCTACTCAGAGAGCCCTCTCCCAGCACTTGCTTAAATGTCTTCATGAAGGGTTATCATATAGAACCCTTCATCTCTGGTACTCAGAAACAAATCACAATGAAACATATTTACGATAGCAAATTCATCTTATTATTATTTTTAGTTATTGTGTTCTTGCTCTAACAAAGAGATGTGTCTCTGACAGAAGAGATTGTTTTTAATTAGAATTTTTTTTCTTACCTACAAATTATGCACAGAAAGGATTTTCAACATTATTTGGCTAAGTGAATGATTGTGAACACAACACAAATGGAGCTCCACATTGCACTGGTTTAAATGAGGACTGTCCCCATAGCTGCATGTGCTTGAACATTTGTCCCTGGTAGGTGGTGGTTTGAGGAGGTTGTGGCACCTCTAGGGGGCCAAGCCTTGCTAGAGCAAGTGCTTACTGAGGATGGTGTAGTAGTGATAGCTTTGTCCAACTTCAGTTCACTCTCTCTGCCTTCTGTCTGTGGTTGCAAATGTGATTTCTCAGCTTCCTCATCCAATCCCCTGCTGCCTTGTCTCCACCCCAATAATATTATCTTATTCTAGAAACCTGAACCCAGGTACAACCCTTCCTTCTTTGAGTTGCCTTGGTCATGTGTTTTATCACAGCAACAGAAAGTAACTAAGCCACTCACGGTTAATAGTCCACATATTGTGTCCTCAGGCTCTTTGACACGAGTCTGGATTATGATCCTGTCAGATGTCTAGTTAATTAATAGACAATTGATGACATATAATGAACTTCATAATGGTTCAGTTATTAGGATCAAAAAATCCCAAAGGATCATGGGCAATATAACTCTCTGTATGTTGTAATGCTATCTCAGGTCAAGTATAGGAGTGGCTGGAGCTATCCTCTTTAAAGGACAAAATACCTTCCAGTAAAGCATTATTCTCACAGTGAATTTGAACTCTATAAGCCCCAAATTTGATTATATCCTCAGCAATTTACGCTTTTTGCATAGTAGTTTCCTCAACCTTATATGACCAACTACATGGACAAGGCATCTTCATCACCAGGTTTACTTCTTACAGCACTAGGTTAGAAATGTAACATCAAGGTGCTGGCCCTTCAGATTCCTGGTAAGCCACTCTTCTGGCTAGTAGATAGTTGAATTTGTGCTATTTTCTCATATAGAACGAAGACGGTTTCCACTTTCTCTTTTTATAAAATCTAACCCAACAACCCAATATTCCCTGCAGCTGTTAACCTCATCTAGCTCTTCCATCCCCAGGAACCCCAGTCCCAATGCTACCACATGGAGGGTTATGAGATAGGTGTACACTGTGATCCATGGTAGGTAGGTTCTCCTCACTCTAAAGAGGAAGAGGATTAGCAGGAAGCCCACAATTTTACAATCTTGTTTCCTCCAGTCATATTGCATTATTTTTATCTGCTTTTAAAAACATCATCCCAATCTTCACATACTCGTTGGCTCCATTTTTGCTGAGACACATAATACTCCCTCATTCACTATGACTCTCAGCTGGGGATACTCAAATTTGTAACTTCCTCCAACTAAACCATTCCAATTTCCCCCCAAATCTGGTAGCTCTGCTATTTCTTATTCAGGTAAAACATGCCATTGTCATGAAGATGGTTTGCCCAGCATCCTCATTGTAATTCGGAGACAGTCACTGGGCAATTAAATCAGTTCTCTGGAGGTAGAGAGTGTGTTTGTTTTTGCTGACTCTGTCTCCAACTCAGCAGCTTACCTGCCCCTGGGTGTCCAGGAAGCCCATGAAAGATTGTAAAGGCTAACACTGTGCCCTGCTCCCTGTGAGGACACAAGGATGTCTGGTCAGCTAAGGCTTAGAGTGGGATTAGTGGAGCTGTGTTTGCATTTTATTCATTATTGGATACAGTGTTCTCTCTACTCAATGTTCCCTTTTAAGGGTTTGCAGGACAGGATAATTTGTATGCTCCTGAGCAAGCAGTTTATTTTCTGCCAGCCTCATTCTTAACATATACTAAAATATCACCTCATGAATATAATGAATATAAATGAGATAGTGTATCTGGCTTAAAACAACAAGAGCAAGAATAATCTAACATCCGCCATGCATTTAGAGCTTTCAATGTATCAAACATTGCTAAAAGTCACTTTATATATTTTTTCTTACTTAACCTTCTGAAAAATCTATTAACTAATGTAATAATAATTGCAATCCACTGAGTTCTTTATACAAGGCTAGGCTTGCCTAAGTTATTTGCTTTGAGAAGTGGGCATTAGAGTATTCTAGCTCTGCTATAAGGAACATGAGGAGGAGAAACCATAAAGATAGGTTTGGTTTTGGGGTATGTACGTAAGTGTTTTGTCCACATGTATGCATGTTCATCTGTGCATTCCTGCTGCCCAAAGTCAGAAGAGGGTAACAGAGCCTGTGGAATGTGGAATGTGGAATTACAGATGGTCATGAGCAACCCTGTGGGTGCCAGAAACTGAACCAGTATCTTCTAGAAATGTAGCCAGTGCTTTTTACTGCTGAGCCTTCTCTCCAGCCCCGAGATTACAAACTTTTTGAAATTTGCACTAGCTTTTCAACTACAAAATTGCTTGTGAAAATAACTATATTTCTATATTAATTTGGAAAGAAGAGAGAAAAATGAAGGAAAGAAGAAGGAAGGAAGAAGGAAGAAGGAAGGAAGGAAGGAAGGAACGAAGGAAACTAAACTGCATAAATGGAACTTGAGATTACTTATCTTGTAAACTAGGTATGTAGAAGTTACACACACACACACACACACACACACACACACACACACACACACACACACACGACTCCATTTAAACTAACCCATAGACCCTGGAATGACTTCTTGCTTTGTCTAACTATATCATGTGAGTATTTTGGAAGCAGGAAAAATTTATTTTTTTATCCATAGTATTACATATATTGCTTAACATAATGCCAATTACTACTAATGTTTACATATTACAACTGTTCAAACTACCAGTTGAGACAGCTCAGACTAACCTGGATCCCTTGCCCTGCAAACTCGGAGAGCAGTGCCATGCAGTGTGCTGCAGATGTGCCCAAGATCAGCTGGAGTCTTCCTCATTTGTTAAACAGCATGTTAGTTAGTAGAAATTTGCTAGCCATCTCTCTTCACTGTTTGCCTGACAAGTTCGCCCTGGCTTAGAAAACCAGGCTTCAGGTTTTGCAGTCTTCAAAGGGACAACATAGACACAAATCACATCAAGGGATGATCTCAGCTTACTTGATGGCAGTGTGATGCTGTTCACGAAGTCCCCAAAGCAAAGTGTTCCTACACTGAGCAAAACAAACAGTTTTGTGTATAGGAGGGGCAGAGCCAGTAAATCCCCAGCATGTAATTGCTTACAAGGAGACTGGAATGTATTCCCAGAGATAGACAAGCAAATGTGGCTGGTGTGGGAAGGCTGAAGGGACTGACTTTGTTCAAACATGAAAGGGAAGGGTGGTGGTGGCTAATTAATTAATGATCTTCAAGACACACTTTGCTCCTTGACCATAGGTGATACCGGCCCCAGCTTCTCCTCAACAGAACTTTTAAGTGCAGAGCAAAGTGGTAGAGGTTACTGTAGTTTAGATTATGCAAGTATTAAGTCTCCCTTGAGTTTGAACAGAGCAGTGTTTAAATGTCTTATGAACAGCTTTAAAGAAAGATAACCTCATATATAGTCTTTGGTGGGTGCCATAGTTTGAGCAGGACCCCTGGGCCAAAATCTATGGCACTAGCCAAGGACAATAAGTGCAGTAAACTTCAAACCCCTATCCAGATCTAGCCAATGGACAGGACATTCTCCACAGTTGAGTGGAGAGTGGGGTCTGACTTTCACACGTACTTTGGTGCCCCATATTTGACCACGTCCCCTGGATGGGGAGGCCTGATGGCACTCAGAGGAAAGATAGCAGGCTACCAAGAAGAGACTTGATAACCTATGAGCATATAAAGGGGGAGGAAGTCCCCCTCAAGCACAGTCATAGGGGAGGGGAGTAAGGGGAAAAAGGGAGGGAGGGAGGAATGGGAGGATAAAATGGATGGGATAACCATTGAGATGTAATATGAATAAATTAATAAAATAAAAAAATGAAAAAAAAGAAAGATAACCTCATGCAGCAAGTGGAGATAAAATATCAACCTGCTCAAAGGAAAGGCTCAGCTCAACTCACCTCAATAGCTCATAACTTCCTGCACAGATCTAAGATTGGGGCCTTTTATTTGTTTAAATCCTTGATGACATTTGTGACATATCTGTTCAACGATTATCTACCTTTTGCTGGGTTACTTTACTCAAGGAATCCCAGGTAACTCCTGAAGTACTGAGTTTGATCTAATATAAACTCAGATCTAGTTTAGATCAGGAAAAAAATCTGGATGTCGTGATGATCAGGATAATGAAATTAGCATATAAAACCTTGACTCTGGTCCTGAATGATGCATCCACAGCGTGGTGGCTGTGGTGATTATTTTGGCTAATGGAAAATTCCACCATGATATGATATTTACACAGTGTTGGTACCATCAGCTATCTCGTTTTGATGATGAAATCATTCGTAGGAATGTACTAATCTAGAAATACCTCTGGAATGGTTGTTCTTTTAAATAATTTCCAAACCTTTCTGGACTGCAAAGAGGGAGGAGGAACGGTATGACTCCACTTCGACTGGGCTTGAGGATGTCAGACAGGGTGGTAGTATAAAGCATTGGTTGGAGACTGACACATAGGACCCCAAGGAGCTCTGAGCAGGATAGAAGCTTACAGAGGTGGATTGTATCCCTCTCTGCTGGTTTGTTAGTCAATTACTTAATTTGCCAGGGTTTTGAGAAACGGCTCTTCAAATTACTAAAATTTCAGTTATAGAACTTTTAAAGTCATCTTCAAAATCTGTGTAATAGTCTAAATTGGCAAGGCCGCTGGCCTAAAAACTTCATACCTAGAACCCATGTGAAGGTATTGAGAGCTAACAGACTTCATGATGTAGTCCTATGACCTTCACACAGGTGCTCATACTTACACTTCATGCACACATGCAATAATAATAAATAACCTTTTGTTTTTGTAAAATGAGGCTAGAGAGATGGCTCAGAGGTTAAGAGCACTGGCTGCTCTTCTTGAGAACCTGGGTTCAATTCCCAGAACCTACATGGCATCTCACAACTGTCTATAGTTCCGGTCCCAGGTGATCCAACAGCCTCTTCCGGCTCCCACTGCTCAGCATGTGTGTGGTGCACAAAAACATTAAGACAAAACACCAAACACATAAAATAAAAATAAATAAACATACCGTTTTGTATTTGTGGGTGACTGTTCATGATTTATCATCTACTGCTGGTTACATTTTGTTATTTCCTATTTTCTTTTGATTATATATTTCCATAGAGTATACCTATATCTTATACTGTATGAAAATAGTATATACTGGCTGGTAGTGAAGCCTACCTTCCCAGCTACATTTGTAATTAGCTGCTCTGCTGGTTTGAGTGAGAATGGCCCACTGGGCTCATATATTTTGATACTTGGTTCCCAGGTGGTAGACTATTTGGGAAGGATTAGAAGGTGTGACCCTTTTTTAGGCAGTGTGTTACTGGGGATGAGCTTTGATATTTTCTTTTGTGTGTGTGTGTGATTTTTATTTTTATTATTATTTTTTCTTTCTTTTTTCATTTTTAATATATCTTATTAATTTATTCATATTCCATCTCAATTGTTATCCCATCCCTTGTATCCTCCCACTCCTCCCTCCCATTTTCCCATTACTCCCCTCCCCTATGACTGTGACTGAGAGGGACCTCCTCCCCCTGAATATGCTCATAGGGTATCAAGTCTTTTCTTGGTAGACTACTACACCTGTCATTCTGGGCTACCCCTACTCCTGCCTTGTGCCTGTGGATAAATGTAAGCTCTCAGCTACTACTCTAGGCTAGCACTACAAGCCCAACATTCAGTGCTTTCTTTTATAAGTTGCCTTCCTCATAGTATCTTTTCATGGTAATAGAAAGGTAACTAAGACTTCTGTGGTATTTTCATTATGAGATGAGGAAGGCTTTACTAGTCAAGGATGCCTTTTCTCCTCCACAGACTCAATTGCTAAGTATTTATATGCCCACTTCTGACTATAGTAGCTGGTGAAAATCATTAACTTCCTAGAGAGGGAAAACATGTATTCAGGGGACACAGAGAAGGCTGCTAATGGTAAAGGGCACAGAAGCTTCTTTTGCAGTGGTATTAATAACTAAAGAGAGTAAAAAAAGGCTTCTATGACAACCTCCCACGTGACTCTAAGCCCCCTCCCAAAGAGTCAGTCTAGACAGGAAGCCATTGAAGAGAACTCTTTAAAAATGTGATAGGGTTGCTGAAGTGTAGCTCTTCATAGTTGATGGCTTCTGGTGGGGGTGGGGATGAAGAAGGACTCAGTTTTTTTTTAAGAGGCTGGCCACTGAGCGTTTGACTATACCCCAGTGAGTATATACATTGTACTTGGCATTTCTTCTTCTCCTCCTCCTCCTCCACTCCTCCTCCCCCTCCCCCTCCTCCCCCTCCTTCTCCTCCCCCTCTCCCTCCTCCTCCTCTTCCTCCTCCTCCTCCTTTCTTCTTTTGTGGGAAGGTCACAAGGGGAGGTTGACCTTGGAGGACTGGGAAGTAAATTGGTGTGTTTTATGTGAAATTCCCAAATAATCAATACAGATATTATTTTAGGAAAAAAAGAATGGAAAAGATCCTAGAGTGACCTAGTTAATTCTGACACATTCTTAATTCCAAAATTGTCTCAAACTCCCCCCAGTAACAAACTATGGACTTTGCAGATGGTAAGTGGAAGCTTGTCTGAAATATTCCTTGTCCATCAAGTGCTTACCATGTTGTTTACAATTTGCTATTAGCTCTTTTCTAGAAAAATTGTCTCTTCGGCTGAGTACAAACATGGTTGCACACCCCTGAACTGTGTGTTAGTAATTCTTTCCAGGGAAGACTTTCCAAATCCAGTTACTTACAACTATGATCTCCCTGGATAGACTATCTCATCAGTTTTTTGCTTGTTTGTTTGTTGTTGTTTTGTTTTGTTTTTAAAAACACATTTGGGATCAGGATGTTTTACCAATGAACTGAATTGGGCTTTTGTCATGCAGGTATTTTAAGGGCAGTTGAGCAACTTCATTTTCCCACTGTCTGCTCCATTTCAAACTATGACACCACAGTGCATATGACAATGGGGTCAAAGTTTTTGCAGGATGAATTAGATAAAAAGGTAAGCATGGGAGTACCTGGCCTACAAATATTTATTTAATGTTAATTCTTACTACCTCATTTGTCCCTAACTTTCTCTATGGATATATAGAAGATTTCCAGGATTAGCACCATTCCTAAGACAAGAAAACTCATCATTTCCCAACCAACCTGCTGGAAAGGGAATGTGTATTTCAAAGTCCTGTGTACACCCTTACAAGCTAAAAGTTATCTTTGATTTTTCAAAGCCCCAGAAACAGCCTGAAGTTGTATTTTGAGAAGAAGAAATTCTGGGGTTATCCCCTTTATACTTGAAAGAGACTTTTGAATGTAATCTGTTCTTTCTACAATAGCTTGGGGCTTTCAAAAGAAATAAAGAGAAGAAATATCGAGTTAAAGTTTCTATGACCTACACTTCTGAAATTAGCAACCTTTTGAATGTAAGTTCACATGTAGTGGTTGCTAGCCCACTCTCATGATCTAGCCTCTGTGTCTACACTTGTGGGGTGGAGTCAGCCTTTCATATACTGAAGATTCATATGCATTAGACCAGAGTGTGAGTACCTATTTCTTGCCTTCCATCATTTCACGTGGACTATTAAGCAAAGGAGATCACAGGGAATCCCCTTGAAGTTTTCATAGCCTTTATAGGTGCAAATGTTTGCCTTTCCTCTAAATGAACAGACTGAATGTTGCATGAACAGTGGAGGGTGTCCAGTAATTAATGATGTGCATGGAAGAAAAGGGAGAAAACAGAAGAGAGGAAAAAAAAGAACAGAGCAAGATGAGGAAGAATAAAAAGGACACCAGAGAGGATAAGAGAAAGGAAAGACATATTCTTAAGATTTCCAATGATAAATCTAACAGACTGAATCCAAAAAGGCACTTTATTCCAGAGCTGGGAGAGAGGGCAGGGAAGAGAAAGGAGGGGGGATGAGGGGAGGAGGAACAGAGGAGGAAGAAGGGAGAGGGGAGAGGGAAAGAAAGAGGGAGATTCCCCAGAGGGAGACTCAGGAGTGCAGAGAAATGATCTCCAGGTCAGACTTAGGGAGAGCAGGGGCAGGAGAACAGAGGGCCTACAGAGAGAAGAGATGTCACAGGTGGGGACATCTTTGTGACAATCTGGAGACCTATGACAGGGTAGCTAACCTCTGGGAGGATATGGGAGTGATTCTAGCTGAATCTCCTAGTAGCAGGGGTCATGAAGACTGAAGAGGACACCCCTCTAACTAGACAGGACTCCTAGTAGAGAGAAGGGAATACCAACCCACCCACAAAAACTTTTTGACCCAAAATTTAGCCTGCCTTCAAGATGCGCAGGGATAAAGATAGAGCAGAGATTGAGAGAATGTTCAATCAATGCCTGGCCCAATCTGAGACCTACCCCACGGGTCAGAGCCAACCCCTGACACTATCAATGATACTTTGCTATGACTGCAGATAGGAGCCTAGCATAATTGTCCTCTGAGAGTTTCCACCAAGCAGTGGTTCAAAACAAATGTTGAGACTAACAACAAAACATTGGATGAAGCTTAGGAAATCTTGTAAAAAAGTAGGGGATAGATAGAAGAACCTGGAGAAGACAGGCACTCCACAGAACAACAGAGCCAACTAACCAGGGCCCAGAGGGATGCACCAACCAAGGATCATGCATGGACTGGACCTAGGTTCCCTATACATAAGTACCATGGCCAGCTCAGGCTTCATGTGGGCCCTCTAGAAAAGGTAACTAGAGCTACCTCTGACATAGATTCTGTTGCCTGATTTTTGATCACTTCCCCATAGTGGGGCTACCTCACCAGGCCACAGGGGAAGAGGAAGTGCTCAGTCCTGATGCAATTTGATGTGTTGAGGTGAGTTGGTGTGTAGGGGATCTCCTTTCTGAAGAGTAGGGGAGGGGAAAGAGGGGAAGAGGGAAGAAGTGTGAGACTAGGAGGAGAGCAGAGAGAAGGGTTACAATTGGGATGTAAAGTGAATAAATAAATTAATTAAAAATGTTGCACATCTACCCTGCAGTATATACCACAAACCATGAGCATTACAGTTTCTATTTGGCTACCCACCATGTTTGTTTTAAAGAAAAACAACAAAAACTTGCAACAATTAAACTAACATCCAAAATCTTCTCATCATTTAAGTACATTATATTATAGATATTCAAAATAGTCCCCAGCTTTCCTGCTTAAAATCCTGCCCCTTAAGGATAATCTCATATTCTTTACCTTGTTGTGCTATAGTAAGAAACTTTAACACATGCAACCTTTCTATTCTTTCCCAAGATACGTAGTTGGATTCCTAAATCAATGAATATTTTTTTTGCTCCAATATATAAAACTTTTGTTTGATCTTCTCATGCTTTTAAGAGTTAGAAAATGCTTGCTAGTTGTTCTGGGTGTTGGTGGAGCAGCAAGATGATTCAACGTGCGAAGGAGATTACTACAGAAATCTAGTGTTCTGATTTTCACTGCTTTTGTGTAAAAGTGGATATAGAGAAATGACTCTAAAAATTGTTCTTTGATCTTTACACATGTACTATGCCATGCATTCACCCACTCTCACCTACCACACACATATACCATACACCATCTCTCTGTCTCTGTCCCTGTCTATCTCTCTCATGCACACACACACACACACACACACACACACACACACAGACACACACACACACGCATAATACATCTAAAAAATAAAGATGCTTGGTGAAAAATGATTCAGATGGTAAAGTGCTGAGCAGGTGTGCTTGAGGACATGAGTTCAGGTCCCCAGTTATTGACATAAAATCTCGACATGATGGTGTGCACCTGTGATCCTAATGCTGGGCAGGCAGAGATAGGTACAACCCCAAAGCTCATCACCTAGATAGTTTAGTTTGATCTGGTGATTTCCAGGGTCAGTGAAAGGCTGTCTAAAAACAGTAAGGTAGAGAAGATATTGAGGAAGACAAACTGCCCTAGTTAACATTAACATCAATTTAACACAGTCTATAATCACCTGAGAAAATACTCTAAATTGATTAGTTATTATATCAGATTGGTCTGTAGATAAGCTTGTTAAGGATTATCTTCATTGGTAATTAATATGGGAGGGCCCAGGCCAATGTGGGCAGCACCATACCTAGGCAGGTGATCCTGGGCTTTAAAAAACAAAACAAAACCAAAGCCAAACCAAACCAACCAAACAAACAAAACTGTCTAAGGATAAGCCTATAAGGGAGTGAAACATAGCCATGAAGCAGCTTTTTCTGTAGGTATAAGGTTATCATGTAATCCAAATGCTGATTTCTGTACCCTACCATAACTGGTTGCAATCCTTGTACTGAGAATCTCCTGTCCCAATGTTGTATAAACACTGTTCCCAATTGTTCCCTGATATACCAATAAAGCAGCTTACAGCCAATTGCTGAGCAGTGGAGAGAATATGACTGGACTTCCTGCCAGCCAGGGGAGGAGGAGTTAGAGAAGGAAGCTGGAGTTTGAACGATGGGAAAGGTCCAAGAGACATCAGGAGGAAGAGCTGGTGCAGGAAAGCTACAAAGTGCAAGTATCTCTTGGATGTATGCTGGGAGGAAACCAGATCAGTTTAGAGGGTTAATAATAGAGTAACAACTGCTCAGTTATTGTGCTGTGAAGTTTGCTATTAAACAAATATAAAAGAGTCTCAATTATTTGTATGCTACCAGGGTTAAGATAGAAACTGAGAAACAAACACAGTTTCACAAATATAACTTTAACATTTCCATACCAAGTGTGCCTGAATTTGCATAGAAAGTAAAACTACAGATCAGTTTCTTAGTTATGTTCATTAAGAGAACAACTGCAGTTTCTAAAGCAGGAACTCATAGCCCTCCTGCTGGATGCAGAAAAACAAAAACCTGATACAAACCCCACAGAGGCAATTCTTTCAAGAAGCCCTTGCTGAAAAAAAAATGTGGCTATTTAACCGTAAGAAGCTTCTTAAAGGCAGACTTTCCTACTCAAGGCAAGAAGTCAAATCCCTTTGAGAAGGGGCTCCTGTTTGCCAGAGGATTCCTACAGGGAGACAGAAAAGCCTTTCCCTGGAAGCAGGAGCCAGAAACAGACTGAGAAGCCTCAAATATCTAAACTGATAAGGTCTAGAAGGGAATTTAGGTCTAAGAAAGTACGGTCCTTAGGGTAAGAGACTGGAAGTGAAGTTTTGTAGATGATAGAAATAGTTTTAAGGTTGATAAATTTGAGGGAATAAGGGACATAAAGATGAATGACACAGTAACACAGAGGTTTTGGAGTTTGTTAAGGGTTCTTTTAAATGATGCCAAGATACAAATGGGGAAGAGAGAGATCATGTTACTGATTGTAAGCATTCTTTTTACTTAGATGGTTATTTTTGCTTTCTATACCTCTTCAAAGGTGAAAACTGTAGAGAAAAAATTACAGACATTTATAGATTGGACTGAGGAAAATGCTAAGGTATCAGAAATAAAACAAAATAAAAATATTTTGAAATTTGGAGACAAACGTTAGAAGAAAAACTTATATTTAAGATTAAAAATGATACTAAGAGAGAGACAGAAGAAAACAGGCCAGACCATGTAGCAGCACTTTATAATAAGACTGCAGGATGGTCTATATCTGTTTAAACAAAAACATCAAAAAAAAAAAAACCCAAAAAACTAAAATGATTTTCCCTGCCTTGATAAGAAAAATACTAGGAAATGAATAAAATCCATAGGGTTATCAAGAATTCAAATGACAACCTCTAAAGGCACAAGATTTAAAAAGGTTTAAGGAGGAAGTAACTAATTATGGCTTGTACTCACCAGATGATAAACAAATACTTTATAACGGGCTCACATGAAATCATATAACTCTAAAGTATTGGAGAGGCATGATGACAGCCATTCGAGAGCATGACGCTCAATTACAATGGCTGGCATGGTGGTGGCTGGGCATGGTGGCACAGGCCTTTAATCCCAGAATTTAGGAGGCAGGCAGATTGCTGTGAGTTCGAGGCCAGCCTGGTCTACAAAGAGAGTCCAGGACAGCAAAGGCTACACAGAGAAACCTTGTCCCAAAAAAACAAACAACAACAACAACAACAACTTACAAACCAACAACCAAAAAACCAAAAACAGTATGGAACAATGAAATAAGAATAGAGGCATTGATATTTCAAAGATCAGTTACTAGGTAAAGGTCTGTATTCTAAATTAAGAGTCCATATGACCCTTAATGATACTGTCCTAGAACAATGCTGTAAAATAGCTTTAAATGCTTGGGATAAGGTTGAACAACAGGGATAAACTGAACCATTTACAGTGGAAACTCAAGGTTCAAATGAATCTTTCACTGATTTTTAACAGAGATTAACTAAAGCTCTAAATAGACCAATATCAGATCCAAATGCTAGAGAAATTCTACTTAGATCTCTAGCTTTTGAGAATGCTAATGCTGAATGCAAAAAAGGATATTAGACCCTTGATATCAAGATCCTTACCTCTTCAGTGTATCAAATGTTCATGATTAACTTATAGTTGGACAAACAGCTACAGGAGATATTAAAACATAAAATACTCATTGCTGTGGGTATGAAAAATCAAATCATTCCATAAAAGGCTGTGATCAAACAGTTCCTAAGGTCAAATTCTTCTTTAATTGTAATAATTCAGGAAAAGAGTTCCTATGAAATGTAGATGTGGAAGGAATGAATGTGGCTCATGAATGAAGGTCATCCAAGGATATCCGAGGTCCTTAATTTTGGAAAACTGACTAAGGGGCTTTGATCAAGGCCCAACCAAGAAAACAACATGAGCCATTTTTCTAAAAAAAAAAAAACCTAGAAATTCAAGGCCTACTGAAAAACAGGACTACTGAAAATTTAGATAAACCATTTAATGGAGATAAAAGTGCTTCTAGGGATGAAACAAAACAAACAAACAAACAAAAATGCTAAAGATAACAAAACAAAACAATAACAACAAAAAAACCTTGATATTTTGGCAAACTGCTATCAGTGATAAGAGGTCAAAAGTAAAATTATGGTTAGATAACGTTGAGATTGAAGTACTAATGGATACTGAAGCAGATGTCACAATAATTGCCAAGGATTCCTGACATCCAATTTGACCACTTGAAAAGGTATCTACATAGCTCTTAGGAATTGGTTCATTGTCTCAGGTAAAACAAAGTCTAAAATGGCTTAAGTGTGTAGGACCAGAAGTCCAAATAGAAAAATTAAGGCCATATGTGGCAGATATGGCCATGAACTTATAGGAAAGAGATGTACTGTAGCAATGGGAAAGACAAATAAACAATCCTTCCACTTTAGATACAGGCTGTAATGGAGGCAATGTCTCTAATAAAAAAATTAAAAGATGTTACTGAAGACAGTTACTGACCGTCCAAGCTGTCCATAGGGAGGGCACAACAGAAACTGACTCTCCAAACTTGTATGGGGAAGCCACCACTAGATGTTTTAAAGCTAACCAAAACTTTCAGATGTTTTAATGTGGGCTAAAAAAAAAAAAAGATAACTCAAATAACAAAAACAAAAAATGTCAAAAAGAAAGATTGTAGACAAGACTTTACTAGAAAGAATGGTTTTTCTAGAGATAATCCAAGAATAAGGCCCCCAGCCTTCTGGAATATAAGAAGATGTGAGAAAGGTCAACATTGTACTAATGAATATAGATTAACAAGGGACAAACAAGGTAACCTCTTGTCAACAGATGCCCCAAAAGCCCTGGTACCAAATTCCAATCAGCTGTCTCAGATCAACAGCAGAAAAACTCATTCATAGAACAGTTAAGGAACACTGCTCTGAAAATAGACCTTAATAACCTGGATACAAAAGCCACAGCAGCTTCAGTAGACAGAATAGAAAACTAGAAAAATTTACAAGTGGATGAGAATAAAATTAAAGGCTTAATGGATACAGGAACCATTGTAACAACTTTACAAGACTCTTGGACTCCAATTTGACCATTTCAAAAGGTATCTCTGCAGCATCTAGGAGATGAGACATTGTCTAGGACAAAATAAAGTAAATTCATAGGACCAAAATGTAAAATACAAAAATTAAGGGCTGAATGTTTAAATCAGGACATGTAATATAATTTGCTGATTCTCTCATATGGGAAGAACTCTGAGACTGAGACATGAAAATTTCCCAGCTAGGACTTCAACTGTGCATGGCCAATAAGTATTTGGCTGCAAAATCCTCAAGACTTATCGTGCTATTCTTTTAAATGGCATAGATAAAAATTACTTTAAAATTTGATTATACAATCTCAAGTAACTTATATAGAAAACAAATGCCTTACCTGCTCAGAGAGTAGAGAATCACCTTTAATTGAACTATGCTACATGCACAGTCCATACATATATTAATACATATGTTAATACATATATTAATACAAAAGTGTATACTAACTTTGAAAATTAATGTTTTGCAGTGCAAGAGGACCAAACACAAAAAAGGCAAGAGAAGTAGCCCAGGTGATCCTGTCTCACAGCTGGCCTCAAAAATCTGCAAAAACAGCTAGCTAGATCGTCCAGTACCATAGACTGTTCTAGTCAGGACTTCAGTTAATCTCTGATTTTCCAGCATTCAAAGACTGGACAACAAAAGTTACATATAACTTTCTCAGGAATGGACAGTATCCAATTTTCTTGGGCCCCCAAAAGGAAACAATTTAAGAAAAGTACAACACATTCCCATGAGGGTAGGTGTGTAGATTTCGGTCATTCTATGGATAATGGGTATTTGTTATTGTTTTAAAGGGGTTGGGTACAGGAATATTAAATTAAAGGGTAGATTATTCAACCTACTTTGAGACCAAAGGGCATTAATGAGCCATAAATCTTACATTGGTATAAGTCTTTGCATATTAATATGTTTTAAGATTATATTTGGTTATAATATGCTAAGGTATTGTACCTATAAAATTCTTGAAACTTCAGTCTTAAATTCTAGTACTTTTGAAAGCTGCTATTATCAACTCTTTAGGGTAATTAAAATGTATATTAGCAGTCAGGTAATCAAATTAGATAGTAGTTTAGTAAATTACAAAAATAGCTTTCCTAGATTTACAGATAAAAAAATAACTAGAAACAAGCAACTATGACAAGATAGATAGATAGATAGATAGATAGATAGATAGATAGATAGATAGATAGATAGATGGATAGTCTTCAAAAGTCTCATATATCTACAGAATTTAGTATTTAAAGATTTTATTAACTTACAGCTTTTTGACGCTAGACAGGTCTGCTTATAGCAGCGTCCCATTTTACTTCAAAGAGCGCCGAAGGCTTCATATGTGGCAAGTCAGTGTCACCGGGTGAGAAAATGCCCTTGTGTCAATTATAGACAGAATACTGTCCAAAACTGGACCAAGTGGATACAGGAGACGTGACTGCCAAGCTTTGCAAGGACAAAGTAGGCAAGTTTTTTATAATTCCTGCTGCACAGAAAAATCTGCCAAATATTGTGAGCCAGAAGGCTGAAGATGATGCTCTAACATAATAGAGAAATTTTGGGGAGCTGTCTAGGAAGCCAATATGTCAGTTATATCTATAGTTTTGGAAGCTGCTTGCCTGCACTTCCTACACATTTAGGCAATATTTATTCCTTCTTAAGTCTCTGATGGTGTCAAAGGCTAGATAGTTATAGAATCACAGTTAACTTAAATTGTTTAAAATGATAGGAGTTGTTCCACAGTAGAATATTTTATCCAAGGATACCAAATATACAAATGTGAGTCTTACCTAATACTTTTCATAATAGTTATTACCACATATATCTTGTTATTATAAGAGAAAGGTTTTTTTTGTTATAGTAACAGAGGAAGATGTTGACATAAGATTTTTGTATAATTCAAATACTGATTTATGTACCCACCCCATATCTGGTTACAATCCTGGTTCTCAGAATATCCTGTCTCAATGTTGTATAAATACAGTTCCTCAACTGTCCCCTGATACGCCAAAATAAAAGAGCTTACAGTCAGTTGCTGAGAAAGGGAGAGAATATGACTGGACTTCTTGCCAGCCAGGGAGGAAGAGTTAGATAAGGAAGCTGACGATTGAGCCACAGGAGAGGTCCAAGAGACATCAGAAAGAGCTGGATCAGGAAAGCTACAAAGTGCAAGTATCTCTGGGATGTATGCTGGGAGGAAACCAGATTTGCTTAGAGGGCTAATAATAGAGTAACGACTGCTCAGTTATTGTATTGCAAAGCTTATCAAACAATATAAAAGTGTCTCAATTATTTGTGCGCTAGCCAGCCTAAGATAGAAACTGAGAAACAAAACATGGTTTTATAAATATAACTTTAACATTTTCCACAGTTTCTGCTTGAATTTTTTTACCCTGTTGTTCCTCAACCAAAGAGTAGATGAAGAAAATGTGTTACGTTTACACAATGGAAATCTATTTAGGTATTAAAAATAAGAAAATCATGAAATGTATAAGCAAATGAATGGAACTAGAAAATATCCTGAGTGAGGTCACCCAGACCCAGAAAGACATACATGGTATGTACTCACTTATAAGTAGATATCAGCCATATAGTATAAGATAACCATAGTACAATCCACAGACCCAAAGAAGCTAAGTAACAAGGAGGACCAAGGGAGGATGCTTCAATCTTACTCAGAAGGGAAATAGGATAAACATCAGAAGTGGGTGAGGAGAGGGAACTGGGTGGGAGAGGGTATGGGGAGGGAAACGAAGGTGGGGATCAGGTGTGGGGAGAGCAGATGTGAGTGGTGAGAGGGCTAGGAGAGGGAAGGGAAATGGATAGGGGGTGCACCTCAGGCAAGCTGAAGATCTGTGATCCGAGGGTATGCTCCTGGAATGATACAGTGGGTGACTCTAACTGAGACATCTAGCAGCGGGGGGGTGGGAGGGGAGGGGGATATAGAGACCAAAGTGGGAACCTCCTAGCGTGGCAGGACTTCCAGTGGAGGGATGGGAACACCAACCCACCCACATAACCTTCAACCCCAAACTTACCTTGCCTACAAGATGTACAGAGATAAAGATGGAGCAGAGATTGAGGGAATGGCCAACCAATGACTGACCCAACTTGAAACCCACCGCATGAAAGAGAGGCAACCCCTGACACTATATTCTGCTATGCTTGCAGACAGAAGCCTAATATAACCGTCCTCTGAAAGGCTCCACCCAGCAGCGGATCAAAACATATGCTGAAACGCACAAGCAAACATTAGACGGAGCTTGGAGAGTCTTGTAGAAGAATGTAGAGGAAAGACAGAGGGACCCAGAGGGGACAAGAACTCCACAGGAATACCAACAGGGTATTAGCCCATGGGAGAGTACAGAAACTGAAGCACCAACCGAAGAACATGCATGGACTGGACCTATGCCCCAGACACATATGTAGCTGATGGGCAGCTTGGTCTTCATGTGGGTTCCTGTCTTTGACATGGACTCTGTTGCTTGCTTGTGGATCACTTCCCCCTCACTGGGCTGCCTTGTCTGGCTTCAGTAGAAAAAGAAGCTCTTAGGGATGACTGCGACTTGATTGCTGGAGTGGATTGGTGTGGGGTCTTCCCTTTTCTGAGGAGAAGGGGACAGTCGAAAGGGAGAAGAGGGTGGGACCAGGAGGAGAAGAGGGAGGGGCCTGGGATCAGCATGTAAAGTAAATAATAAATAAATTTTAAAAAATGTTTTTGCCTTGAGGGTTTTCCCTGACTTCCCTTAATGATAGACTGGAAGCATAAGTCAAATAAATCCTTCCCTTTTCTAAGTTTCTGTGTGTCAGAGTGTTTTACCATGGCAACAGAAAAATAACCATGGTACACCCAATCTCAGTCTATCTCTGGTGTGCACATACCCACACATACATACTTGTGCACATACTTGACCACATACAGCTCAGACACAATTTTTACACACATAGATATATAGACAGATAGAGATTCATATGGATATAGATGAAATGGCATATGCCCCCTTGCTTTCATCACTTCTCTTCCCATATGGTTGCAATGTAACTTTATCTTTTACTCCCTTGTGACCAGCTCTGAATTCTGTCTCTGTCACTGGGACCATCAGTTATTTGAGCGCAGCAACAACTTTTCAAATGTGACTTTGTAACTTTTATCAGTATCCTACAAGCTTAGCAAATGATGGGTCTCAACCACATATAGGAAAGAAATACATGAATATCTGCTCTTGCTAGACTTTTAATTTATCATTCATCAATTCATTAGTATTTCAGTCTACCCATGCTTCACTCAAGCTTGTATTTGTACTAAAATTTTAAAAAGAATACATATCAATACCATTTCCTGTCTTATACTCTGAGGGAGAAACATGCAGAACAAAAGTCAAATCAAGGACTGGGATAATATTTGCTTCTTAGACAAGTAACAGCCACAGTTTCAGATGACATCATTGCTCTTGAAAATGTTCCAGCAAAAGGCAGAGCAGCAAGCACAGAGCATAGAGAACAGGACTGTGGTGACTGAGTGAAAGATACCTGAAAAGTGGTCCAGTATATATTGAATCTACCAAGTTTCAACTCTGTCCCTAGGAAAGAAACTATTACTTATCTCACTCCAAGCTAGTCTTGGCAGATGTAGAAATAGGACCAGCATGCCCCATGCAATATTTGGTATGCATTTCTGAGAAATTATGTATCACCTGTTGAATCCTAAACTTTACTGAGCATCCTACATTTTATCTTATCTGTCTGTTCTTATCAGTAACCCCACTGCTTGCTCATTCAGTTGTTACGTTTGTGCAAATAGGCCAAGCAGAGCATTTCAGATATGTTATTGGATGATAGATCATAGGCAGGAAGGGCAGTGTGAATTTGATGGGTATGTAAATCTAGGCAAGACTTCAGTTATCATGGAAGGAAAGAGGTTGCAGCAATACCACTGGCTAAAGCCAAGTAAATCAAGTTAGCCCGTTAAATACAGAGAACGGAAATGATTTCCAATAAGCAATTAAAAGACTGCATATTTCAATTCATTTATAACACAGAGAATAAATGCCATCACCAGGGTAGGTTTGATATGATTATAGAAACACTACCTGGCCCTCCTTATATGGACCTCCTCCTATAACTGGGAGTTAGGGCCAAAAGAAGAAAACATTGGTAGGTTGGTGATATTTCCAGTTGTTACAGAAACACGGAATATTTAGGAGGTTGAGGCAGGAGGATTGTCAGCTTGAGGCCAGGCTGAGCTATGTAGAGGCTCAGCAACTTGAAACTACAACTTCAAGAAGAAATTGTCCCGACAGGCTCCTGTCTCTGTTGACACCTTTCCTCATACCTTGTTTCCTGACTGAAGCCTTATCGCACTCTTCCCACCCCATTTCCACTACCTATAGCTTAAATTGAAAATAAAACTCTCTGATGGCTGGTTAGTGACCTCAGGGGGAGTTTAAACTGTTTACTCATTCTGAAGAAAGACCTTCCCTTCAAATTTCTCATAGTTTGGTGATTTTTTCCATTTGGGGAAAAGCTGTCGAAGGGTTCTGCCATTTTAGGCTGTGGTCTCTCTTGTTAGATTACATGAAAGTCAAAAGATGAAAGTGTGCATTTTTTTCTCCCTTTGAATAGGAGTGAACATTAGGAGTAGTGACATACTTACACACAATGTTTTAGAGTTGAGGACATGAAGAATATCTGTTCACATAAATTAGCAGAGCCCGCAGGCAGCAGGATATTAGGTGTAGGCTGCAGGAAGCCAGAGGCCCTCATCTGCACTATGGTGTGCCTGGCTCCTTGTTGTTGCTCTACCTCCAGTGTCAACAGTATTCCAAACTGCCACTGAGGATTGTGACCCCTTCTTTCCTGGGATCTCAAATCAACAGCCTCGATTGCTTTCTAAGATGAAAAGGCAAGAAAATGTTTCCATATGGAGCCCAGGCAAGGGTTTCTGGCTTCGGTCCAATGTTTTCTCTAGAATTGCTTTCCACTTTGCAGTATCCTCTTTTGTTTCTAATGCCAAATTAGTGCAGCAGTAGTTGAGGTACCTTGCACGCCCGTGCTGCTGAGAATAACAACTGATCCACAGTCTATGAATATGCATGAGTGGAATTATAGCTATGCATGAATGCTCTACATTAGGGCCTAATAATAAACAGCTACTTCTTTTTGTTGATGTTTTTGACTAAATAAAGGACAGGCTTGGGGTGTTGGTTAGCTCAATCTCTAATGAACAATAAACATTTATCTAGACATCTGTGAGGCAAGCATAGAGTCAACATTAGTGTATCAGTTTAAGCAAGTCCTGTGAAATGTGAAAAAAAAAAACAAAACAAGGGTGAAATCTATTTGCAGAAACAGAGAATCAATAATATGCTCTCTGGGAAAGCACTGACAAATTTAATTTAGTATTTGGGGAGACCAAACTGTCATCTAGTTATTAACTACTAAGTAAATATTTCAAATGAATAAGTAAATTAATTAATTATTTTTTCTAAATAAAAGTCAGCTTCCAATAAAATGTACATAATTAAATTGGAGGAACACATATCCCAGTCTTCTTCTCTGTGGGTCAAAAACCCTATTATGTATCCCAGTAGAACAGCTCTCCTCTATTTACAATAAGTACCCTCAGAGCACCAGCAAATTAAGTGATGGATCAAAATTGTAACAAGATAACTGTTGATCTTAAGAGCAGCAGCCATGGCTTTCAAATAATCATTAGGACCACAATATGTGTTTATACATTGTTGATACAATACTGAGAAAATGCATGTACATTCTTATCTAAGACAAAACTTAAATTAAGTGCGCAGCAATCGGCATTAATAAAAATTCCCTGCCTCTCCCAAATAGGGAAATAAAAGGGACATCCAATGTTTAACATGAATGAGGAATATATATAGTCTTTGAAACCTGAAGCTTAAACTGTAAGCAGACTTTATGGTAAAGCTAGCACTGTGCTCAATCAGTGGTGTGATGGTGTGAGGTATGGCTCCATTGTGTAGCCCTGAGGCATCGTGCTCCATTTGTGATATGAGACATATCTCCACTGTATGGTCTTGAACCACATTCCATTCCCAGCACTGACCTTAAGGCAGCTCACAATTTCCTGTGCCTTCCACTCTAGGGAAAGCAATATCCTCTTTGTCCACTTTTTGCCTCTGTGGGTAGCTGCTGACACATACACATAAAACCTAATAGTTTTAAAGGATTATAGCATCTTCTAAACTAAGCAAGATGAACATTAAATCCTTTAGCTCCTTGGTGGTAGGATGAGGGCACAGGAGGTTTGGGCAGCCCATCCTGGTAGCCTTGATACATTCGGCTCTCATAGCCTCCCTCCTGCCTCATGGCTGGTTTTGCTCACTGCCTAAGGGTTTCTTGAAAAGACATCCCATGTTGTTGGAATCTACAACATCCCAGAATCCCCACCAAGGTCCTGGCACCAGCTCAAGCATCTGCCTGGCTTCATTGGATAACAGCTGCAGTAGTTCAGGGCAACTAAAAGGAAACACTTCTGCATTCCTGGGGAAGCAGATCACCCCGGAACTCTCTTCTCAAAGTAAAAAGCTTCAAACATGAGGCACCAGAGTATGTGAGGAAGTAATATCCCACTCTCCACTCTACTGTGGAGAGTGTTCTGTCCATTGGCTAGATCTGGGTAGGGGTTTAAGGTTTACCGCCTGTATTGTCCTTGGCTGGTGCCTCAGGAACAGTCATAGGGGAGGGGAATAAGGGGAAAATGGGAGGGAGGGAAGAATGGGAGGATACAAGGGATGGGATAACCACTGAGATATAACAAGAATAAATTAATAAAGGGGGGGAAAAGCCCAGAATATGAAGGGAGAGCACCACAGGGGGAAAAAAAAGCTTCAAACGACTTGGTACAATGCCTTTAATCTCTCCATACTTTGGCCCTGAAAAACCCCTCTACAAATGTTCTCAAGCCATCTTTTCCTTTGTTCCAGCACAATGCATTTGGCTTTGTCTTAGTGGCATCTAGATCTTTAGCAACTATACATGCCTTGTTCCTAAATTTAAGATTTATTTTGTTTTTAATTGTGTGTGTGTGTGTGTGTGTGTGTGTGTGTGTGTATTATGTGTGTGGGTGCATGCATACGCATGCACACACTCACATGAGTGCAAGTTAATATGGCAGCCAGGAGATGGCATTGAGCTCTCCTGAACTGAATCTATAGGTGATTTGCACAATAAGGCTCCTGGGAACAGGAACAGTGTCTTCTGGAAGAGCTGTCTGCACTCTTTGTTTTTTTTTTTTTTCAAGACAGGGTTTCTCTATGTTATCTTGGCTGTCCTGGAATTGCTTTGTAAACTGGGCCGGCCTCGAACTCACAGCAATCCGCCTGCCTCTGCTTCCGCAGTGCTAGGATTAAAGGTGTGTGCCACCAGTGCCTAGCTCTGTTTGTACTCTTAACCACTGAACAATCCCTTCATGCCCTGTTCTCAACTCTAATCATGCTTTATTTGTGGGCAAATGTCATCTTTCTGATCTGCTTTTTCCTCATAATTCTCACTGTATTTCTGGATAAATGCAACCAGTAGGACCTATGCCATGCATTGACATTTCTTTTATGATATGTCAGTACTCTATCTATCTATCTATCTGTCTATCTATCTATCTATCTATCTATCTACCTACCTGCCTACTTACCTATATTTAGTTCTGATGATTCAACAGAGGGCCTCTAACAAGCTTAGCACATTATCATTATCATTATCATTGTATGTGTATTGTATTTGTTCTGTATGTCTGTCTTGTCAAAGCACATGCAGTACCCACAGAGACCAGAATGCTGGATTCCCTGAGCTTGTATTTACAGAAGGACATGTGTGTGTTAGAAATCAACCCTGGATCATTTACAAGTGTAACAAATGTTCTTAACTACAGATCCATCTCTCCACCCCACTCTTGGTATTTTTTTATCTCATCCAAGCACAAAAGCTCAAAGCCGGGACAAAGTGTTCACACACTCTCCTCTAGAATGTGACATAAACAACCTCTGTCTAGTTTCCAATAGAACCCTCAATTATGTCAGAAGCCTCCTGAGTAGTCTTTGGTTTCCTGGTGACCTCTCTCCAGAATAACCTACAAACTCCATTTCCAGCAGTCTAAGCTACATAAAACTGGCCTTGCCAAACTTCTCCATATTTCTTCTATAAACAGTTCCCAAGTCTCAGAAACAAAATAGCGAAAAATCATTTCAACAACTGCTGAGAAAAAAAAAAGGAAAAAGAAAAAATCTCTAAGAGCCAAGTACCCACGAGGAACACAATGATCATATATACAAACATATAAGTATATAATTATATACTTACACAAGAATATAAATTAGATGGGGGTATCACACAGTCAGCTGCTGTAGACATCCAACAAGGCTGTCTTTGTCCTGGTGAGCCAGAGGACAGGAGCTGCTCAATTCAATAGTCTGGCAACCTCAGATCCAGAGAGAAACAAGATGCAGCCCTCACCTGAAACAGCATCCTTGGTGCATCCCAGTGGAGCCATGGGTATGACATCACATTGGAATGCCGAGGGAACTGTGATCTGATATCCACAAGCAAAGAAGACCAACACTTGCAATTGCTGAGGAAAACCCAGTTCCCCTGTGCAGACTGCAGACTGCTTCCTTTTTCTTTCCCCCTTTTTCCTTCCAAGCCTTACGCTCTTTTGTGGTGCTGTCCACATTCAGGGCAAATATTATCCTTCAAATTGCTATCTCTAGTGCTAATTGTGTCTAGAAACGTCCTCACAGGCACACTCAGAAGAGTCCATTAGTAATCTCCTAAGAATAACTTAATCCAATCAAATAGACAAAAAAATTAACTTCTCTAGTTATAGGGAAAGTGGGGAGGTGACAGGTGGTTACAAAGCTATTGGTTCAGAGGCACAAGAAAGGTAAAAGCTATAAATTATAAAGTGTAACCAGAAGAGTTTTAAAAAGGAAATTTGATGAAGTGTTTATAGTTGTAATATTTAAAACATTGTATAGATCCTAAAAATTGCAAAAAATATATATTAAATGGATGATGGAGAATGAACGGTAAAAGAACCTTATTTTCAATATCAAAATTATATTATGTCATTAAATTTTTTAGACTACTGAAGGGATGAATGAATGTTTGTATGTTCATGTGAGTATGAGAGATGGAGAAAAGGAGGAAAGGAGGGAGGGAAAGAGAGAGAGAAAGAGAGAGGGGGAGAGAGAGCTCAGAGTTTAAACTATAAATATGAATTCATAAGAAATAACAGATTAAGGGAAGGAACTATGCTTGCTAAGAGCTTTTGGGAATGTGTTAATTTTTAAAGCAATCTGCATGCATTAGTTTTAGAAAGACGAGGTTTGATTTAAAATGGACTAAAATGAAATTTCATAAAAATATCTCACGTGTGTTATTAATATGTATTCATTAGACAAACCTATGGACTATCTACTATAAATCAATTTTCATTTCTCATAATCAACTGAGGAGCCTCAAACAGGCATGGGATCAAAATGGGAGCCATAGGCTGCAATTTTGAAGCAAAATTAAATAAATGCACCTATTAAAAAATAAAAACAAAGTTGAACCAAAGCATTGGGCAACAGAAATGAAGGGCTAGAGGAAGCGTCTATGTGGTCAGAGTCTCCGAAGAACGATCTTCTACTGACGAGCTTGTTCTTCTGTAACTGGGGTGCCTAGAAGCACAGTTCCTGGCAGATATACTAGATATATGCAATACCTGGCCTTTCATGACCCTTACAAGCCATGTAAACATCTTTGATGCTTACTTGCAAACTTTAGTCATCATTAATGTCTGATTCTTAGTCTACTAGAAAGCCTCAAAAATGCATGCAGAAAAGTAGATAGGCATTGTGACAAAATTTTTATTTAAATAAAAATCAACTTATGAGACAGATAAAATAAGTGGCTCTGAAGAGAGAGAACTAATGCCAAGGATGCTTGGGAAAGTCTATGGGGACCTACTATTTTATAGGTCTAAATATATAAGTATATATTCTTTCATATAAAAGAGTTTAAGTGGAGTTAGCTTACACATGAATATTAATATTCTCATAGAAGCTATAAGATGCCAGAAAAAAAAGCCAAGTACCGCATGTAGGACCGACTCCCTTTATTGTTTATCCCATCCAAATAATACAGGCTAGTGCCACTTTCTTGGTTTCCCACCAGAAATTTCCTATTCTGTTGCTGAAGGCACCACACACTTCAGCTGAAAAACTTAGAGAAATAAAGCTTATATTGGCCAGAGGCTTCCTTCTTCCTGTACAGCTTTATGAGTGTCTAAAGGTGCTATTCTGGATGTTGAGGTCAAAAGTCACCTATAGTCTTACTCTACTACACATTATGTGAGCAAAATGTGCCTGTGGGTACAATGGTGGCATCATTGTTATTGGGAACCAACCACTTTCTGCTTACATGTAAGGTCTACTCCTAAAGAGAAAACACATTTATGTAAAATAGAACCTAGAAACAACATATAATTGATGATTGAGATTTATAAATTCCTAAGTTTTCAATGGTCTTTATATAAATAGCACATATAGATAATATAATTTCATATGTTTTTTTCAGGCTAACAGAAACTGACTTAAAGATGTATGTCTAATCACTTTAGTATTTGTTAACTTTGTTAAGCCTTGTCTCTTTGGAAAAACTGAGTCATATAAAAATGTGATATTTTAAAAAGTACGTTATAAAAGAAAAGGATGTTCCCAGGCTCCTCATGGGCTACCTTTATGCTTTAAAGATTTATTTCGATACTAAAGTATCTTTAATTCAAAAAATATTATTTTTAGGGCTCAAATTTAACAGGGATAAAATTATGAAATCCTAATTGTATAAAAGTTACTAACTTATAAACTGTTAAAGATAGCTAAGATTTACAAATTAATAGTAAGTCCTTTTAAATTATGGAATTCTTTAAGGTGCTCAGAAATATGGTTAGTACAAATTAATTCATTTATAAAGATAAGCTTAGAGATGGGGGGTCAACTTACATCATCCATTATTTAGTCTTCTGTATGTGCTGTCAAAATTAAACCTGAAGCAAGTAACTCAAAATGATATTAAAATAAACTTGACATTTGTTTTATGTAAAATAACACCCAAATTTGGTATATTATAAACCTGGTTATGAAAAATTGAATGATTGAGTAAAATGGTCTAAATTTACAATACACTTGCATGGCACGGTGTTCTAAGACCAAGCATTTCTCAAGCCGGGAGTGGTGGCGCACGCCTTTAATCCCAGCACTCGGGAGGCAGAGGCGGGCGGATCACTGTGAGTTCAAGGCCAGCCTGGTCTACAAAGTGAGTCCAGGACAGCCAAGGCTAACACAGAGAGACCCTGTCTCGAAAAACAAAAACAAAAACAACAACAACAACAAAAAAAAGACCAAGCATTTCTCTTGGATGGAGGAACACAATCCCACAAGAATAAGTTTGTCTCTTAATGTTCCCAACAAAGTTGTATTTATTACTTCCTGATGTACAACATGAATATTTGCCATTTGTTACATTTTATCCTGGCCTCTTGCATGGCCCTCTCCTAGGGCCTCTAACTGCTGTCCCTTCTGCATAGTCACTCTGTCAGCTGTGCAGTTAAATATCCAGTTAAGACTTTCCAGCCACTAAGGGATGAAACCAGACCTCCTGCCTCTGACAACCACTGTCCTCAGCAAAACACGGCTCTGAAAGAAGCTACACCTCTGCCCAGTTTTCTACAGCCACTTAGCGTTCGGAATGATAGTTTCCTGTTAAAAGACTTCCTAGCTTCCTAGCTTCTATAGCCATGCAAGACAACTTGGAAAGAGACAGAATATGATTACAGGCAGATTACAGGCAGAACTCTTTCTTTCCTACTTGAGTGTCCTGTAAAGAGAAAGGGTATCTTAGCCATACCCAGAGTGTATGTAAGATGTATAGGAACAGGAACAAATGGGTGGATGGATTTCTTTTCTTCACAAAATGTTTCAGGGCACAGTTGTCTCTTTCTAGTTGCAGGCAATTTAGAAGTAACAGTGTTCAAGTTTACTGTTCATACTTCTCCTGCAGCTGCCCACATTAATCAGACAATCCGGTGCAACAGTTCTCAACCTTAAGGTCGAGACCCCTTTGGGGGTCAAAGAACCCTTTCACAGGGGTTGCCTAAGATCATCCGGAAACCCACTTACATTAAGATTCACAACAGTAGCAACATTTCATTTATAAAGTAGCAATAAAAATATGGTTGGGGGTCACCACAACATGAGGAGCTGTATTAAAGGGTGGCAGCATTAGGACGGTTGAGAACTGTTGTTCCAGTGGAGCTAGTAATAGCTCAGATGCAAGTGAGCTATCCCTTGGGAGTACTGACCTCTCTCTAGGTGTTGATACTGGCAAGGGAAGGAGAGCAACACTGGGCTGCAGGTCCAGGATGACACAACCCAGTAAGGCTTTCTCTGGGACCTGATGCTGATGCTGATGCTGATGCTGGGAAGGTCAGATGTGCATTGTTTGTACTCCACACTGCAGGCTCCTGCCATCCTGTCCTCCTTCAGACAAGGCTCACTATTCAGGGCTGTCCCAACCAGATTCCACCAGGAAACCAGCAGAGTAAACCCACAGTCTGAAAAAACTAACTATTTCAGTTACTCCACTATTGTTTCTTCTGGGCAGCACTTTCTCAGTTTTATTTATATAATTCTGCTTCTAACATCAGATTCTGCTGCACTGAGCTCTGGGGATGAGTGTGGATGATTGGAAGGGGGGGTCAATCTACTATTCTTGCCACTTCAGATCAATAATATGTGCACTGGATGAAGACCTGACATACTGGAACAAGGGCAGAGATTTTATAAGCTGACCTGTGATAGAACAATCCAAACTGGAGTCAAGCCCACAAGCAGATGTGGCTCACAGGTGTTCATGTCTCTGCAATAGGCTGTGCAGCAGTGTCTGCTCTGGGTAGATAGATAGAAGGTTCTAGAAGAGGTTAGCATACTCAGATGCTCTCCCGTGCCATGCTGCACACACACGGTATTCTTAGCTTTATGAAAAGGTTTGTCTCATCCACTGGCTTGGCAGCTTCTTTGGATGAAGGAGCAAACCTGCTTCCACATTAAGTACATGTTTGAGACCTTTGCTTTTTAGGTGGGGAAAAGATTCGCTGTGTTCTGATTACAAATACAGCATTTGCATGAAAATGCTTGGATGAAAGCATGCAAAGCACACGTCTCTCGGGGCAGTTATCCCTTGCCTTGGTACTGCACTCAAGAATGGAAAGACTCCTCCTCCTTTTGGTGGCATTTAGAATGAGGTGAGTCCAAATTTGAATTCCCCTTTCTCTCCCTATGTCTTTCATGTATCCTCAATAGAGGGCTTTCCCCTGTGTTTATTAAACAGTACAGAAAATGTGGAATGGGATGTAAATAAGAAATTCCTTTTACAGAAATCCTCAAGATAGCTTTCAAGGGAAGGAGTGACTACACTAGTGGCTACTGGCCCAGGACAGCATGACAAACTGGAAACAGCTATCACTGGCTACATGCACATGTTGCTTCCAACATTGAGGATGGATATTTGTTTTGCTCAAGGGTTCTTTAAGCCTGTTGGCTGGCTGATTTCAGAAAATCATTACCACAACACACACACACACACACACACACACACACACACACACACACACACACACTATATTGGGTCAGAAGCATGGAAGAGTACATAATTTAAGATTAAGGCTATGTATTTAGTTTAGGTTGTAAAAGCTGATTGCATGGGGAATGCAAGGCAGGGTACAGTTGCTTTCCCTCTTTTAATAGAGGCAGGGTAAACCTAATGCATAGTTTAAATTGTCTGAAAGAATAATATTAACTTCCTTGTAAGGTCTGGCAAAAGTTCAGTTTCTGAAGACAAATGGTATTTTCAGAAAAAGTGATTGCCACGAGTGCCTGTTATCTGCGTCCGTCCCAATGAGATCTGGAGGAATCCTACACTAAGGGATGGGACTGGCTCAGTTACACTCACGCAGGTCTTCCAATACGAGCTTTGACGATCACAGCTTCAGTCTTCTTTTAGCTTTGAGTTCTTCTCCTGATGGTGTGCAATCATTGTTACAGGTTGTGGTTGAGCACGGGCTTCCCAGCAGCTAGGCTGTTGGGAGCCATGAACAAACTGCCTCCTGTTATTGTTGCCACAGCCATTCTGGTTGTCTTCAAGGGTACTGTGGCAGCCTGCCTTAAAACTGAGTAAATGTAAATTCTTCTCTAATGAGCATCTTTGGGTATTTTGTCCCAGACGTGAGAAAAGTGAGACAACCAGCTACTATGAAGTTCCTCCTTTAAGACAACATAAAGGAGGCCAGCAAGATGGCTCAGGGGGTGAAAGTGCTTGGTACGGCAGGAGGAGAGAACTGACTTGTGAAAGCGGCATTCTCACTTCCACATGCATGCCGTGCACATGGGCGCCTGCACTTGAACATGAATCATTGCACGCACACAACCCCGATAACTGAAATAGTACAAAGTCGTTGTCTCTCAGTTCCTACACGTTAGAAGATGGCTTCATCGCCAGGACCTTCTCTGCTTAGGTTCTGAGTGGCTAAAATCAGAACAGAGAACAGGGCTGTTTTTCACATCAGCCCCACAGCAGTCTCCTGCCTCCGAGGAGGGCTGTGCTTTGTACCTGTTTGCTGGCCAGTGGTTATTTTGCTTATCATACTTAATAAGCATAACAAGTGTGTTCCTGTAACAATGTCTGCACGGCATCGGGAAAGGAGTCCGAAGCTAATGATGGAAGATTGCAAGTGTGATACTCAAATGTGATGCTAGGAGCCCCGGAATGGCATGCTTAGTTTCTAGAGGTCTCCTGGCTTTCTTCACACCTCAGGTATTCATTTCTTCCAGGTCGGCAGGGCATGCCCCATTCCTTCAGTTCTCAATTTGTATTCGATACTTCTGACCCTAGGCTCATGTTGGAAGTTTTCATGTCTAGTAGGGAAGTCCCACCCAGAGAATGCATCTTCCTTAGTTGGGGCTTCTATTGCTGAGATAAAGCACCATTACCAAAAGCAATGTGGGGAGGAAAGGGTTTATCTCACCTCACTGATTACATTCTACTGCTGAGCTAAGCCATGCCAGGAATTCAAGGCAGTAGCTAATGCAGAGGCCCTGGAGGAGGGCTCCTTACTGGCTTGCTCCCTATGGCTTGCTCAGCCTGTCTTTACCATACAACCACAGGCCACTGACTCAGAGGTGGTGCCTCCCACAGTGGGCTGGGCCCTGCCACATCAATCACCAATCAGGAAAATGCCTGACAATCTTGCTTGTCTGCCAATGTTATGGAGGCATTTTTTCAACCTCCCAGATAGATATAGATTTGTGTCAAGCTGACAAAAACCAGTCTGCTATCAGTTGCCTAAGTGACTGGGAAACAGCATTACCTTTAAGGTCCCTTTGGTGGCATAAAATGACAGGGTAATGGTTATAACACTTAAGCACACTCACAGTTTCTGCCCATTCTTCTCTTCAGGAGGATTATTCAAGTGTGAAGAGCATCTTAGCAGATTTACTACTAAAATCATTGACTCGTGTCCTAAAGCACATCTGTGCAAACACATATGTACATACATGATATAGTTCTACCTAAAGCCTTCTAAATTGATCAATATAGAACTTAAAAACCCATACAATATGAACACAGGACACTGTAAAAATATCACTGTATTAAGAACCCAGACGTTCATGGACCAACCTGGGCCTCAGCATAGCAAATAAGCCTGGTGGCTTTCTTCATTTCTCCCTAGCTTTACACTTGCTAGTCACTAAAAAAAAAAAAAAAAAAAAAAAAAAAAAAAAAAATGGCGCATACTGATCATCCTTCTGTATCTCTGAAGAAACAAAATAACCCAAATAAACAGAGAACAAGATTGTCTCTTTCTCTAGTCTGTGCTAGTCTCACTGGAGCTGTCCCCAGGATGCCTTATGGCCATAAATGCTGACGGTGTGTTGTTCCAGTTCCTGTCTTGTTGATGTTCAACATGGCCTGCAGCATAACTGAGTTTCTTTGCTTTCAGTTTATTTACTCCTTATGTGTATTTATATAGGCATTGAGACAAGGTTGTGTACAGCCCAGGCTGGTCTAGAACTCACTACGCAGCTCGAGCTAGAGAGGAGCTGGTGATTCTCTGCCTTTGACCCCAAGGTATTTGGATTGCAGGTGTGCACTGCAGACAGTGTTTGTACAGCCCTGCCACATTTATGAGATGCTTTCCTAATTCTCTTCAGTCACAGAGCTGCTTCTATTAATAAAACTGCTAATGCAGCCCTCATGATGTTGTGCTAGCAGGCAGCGTGGAAGGCACCACCTTGCCTTGAGAAACTTAAGCACAAATGCAATAAATTAAAATACGGATGGCCACAGGTTATGCTTCAGTTGGCTGCTCTTGCAGTTCTTAAGGGAGCGAGCTGGCTCTCATGCTTAGCTAAGTAGGTTCTTCTCAGAGCAGTGGGCCATTCTCAGCAAACTGCCTCAATAATGCAAGAGTGCAAACCACTTTGAAGTTGCACTGCAAACAGCGGCTTCAATCTTGTATTGCAATTATACACCGAATGAAGAATAAACCCAAAATATGGAAACCCTAAAACTGTTGGCAGGAACAAAGAAAGGACTGAATTCGCTGCATGAGGATAGAATTCCCCAGCAGCTGACTTGGTTTGCCCTGTGGCTCCTCAGTTAAGTTCTTGCTCCATAGACGAGTTCTCCCGACACCCACTGTGACAGAACCATTCATGGGAAATGTCTGGTTATCAGAGCTTAAGTTCAATGTGTGTGTGTGTGTGTGTGTGTGTGTGTGTGTGTGCGTGCGCGCGCGTGCGCATGTGTGTTACCAGGAAAGCACAATGTAACCAAAACTTTGAGTCTTGGAATCTGTCAATCTTGTTTCAAGCTAAAGAAGCCAATTAGCAAAGGAACATATGCAAATTACTAGCATCCTTGAGCATAGCCTTCTCTCTGCAGTGGGCATAACCTACTTCTTATGATAATTATAAATGTAAAAATGTGTGATACATGGAAAGTTCCTGCATTAGGCCATAGAAGGATAATCATCAAATAAATATTAATTGCTCTACATCAGTTTCCTGGATTACAGCTCAGCTCCCCAGAGAAACAACAAGAAGTAGAGGATAAATTAAAAAAAAAAAAAAGAAACTAAAATATTTTACATAGTCCTAAGACATACCTAAAATGACGAAACATTTCTTCGAGAAAATCAACTGCATCTGGAAACAGGGTAGAGACAGGGTGGATTTCCATCGTGTGGACTACAGCAAGGCTCCTCTCTGACCTTCTCCACAGTCCAGCCAAGGACAGCTCTGTCCCAGAAGACTGGTTTCAGGGCACAACGGCCTTTACCACTCCAGATCAGAGTCAAGGCTGTGGTGCCTCCTGGGAAAGTCAGACCAACAGCTTGTCCCAAGTTTCTGCCTCAGATGTATACTTCAGATGCTAAATAAAGGGTGAGAAAATACCAGATGGTCAGAGATCCCCTTCTTCCATGCAGCCTTCCTGCAGGAGGAGGCTCTTCTCCCAGCTGGAAACTGCAGATGAGGAACACAGGCCCGAGTGCCTTTTCTGTGGTTCCTTTACAGGCAGGACTTCCACACCAGACATCATCAGCGAAGAAGACCCTGAACCACTGTCCTAACAAACTGCTCAAATGAAAGACAGAACCCAGGAGTCTCTCTCTCTCTCTCTTTTTTTTAAATTTATTCTTGTTACATCTCAATGGTTATCCCATCCCTTGTATCCTCCCATTCTTCCCTCCCTCCCATTTTCCCCTTATTCCCCTCCCCTATGACTGTTTCTGAGGGGGGTTAGCTCCCCCTGTATATGCTCATAGGGTATCAAGTCTCTTCTTGGTAACCTGCTGTCCTTCCTCTGAGTGCCACCAGGTCTCCCCCTCCAGGGGACATGGTCAAATGTGAGGCACCAGAGTACGCGAGAAAGTCATATCCCACTCTCCACTCTACTGTGGAGAATGTTCTGACCATTGGCTAGATCTGGGTAGGGCTTTAAAGTTTATGGTCTGTATTGTCCTTGGCTGGTGCTTTAGTTTGAGCAGGACCCCTGGAGAGCCCAGGAGTCTTTTAAAGAGGAAACAGAGAACATAAAGAGATATTCCCTGCTGTCTGTCCTGGGGGAACTATATGAATTTTGTGCACACAGCTAGAGGCTAAAATGAGAACCTCACTCTGAGATGTGAGAGTCTCAAGTGACTGGACAGACGAAATTAGTGTGTAAAGGGACCTTGGTCAAGTTTATGTTCAAGATATTTTGCAACGTTGGCACTTTACAATATTGGAGTAAAAAAGAACGAAGCTGAATGCCTTTGGAAAATAAAAACAATTTGCACAATGGAAGAGACAATGAAGACTTAACGGCTTGATATATTAGAAAAGACACCACTGGGTACATAAGGCTCTCAGCTCGAGCCACAGTCAAGGGGACAGCTGCATTCTGAGACAGGGCCACCCCAGTACTGAACCGAAACGAAGTAAGCCACTCGCTCTCACTCTGCCCTGCAGAAAGGCTTGACCCTCTGCTGAACAAGGTAGGTGCCATCAAGAAGAGCATGCAATAAAGTTCGCTAAACCGAGGGCATGGAAACTATTTTTTTTTTTAAATAGCATGAGAGACACAGGATCAAATGCCTTGGGATGTGGGCGACATTCCAAAGTCACAGGAAAAACTGAGTAGACAGAAGTCATCTTTGAAGAGCTGGGAGTTAAGAATAATGGACTCCACACCAGGGCATTGGATACTCTTCAACTTAAACAGAACAACTGCTTCTAAGCACCATTCCTTTCAGGAGGGACAGCCAATAATGTGACACCAGCTCCCTCTTCTGTAAAGCCATGAATTTCTAAGGAGTTCATTCTCTTGTGGAAATCCACAGTCCAAATGTGTTTTCAGAGTTGTCTCCCCCTTCTCTTGGGTTTCCTCTCTGCACTTTCCTATCTCCCAAGGTGGGGGATCCGTACACAAGCTTCATCTCCAGTGTCCCTTGCAGCCACAGGGAAGCCAATCCTGGGCATGGATTGGTTCTTTCTAATGTGGCTCTAGATACCAGGGGATCATGTTAGCCAAAGCATGGTCAGTCTTACATTGTGTTGTGGGCTGGTCTACATACACCTCCAAAATTCCTCCCGGGGACCTCCTCTGCAGACAGTCATGAACAAATAAACAAATGAAGATATGGGGAAAGGGCTCTGGCCTGAAACACTTCATTCACAGAGCCTCTGGACTCTACACACACACACACACACACACACACACACACACACACACACACACAGCACAGAGCAAGTAGCCCTTATTATCACTGTGCCTAGAACCAAAATGACGTCAGGTTCAGATTGTAGAATCTGAAATATTTGTTCATCTAATGAGAAATCTTGAAGATGAGACTAAGGTTAAATATGAAACAAATTTCTGTTTCACACACATATCCCACATACTGCTCACAATAAATTTTATGTGATAGTTTTAGAGAAAGTGACACCGTTCCAGGTGTGAGATTTTCCACTTGGTGCTCAATGCTATTTGCATTTTGGAACATGTGGGAAGGAGGGCTTTCACATTAAGTATTAACCCAGACAATGAAACAATAGAAATATTATAAGTGAGTAAAACTCTTATGAGCCAGCAAGGTTGTTTGTATTTTGTTCTAGAACCTTTTGCTGCATTTACATCCACAGAAGCATAAGCAGATTCTAGACTATAGAAATGATTTTTGGGACCTTCCATCCATAACACAATACACTATTTTTCATGAGTGAAAGAGGAAACCTCAACAGAATATGTTCACAGATAAGATACTCACTAAAATCCTTGGGGTTTTATGGTACATTATTTGCATTATTAAACTGCTTACAGTTTTATAAAAATGCTTGGGGAAGGTGCGCTCAGTCAGACAGGGCAGAGCTGTATTCTCTAAGACTCTTAGTGCCCAGATTCCTTATTCTGCACATCTTTGGGCAAGTCATATGAGTTTAGCTCCAATGTCACTGATGTGTAAACACTGAAACTGTTAACTGTATTTAATTTATTTGCACGTCTTATGTAAATTCTGTTTAGTACAGGGGGATACAATGCTGCTTCTTAAGATTATTACAAGAATAGAATGAGAGTATATTCATGAAAGTACTTTGTGATTCTAAAATGTAAAGTTTATAAAGCACTGACTGTGAGCCAGGAACTGTCATGAAATTTCTCTTCTATTCACCTTCTTAGTCCTCACAATCCTGAAAATAATTGGAGCATCAGTGATCTGTGTTGTCAGTGAGACACAGGAGGTTTGTATCAAATGCCTGAGGTGTGCATGTAACATTCCAGAACAGATAGAAGGCACCTTAAAGAGCTGGTTGTGAACAGGGGGTCTGGTTCTGTGCTTGCAATGTCGTTGGTTGGCACATCAGTTTGTGCAGACCCCCCGGGGTCCAGATCCGCCAGCCTTATGAGTCTCCTTATGGAGCTCCTGACCACCCCTCACCCCATCTTTCCATCCCCCAACTCGTTCATATAACTCACAGCCCAGAGTCTGGCTATAAGTCCTGGTATCCATCCTGATCCCCTGCTAGCATTAGTCTCTCAGAGGACTTCCATGTTGGCCTAATATCCACTTATAAGTGAATACATACCATGCAAGGCTTTCTGGGTCTGGCTAGTGGACAGCTCATTCTCCACATGGTTTGGTGGGGGAAGAGCAGGAAACTGCCTCTGACACATACTCTGGTGTCTCCTCTCCTGGCAGAGAAGCCCTGTGGGAACACTGTTGCAGTAATGTTCACTATTAGGCCTATAATTATTATTATGGCAATATTTTCTAACTAGATAGCATTCAATTAAGACACAGACACCTGTCTTATTTTAAAATAGCCTTAGTTAACCTGGGGCAGGGCAGATATTAATCCCCCAAACGACTTCCCATAGTGGGGAAGGTATGGGATACCTGCCCCAACCCAATGCCATCTGTTTCTAATAATTTCTATCAAGCTACCTCCTATCCATAATTCCAAATACTTGCTAATTATCATCATCTGGACCAAGTCTCCAGACACTGGCCATGTGCTTCTCTCCTCCACCTAACCCATTGCACAGCCTTCTCCTCCCAAGATTCTCTCTGTCTCCCCAAGCCCTGGAACCTTAGCCATGTCTACCCCATTTGCCCTGTCCAGGTGTGATGGCCTTTTATTGGTCAAACAGGTTAGGCTCTTAGGCAAAGTACATGTGGGTCACAGAGACAGCAAACATTAACTAGCATCAAAATACATCAGAACACAGAGAAAAGGGGATGCAGGCTATCTAGATGAGAGCTGATAGGCTGTGGTCAGAAGGTGGGGGAAGAGGACCCTATCTGTCAGAGGTCTAGGGGAGGGGAATAGGGTGGAAGAGGGAGGGAAGGTGGGAACGGGAAGATAAGAGTAAGAGGATAACACTAGGGATGGAATGTGGATAAATTATAATGAAAAAATAGAAAAGATATAAGAGCTGGTTGTGAGGAATGAAGGATATCAGCCTCCCTTATTGGAGGTACCAGATATAGCTTTTCAGATCTGTACTTGGAGCTGTGATTTGGGATAGCATCTGTCTGCTCTGTCTGTCTCCATAGACACTGGGAATAACGGTCCAGGTTCATTTAGTTTCATTACCTGAGACTGGCTAGGTGCACACCAGGTCAGGATCTCGACTTAGAGGAAGGACCACACCACAGGTGTGGAATCACATTTCCTAAATGCATGCTAAAGGGATCCATTGGGCTAAATGAAAGACACAAAGAAGATACAAACAAAGACACAAGCCTAAGAGGCATGTGTGAAGATGAAAGAAAGTCACAGTCACAGCCTCTTTTTTCCTTCATCAACTGATGTGCTTGCCAGCACACATGCTATGTGCTATGTTACCTGAGTTTCTTTCTTTTTTTTTCTTTTTTCTTTTGAATTAACTTTGTGCTGTTTTTTTTTTCTCCTTTTTTTTAAATTAATTTATTCTTGTTACATCTCAATGGTTATCCCATCCCTTGTATCCTCCCATTCTTCCCTCCCTCCCATTTTCCCCTTATTCCCCTCCCCTATGACTGTGCCTGAGGGGGATTTCCTCCCCCTTTATATGCTAATAGAGTATCAAGTCTCTTCTTGGTAGCCTGCTGTCCTTCCTCTGAGTGCCACCAGGTCTCCCCCTCCAGGGGACATGGTCAAATATGAGGCACCAGAGTATGTAGGAAAGTCATACCCCACTCTCCACTCAACTGTGGAGAATGTCCTGTCCATTGGCTAGATCTGGGGAGGGGTTTGAAGTTTATGGCCTGTATTGTCCTTGGCCGTTGCCATAGTTTGAGCAGGACCCCTGGGCCCAAATCTGCCTATCATAATGTTCTTCTTGTAGGTTTCTATGACCCTCTGGATCCTTCTACTTTGATATTCTCCCATACTTCTCTCATCTAGAGTCCCAGTAGGATGTCCTCCCCTCTGTCCCAGTTTCTGGTAAGTGAAGGCTTTCATGGTACATGCCCCTTGGGCAAGTTGCAGATATAAGTGAGTATATACCATTTGGCTCTTTCTGCTTCTGGGTTAACTCACTCATTATGATCATTTCTAGTTCAGTCCATTTGTCCACAAATTTCGGGAATTCCTTGTTCTTAATAGCTGAGTAGTATTCCATAGTGTAAATGTACCACAGTTTCTTTATCCATTCTTCTACGGAGGGACATTTAGGCTGTTTCCATGTTCTGGCTATTATGAATAAGGACACTATGAACATGGTTGAGCATATGTCCCTGTTGTGTGCTGGAGCATCTTCTGGGTATAGTCCAAGGAGTGGAATAGTTGGGTCTTGAGAAAGCCCTATTCCCAGCTTTCTGAGATAGCACCAGATAGATTTCCAAAGTGGCTGTACTAGTTTGCATTCCCACCAGCAATGAAGGAGTGTTCCTCTCTCCCCACATCCTCGCCAGCATGTGGTGTCGCTTGAATTTTTGATCTCAGCCATTCTGATGGGTGGTCACCTGAGTTTCTTGTCATAGCTAAATCAGAATGCAGGGGACAGTGTAAACCCCATGCTGCTTTCTACTCCTGAATCCACAGCCCTCCCTTCTCTAGGGTTACATTCCCAAATAAGTATCACCCCTCAAGTCTTCCAACTTTCTGTTTTCAGGAGAACCAAGGTAAAAAGAACATGTTTCCTGACTCTGATGCAATGGGAAACTATAAATGGCAACATTCACCCCTTCATTTGTGGAGTACTGGACTCTTATATAACTCACATTGTTTTAATTTTTATCCGTATTGTTCTGGTGCACTGAACAAAAACCATTTTAACAAAGAATTGTCAACTCTAACTTACTGTAATTTTCTCTTTTTAAAAAAATTCCCTCTGCACTGAAATGAATTCTTAGACTTCAGTAAACTGTTTGATGAGTCTCAACAAATGAAATTTCTTGAGCTGTTATCATCCAAATCAAGACTCAGGATGTCTTAAACTCTCAAAAGTCTCCTGACCCTGGTTAATCAATGCTTCCCACCCGGTACCCCCCGCTACGGACAATCATCTTTCTCATTTCTGTCATCACGGATGATTTTTTCCAGATCATTGATTCTATATAAAATGAATAATTATGGGTTACATCCAGCCTCTTACTTAGAATACTTGGAGCTTTGAGAGTGTATTTCTTTTTAATGGTGGCTCTATTATTTGTGCAGAATACAATGTTTTGTTTATCTGAAAAACTTTCTGTGTTCACATAGCATTTTATTAACTGAAATTATTGACAGATTAGATGCTAGGCCAGCTTTTCTGCCTAGTAATGGGATAAACAATGGTGGTTCATAATTAATGATAATAAAAATAATAATTTACTCTACAGATAAGTTTCCTACAATTGAATGTATGCTTTGCAAAAATCAGTGTCTTAAGAGATGAAATTTACAAGATTGTCTCTTTCATGCAGTGAAATTTGAAAACTGAAATGACCCACCACAGGCACCCATGAGAATCACACTCTCTGAGGCACTGTGGGGCTGCAGAGCTGTGGCTGTCTTTCTAAACCCAGAGCCCCACGCCTTACAAAGTTTAACCCCATGCTCTTTTTCATTTATTTTGGCGATGATGCTCTTTATTTAAATGTGTGTAGAGACCAATAGAAAATTCTGTAGTGCTGATCAGATAGAGGTACAGTCACTGTCTAGCAGAGACTCACTCAGCCAAGAGGCTTATTGAGAGAAGCATCATACCAACCTACATAGCAACAGCTTCCTCAAGTCTACTGATCCACAGGAGTCACCATGAACTCAGGGAGTACAGAAGTCAATAAAACAAGAAAATCAGCAGGTGGGCGTGGTGGTGCATGCCTTTTATCCCAGCATATGAGGAGGTAGAGATAATGTGGATCGCTGTGAGTTCAATACCAGCCTTATCTACAATGTAAGTCCAGGACAGCCAAGGCTATACAAAGAAACTCTGTCTCTGAAAAAAGAAAGAAAGAAAGAAAGAAAGAAAGAAAGAAAGAAAGAAAGAAAGAAAATCAGCTGGTAAATCTGATTTTTTTTTTTATCACCAGGAACAGATAAATGGCAGAGGATAAATTCACTTAAGGCTTAAATGACAGAATGCTAGAATGCTGCCTCTGTGCATTCCATGTACACGTGTATGTTGTATGTATGTACACCGTGTGTGTGTGTGTGTGTGTGTGTGTGTGTGTGTGTGTGTGTGTATGTAGTCTTGAAAACAAAGAGAAAGGCAAATTTGGGTGATCCTCTCAGGCGGCACAGGCTACACAGCCTGTGGGGTACTGTTCATAGCTAAGGGCTTTTCCAGACATCAGCTTGCTCTCCTTGAAAAAATGTTCATCATCCAGGAGCTCATTCTTGAGAAGGCTTTGGAATAGGATAACAATATGGTGGCAACCTGTATTAGATGCAGCATAAACAGGGGTGTGGAAATGGCTAACTTGGATTAGAAAGTGATTTAGATGAACAACTACTGAGTCCAAACCAGGAAAGGAGGAAAGGTTTGATCAGGTAAATACTCGTTATGAGTAAAGATGGAGTGATGAGGCCCCAGAGGGAGGGGAGAAAGGACAACTGTACACATTGGAAGAGAGGGCGTGAAGGAAAAGGCAGTTGGGAGGGCCGGGAGGGCAGGGACTCCAGTTGAATATGGTGTAGAGGGAGGTGGAAGCTGCCCTGGAGATGACAAAACTTAGGGCTCATCAGGTTCAAACTGGATGAAGTAAGTTGGAGAGGTGAAAGAAACTGGGGAGCTGATGTGAAAAGCCAGCCATACTGAAATTTAAAGGCCCCCAAGAAGATACACATGTTTGAGGAAGGAAAAAAAATTCAAGTTAGGGGCTGCCAAGAGGGCCTAGAAATGAGAGCTTGATCCCAGAGCACAGTGGCAAGAACACCATTCTCACGATCAAGATGGAATTCAAGATGGAAGACAAAATCTTTAGACAAGGATCTCAGATGAGCCCCATGGACTCTACCAGGTTTGTTTTTCCTCAAGTCCCTTGAGCCTTCCTGCTACATGGACAGGAATTCGCTCAGTGCATGATTCTTTTGTTTTAAATGTCAACTGGCAACAACTTAGACTTATCTGGAGAGAGTTTCAGCTAAGGGATCATTTAGGTATGTCTGATTTGTGGGGGTTGGCTTGACTAGATTTGACAAGTAGCGAGGTGAAAGAAATAAACTATTTTTCCATATTTCAAATCTCTGGATACATTTATCTAGGGGGCAAATCAGGTTTTTTTTTTGTTGTGGTGATATGTTATATAGAATATAGTTCCTATGCAATAACCTACATTCCTGGTGATATGTACTAACATTATTAGCCAATATTAGTATTCTGTTTAGTAAGCATTGTATCTAAAGGTGTCCTTTGTATTTCAACACAGATAAAATAAGCCAGCTCACTTATGTTAATACCTATTTCCCTAACAGTAAATTCTTTCTAGTGCATTAATTATGGCTCCGGATAGACCAATGACTATTTCATGTATGCTAATTAGGGAGCATGTTATTCAGTCAGCCATATACATAAGTAAACAAGTAGAATGAATTCCCCAGGGAGAGGATAAAAAGACAATGATTTCCTCTCCACTACAGCCTGGAAAGTTTGCCCAACAATCAGGGAGTAATTAGAGAAGGAAATGAAGAGTGAGCCAGCAGAGCTGCAGGGGCCGGTTTCCCTGCACACATGCCTCCTTGCTAAGCCTAAATTAAGGTGGACATCTTCATCACTGACCATAAATGAAGAAATGCGTGAGCCATGATGCTCTGTTTTCTCAAAAGTGTATGAATCATCCAGACAAGTGTGTCACACTTACATGAAATGAGTGGAACACCATCCTCTGACTGGAAGGCCAGAGGCCCAGCAGTGCAAAAGATGAAATGAAGTTGTTTCTAATTACTGACTTTTAATTACAGACTTCTCCTTGCAACACCAGACTGATGGGTATTGCTTTTAGAAATTATCATTTACAGTAGGAGCCTCGCTCTAACTTTTGGCTCATGCTCCAGAGGTTGAAATAGGGCACGGAAGGGCTGAAGAGATAATTCCGCAGCTGTTCTTGCTGAGGTTGGACTCAACTGCCTAGTGGCTCACAATCGTCAGTAACTCCAGTTCCAGGGGATCTGTACCGTCTTCAACCATCCATGGGCACTGCACACACATGGGTCACAGACATGTATGTAGACACAACACTCATAAGATAAATAAATATTAAAATAGTGGGGCAGAGATGATGGTGAGAAGTCACTCAAGTGCATGATATATTAAAACCGCTGGATTGATTTTCCCACTTACCAGTAGGTGTTTATGCTCCAAAAACATTCCCAAAATTTGTCATGGAGAGGAAATAGAGATAACTTTTTAAAGTTGTTTATTTGTTTCTCATAACATAAAAAAAAATATGTTTTTGCTAATGAAGCAGGAGTCAGATGCCTGCTTCGAATTCCTCCAGCTCAGCTTTTAAGCTTATTTCCTTATTTTCTCACTTGTCAGCAGTGGTCACTGTGGACCAGCACACACACTCATAACTAACAAGGATGCATGGTAGTCACATCAACAGTCTTAGAGGTCCTCTAGCTCACTTTAGGCCTTTGGGGGAAAAGATCCTGTTAATTATCTGGGAGGCCGGCAAACAGCAATCAGGCATTAGAAGACCAGAGCTTCTAGCTAATGTCACAGTTTGGCTTCTGGGCTTTCATAACAACTGTGTCCCTGACCAGCAAGAGGCTTTGGGGAAACCCAGAAAGCAATTCTATTACTCCTAATGAAGTAATAATGTTTTGAACTCATAAAACAACTGCCTGAAATAAGGGTAAAGGTCACAGCTGTATGGAATTAGCATCAGTCAGCTTAGATAGGTAATCAATAACTGTCCACTTATACTGTTCATTTAGTCAAAAGACCAGAAATAAACCTTTGGTCTGTTTAACACTTTACTTAGAATTAGAAGTGTGTGTGTGTGTGTGTGTGTGTGTGTGTGTGTGTGTGTGTGTGTGTGTGTGTCTAAGAGCCAAGGTTTTTCTTTAAGCTATTCTGACTGGATCATGAAAGAAATCTATGAATAATTAATTCATAAGCATATCCAAAGTGGACCTCGAGAGATGGCTCAGTGACTATAAGCAATGGCTGCTCCTCCAGAGAATCCAAGCTTGATTCCCAGCACCTACAGGGTGACTCTGAGCCATGTGTACCTTCATTTCCAGGGGCCTGCCACCCTCTTCTTGTCTTTGCGGGCTCCACATGCATAAAAAATTAATAGACATACATGCAGACTAAAACATGTATACACAATAAATAATACGTTTCTAGAAACAGAAAATTCAAAGATAAACCTTAACATTATTATTATTGTTGTTGTTAATTTATTCACTTTACATCTTGTCATAGCCTCTTCTAGTCCCACGATCCCTTTTTCCTCTTTCACTTTCCCTACTCCTCATAAAAAGGAGTCTCCCCTCCCCACCAACCCCAGCTCATCAAGTTGCATCAGGATTAAACATGTTCTTTTCCTCTGTGGCCTGGCAAGGCAGTCCCATCATGGCGAAGTGATCAAAAAGCAGGCAACAGAGTCTGTGTTGGAGTCAGCCCCTACTACCCCTGCTAGTGGACCCATATGAAGCCTGAGCTGCCCATCAGCTACATCTGTGTAGGGGGCCTAGATCCAGTCAATGCATGGTCCTTGGTCATTGTTTCAGTCTCCACAAGGCCCTCTGGGCCCTGGTTAGTTGACTATGTTGGTCTTCTTGTGGAGCTCCTGTCTTCATCTCTAGGTCCTTTTCTCCCCTCACCCGACTCTTTTCCACAAGACTCCCTACGATTCACCCATGGAGACTGAAGAAGACATTTTTTTTTAACTAGACAGGACTTCTAATGGAGGGAGGGGAACACCAATCCACCCACAAAAACCTTGACCCCCAAATTACCCTGCCTACAAGATGTACAGGGATAAAGATAGAGCAGATAGAGCAGAGATTGAGGGAATGCTCAATCAATGCCTAGCCCAACCCAATAGCCACCCTATGGAAGAGAGCCAGCCGCTATCATTATTAAGGATACCCTGCTATGCTTTCAGACAGGAGCCTAGCAGAGTTGTTCTCTGCGAGGCTCCACTCAGCAGCAGTTTGAAACAGATGCTCACTATCTTTTTGGAAGGCTGAAAGAATATTATTTTCTATTTACACATATTTGTAGTTTAGATGTTATAGCATCATAATAAAATATATTATAAAGGCAGAGATTACTTCAAAGACATCCTCCAATTCCTGCATACTCAAATACAGGTCAATCATACAATATTTATTCAACAATGTTTAAGTATAAAGGCTATCATGTCCCATGAGTTGGCTATTGAGTGACTAAAACTATGAAGGAATCCAGATAGAGGGACACACCTCTAAGTTTGCTTCCCAGTACTCGGTCCCAATCTTTACACGTGTCCTCTTCAGAAATTATCTAGAAACAGAAATTCTCGCGTACTCATGGAAGACCCAAAAATGTATGAGTTGTCTTTAAGTAGATAAGGAACAGGTAAGGAGCAAATGATCTGTTTAGTGCAATATGTATCAGCAGGGGGAAAATGCTAGAATTGATGTCTGAAAGGCCAGCAGGGCACCCAGCAGCAGCATCATGCTTCACACGTGAGAAGATTGACTTCCCTGTTAGTACCAGCTACTCACAGGCAAAGCTGCCTTCAAGGAACATTTGGAACTGTCCAAGTCTGTGTTTGCCCCATCATATACAGAGATATTAATTTACTTCACTACGAGATATGTAATTTCAGTTCCAGTTAAAATAGTAGAGTGAAGAAGCAGTTTAGCCTAGAATAACTCTTCTCGCAGAATTTTTGTTGATTTTGAAACAGTTGCTCTCTTTGACAGTGCCCACATTTCTTCTCTCAGATTATCAATGGCAAACGCCACAACATGTCTCCCAGGACAAATACCTATCTCAATCGAAATGGCTGCAGTCAGAAGATTTATCTCTGGTCACTCACCAACAAGCCCAGTAGAGGAATAATAGGACGTGGGTGGTGGTAGCACCTTTAATCCCAGCACTTGGGAGGCAGAGGCAGGCGGATCTCTGTCAGTTTGAGGCCAGCCTGGTCTACAGAGTGAGTTCCAGGAAAGCCAGGGCTACACACAGAGAAACTCTGAAGAAGGGGGGGAGGAGAGAGAGAGAGAGAGAGAGAGAGAGAGAGAGAGAGAGAGAGAGAGACAGAGACAGAGACAGAGACAGAGACAAAGACAGAGAGACAGAGACAGAGACAGAGACAGAGCAAGACAGACGCAGACACAGACAGACAGACACAGACACAGACAGACAAAGAGAGACAGAGAAAGAGGATGCTCCTAGCAATCCAAGTGCTAATTAATTGCTTTTGTATTTGACTGAGCAAGACAGAATATGATGCTCATCTAGGACATCTCGGGTTTCCTCAGAAGTCCTAATAGAAATACAAATTATTATAAAATAATAAAACTATAAAGTAATATAAAATAAATACTTTTCAGTATTTTCTTAAAATACAGACATCAAAGGTGTCAAACAGGGAAAGAAGCTTCACTTTCACCTAGACACAGGGAAGAAGGCGGCTTTTCCTGTTATCAAAGAGCAAGTGGCATGCAGTGGCCTCACAGTCAGATGGTGAACATGTGGCACCTGGGCTCTTGCTCCAGGTGTGAGTCTTAGCTCCTGACTTGCTCTCTGGGTGTTGGCAAAGCTGAGATAATTGCTCTGTTCTGGCATTTCCAGCTGGAGTAACAGAACTTTTACAGAATTGGTGAGAGTGCCATGGGCTATGAGTGGATACATACCCAGTGCACAGTAAGCAGTCCGCACACAAATGCTACTCTGATGGATATTATTAACTCTCTCACTCCTGTGCTTTTTCCGACTGATAAAAGTCTCTTCCAAGCAACAGAAAATCAACCCGGACATAAATGGATCACATTTCCAAATGGCAATCATGGATTAGCGCATGGAAATACATCATTTGGTTCATCTTTTCAAAACTGAAGTGTTTTTCATTTCCAAGTAAGAGTTCCATCCTTAAATTACATGTTCCTAGACACTTTGCTCTAAGTCAACAAACTTAAGGTATCGTCTGTGAGCTATAATTTAGATTTCAAATATAGAACTCCTTGGCTAAAATGCCGATACTGGGGCTAAAACCATAGGTTTGCTTTGATTTTAAATGCAACTTTAAATGAAGTGAGGCATCTTGCATTAAATAAAATCTAGTTCAAATTTGGCAGCAATTTAATCATAGTGCTGCACTGGCTCACAGACCCAAAAATCATTTGTAAATGTGCACTGCTCTTTCAACCTTGTTTTACAGAGACACCACAGGGTAGGTGGACAACTGACCAAACAGTTCCTTACCTGACAGTAAGTCCTGGAGAATGTTATAGAAATGAAGATATATGTGTGTATTTCTGATTTACCAACATTCTGTAATAACTGCTAGTTGAAGTAGAAAATGAGCGTTTCTTACAAATCCAATTTTCCATGGGTTGAACATACTTAGAACTCCACAACACTGGCACAAAGACACTAAGGAGGTAGAAAGTGATGCTTTCCCTTAAAAAGAGAACATTTTGAAGAAGGATGATCTTTAAAAAGAAAAGGAATGTTTTCTGGGTGTTCATCAGGTGTCAAGAATTATAATAAGTCCTTCAAGTGTGTCATCTCAGTTTAATTTCACAAATACCCTGTAGCTAGGCATCAAGTCAAAGCAATAAAACTGTGGCTTACCAGGGCAAGAGCCTTTCCTGAGTTGACATGATAGATGGGGAAAGTCATTCTCTGCAGTGCGTCTCCACAGTGGGGACCCTGCTTCCCTTTGGGCATGAGCTGGGAACACCCCCACCTTCTATGACTGGACACAAAATCCCTACAGTTCATTCAGGTTTATACCTTATCCCTCCCCTTGGAGTTTTAGCATAGAGGATGGGGTTTCAATTCTGAGTTTCTGGAGCCTGCTACCCCCGCCCCCCGGATGCCCGCTCTTGGCTCAGGTCCTGTCACCACACTCCCCACCTCTGTATTCTATAATTCTTATCTACTGCCTTTACTATGCAGACCTAAAGTGGTTCCAAGCCCCCAACAGAAACACAGTTCTCCTCATCATTTTATTTTCTTCCAGGACCCCTCATAGCCTCACTTATCTCCTGATGCAGCATCGATTACAGTAGTACTGCCCTGCTTTCTCTCCCTTTGCTCCAATTATCTGGAAAAATCTAACTAATCTTCAATTACATCATGACAGTGTCCAAGCACCCAAACCAACTGAAAAGGAATCAGGAAACTGCTGACAGCTTCTACTTCGATGTACACTCACCAGTGTGTCCTCCCTGGTACACAGGAACCATACCTGATTCCCACGACCCATCTGTTTCAAACATTCTGGTCTCAGAATTTTTATGTCCTTGTAAAAGTTACTGAAATAGTAATTTTTTTCTTGTATGGGCTACATATACAAGTACATCTAATATTAGAAGTGAAAGCTGAGAAAAAACATTCATTAACCCACTTAAAAACAAGGGAGACAAACTGACTATATTCTAATATAAATCTGCTGATAATGATGTTCCTATGCTCCAAAATGAAAATCACCAGCGAGATCATCTCACCTTTGGGGGTCTGCAGGTAGAAAGCTGGAGTCTCACATTAGCTTCTGCCCTGAAGCTTCTGAAATAATACATTCAAGTCATCTCTCAAAAAGTTCAACAAACTGACTTCTAAAATACCTGACTGCTCTCAACTTTGGTCAGAAGGCTTGTTTTTGCAATGATCCACAGTCAATAGAGAGATTGATAATGAGCCAAATTACTGAGAGTCAGATACCAAGTGGTCATCCCTTAATGGGGTGTCTATCAATCCCACCACCACCAAGGCTCTGGAGCTCTGCAGAAAAGGAGGCAGGAAGAATGTAAGAGCTGGGAGTTGGGTGCTGCGAAATGCTATCTTCTGGACTTGGCATTGTTGGGAAATAACATCAGGTCATGAGCAAGTGTGGAACAATAGCCTGTAACCATAAAGAATTGTTTGCTCCAGCCTGACTGTTCTGTTCCACCTGCTAAAACAATATGCCCAGGTATCTAAAACAATCTACCCTTCTTCCATCAAACTACAAAAAAAGAAAGAAAGAAAAGAAAATAAGCTGTAACTTCCTGGTAGTCACACGTGTGTGTGTGTGTGTGTGTGTGTGTGTGTGTGTGTGTGTGTGTGTGTGTGTATGTGTGTGTTTTGGTATTTATAGCAGGCCCCAACTCTTCTAAGTGACCCCAATCTTCATCCTGCAGAAATGTTGAGGCTGGACACCAAAGTATCTGCTTCCCTGCCTCATTTTTATTACAGGCCTGGCTATTGCATTCATGAGCCCCTAGAAGCCATGGTTATTTGTAAAATCACTGGGTAAGATCAAGCCAGCATATACCATTTGAGTCTTTTTGCTTCTGGGTTAACTCACTCATTATGATAATTTCTAGCTCAATCCATTTATCCACGAATTTCGGGAATTCCTTGTTTTTAATAACTAAGTAGTATTCCATAGTGTATATGTACCACAGTTTCTTTATCCATTCTTCTACTGATGGACACTTAGGCAGTTTCCATGTTCTGGCTATTATGAATAAGGCTGCTATGAACATGGTTGAGCAAATTTTCTTGTTGTGTGCTGGAGCATCTTCCAAGGAGTGGAACCCTGCCCAGATCTAGCCAATGGACAGAACATTCTCCACAGTAGAGTGGAGAGTGGGATATGACTTTCTCACATACTCTGGTGCCTCACCTTTGACCATGTCCCCTGGAGGGGGAGACCTGGTGGCACTCAGAGGAAGGACAGCAGGTTACCAAGAAGAGACTTGATACCCTATGAACATATAGAGGGGGAGGTAATCCCCCTCAGGAACAGTCATAGGGGAGGGGAATAAGGGGAAAATGGGAGGGAGGGACGAATGGGAGGATACAAGGGATGGGATAACCATTGAGATGTAACAAGAGTAAATTAATAAAGGGGAAAAAATGTAAAAAAAAAAAAAATCAAGCCAGCAACAATAAAGCATAGATGGGTGTGGTGGTTTGATGGACTGTTTAGGGAGGACTAGGAGGTGTGGCCTTGTTGGAGTTGGGTGTGTCCTTTGGAGGAAGTCAGCTACAGGGGCTGGCCTTTCTGGTTTCAAAAGCCCAATCCAGACTCAGTTTCTTTCTCCACCTGCTGCTGTGGATCAGAATATAAAGCTCTCAGGTACTGCCCCAGTGTCATGCCTGTCTGCTTCCTGCCATGACGATAATGAACTAACCTTTTAAAACTATAAGCAAGCCCCAATTAAATGATTTCTTTTATAAAAATCACTTTGGTCACTGTGTCTCTTAACAGCAATAATACAAAATGACTTACAGGTTCCATCCATTCTTGAGGACCTATTATTTATGGATAGTTGGTGAGGAACTGAAAAAAAAGAATTGAATGTAGGCACTGTTTGGCTTCCTTTGATGATGTGTCTGCCCTATTCCCTGCAGGTATGGGCAGCAGTAACTAGAGTTAATGGGCTATCAAAACAAAACAAAACAAAACTAGAAAGGAAAAAGAAAGAACACATGAACTTGGGAAGAGGTATGTCGGAAAAGACTAGGGGTAACTGCAGAAGGGAAATGGAGGTACACATGACCACATTCCATTCTACACCTGTATGAATTTCTCAAAAATAAAGAAAAATGCTTCTGCTCAACAAAGTGGAAAATGATCTGTAAACATGTCTCTGTGTGTTGGTTATGCAGACCCACTGCACTTTGGGGGAACCGCCCCCCAAACCTGTGAGTTAGAAGGTTAGAGCTGCTACCTGCTCCAGTTACTCTCTCCCACACTCTGGGGAGACCCTGTACCACGCATGTTTCTTTAAATTTTCCATACCAAACTCTCTTGTCTGCTAAAATAAAACACTGGATAAATCCAATGCTTTGACAATATTTTGTTGGAAATTGGCATGACTGTAATGTTTCCTTGGCAAGTAAAGGCACCAGAAGAAAATTTTCTTGTGTTCTCATGGCTTACCCACCAGCCTTTCTGGTTTGTACCCAACCAATTGCTCATTTCCTTCTGCCCACTGCCTGGGCTCCTGTGATAAAGCCAGCGGTTGCCTTGCACCTGAGGAATTTCCTCCCAAGCCCCTCCTCCACTGTATTGTCCTGTATGTGCACCAATGCTTCCTTCTCTGCTACATCATGTCCAACAAAAGTGTCCCTGAAGATTCCCCGCATTAGAAAGCCTTACTTCCTCTTCCTCTCTACCTATAGATCAACTTCTCTTTTCCATTTTCAGCCAAACTTCCCACATTGCCGCCCTCATTTTGTCTGGATGGTGAACACAGAGGGCAGTTAGGATGCAGGGTCCCCAGGAAGACAAGAGACAGGGTGGGAACAAAGCAGCAAGAGAAACCAAATCCTTGGGGAAACGAGCTTCACGAGGGGGAAATGGATAAGACGTTTTCTGTGGGCTCTTTTGAGTTTAGCAAATTCATTCCTTCCACATCCCAAAGGGCCCGTGAAATCAGCTGCATAGTGACTTCACAAGGCAACGCTGGCATCTTGTGTGTATTTTCAGCACCCGGCTTGATTTTCTTCTCTAGAGTAGACGGGTTTTGTTTTGTTTTGTTTAAAATACTCAGACATTGAATTTCAACAGTCATTTTTTTCCACCTTAAGTGTTACAACATTCATTATATTACTCGGTTTACAAATCAGGCAAGATTTACACGTTGTACTTGCCCTGAGAAGTACCAAATTGATTTTGAAGCATAAATCACATCGTTTCTTCTTACCTTCTGATTTGTTGGCAGCACTATAGGTAAAAAGGGACTAGAAGGAAAGTAAACTCATAATCTCAGCCCTTTCTTCTTGCTATCCAAATATTTGCTTCCTGATTCTTTCTCCTTAGATGAAAAACAAGCCAGCACCACTGTTCAGAACTACTCTGAGGACAACACACTATCCTTTCATTATCTCACCATCACCCAGCTCTTTGCTGAACACCAAGCCTGTGTGTCTACTCAGTCTTTAGGGTCAGGATTCATTATCTGTGGTGCTTCTGAGCAGTCAGTGGTGAGTTCCAGTGCATGATGGTAGATTATCTGGACTCTGCATTTGTTTATGCTCCAATACCACCATCCTGCCCTTTGTTTCTTTCATGCGCAGCCTTGTTTCCAAATACCTACTCAAAGCTAAAATCCCCCAATCTTAGGTTTTCAAAAGTAGACTGGAAATTGGTTTCGGGAAGTCATTTCATATATTTTTCATATATATTTGATTATTTCATTTTAATTCATATTTGGTTAAAAAGATGAAATGAAGAGAAAAATATTCAGGGACATTTATAAAGTTGTCTTGCTTTTTTATTTTTTAGCTAGTGAAAGCAAAGCAAAGATTATATATATAATATGTAACATATTATATATACCGATTCCTCTCATGAGAAATGAATAAAGAAAATTTCAGTTATCATAAAATTCTATATGACAGTTTTAATTGCTTAATGACATCATTCGCAACACACAGTGCTTTCTTTTCTAGCTGTACCAGACACTTGTCAAGCTGAAGATAATTGCCTTTTTACTGTATTCTTTTATCATTAAGATCCCACTCATTACCAGATTTAATTTTAATGTATTTAACCCCCTTAATTGCTTGAAACTGTAATTACTAGCCTTATTTTTATCCTAAATACATTTCTTACATAAAGCCATTTTCCCGACACTAGTACTAACATTCATTATTTTAATGTCTCCCCTAAGATCTGAATATCTGCTGATTTAACTGACATTGCAGTGAGAATACGGGAGAGGGCTAAACAGGTATGTTGAAGATACAACAGGACATGAAGTGAAGTGGGTTTGATCTTAGAACTCCACCCGTCCCCACTGCCCATGAAAGGGTCTCAGATTTGGGAACGAGAACCTCGTGGCAGAAGAAGCCTGTGGGGTTTCCTGACATTCTGTAAGCGGAGCATAGTGACTTTGGCTCTATAGCTCAGAGCTTTAAGGAGGTCCTTGAGAAAAACTAATTAGATGTGAGTGAGTTCTGCTTCTGCTTTGTTGGACCAAAGAGGTCAGGCAGCCATGAGAAAACAAGAGGCCTTGTGGTTTCCGTAAAGTCGGAATCAATAAAACCATTTACAAATTTAACAAACGTATGTTTTATTGTTTGTTTCTTGCTACCAATAAAGAGATCCCAGGGGCAAGGCCAGGAATGTAGTTCAGTTACACAGTGTTTGTTAAGTATGCAAGAATATGGAGTCAATTCCCAGTGTTGGTACAAAAAGAAAGACCTGTCTTCTAATAATGCTGGGATTTTCCAAGCCATAGAAGAACAAAGGGGAATGGTCAATTGTAGCCATTGCTACATTGTGAGTTCTTCTTTTTCCCACCCTTTGTCCCCCGGTTTCACCTCCTAATACCAGAGAGGAGAAAAACAAAGATAGACAGGAGAGAGGAATTAGGAAAATCCCTAAATTAATTTCTTTCCTTTTGTTTCTCCTTTGATCACAGCTACTAACAAACCACAACCAATTTCCCTAAATGACCAACAACCACCAACTTCTTGTACCCTCTAAAAAGTTACCAAAATAAAGTTGCAGAAACTATCTGCAGCTGGCAAAACCATGCCTTTGCTAGACCATGAGACAAAACAAATTTAGCTGCTGTGGATAGTCTGAAGCAGTCACCTCCCTACACTTGGGATTAAAGCAAAGCACACTCTTATAACATTTCTGTGGCTTTTAAAGAAAGAAAAAAAATTCCAAAAGTCTGAAAACTGTCACAACAGTCATTATTATTTGGAAAATGATTTCAAAGTTAATTTTTCAAGCAGTTAATATGTATGTGAATAACACATCATCAAAACACAGAGCAATTGGGATCTAAACATCATATATTCCTGCATCAAGAAAATTTCAGAGAGGGATTGGGGAAAGAGAGGGATTGAAAGGTGAAAAATTGGGTTTAGTTTTTTTTTTTGGAGGGATGTCATTTTTTTTCCTCTTTAGGGAGATGCACATGCTTAGTTAAAGGGCTTCCTATGGAATATGACTTGACAGATAAAACCCAGACATGTGGCCAATTCTTTCCTTAGGAGAAACTCAACTGCCAGTGCAGCCCTGTACTGCAGGTCATAGCTGCACTGTTTACACAAGAATTTGTGGAAGAGCATTTTAGTATGAAATATTGTAGTGATGGGAGTGAAGACCTTTCTGTTGTAACTCTTACAGAGAGAGAGATGTGATTTGGTAACAAAACACTTGGGAGAGACAAGAGATCACTGCGGCCCTCAGAAGAAAAAGCAATCTTCCAATGTACTCAGCCATCCTGAGGCAGGAGAGTAGTCTTTATGATAAAGGCAACAATTGCTTTAGCAGTGCTAGGCAGGCATCCCATCAAATGCTCTGTGACCAGGGCCAGAGGAGAAAACAGGAAAATGTATTTTCCTTTCACAGCACACGGTAGGGTAATTGCAGATCCCAGGCTACTGAGCTGTGTGAAATGTACGTTACACAATGACTTGTGTGGCCTTGAAAGTGTCTTTCAAGTCCACAAACCTCACTTGTCTTGATAGATGTTGGATTGCTCAGGAATGGCGACCAGAAGACACTCAGTTTGTATAATGCCTCTGTTGAGGCAGATAACTTTAGAATCTGTTAAGCCATCCTGGTGTTATGGATTCAGATATATGGGTCTATACGTACTGGCACACATGTGTCTACATATATGTGTGCAAATATAAATCAACTAAAACCTCTGCAATACAAACCACAAAATCAACGAGGAAAGAAATATGAAAGAAGACACAGAAAGTAGAAAAATATGTTTACAGAATCATATTGCTAAAATATATACACTATCCCAAGCATTTAGAGATCTGATACAATGTACATGAAGAAACCACTTACATTTTTTACTGAAATTTAAAACACAATCCTAAAATTCTACTAAGACCACAAACAGCCAAAATGATCATAGCTTGAGGACAGAAGGCCTAGTGTGTGTGAAGCGCAGGACTTAACCTCCAGTATTTTAATCAAAGAAAAATATATTACAAAGCTATAGTCAACCAAAAAGTTCAACATTTGTATAAAATCTGATAAGCAAATAAATGAATCAGACCAGGAAACTTAGACGTGAACCTCCACAGCTGCAGACAAGCTATTTTCTACAAAGTCTGTGTTTGAAAAGACATCCTTTCGTCAGCAAACTTCATGGGAATATGGAACAGTGTACACACAAAGATGAAACAGAGCCTAGTGTTCTCCACACATGAAAACCAATGAGAAATGGGCTGACAACCTATACTAAAAAAATCTCAAACCATAAGAATCATAGGAAAAATGGATAAAATATTTTAAGATACTAATATGGAGAAAAGTGTTTGGACAAGAATTCAAAATCACAGGTGAGAAAAGTCAAAGTAGGCAAGCGATGCTTTGTAATATACGCAACAATATATTCCTACTCAGCAAAAATCTACAGAAAAGGAGAAAATATTTGAAAATATTCATTTAAAAAAGAATTAAAATCCTATATACAGAAGTCTAGAAAATGCATAGAATCTGATTAGGAAATGGGTGTGGTATGTAAGCCCATTTATTTCCTCAGAGATACAAATGACCAACAGCATACAAACATGTTTAATATCTTTATCTACAGAGCAAATCAGAACAAAAACCGAGATATTATATTATCTCATCCAGTTATAGTCATTACTAAAACAAGAACGTCATTCAGTTTGGTGACAATGTAAAGTGGAAATATTCTTATATACGGGAGTGGAAATGTGAACCAGTGCTGCCGTTGTCCAAGATAGGATTGAGCTATCGCAAAAAAGCTTTACGTAAAACAATTACATGAGCCATCTATCTCACTACTAGGCATGTACCCAGAACAAGCCAAGACAGCCTGTTAAAGAGCTTCCTGTGTGCTAGTGTCTAATGGCGCTCCTTACAACAGCCTGGGACATGGACCTCAGTCACGTGCCCACAGGTAGAAGAAGGGACAGCGGGAAGAAGATTGTGTTGTATATACACTAGAAACGAATGTAGTCCGTCACAGAATGCAGGTAAGGCAGAGGTCATTTGAAGTGAACTAATACAGCTGCATAAAGATAAGCATTGCACATTCTCTCACATATTGCAGAAGATAAAAAGACAATTGGTCAAAGAGGCTTGAAGGGCAGGAAGGAGGGAGGACAGAGGTCCAGCAAACAGCATCAAAGCAGAGTGAAACAGGAGGCTTTGGTTCAAGTGTTCTGTGGCACCATGTGTTACTGTACTTACAAGAATTAATTGTGTGAAAAACTGGAAGTTTCCATTAAAACATTACACTCTTTTTTGACACAGTCCCCAGAGACAAAGATGGCAGTTTTCTTGACTTTAAAGCTCTGGGTTGAATGTATTTGGAAATCATCACAGACTATCAAAAATATGTTCAGTATTTGTGTGCCAGTTACTTTTATTTATTTATTTATTCATTTATTTTTATGTATTTTATTAATTTATTCAGATTACAGCTCAATGGTTATCCCCTCCCTTGTATCCTCCCATTCCTCCCTCCCTCCCATTTTCCCCTTACTCTCCTCCCCTATGATTGTGACTGAGGGGGACTTCCTCCCCCTGTATATGCTCATAGGGTATCAAGTCTCTTCTTGGTAGCCTGCTTTCCTTCCTCTGAGTGACACCAGGTCTCTCCATTCAGGGGACGTGGTCAAATATGGAGCACCAGAGTTCGTTTGAAAGTCAGAACCCATTCTCCACTCAACTGTGAAGAATGTCCTGTCCATTGGCTAGATTGTAGAAAGAGCCAGTTACTTTTACAAAGAAACATTTTAGCAGAAAAAAAAAATCAGGAACCACTGCCCAAGAATAAAAATAAATATGAGACTTCTAGAAAGCTCAACAGAGGTCAACAAATTAAAGAAGTGACCACAGTAGGGTGTCTGCCTCTTAAACACTTTTGAGTGGTATTGACATCCTGACCCACACTCTCCATACCTAATTCACAATAATGTTTTTGTTATTATGAATCCAAGGGGACTGAGGGTGTATGTTAAACTGTGGACCGTGCCCACTCTGAAGCAAGCATTGCCTTTCCACTGGCTCCAGCAACAGAAGCCACGGTGGAGCCCAGCTGTTCACGTCCCCATTCTCAAACTGGCAATGTTTTGTGGATAATTTTCTGTCATTTTACCAATCAACACTTGAAGCATGGGTCTGGTGTTTAAACATATAAAACAGATTTAAACTCCAAAGGGAAGTTGAAAAGTAATTTTTTTTAGTGAATGATATTTTTGCATTGCACTCTTTAAAAAAATTAAGAATTCACATGTAAAATGAAAAGAAAAAAAATGAACTAATTCTACTTCTGGAGAAGCCAGGCATAATGAAGACATGAGCCTGAAGCCTCATAGCAAAACAATTTAATCCAAACTCAAGATTTTCCAAGAGTGGGTGATTTAAAATAGAAGACAGAGTACATATTCCTGGTTCTCTGCCATGTAACCACAACCCTTTCTTTTAGTTTGCCCCTACCCCAACACTCTATTCATCCTAATCCAGCAGAATCTGACTGGTTTGTGTGTTTAGTGGTGCACCTGTTCCTTGGGAGATCTTCAGGGTACGGTCCCTTTTCTCCCTCCCTGGAACGTATGCTTAACCACCAGAGTTGAGAACAGAACACCTGTGTCAGCAAGCAACAGACAACTAGTTCCGAGAGGATTTTAAGCTGATAAATAATGTCGTGATTGCAGCAAAATAGGCCTGCATATCAATCCACCTGATCAAACAGTTTACTCATCTGTGCAAATAATTATCCTAGGATAATGGATTGCTTATGTGAACAAACAGCTTGTTTGTCAAACAATTTGCTTCCCTAAGACTTCCTTCAAGACACTTGCTGTGCTGACTCTAATCCTAAGCAACCATGTCACATTATTACCACAATTCCACATCATCACCTACCTTGAAAGACATGGTTTAAGTGGCTGAATATTGGATTCCAAACTTTCCACATACACTGGACTACTTTCCCTTTTGAGAGAGCACTGAGACTCTGACAAAGATCTATTTATAAAGAAAGGTTGTACAAAATTGCTTTTCTATTTAAGGAGACTATGGGGTTATTTCTTTATTTCTACACACCACACTATCCTAATACACCAGGTTTCATCATCATAAGCAAGACATGGGAGCATAAGAGGTATAACCCAATGGTAAGTAAAATGCTTGGCAGCTTAAATGAAGCTCTGGGTTTGATCCCCAGCCTAAAACAAACAAACAAGCAAACTGTGTCGAGCAATGTAAGACCCCTCTGAAAAAATTTTTTTAAAATCACAGAGACTAATTTTGCTTGCATAACTAAATAACCAAAAGCAGATATAGACTCAAGACCTAATACAGTATTTCTTTTTTTTTTCCCAGTATTTCTTTTTTAAAGGTTTGTTTCTTCTTTGATTATGTGTGTGCTGATATGTACATGTGCCCATAGAGGCCAGGGCCACTGGGTCCCCTTGGAGCCAGAGTTTCACGTGGATATAGGACACTCACTGTGGGAGCTGGGAACTGAACTATGGTCCTGTAAGCAGCCTATTCTCTTAACCACTCAGCCATCTCTCTAGACTTATGGATTTCTTTTTTAAATTAGTGTTTAAACAATAATTTCCTTTTGATAATTCCACATATGTACATCATTTATAATATCCGCCCACATTCCTTCCCCCTCTGGAGAGCTTCCTTCTACTTTTGTGTCATATATTGATTTGAAATCTATAAGCCATGTGGTATTATTCTTTCTGTCCTAGGTCAGCCTTACTCTACTTCATACAATGATTTTTCAATTACATCCATTTTATATACAATGTGATGTTCATCTATTTTTCTGTTGATGGGCATGAAGGCTCATTTCATGACTTAGTTGTGAAGTGTGAATCAGTAAGTACAAGGGATCTCTCTGTTATACTGTCATGCATCCTCTGAGTACATACATAGGAACAGTACAGCTAGGCCACAACTGAGAGATGTTTTCTCAAATTTCATTCCCAGATGGCTTTCATCCTCGCCATGTCTGGGTTCTCTAGAAGTAGATTCTGGGAAAAGGGTTCAGCTCTAAATAAGATAGATGTACAGGAAATGTCAGTAGGAAAGCAGAGAGGCAAAGACGAGGAGATGCAGAACACAATAAGGGAGCCATTGCTGTGACTGTAGTTTTCTGTTGCTGTGATAAGACTCCATGACCAAGGCAACACATGGAAAGAAGAGTCCACTTGGGTTTACAGTTACAGAGGGATAAGTGCATCACAGCAGGGAAGCACGGCTTCACAGGGCAGGTGGCAGGATCAGGAAGTGGAGAGCTCATGTAGCCTTCAAACTCGAGCATGAAGTGGAGAGTGGGAAGCAGAGCAAGGCTTTCAGTCTCAAAGTCTCTCTCTAGTGGCATGCTTCTTCTTCCAGCAATGCTGGGCTTCCTAGACCTTTCTAAACTCTACTGCCAAAGGAGGATCAAGTGTTCACGTGCCAAGCATTTGGGAGACGTTTTTCATTCAAGCCATTGACATCAGTCGATGTCAACAGCTGGTACTTGCTGATAGGGACCCCAGGCAACAACATAGATCCTTAGAACTAGAACCCTCATCACTAAACAGGGACACTAGATCCCTTCACTTTGTCTTTCTTACAGTTCCTTATGCTTATGAGGCATTGTCCCTTATGCAGCTGTTACATTTTTACTACATAGTATCTAACAGTTACAAAGATGTTTCCTTTTAAAAAATACTTTGCACGATTCAATTTAACTTTTAGCAACATTTTACATCTTTGATATAGAGATGGGAGTTCATCATCATCATCAAACCTACTTTACTTTAGGGTTCTTTAATGCTTATACCTCTCCCAACACACCTACCCTAGATAGGAGAGAAAAGAGATTAATGAGAACAGGAGAAGTAGACCTTTTTAGACTCAGGTCCTTGGAGTGACTCCACTGGCATAGCTGGAAGGATTCCCGCAGACTCGTTAAACAGCAAACCCACAATTCAGCAAAGGTGACTGCAACTGCAGCAGCTGGAATCTGGAACCTCAAAGCATTCTCTGAAGCATTCTCTCTAGGAGCATCTTGAACCAAAAACCATGCCCCCACAAGAGACAGTTCATCTTCTGGTAGAAAACCACTACTATGCATCCTCTCACAAGTCTGTTTGCAGCAAACACCACACCCCTCATCACCATAGTCTTGTTTCACATCCCCATCTTTGGATCAAAACAAAAACAGGTTCACATTCTCTACAATTAGCTAAGAAAGGAAGTTTCCCTAAAGGGTAGAAAAGGCAGAATCTGAGGTTTGTCCTCTTAGACACGGGAACCTCTGAGAATTTAAGCACTGTTCCCTCGTGTTGGGTTCTCTGCTGCACTTTGCCTAGTTTCTGTTTAGTTTTCTTTTGCTAAGAAATCTTATTTTTTTTAAGTGATCATAGACTACACAAAATGCTAACTGAGAACTTTCTTTCAAGTTTCCTAAAATAATTTAAACTTGTAAAAACACTTTACTAGTAATCCCTATGCTTTGATGGTTCACTGGAAAAATTACAGTTATTCATAAAAATTGATAGCATCAGAGAGAGCCTGTGATTAATTTATTTTTACCACTCATATTATGAGTGCCAGGGGGAAAGAATATTTATTCACTTTAGTACTTAGGGAGGGCCAGTCCAAAGGCTGATATTAGTGTTAGTCAAAGTCACTGGTGAGACTCACAATGCAAAGCCCTCAAGATGACCCATTTTTACTATGTTGATTCTCCCAATCCACGAACAAGGTAGATCCCACCATTTTCTGATGTCATTTTCAATCTCTTTCTTCAGAGATTTAAAGTTTTTTCAAATAAATCCTTCACTTATTCAATGCAATCCCTATCAGAATACCCACAAAATATTTTGAAGATATTGAAAGAACAATTCTCAACTTCATATGGAGAAACAAAAAGCCCAGAATAGCAAAAACAATCCTATACAATAAAAGATCCACTGGAGGAATCATCATACCTGATCTCAAGTTGTACTATAGAGCAACACTAATTAAAACAGCATGGTACTGGCACAGCAATAGGCTAGTGGATCAATGGAATTGAACTGAAGACCCAGAGATGAATCCACACACATTTGGTCACTTGATTTTTGACAACGAAGCCAAATCCATTCAATGGAAAAATGACAGAATCTTCAACAAATGGTGCTGGTCTAACTGGATGTCTACATGTAGAAATATGCAATTAGACCCCTATTTGTCACCATGCACAAAACTCAAGTCCAAGTGGATTAAAGACCTCAACCTAAAACCAGAGACATTAACCCAGTTACAGGAAAAAGTGGGGAAGAGTCTGGAACACATAGGCACAGGAGACAACTTCCTGAACAGAACACCAACAGCCCAGGCCTTAACATCAACAATTAATAAATGGGACCTCATGAGGCTGAGAAGCTTCTGTAAGGCAGGTGACACTGTCTAGAGAACAAAGCGACAGCCTATAGACTGGGAAAAGATCTTCACCAACCCTTCATCTGACAAAGGTCGAATATCCAAAATATATAAAGAACTCAAGAAATTAAACACCACCAAACCAAATAACCCAATAGAGAAATGGGGCTCAGAACTAAACAGAGAATTCTCAACAGAGGAATATCAAATGGCTGAGAAACACTTAAAGAAATGCTCGACCTCCTTAGTCATCAGAGAAATGCAAATCAAAACGACACTGAGATTCCATCTTACACCCATCAGAATGGCTAAGATCAATAACTCAACTGATACCACATGCTGGTGAGGATGTGGAGAAAGAGGAACACTCCTTCATTGCTGGTGGGAATGCAAACTAGTACAACCACTTTGGAAATCTAGCTAGAGCTTTCTCAGAAAAATGGGAATAGGGCTTCCTCAAGACCTAGCTATTCCACTCCTTGGAATATACCCAGAAGATGCACTACCACACAACAGGGATATATGCTCAACCACGTTCATAGCTGCCTTATTCATAATAGCCAGAACATGGAAACAGCCTACGTGTCCCTCAGTAGAAGAATGGCTAAAGAAACTGTGGTACATCTACACTATGGACTACTACTCAGCTATTAAAAACAAGTAATTCCCAAAATTTGTGGACAAATGGATTGAACTAGAAATTATCATAATGAGTGAGTTCACACAGAAGCAAAATAAGCTAAATGGTATATACTCACTTATATCGAGACACTAGTCCAAGGGGTATGTCCCATGAAAAACTGTACCTACCAGGAAAGTGGGTCAGAGGGGAGGACATCCTACTGAGACTTTAGATGTGAAAAGCCTGGGAGAATGAGGAAATAGAAGGATCCAGTGGGTCCTGGAAAACTACAGGCGGGTCTGGGCCCTGGGGTCCTCCGCAAACTATGGCAACAGCTAAGGAAAATACAGGCAGTAAACTTCGAACCCCTACCCAGACTAGCCAATGGACAGGACATTCTCCACCGTTAAGTGGAGAAGGAGATCTGACTTTCACACAAACTCTGGTGCCCCATATTTGACCATGTCCCTTTGATGGAGAATGCTTGGTGGCACTCAGAGGAAGGATAATAGGTCACCAAAGAGAGACTCGATACCCTATGAGCATATACAGGGGGAGGAGGTCCCCCTCAGTCACAGACATACGGGAGGGGAGTAGGGGGGAAGTGGGAGGAAGGGGGGAATGGGAGGATACAAGGGATGGGCTAACAACTGAGATTTAATATGAATAAATTAATAAAAAACTGTAAAAAAAAAGAAGAATAAGTTTTGGTCTTCTACAATTGTAGAGCAATAATAAGAATATAATATAGAGAGACATATATAAAGATGTAGTAGTAGTATGAATATAATTAGAAACAATGCATTGTATATATTGTATATTATCTACTTATACATGTAATATATATAAATACATATTAGAAATAGGAACTGGAATATACTTGCCATTTTAAAAGGCAAATATTCAAGGTAATAGATAATGCTTTTCCCTCGGTTAATTGACACACAATTTATGGGTTAATTAAAGAAGTACCACATTATACTTCATGAATAGCACACATGCGGGACTGTGCATATGCATGCACACACACACATACACACATGCCAAATTTATCAAGGAGATGACAACTGGCTTAGCATCTCTGCTTTTCACCTTTTGATATCTCCTGTTAATGACTTTTTTTCACCTGCAAATCTGTTCTCAGGCTCCTTATTTGTGAAACACAGTTAAGAACTTTGAAAACTGACAGATGGCAGGGGCAAGACTTAATCATGGTCAGGAGACATGGGCTTCACTGCTTTCTGTACAGATTACCCATGTGCCTCTGCTTCTTATTCAACTTCTATGTGTCTGAGGAGCCACAGTGATAAATCACACAGTAGACAACACTCAATCCAACAGTTCAAGCATTCTAGGACAGATACTGAGAGTGAAAATAGTAATGTGGGCACTTTCCCTAGACATAAAGATGCAAATTGAAATAAGTTAAAATAAAATTATTATATAACCAGGCTAAAGCTTACCCCTGAGAGAGACCATAGCATGGACATTTCTATGATAATCAGAAGGAACCCAAACAAGAATGATGTCCCTGAAATCTTTTGGGAAGTTCATGCATGCTCAACATATGAAAGGATGGCAACAGAAAACAGCATGAACTGAGTCATCCCAGCACCGTTTCCTTTGTTGTTATGCACAATGTGTTTGCACTAAGCACTGGTTTCTTTAGATAAATATTGTTTTCTATCATTATGTAACCCCACCAAATAACTGATATAGGCAGCTACACGGAGCCATGTAGGAGTGGGAGCATGCTAAGCTCTCCATATTGTTAAGGAAATATCCCAGTCATTAGCACCTGATGCTAACCCACCTACCTCGCTGCAGTACTGTAAAATATGTGCATCTTTAAGAACTTAAAAGTCATGTACACTATACCAGCCATGTAAGGTTGAGCATTTGTGTACAGTTGGGTCTTTTAGGAGCATATAACAACAGGAAAAGACTAAAGCAGTAGGACACGGTAAAGAGAGTGATAGCTTCAGTTTCTAGAACTCTGTTGTTAGTAATACTAGTACCAAGGTATGTGGGGATCTGTCAAAAGTGACCAAGATGAGGAATTACAACCTAAAAAGTTATCAAAGGACCTGATCATCTCTGATCTAAAATCCCAAAATTCAAAATACTGTGAGGTCTGACCTTTTTGAAGTGTTTAGATCATGCAGCAAGTGGAAAAGCCCATGCCTGCCACCTTGACAGACTACAGTGTAGACACATATGCACTAAGTAGTCTATGAAATTTCTTTCATAAAGTGTGCAGGGTGTAAAAGACACGTGAGTGAATTTCGTGTCTGCATTTGGGTACTCCCATGGCATATTAGTTACATGCAAACTCCCAACCCTGTACCCCTTTTGGTTACACACATGTCAGAAACAGGGCCTCAACTTGTATCATATGTTCTTGTCCACTTATAAAGAAAAAAATATATTACCACTTTCAAAATATTAAAAATAATTAACCATAAGCTAACTCCTCCCAATGTTCTTGGTGGCAAATATTATCTGAAAAAAAAAAACTTTTGTACCTTGGACCAAAATCCAGTTTTGGATGTTTGCACTGATATCAACGTATCATGCAGGCAGGTGGCTGGGCCACGGTCTGGCTTTTCCATTTATCTGACAATAGTCCGTCACAGCAGATGGCTGAGGTCGTATAGACGCGCTTGTATCCCAGCAGCAGGTGAAAGCCACAGGTTGTCTACCAAACTTGTAAACTCTCTAGAAGAGAGAAAAGAGTCTGATTCAAGGAGCATGTCAGGGGAGATAACAAAAATGACGAGTCCAGGTTTGACTCTGCGTGCTACACAGTGGGTGAGCACTGGTATCAATTTGACCAGCTGTCACCATTAGAGAGCCTTTGTAGGGCTGGAGGGATTGCTCAGTGGTTAAGAATGCTTGCTGCTCTAGCACAGGTCCTGGGGAGAGACTGCTACCATGGCAGCTCTCTGTAACTCCAATTTTAGGGGTCTGACATCCTCTTTTGCTCTTTGAAGGCACCAGGCAAGCATGCAGTGCACACACAGAAAAGGAGAGTCCTTGGAACATTCTGATATGACATTATTTTCCAGAATGGTTGTTTGAAATCTGATTAGCTTGGTAAAATGATCTCTAATACTTTTTGGTCACAAGCCACTGAAAATCGGCCATCCTAGTTATATTTAATATGCACCATTATTTTTTACCTTTCTCCTTTATATTTAAAATAGATTATTTTCTTACAAAAGATATCCCAATTATGATTTTTTTCCTCCCTCTACACCTCCCTGTTCCTCCCCACTTCCCCTCCCATCTGAATCCACTCCCTTTCTGTCTCTCATTAGAAAGCAAACAGGCTTCTAAAGGATAGTAATAAAAGAAGATATGGTAAAACAGAATATAATAAGATAAAACAGAAACTAGTCAGATTTCACACAACCATTCTGAAAGATAATTTATCAAAACATGCCAAAACCTTCAATGTGGAAGATGCTTTCTCTTGGCACTTTCAATGTGATGAAGATCATCATCACAGGAAGGAGCTAGGGAAGAATGCTTGTTCATGACAGCACGAAGAATAAGAGTAAGAATAAGAAGTGGCCTCATTCTTGTCAAAGGAGTTGGTTGAATAAATTGCTGTATGTCAATGAAGGAAACTATACTGTGTGTGTTAGAGTTCTGAGAGCCACAAAATGGCTTTAAGATGAGTTGACTATGATGAGCACTCTCTTCTTCTACAACATACATTGACTTAGAGAAATTTACACTCAGAGTTTGATTATTAAAAAAAAAAAAAGAAGGGGCTGGAGAGTTGATTTGGTGAATAAAAATGCCTGAGACAAGCAAGTATGGGGATATGAATGTGAGTTTTAACTCCCAGTACCCACGTAAACAGCCAGGTGTGGTTATATGTTCTTTGGACCCAATGACTGTGAGGGATGGAGACTGACGGATGGCTTGCTGCCTTTCGGCCAAGCTGCCTGACTACAAGAGTCTTCCTCCATGTCAAGGAATAAAGCAGAGGGTGATCGAACAGGACACTGATGTACTTCACTGTTTCCCTCGCTCTCATACACACACACACATGCTCATGTTGTGGAAATTTTGGTTTCTATGTACACATATCTTTGTTTTAATCCCAGGTATGTCCACAGCTGGTAATTGCCTTCTGAGAGGGTAAGTAATGTTTTTCAGCTTGTGAACTACCTCCTGCAGGGGTGTGGTCTTTGCCAGTGGAGATAAAAGCCCAGTCCGAAAGAGATATTGGGGGCTCCAAGAAAGAGGAAGGCTGCTGGTGCTTCCCCTGTTGCTCCTGGGTACTGTGTGATGAGAAGAAGGCAGAGATATTCTGAAACAAGGATTGGACTTGTCCCAAGGAACCTGAGGACTCTAAAGAGCAGGAGGCAGCTAAGGAAAGCTATGCCCCATCTCCCCACTAACCTTCTTTCTCCCCTGCCTGGTGTTGGGGTGTGGGAAGGGATTGAGGTGGAACAGGGAGAAAGAGATATAAGGAACCCAAAATAAAAATAGTTGTTTAAAAGTATGCCAGCACACACACACACACACACACACACACACACACACACACACACACACACAGCAACGAAGTCTATGGGTTTTCCAAGTATGCTCAGATTAAAAAAAAAAAATCAATAGTCTAGCTGCTAAGGAGTCTTCAGCAGGTAAACGTGTTTACTGTCAAGCCTGATGACCTGAGTTTGATCCCCAGAATTCACATGTTGAAAGGAGAAAACCAACTGGTAAATAGTTCTCTGACCTCTACATCTCTATCCATACACATACGTGTACATACACACACACACACACACACACACACACACACACACACACACTCTAAATAAATATAATACATTCCAGTTATCAGATATACACAGCTAAGCATACTAACCAACAGTCAGAACTAACACTCAGCATTGCTGTGTAAGTGCATATACTCCTACATGAACAGTATATTTTATGTTTTTAAGCACCTGTTTCTTCAATAGCACACCACTCATCTTTACCCTTAAATGGCTGAAATCCGAACTTAATAGCTGACTTACTTCCTTAGATGTTTACATTTCTCTCTTAAAATAGTTTTCTAACAGAAACAAATATTCAAGTATTCATAGAAAGAACAAAAACATTATGGCTTTTAACTAAAAGGACATACTTCGGTAGAAATACTTAAATACATGAAAGATGATGGTTTCGGTCTAGTGGTTTCCTGCTTCTGTATATGGAAGGTTATGACTTAAATGTGTTATTTCTAATAAATAGAAACCAATTATAGCTAATTTAAGAGGGAAGGACCTTTGTTAAAAGCATGTGAACCAGAGGGCAATTTTCGGAATGACAGAGGAAGGGCCCTAGGGATCTCTGTAACTTGTGAACTCATGTGTGTACGTGTGCCTTCCCAATTAACCATCAGAAATCGTCCAAGGGAAAACAAACAAAAACATACACATTTATTGAAGATAACCCAATGATATCAGGAGAAAGGTGGTTCTGTAGCCTTGACTCGTAACTTCTACCACCGTGTATGCACGCCACTCCACCCTAGATAGATGAGACACAGGCCTGGGCCTGCCTTCCGATAGTTTCATGTGTGTAACACACTGCTTCCTTGGAAAGCAGGGTCCTCCTCTCAAAAATCCATGTTGTACAGGCTGAAATAAATGAGTCCTGTCCTTGCCACAGAGCCCTCACCCACAAACGAGAAAGTGTGCCTGGAAGACTGAGAATAATGCAACCCTAACTTCATAGACGCTAGGATATTTTAACACGGAACTTTCATGGAGATGAAAGCCAGAACACAACCACTCTACCCAGTCCCCTTATTGTATACTTAAAATATTCTCTCTCTCTCTCTCTCTCTCTCTCTCTCTCTCTCTCTCTCTCTCTCTCTCTCTCTCTCTCTCTCTTCCTCCCTCCCTCCATACATCCCTCCCTCCCTCTCCTTTCCCACTACACACACACACACCCACACACACACCACACATACACACAACCCCCCCCCACACACACACACATAAAAGCAGCAAGCTTAGGTTGTGGCAAGTTTATGTTTCTAAAATACATTATCTAAAATGTTCATAGGAAACAAGAACAAAAATAAAAGACATAAACAAGCACTATAAAGTAGCTGTCACAAGTCCAGATGTCAACTTAGCAAAGAAAATTTTCAGAGGCAATTGTATATTTAAAAAATAAACAAATTAAACATTGGTAGAAATTTGATGTGTTTTTTCTAGGAGATTTGTATGTTAAAAGCAGAAATATTTTCAACTGACTAAATGGAGAGTCCATATTAATTAAGATTGAATTAAATTATTCCCCTTTTTCCTTTTTTCTTGAAATTTCCCCTGTACTCCTTCTCAAGTAGATGGCCTCTTTTTCTTTTATTAGTATTAGTATTGTTATGTTGTGTTTGTATGCATAAATTTATACGTAGAACCAACCTGCTGAGTCCCTTTTTATTGTTTGTGATTCCATATTTTAAAAATAAAATCACTGAAATGGAAAATTCACCTGTGGGACCCAATGTTAGACTTCACATACCAGAAGAAGACAAATCAGTAAATCTGAAGGGAGTTCTGTAGAGGTGTTATCCACAGAGCACAGAGGTTAAAACAGAAACTAAGAAAAGCAATACAACCCTCAAGAAACATGGGCCAACACTGGGCCCACAGTCTCGCATAGAAATAATACTAACGGAGACCACTGAATGGGGGAGGGTGAAGTTTAAAACTTACAAGCTCTCTGAACATGTCTATATTGATTTCTTTTCTGAAAATAACATTAAGTTAAATAATAATTGTTGCAATGAAGAATCCATAATGTCTTAGTTAGAATGAGTATATGAATAATGGTTCCTAAGAAGAGAAAGGGTAGGGCAATATGGAAGTAACATTCCCATTACAGCTACAACATCGTTACAACAAACTTGCAGAAGATTATATATATGTGATCTTAGGAATGCCAAAATAACTTTATAGCAGTGAAAAGAGTCATTGCGGGGGAAAAAAAAAACAAGATTATCAAGCCACAAAATACTTAGCTATGATGAAAGGAAGAAACAAAGGAGAAATCAAGAGGTCAAAAGTGAGAGAATTAATAAAACTATAATTGTAAAGAAAACCAAAATTTAAATTATCAGAAAGTATTTAAATAGATAGATATAGATATATAGATATATAAAATGGAGTTATGCCTCTTGGAATGATAGCACTCGCTGCAAAAGCCATAGACTATCTAACAAAAACTCCAGTGCTAGTAATAAGGAAACCCCCCTGTCAAGTCCAAGACAGTCTCAGGACAACATAGACGATTGTTATTGCCCCTGATGCCTTGTAGAAGCTGCAAGTAAGACCTTTACACCAAAGCCATCCAACACGTCAGACACAGGATGTGAAGAAACTTAGTGGGCATGTTTCTCTCTACAGATTAATTCTTGACAACACGAGTGCTTAAGCAGGACCAGAAGTATGAGAACACATGTTGAATGCCAGCACGGATGGGGGAAATCTCATAAGGCCCCCTCTCACACATGAAGAGCTACAGGCAATTAATGGCTGTTGAAAGAAGTGAAATTAGTTGTCTCTAGGGTCAAGCCCCCTGATTCTATTACCCATGGACACATATACATATGAGCAACACTAAATGTACTCAACAGGTTTTCTCTATATCTCTATGTTTTTATGTATGTATGTATAACAAAGAAATGCAAGAAGAGGTCATAAAGTTGATACATATGCTGATTAAAAGTACTAAAAGTTGTAGTATTGCAATTAATTTTAGGATTAAACACATATTTATAATATATTTAAATAGATTCATAATACACGTTAGTGTTATATATAATTTATGCACGTATAATTTTAGTATTACAAATGTAGTAATACATATGTAATTTTAGTATAATCTTATCAAATGGGGCATTCTCTTGCATTTCTTTACTAAGCAGTGTTTTATAACTATTTTAAACAATAAAAAGTAATAGTAAAATAACTTCATTTAAAAATTAATAGCTTAGGTAACTTTCGATTATTTGTGTTACAATTTCACATTCCTCTAACTAATGGTAGGAACACCCAGTTGCTGTGATAACTACTATGATGGAGAGAAATTTAGGTGGAAAAACAGTTGTTTTGTTTTATGCTTTATACTCTATCATCAAGGGAAATAAGGACAGGAACTCCAGGTATGTCTAAGGCTTGTGCAGAGTTGCAAGAAACCAACCAGCACACCCCACTACACTCTGATGGACTGTGGGGTGGTATGTGTGTATGTGGCGGGGGGTCATTTTGCCATTATTAATTCAGGTTCATCATAGATACAGGTGGGGGTTTTCACCTCCGTATTTGTGAGAGTTCCTGTGTCATTATCTGTCATTCATGGCTCAAATGCTGACTCATAGCTCTTCCATGGACAGTGCTATTTCTAAAGATGCCTTCATCTCAGAGTCTAGAGCCTTTGCTGAAGTCTTTTCAGAGTACCCATTCAACTAAATTGTTGAGGAAGCTTTAAGTAGCCTGCTTTCCAATGACTTAGTGAAATTAATGACCCAAAAATAAAACTTAAAACCTCTGTATTCCTTTCTGGAAGTAAAATGAGAACACAAAGGGCTGCTGGAGCATACCGAGAGCCACAGTCCTGAGCCAGTGATCTCAGTGCATCTCAGAGGAGCTAATAAATCCACATTATTTCTAATGTGTGCGGTTCATGAACAACAGCAATTATGCTGGTAAAACTACCAGGGTTGGCAACAGGATCTGAAATATGATGGAAAGTTGGAGCTTGATGATTCTGAAAAGTCAGGTAAATATTGGTCTGGGCTAAGCGTATAAACACAGGATGTGCTGGGTTCATAGCTGGACACTTAGTGTTTGATTTTAGAAACAGCAGTCAACAAAAATATAGATGCACTGGAACAATTAGGATGTCTCTTGAGCCAAGAGCAAGATAAAAGACTTCTACCTTCTATTTCACAAGTGAATGGAACAATGAACTCACATAATTTAAAATGATTTGCTTTCCAGAGGCTCCTTCCTTGGAGGTATATGCGTATTAATTAGTTCAGTGACTGTTTCCTGGGTTCCTAATGACAGGCCCAGAGCTCTAGGGAGGAGTGCGAGCAAATGACAGAACCAGGGAGAGTAAGGGAGCAGCACACGCCGGGCGCCTCACATTACTGTGGCGGAGTTGTGAAGAGCAGTTCAAAGGCGCATGTGAAGACACACAGAGCCAGTGGCAGGCAAGCCACACGGGGTTCCAGAACCCTCCCTTAGGTTTAGGGGACGTGCAGGAGTCCAATTGTGTCTTAAAATCCATACTAGTTGGATATATTTAATAGCTCTAATAAGTACCTTAGATACAGCCACTGTACTAAGTAGTTCAGATATAATCATTGAAGTGTTTGTAACTTGAAGTTTTTAATCCAGGAGAATAGCTTTTTAAACTATTAAAATGAAAATTATTTTCAAATTAGCTACCAAGGAAAGAACGAGGACAATCTGTGAACCAGAGAGATACAGTAAAATCAGTTCAGAAAATATAGATTGTTTTGAAATGAATGTCAAAAATATACATTGGAAATGGAAGCAACAATACAGATGTTATGTTTATTTCACAGCTGAATTCACATCAAAGAGAATCAAACTCAAGCTGGGTTTGTTAGAAGGTACCTGTGATTCTAGCAATAGGAAGGCAGAGGCAGGAGGATCAGAAGTTCAGGGCTATCCTCATCTACATAGTGAATTCAAGGCCAGCCTGTGCTGTGTGAGGCATTTTATTCTCACCCAAAAAAAAAAAAAATTAAAAAGGAGTAAACCAAATAGGCCTATGAAATTCAACAACTTTCCAAATTTATTTTTCTAAGTAGAAAAAAAATCCACTATTTAGACCTACTCTAAAACAATTATAGATACCTATAAGTAAAATGAAAGCAATTGTATTTATAAAGCAAAAAGTATAGGATATACCAGGGTGCGAAGATTAAAATACATTTAATAAAAGAACAATTTTACATCAACTTTTTGCACAAAAGAAATAATAAAGTCTAAAACAATAGGATACAGAGGACCTGAATGACGTAGTCAATAGCACAGTTTTACTGCTGTACCTGTGCACTGTCCATCCTGATAACAGGACACAATCCTATCTCAGAGGTACTTAAACACAGTTAACATATTAACAACATAACAGATTTAAAACATATAAGAGAAATTAAGTAAAGAGCAAAATTTGCTGAGGTAAAACAGAGAAAAAAACAATAAATAGTTATAGTCCAATAAACTACAATCTGAACTTAAATTAACCAAGCAGACAACTAGTCATTCACTCTCTGAAGAAATGAGGCAAAAAATATATAAAATAAAAGAATAAGGATGGGGAAAATATATTGAAACAAATCACATTTTAAAGTTAATAAGTGACTGATTTGCAGACAGTAAAAACGAGATTGTTAGTCATCAATGCCGTCCTGTGCTGTTGAGGAACAATGAAAAAACTCAGGCCTAGGGCATCATGGGAAAACTGTACTCACTCCAAAGTTCTCTCAGGGACACTTTCCAGAGCCTAGAAAATGGAGGGAAATGTCAAATCTCTTATAGTTCCTTTCTTTCCTTCTATCCTTCCTTCCTTTGTTACTTACCCCCTTCTATTTCTTTCCTTTTTTTCGGGGGGCTAGGGAGGTGCTTTGAGAGAGGGTCTCACATACCACAGGTTGGCCTCTGACTTGCTAAGTAGCTGTAGAGAAATTTGAATTTATTTTCCTCCAGATTTTTCCCCTCTAGAATGCTAGAATTACATTCCTGGCTAATACTATGCTAGGGACCAAACCCCAGGACTTTGTGCATATGAACTACTCTACCAAGTGAGCTGCATCTGAGCGAGCCTTCCTTTCATATATTAATATCTAGCATGAGAAAGATTGCAGAAAAGGAATTACAGACTGGTATCAATTTTATAACAATACAAGATAAAACACTGTAGCAGCAACCAGTACACAAAGAAGAAAATAATGCACCATGATCAAGTGAGATGGCATGGTGTGATACATGTCTGCTGTTAGGAAATCTGTTAACAATAGGTAGGGCAGAAACAAAGCTAAGCTGGAAGGCACATGATTAACTTTAGATGACCAGAATCCATCTGATGACCACACACTAGTCGTAATTTGAAAGCATGCAGTATATTGGACTTATCTGTTTGAAGACTATTGATATTATTTGGAGAATGCCTCAGTCAGACAATAGCACAGGTTCTTTGTGTTTGTAGACACCATTCCTATTTGTGTGTGCAGAAAATGCTGGGGAGGCCAAGCTAGATTATATATTTTGGTAATTTCCTCATCTTGACTGAAGTATGACAAAATTCACATTGAAGAAAAACAAAAACAAAACAAAAACAAACAAACAAAAAGCAAAGCAAAGCAAAACAAAACAAAAAACCAAGGTCTTTCAGGAGAATTGCTCCAGATAAGATCATAACCTTCTTTAAGCAATAGGTTGTAGCCAGCTATCACAAATGTGTCAGAAAGGTACTTAGATATTTTAAACTACTTTATACATATTTCCATGCACATAGTCACTTTGTGAGGTTTAATCAGATAGTCCAAAGCACGGTATGATTTGTATTTTTTTCTGAAAACTCTCATGCATGTTAAATGTTAAATGTGACTCTCCATTCATATTTTTAAAAGTGTTACAATAGCTACAAATATATCTTATCAACTTGCAATTTTAATTACTCAGCACCTGATGAAAGTTAATCTAATGATGATTATCCATTAAGTAAATAGTAACTCTAACTAGGTCAGGGATTCTCTTGGGCAGTGACAGGCAAGGAAATCACTCCCTTATAAATGTAGTAGCATAATTGCCATTCGAGTATGAGGGCATTCTAGAATCTGCTAGAGGGTACATATTTGGTTTTGTCTATGATTCTACCAGGAATCCTAAGCATGATCTGGGGACTGGGCAGGTACGGGGGTGGGAAATGTGTCTCACAGGCTTGTGTGTTTGCACAAATGGGCCTCCTCTGGTAGAGCTGTTTGTGAGGTTGTGGAACTTTTAGGAGGTGGGGCCTAGTTAGAGGAAGTTCCTGGAGGTGGGATTTGAGGAATTATAGTACCCTCCCACTTCCTGCTTTGTCCCTGCTTCCTATGTGAGGACAAAATGTGGCTGGTCAGGTTTCTTTCTGCCCCTGCTTCATGCCATGCTTTCTTTCCCCTCTTGAGACGAAGGCTAAATAAATTCTTTCTCTTCCTAAGTTGCTTTTGCTTGTGGTGTTTAGTTGCAGAAACAAGAAAGTAACTTGCACAACAGGTCAGTGATCTAGGAGAAAAAGTGTGACAGAGTTGGCACGGTCAAGAGGGCAGGCCAACCTGAAATCCTTTGCCTCCCATTTACTTGCTTTTAAGTTACAAAATCCCAGTGGTTTCAGAGGCTTCATTGCCTCATCATTTTAATTGTCAGTACCATGCGATGTGGATTTATTATTCAGGTCATGTTTTTAATCTTTTGTTCATCTACACTCACGTGCCCTCCCACATATATTGAAAATAGCTCTGAACATTACACACACACACACACACACACACACACACACACACACAGACACACACAGACACACACACACACACACACACATACACACAGAGGGAGTTTTACTTTCTTTACCTAAAAGATAATGAGTCTTGAATTCTCACCTGACACTAACACATGAGTGAATATTTTTGCCTAAAGTTCAATTTTTTGATTCTTTAGTTATTTCTAGAAGTCTCTACTGTGAAGTATATATTTTTAATATTACATTCAAACTCCTTACTCCTCTTTAATTCCAGAAGCTCCTCCTTATAATACATACAGCATGAAGTTATATAGATTACATCATTTTAGAAATGATTAGTGACCTAGAATGTATTAGATTACGTTTCCATTTTAAAAATTATGAAAAACTGAAACCCAGACAATTTTCAAGTCTTTTTTTTCCCATAAAATGTTTTCATGGAAATTAGGGAGGAAATGGATAATATTGTCAATTATAATTCTATGATGATAAAGAAATATTTCTGATGTGTTTCTTACACTGATCTTTTATTAAAAATTAGACTATGCTAAGTAATTCTTTGGTGACACAATAGAAACCAATGTAATAAAAGTTCAATTATACAGCTTTCTGGGTATCCGTCCTGAACTAGGTAGAACTATTTGAAGAAGTCTTATTAAAGAGGCAGTTCTGAAAGCATGCAAGCCTTGGTAATCAGGAAACTTGCTGAAGGAATGTCAAAGGTCTGAGAGTCCTGCTGGGCAGCTTGTGTCTCAACAGTGACTATGTCCCTATGTAAATACAATCATGTCTCCTTCCATTTATATATACTACTTTTTCACAGGAATTCATTTTACAAAGATGTTATGTTAATGCAACTCTAAGGCAGAAGACTATCAGTCTAAAGAAATGTCTAGCTCTTGCCTGAACTCCGGTACCCATTTAAGCCTCTTTTGTATCAGCTACACACGCTTTCTCTGGGCAGTGTCTAAGGCTGGTACATGCACAGACACCTGTACAGCCTTCCATCTGAGCCTTGCACTCACTCTTTTCTCCAGGGCTGATCCTACCTTGTATCTGGATGCCTTGGTGTGATGTGAATGGCTCATTCTGTCTTGAATCATCTCTTGCACTTTATATTCTTCACTCTGTTCCTAGTTGCAACTTCAGACTTGACTCCTCGCCTCACTTCTGCTGCTCTTCTCTAAGCTGCAATGTTCTGGGTCACCTCTAAACACGTCTATTCTTTCTGTTTAAGCAGTGCCTGACTCCCAGACATAGCCTCTCATGCAGTGCAAGCCATATCCTCAGGTGCAATGGATAACCCACAGTTGGGAGTGCATGTTCTACAACATGGAGTTCATGTTGAGCTCTCACAGGAAGCTGCTATGCATGTGATGTGTACTTTTCTCTTTCTTCTCCTTCTCCTTCTCCTTCTCCTTCTCCTTCTTCTTCTTCTTTCTCTTCCTCTTCCTCATCCTCTGCCTTTTCTTCCTCCTCCTCCTCCGTTTGTTTTTCTAGATAGGGTTTCTCTGTATAGTCTTGACTGTCCTGAACTCACTTTGTAGACCAGGCCAGCCTTTAACTCACAGTGATCTGCCTGCCTCTGCCTCTCCGAGTGCTGGTATTACAGGTGTGCACCACTGTGCCTGGGTCACCCCCGCTTCTTCTTTGTAGTTCCTTTTTTTTTTTTTTTTGAGATAATTTGTGACACCTGCACTAGAGAAAAGAGCATGGTAACTGTGTTGGTAGTTAGGGTTCTGTTCTGTCTGACTAACTGTGGGAGCTTGAATGGATACCACACTGTTATCAACCCCATGCTTTTTTTCTTCCCCTGAAGAATTACATGGCACAGCGTATGCAAAAGAATTTTAGAAGTCCAATTACATAGGTGTCAGCTATGATTACATCTCCAGTTACAGAGTTAAATTCCAAATGATTTCTTTTTATATGTGACTTTGTATTTTGTTTTCTTTCTCCCTCTGAAACACAGATACATTTCTGAAATCTTTCTTATTTTCTTTCTTTCTTTTTTTTTTTTTTTTGTGTGTGTGTATACATGAGTTCCTGGGGTAGTGGTGGCATCATGTGTGTGCAGCTGTGAGTGAATGTATACTTCATGTAGGTAGAGGTCAGAGTTTGACATCAGATGACTTCCTTTGTCAAACTCCACCTGATATATTGAGACAAGGCTTCTTTCATCAGCCCAGAGCTCCTTGATTCCCTTGTTCTAGCTACCCATCCCCATGATCCCGAGTCTCTCTGTCTCTGCCTCCACCACAGGAATGTAGTAAGGAATTATGCTTGTCTAGAAAAGTGTAAGAAACAGACTCATGCTAAGGTCCATGAACTCAGTGGCCCTGGAAATCAGACTAGGTTTCCAGTAACAGGCATGTCAAATGTGGAAAGTGGAAATTTTTGAGGGACACCCATAGACAAAGAACCACAGGCAACTAGCAACTGCTGGGAAAAGAATTAGCCTCTGTCAGGGATGAACCCCACCCACTTATTGGCTGCCCAACACAAAGTGGTGCACCTTGAAACAAAATACACAGCACCAAGAAAAATGGACTCAGCAGGTTGTGCATTTTTGTCATACACACATATATTACATGTATGCGGGTAAAAATAATAATCAAAGAAAAAGAAGAGACTATCTTGAAAGAGGCAGTTAGCTTGTCTTTAAACTTTTTAGCTTCTCATTTAGCTTAATAAATTGATAGTTGGAAGGGGCTGAAGATAGGAAAAAGAGAGAGAAAGTGATGTAATTCTGTTTCCATTAAAAACATCAAATAACTAGAACTAAACAAATAAAAAACAAACAAACATATGTTAAACAAACCTAAAATAGTATTTTGAATGAATTAATTATATAACACCTCTGTACTTTTCTTGTTTTTTTGACTTTATGCTCACTGACAGCTTTCATAATGTTTTTTTTTTTTAATTTCACTAATAATGCTTCTGGTTTTTCATTGGAAAATGTGTGTCTACTTAATACGTCTTATGTTATACAACTAAATCTACACTTGTAAAAGATAACCCATTTGTCTTTGTTAGAATTACTATTGCTGTAATGAATCACCATGTCTAAAGCAACTTGAGGAGAAATGGATTTGTTTGACTCACACTTGCAACATTACAGTTTTTCATCAAGGGAAGTCAGGGAAGGAACTTAGAAAGTGCAGGAACCTGGAGGCAAGAGCTGGTGCAGAGGCCTTGCGGGAGGTTCCTTACTGGCTTGCTCAGTTAGTTTTCTTTTTTTTTTAAATTAATTTATTCTTGTTACATCTCAATGGTTATCCCATCCCTTGTATCCTCCCATTCTTCCCTCCCTCCCATTTTCCCCTTACTCCCTTCCCCTATGACTGTGACTGAGGGGGACTTCTTCCCCCTTTATATGTTCATAGGGTATCAAGTCTCTTCTTGGTAGCCTGCTATCCTTCCTCTGAGTGCCACCAGGTCTCCCCATCCAGGGGACATGGTCAAATATGAGGCACCAGAGTACGTGTGAAAGTTATACCCCACTCTCCACTCAACTGTGGAGAACTTTTAGAACTTTTAGTTTCTTTTAGAACTCGGGACCACCAATTCAAAGGTAGACTTACCCACCTTTAGTTGGGCTCTCTCACAGAAATCACTAAGTAAATGCCACAAGTTTTGTCTGCAGTACAATATAATGGAGACATTGTTTCAACTGCGGGTCCTTTGTCTTCTGTAGTGGCTCTAGCTTGTGTCAAGTTCACACAAAACTAGCCAGCACATCATGCATGCAACTTAAATCTTGGGGTTTGGAGAGCAAAAAGAAAATAAAGCAGACTGTTTTAGAATTCTTGTTGAAAAAAAATACTTGGGGGATCAATTTAAATAAAACACAGTTTTTCTTTTAACATACTCAGTGCTTTCATCAATGGCTTTTTCATTCTTCTTATCAATATACTGTGTTATATTTAAGTACAAAAATGTAAACAAAGTCACACATTGTTCCAACATAGTACAGAAAAGCCAAGTGCCCAAGTCAGAAAGAGTCAGGAAAAAAAAAAACAAAAACCACAAGGCAACTTTCACTTCTGACACCCACTAAAGTCTGAAATACGTCTCTAAAATATTGTGCTTGGGAACAGTTTCAACATACATTTCTCTTTATTTACTAGCCTTTTTAAAATAATGAAATAACCTTATTCTGAATTATCTCTCAATTTCCACCTGTATCATGTTTTTAAGATTTTAGACTTATCAAAAAGGAAAAAAAAAACTACATATACATGGAATTTACAAATGGAACCTACACCCTGGTCACTGAATTTATCTTGTTAGGTTTTCCAACACGGCCTAAACTGCAAATTATCTTATCCCTTGTGTTTCTGATATTGCATGGCATGATTTTAGTAGAAAATAGTGGCTTGATGTTTTTAAGTAGGATGGACCCGCACCTTCAAACCCTTAAATAATTTTCCCTCAGCAATCTCTCCTTCAGAGATCTTTGTTATTCCTCAGTTAATGTTCCCAACATGCTCATCAATTTCCTCTCAGCAAAGAAATCTATTTCTTACCTCGGTTGTGCCCTGCAGCCTTATTTCTTTGGTACGTTTGCAGATACCTTTACCTTGGCCACCATGTCCTATCATTGCTATATCGCCAGCTGCAATCCTTTGTTGTGCACAGTTACAACTGAAATATCCAGGAGTCTCTGCATATAGTTGTTTGTTCTTTCATACGGTGATGGCAACATGAGCTCCCTGGTTCACTTACTTTTTGCCCTCATTTTTTTAAATGCATATCCTAGGTCTGGCACATTCCTCCTGGTGTTTCCTGGTCCTCTCCAAGTGTATTCCTCCTGTCCTTCCTCATAACTGGAATTTTAAAATATTTTATTTATAACTTTTGCATGTGTGTGATATATAAAAGGGGCACACATGCACCAGAGCGGGATGTCAGAGAACAAATCTGGTGAGTTGGCGCTCCTTACCTAATTTAATGGATTCCAGGCACCAAACTGAAGGTCTCAAGCCTATATGGCAAGTGCTTTTTCACTGAGAGATCTCCCTCACCACAATTTTTGTTTTGTACAGAGACAATATAAAAACTGTTCAAGGGTTTCTCAGACATGTTTGATAAAAAAAAGATCAATTGTAAATGCTTTTCTTGAATTCATTATTTTTTTTTAACCTTGTGTTACATAAATGATGGAAAATGACGTGAGGTTTTTGTTACATTTATAGTGACTATGGCCATACTGATTGAGACAGGCATAAAACATGTTAGCTGAGCCCTATGTACATGGATGCCTGTTTATACTGTAAAGAAAAAGTGAAATGAGTTAAGTTTTTTTCTTTGTACTTTCACTTCACCCTATGTTAAAGAGTGGGCTGGCCAGTGTGGCAGTGGGTGTGTCAGAGTGGAAAGAGCCTTAGAGTTTTAACATACCTTATTCTGAAGAGTTTGTGAAAACGTGTAACATATGTGAAGGTGCCATACAAACGTCTGAAAGCAACACAGGAGCGCACATGTTCAGCCTCTGTTAGTTAGTGTGTCTTTTACATTTTTTAAGCCTCTCATTAACTCAATGAAATGATAAAGGTCAATTCTTGGGAGAAGGATGGAAGCCACAGTAAATAGGAAGTAGCCATAGAACTCTGACCTTTGATCCCTGGACAAAGCTCACCCACATGTGCACTGAATGTTGCTCCTCAACATTCTTCTGCCTTACTGTATATGTTTCATAATGATGAACAATTCTGGGTTTAAATGGTAGCTGTGTGGGAAGTGGCCACAAGACATGATTTATCAAATCTATCTACCTGACTTTACACACAGAAACAATGTAAAAGTGTCAATCCAAGATGGATGTCCCATTGTCATGGTCATCTCTTGAGCCTATGAAAGTCTTGGTACTTTTTTCTCATTTAATCCTACATAAATTCTATTACACATTGATTTTTCCCCACTGAGGAAAATCTATTATATAATTTTTCAGTGATTACTGCTTTCACAGATCTAATTTCAGTCTGCTTTATTTGACTCGGTGTCTCCCACGATGCAGTATAACATGGGATAGATTGTTTCCTCCGCTTGTTTTACCTTGTTCTGGGTTAAAGAATGAGATGGTGCTTCTATTCCCCCATTCTCTTACATTTCTCTTACCGAGAGTCCCGGTAAGATGTGCTCTCATCTATCCCAATTTCCTGGTAAGTGAGGTCTTTCATGGGACATGCCCTTTGGGCTAGTGTCCAATTATAAGTGAGTATATACTATTTGAGTCTTTCTGCTTCTGGGTTAACTCAATCAGTAAGATCATTTCTAGTTCCATCCGTTTGTCCACAAATCTCAGGATTTCCTTGCTTTTAATAGCTGAGATCCAGAGGATTCTAGAAACCTATAAGAAGAACATTATGATGGGCAGATCTGGGTGCAGAGGTTCTGCTCAAACTACTGCACCAACCAAGGACAATAAAAGCAGTAAACATAGAACTCCTACTCAGATCTAGCCAATGGACAGGACGTTCTCCACAGTTATGTGGAGAGTGGGGAATGACTCTCACATGAACTCTGGTGCCCCATATTTGACCATGTCCCCTTGATGGGGAGGCCTGGTGGCACTCAGAGGAGGGTTGCAGGCTACCAAGAAGAGACTTGATATCCTATGAGCATATACAGGGGGAGGAGGCCCCCCTCAGTCACAGACATAGGGGAAGGGAATAGGGTGAAAGCAGGAGGGAGGGAGGAACGAGAAGATACAAGGGATGGGATAACAATTGAGATGTAATCTGAATAAATTAATTAAATTTTTAAAAAGTAAAAAAAAAAAAAAGAGAGAGAGAATGAGATGGTACCACAGACATACACAGCTGTCTGTATAATGGACAGAACTCAAAACAACTGTCAATATTTCCACCCCTTGCATCCTTACAGCTTATTATCCCCTCCCTCAACACAATATATTAGTCTCCCAGTGAACTTTGTTATGTAGCAGAAGCTAAGCAATGTAGACATTTGTTCTAAGCCCCCAATTCCATTTGTTTTAAAACAAAGAGGAATTGCTTTGGATATACCCAGAGTCAGGTGAGTAAGGAAAAGGGTGGTTTAGATGTCAACGATGGATGAAGAACTATCACTGATTTTCCTGTTAACTTTGAAGAAGCAATCTGTCACTGTGTGGAGAAAGCCAACTCACGGGGGAGGGGGAGTGAAATGCGAGGCTATTCCAGACACCAAAGACATCAGTGCTATGACTATAAGGAAATGCATCGAGTCTACACCAAGCAAACTCACAAAAGAACTCTGAAAGCCCAATGTTACGGTAGGCCCAGGCAACAGCTTAGTTTCATCCTTAAAGGATGTGTGCACATCATCCCAACTCTTAGGAGCTGTGAGATAATGCTTTGCTATAATTTTCTATGTGACAGAAAATGTGGGAGACAGGTGGAATTAACTGAAATGAAGCTAACCTAAATGAGTACGCTAAAAAAAATTAAACCCACAATCTGTGAATGAAGCCTCTTTCATGAGCTCAATTTCTTTCTAACCTGGCAAGTGGAAAAATAAAATTATGCTTCTTCAGTCAGACCCCAGCTTTCATGGACTAGTAAGTGTTTCTGGAAACATTTCAGTTCGGTTTATGGAGTTACTATTTATTTTAAGTATTATGGCTAAGCTAGTATGAATAAAGTCATAATGCATGCTATAATAGTTTTTAAGAATCCATTTGTCTAAGCGATACTACATATTTATTTACCTGAGTTTGGTGCTACTATGAAAATACTCCATAAATGTTTTTACAATCCAGTAAAGCTCGAATTAAAACCGTGACCAATTATTTCTCATGGGTCTCTGAGGCAATTTGAGGACTAAATAGTGATACATCAAACTTAGGCTGAATTGTTTTGATTGATTGATTGTTGGCTTGATATGGGGATGAAATTAGTCTTGGGTACTAGTTACTTTGGTGTCTCTGAAACAAAATACATTACAAAAGCGATGTAAGGGAAACAGAGATTTTTTTTTTTTGCCTCATGATTCAGGGGTACAACTTGGTAGTGGGAGCCTGAGGTGGTGAGTCACACTGCACCCATGGTCAGAAAGCAGCGGTAGATGAGTGAGGCTGCTTGGTTTTGCTTCTCCAGTTCTGTGTCTGGGGCATCACCACCGGGAATGGTGGTGGACATCACCGTGGAATTTAGAATGACTCTAAATGTCAATTAGCTCAGATTAACCTAGAATGTTTTTCCTCATCTCAGTGACCTCACAGAAGTACCAAGTGGTTTCTTTCCATGGTGATTCCAATCCCTATCACGCTTATGAATGTTCAACTTCCATACCTTAGAATTCAGAAGATTTCATAATATTGCTATCCACTTTAGTTTTATAAATACTATCCTCTAGTTTTATAAAGTAGCATCCTCTAGCTTCTTTAGCTGTTAAATTGGTTATCCAGGTATAAAAATCACTTATCACTCAAGGGTCTCTATTGCAGAGCAGCAGAGAAGGGAAGGAGACACAGAAAAAGGGGAAACAAACTAATTGTCCATCCAGCTGGTCTTCTGAAGGGATCTTACTGAGATGAGAAAGTGTGAGTCATCTCAAACTGGACTTAATGCCCAGACAGCAGTATTCATAGTGACTGAGGGATCAGTGCACAGGACACATCGGTGCCTAGAGCACATGAGTGCATAGAACATGTCAGAGCCTAGAGCACATGAATACTGAGAACACATCAGTGCCTAGAGCACATCAGTTCCTAGAGCACATCGGTTCCTAGAGCACATCAGTTCCTAGAGCACACCAGTGCCCTAGAGCACAGCTTTGTAGTATTACCAAGGTAAGCTTAGGAAGCAAGACACTCCTTTCCATTTTCAAAAAGTGTCTGCCTTAATGATTATTAACTTTTGCAGATTAACATCACAGAAGTCTTTTTCAACAGAAAGGAAGGTTTATCTTGGAGATCTTAGTGCTCTATAAGTGATAGTATGCTTGAGAAATAGACATCTACTTGAAGCCATAGCATTTTATTGGTATCTCTGTTTACCTGTCAAGATTACAAAAGCTATATTTTCTGGTCAGTATACTGACAGAGTTCCTAAAGTAACCCCTAGTCATTCTGCCCAGGAAACCTGAGTTCTGCATAAATAGTATTTTACTGGGGCATCCTAGTGCCTTGAAAGGCAACTTTTAAACACGTAACTGCCATATGGTTATGTACAAAATCTAGGGGGTTGGGGAGGTACTCAGACAACAGTAACAACTCAACTGCACTCTTCTTGGACATCCTGACTTTTAAACCTTTCTATTTCGAGAGTTAAGCAAAACTTGAGGAGAATTTATCTGGTTGTTTTCACTTTTTTCCCCTTTATCACAGATATAATAACCAAAAAGATCAGGTCAAGAAAGCAGCAGAGGTTTGTTTGTTTGTTTAATATTTATTTATTTATTATGTATACAGTGCCCTGCCTGCATGTACACCTCCAGACCAGAAGAGGGCATCAGATCTCATTATAGATGGTTATGAGCCACCATGTGGTTGGTGAGACTTGAACTCAGGACTTCTGGAAGAGCAGGACGTGCTCTTAACCTCTGAGCCATCTCTCCAGCCCCAGCAGGAGAGGTTTTAATGCATGTTCTTTTCAGAATCATTGTTAAATGGAGCGGCATTCTCTAAAGGGTTCCTACAACACTCCACTTTGCCCATTTCTTCATTTCTGTCATTAAGTTAAGTCTTGTTGCTCCACCCCTAGCATTATCATTCCTCACTCCTAGTGTCTCTGCCTTGGACACTGCACCTGAGCAGAGGGAGTCACTGTTAGAATTCCTGTGAGAACCCCTACCATGTTCCTTGCTTAAGGAACTTAAGGAGTTAAGTTACTTAGTACTTAATGCAAATGTTACCACAACCAAAGCAGAGAAAGCCCATGACTATTTTTTTTTTTTACTTTTAAAGGTTAAAAAAATATCTCCCTGCCTAGGTTTCATACTTTTCTAGGTAGGCAATTCTCAAATGTGTTAAGACTCTTAACTAGTGATTCTTTGCATTTGTGAGGAATACTAACTTTTAAAGCCTGGTACTCTGTTGGAGTTTAGTGAAACATGCATGTTAGTGAATGGGCATCACCTAGGTCAGGGGACATTTGTAAACACACAAGCAGAAAAGACTAGCTGTGCATGGGGGGTGTGAATATAAAGGGTTAGGAATAACAAGGCTGGATTCAACCCACAAGGAAAGAAGGTTACTAGGACTCTCTGGATCCTTCTGCTTTGCCGTTCTCCCATGCTTCTCTCATCTAGAGTCCCAATAGGATGTCCTCCCCTCTGTCCCAGTTTCCTGGTAAGTGAAGGCTTTCGTGGGACATGCCCCTTGGGCTAATATGCAGATATAAGTGAGTATATACCATTTGAGTCTTCTCCACAGTAGAGTGGAGAGTGGGATATGACTTTCTCATGTACTCTGGTGCCTCACATTTGACCATGTCCCCTGAAGGGGGAGACCTGGTGGCACTCAGAGGAAGGACAGCAGGTTACCAAGAAGATGAGCATATACAGGGGGAGGTAACATGAACAGTCTTAGGGGAGGGGAATAAGGGGAAAATGGGAGGGAGGGAAGAATGGGAAGATACAAGGGATGGGATAACCATTGAGATGTAACAAGAATAAATTAATAAAAAACAAACAAACAAACAAACAAAAAGTTTAATCAGCTATGAATTCACGGCATTGATGGGGAAAAGCCAAGGAAAACATCTCCTAGAGAATTAAGGAGGAATTCTGTAAACTGGTGGTCCTGGATCTATTACTTACAGCCTTAGAGAGACCGTTCAGATTAAAATCTGTCATTGACATTTATCAAGTTCAGCTTAAACGTGAGAGTTGAAAGGGAAGAATCGTTGATTAGTACTGTGACTGTGAACAATGTAAAGATTCAGTAGAAAGGCTACTAGAGTCTGAGTCACGCACGAAAGCCAAAATGAGTCTAATCAAGGAAGAAAATGAAACAGAACAAAATAAAAACCCAACAACACACAGGGCCTGCTTGTGGAGAAGGCCAGCATTCTGGCTTATAGATGCTACTTTCAAAATATTTTCTGCCTTCCAGATCTGCTACTGACTCCTATGTCTGGGTATGTAACAGCAGTGCAACAATAGCTAAACAGACAATGTCAAGTAGTCAGCTCTGAACTAATACTCATTTAAATTATACGGACTCAGCAGGTTGTACTTACATATATATATGTATATATAACAATGACAGAAACAAAGGTTGTGACTTTGAGAGCAAGCAATACACAATGTTGAGTGGGATTTTGAATGCTGCAGCTGCCTCTGAGTCATCTCTCTACTCTCACATATACTCGTACAAAACCCCACTGGTTCACCACACTGGACTTAGCTGTAATTTCTATTTTGTTTTGTCCTAGGTTCCCCCTCTGGAATGAATAGAGTGTGTGTGAGTGTGTGTGTGTGTGTGTGTAGGCGTGCACATGTGCCATGTGTGTATATATCTGTATATGTATGTGAATGTATATGGCATGTGCATGTGTGGTCACATGGGTGTTTGTATATATGTGCACATATGGTATGTGCATGTATCTATAAATGCATGTGTTTGTGTGTATGGATATGGCATGTATAGGCATACATGTGTGTCTGTGTATATGCATATATGCTTGTCTATGTATATATACATGTATATATGTGTATATTTCTATGTAAAGATTTATGTCTGCCTGAGAGTGTGTAGGTGAATATCTGTGTGCTTGTGTGCATATGTGTGTGATGTGTATATATATGTAACTGTGTGTGCTTATATTTCTGTGTGTTTGTGTGTATATGTGTTTATATCCACATTTGTATGTGTCTGTGTGCATGTCTGTTTGATATATGTGCATTGTGCATATCTGCATGTGTGTATGTTGTATATGTCTATATGTGTACATATGTTTATGAATGTATATATGTATGTATGCATGTGTATGAGTGTATTATGTATGTATGCATGTATGTGTTTGTCTATTTGTGTACATGTGGTGGATGTAGATACCTGTATCTTTACATTTATCTATACACATGTATATTTGTGTATATGCTTGAGTGTATTATATATATTTGTGTGTAATAGCATATATATGTGTGCATGTCCGAGTATAGGATATGTGTATGTGTGCATATGGGTATATCTGTGGATCCATGCATGTATGTATAAGTTTGTGTATGTGTCCTTGCCTATGCATATGTGTGTATGTCTGTGTACAGTCTGTACAGTTGTATATCTGTCCAAGAACATGTGTGAGCCTGTGCACATATGCATGTGTGTGTTTGCATCTCTCCCAATGTTCCTTGCACAACATGGAAAGGAGGTTCTCTTTCCAAGATTATGAAAGGATTTCCAACAAGTTTCTCCCAACAGCCCTTTCCAAGATCATTTTCTTTTCTTCCTAGGAACTGATGCTCAGCCAGCATGAGCCACTAGTATTATGTAGGTCTTGGCTATGGTGTGGTTACCTAGAAGGACTGCTGTTTCCTTCAGCGATATGGACAAATAGTTTACATTCTGGAGAGAAGACCCATGCAGAGAAAATGGGAGCACAGGAAAATGAAGTGACCACTGAAGAGAGGCAGCCCAGTGATTCATGCCCAGAAAGTGACACGGGGAACAGAGGCATGCTAACCACCGAGAGAGGGAAAAGGAGCAGTGACAACATTTAATCTACTTTTCATAGGTTTCAGAGGCTCTCCTCCCTCCTCACTCTCTCCCTTTCCCCTGACTGGTCCTGACAAAAGCAATTTGTAACCTGGAACATGTACAAAGTCTTGGTTGTCAGGAGGGGAAGGGTAGGTAACCCAAAGAGCGAGGAACAGCTTCACCTAAATGGCCTGGTCCCCAATTTCCAGATTAGCCCAAGTTCTCCTAACCCTCCTCCATTAGGGTGCTTGTCCCAGTTTCATAGTCAAACTGATGTGTCATAAGAATGTGAAATATTGAACATTACTGCCAAGGCAGATGATGTCATCTACTGAGCACTATGCCAAGCCAGATGTTTGCTGTCAGGATACACACATAAATGCAGACCATCATCCCAGTTACTCTCTGCCAGATGTGTGGGGGTGACTGGCATGCTAACATGTTTTAGATCCAGAATTGTGATCACGACTGGCATTATCAGTGTGATTATAGATAAAGATTCTCTAAATAGACCCTCCCCCATAGTCTCGCACTGTGAGTACTGGCTGACAACACGGCAGGTGCTAGAATCACCATGGAAACAAGAAATACCTGAGCATGTCAGTGAGGGATGTTTTTTTTTTAAAGATTAGGTTAATTAAGATGAGGATATATGGCCTCAGTGCAGATACTACCATCCTATGCACGTGGGTCCTAGAATGAATAAAGAGGAGAAAGCAAGCGACGTATCAGCATCCATCTCTCCACCTCCAGACTGTGGACATGAGACCAGCTGCCTCCAGGTCTGTCACCAGGGCTTCTGCACCACAATGGACTGTACCTCATCTACTGTGAGCCAGAGCAAACCCTTCTTCCTTAGGTTGTTCTTGTCAAGCATTTTGTCATGGAAATAATGAAAGCAATTAAAATACAACTAAAAGCTGCCTGAATTCATATTTGTCCCTGGACCAAACACCGTTCTTTCCACATTTACTACACTCTTCAGCATAGACCACCCACAATGGGTAGCCCTAAAATAAATTAAAACCATGAATGGTATTGTACACTATGTAGGGAAATATGTGTGTTAAATACATCTACTGATGCTGAGTTTAATAGCACTTTTAGGCTGGTACACAAGTAAATTGAAAAAATATATCTGTTAAGTGATTGTTCACATATAGTAAGGTTTTTTTTTCCTTCTTGCTTTAAAGCAAACAGACTTAAAGCATTAATAGTGTCAAACTCTTAACTAAAGCAGTAAAAAGGGTCTTGGTAATGTGTTGATTTAACTAGCTTTTGCAGCATTAAGCTGAATGAAAACACAGACCTTCTCAGAAATGACCAAGGAGATGAGGAAGGACCTATTAGTAGTTTTAAATAATGTGTTAGTGACTAGGAAATAATTGTTTTTCGTGTCTGTGACTTCATAAAGCATCAGCTTTACAGTCAGTGGTTTATCTGCCTTGAGCTAAACAGACTTTATATTTTAATTGTGTGTCCAAGTACTTTTTATGATGAAATGTTCTCCCTTCAAAGTGTCTACAAGTTATTTTCTGTTTCTGATGGTAAAGGATAAGGATGCAAAGAGGCACATTAACTATTAGAGCGCTTCCTTCTGGTTGGAGAAGCTGGACCTTGGCTCTTCTGCAACTCCTCCTTCTTCCTTCCTTCCTATCCCTCCATCTGTCCTTCTTTCTGTGACTGCATCTGATGAACCATTTTTACCAGCTCCTATTTCTAGCTCTTGAACCTTTGCTCACCTAGTTTAGTTCAGGGAACTCACACGGAAAATTTTTATGCTCCCAAATCAGTGGGCTAAGAGCAAGCTTAACTTCGGTGATGATGATTGGTTTTGTACGTGAACAATTGAAAGAATCGGGATTCGACTTTATGAATCCAAATTCCCAAACAAATTACAATTGGCATTCCCATAATAAGCAGTCTGCCAGCGAAACTCTGCTTGCTATGCTTACAGAAGTAATTGATGTTTATAATCACAACTCAGAGGCTTTCCAAGATCCCCAGGTGCCATCTGAAACATCAGAAAAATAAATTAAATTGTGTTCAATGCGGATCCATTGAACTGTTCATTATTAAACTTTTAATCTACTATCTCCTAATACCATATGATTATCCTTTATTACATTTTATATTTAATTTTCCAGAAAATGCTCCTCCACAGCCATATTAGAGTAACTATGCAGAACTGAATTTATGTTCTATATGATACTTGGCATCCCAAATGTAACTAATACTTAAAAACCCAACACAGACCAGGTATTTCAAAACAGAAATCATAACTTACAATAGCTTCTATTTACAGAGAGCTTCCAGTGGTGGGAGTCGGTTTGTTCTCACGCCTTCTTCGCTCACATGTTTGCTACATCGTCTCTGACTACAACTTGTTCATCATAATTTACTGATTAGTGAGCCAATGCCAATACTTTATTCATAATGAACATTCATGCTTCTGGGTTCACTGATTCATGGAGTCCTATCAGTATTAATGAACATCTGGTGTTAAGCTAGAAGAGCTTTGCTTTACCTAAGAATCACCTGTTTTGCCTATTTCTTCCTCTGTTTCCTGGATCTCTCACACATCACTCTAGAGCTCTCTGGTCCCTTTTTTTTTTTTTTTTTTAAATATTTGTGGGTTTTTACTTTTCTGGAATTCACAACCACATAGCACACAACAGTCTCAGACTGGCTTCATTGAGTTATCAATATACACTTAAAATCCCTCTGCATATACATCTTTAAGGCTTCTTAACTACACAAAATGCTGAGCTTTGTTGTGATATTTTCTCACAGGTGTATGATGTACTTTGATACTGATCATAGCCTTCGACACTCTTCTCCCACATTTGCCTGCCCCTTCTTCTTCCTAAAGAGCCAACCCTATACTTTCATGGCTTCTCTGTAAATAAACATTTGCTGTATGAGAGGAAATGTGGGATATTGTTCTTTCTGTATTCTACCCATTTTCCTGGAATAACATGACTGGCTCTTCTCTATGACTGAGGAATGTTCCATTGTAATTTTGGTGGGCCAACAGTGCCTTTATTTTTATTGCTGAATGGTATTTCAAATGTATCTATTGATGTATTAAAGAATATCTTGGTTGCTATTTGGATATGCTAATTTTGAATAGAATTTATATTAAAGTCCGGTTCTCATGACTGCTGTATCTTCTGAGGATCCTGTGTGTAAAGACACTGAGCAATGGGACCTGAGATTTAGAGATGGGGGTTGTCAGGTAATGCATTTGGCGGTATCTATTGTGTCTTCCAGCTACAGATGCCCAAAGTCTTCATGTCCTTGTTTTTCTCCTCTCCTTACTCTACACCCACATACACTGGCCCTGATAGATCTTCTAGGCCATTCTTCTTCCCCGACACATAATCTTGCTTTTTTTATTTTTAGAGAATTCTTGGTACAGTGCCAAAGGATGTGAAAGAGGGCACAGCCGAAATCCCACAGACACATCTGAGTCTTTGGACATGGTTGTGTCTTCACACTGTGACCTTCCCAAATGCCTCCTACCCCACCATCCACGCGCCTCCCTACCTTGCTCGGATATAGAATTTCTCACCTATTCCCAGACACCTTCCATCAATGAGGAAATGTCTTTTATCCCCTAAGCTGAACTAGGATCCATAGGAGTAACAAAAGGAAGGACCTCCTTATTGCTTGGATAAGGTTCTGACCACAATCTGTCTGCCGAGGAATGTGTCTACAGAAAATGTTGAGTATATCTTATAATACTTACCCTTCCAATCTCTGAGACTCCTAAACAACTCTTTTGCTTATGGGTGTCTTCTCCAGGAGAAACTAACTGGACTGGTAGACAGATCGATGAATATATAGAGTCTTTCCTAGTCCTTCAGCCACTACCACGTTTTTGTCACTCAATCCAGCCCCACTCAGCCCCACTGACTCACTCTCCTCTTGGTTCCGGTCCAGGTAGGTTCTCCTCCAGGTAAGTGCATCTCAGGTGTGTCTTTCAAACGTGTTTTAGCTTCTGGTATTTGGGGGAAATTTTTTGCCTAGACACTTGAGTTCTTTGACAGACCTGAGGAGGGTCCCTGACATTAAACCTACTTCATGGTTTCATATATTAAAATTTTGGAGTGGTTAGCATTTAGCTCATTCCATGTTAGAGCTGAAACTGAACAATATTTTATGAGCGTCATGTTTAACATTATTTCTGTAGTAAGATGTAATTTGGCAATAGCAATACAATTAGCAAAAATCATGAAAAGAAGCGGTGTTTAAATTCTGGTTTGCTGAATCCCTAACTCTGTAGTCACATTAAGGCACATGGCTTTAGAACATTCTGTAGATTTCTGCTCAGGTTATTGACAACAGGAACATGAAGAGTGAGTATGAATCTAGGAGAAAGCAGTTTAAATGGCCATCCGAGATCTGCAATTACATTCCAGCTGAAAAATAATTCGACCCAGTAGCTGCTATTCTAGGAAAGGTTAAACCATTTCCCACAGCACTCAATGATGGATCTCATAGCTTTACGTGGGGAGTCTGCAGTATGGTCATTGACCTCATACATTGGCTCCTGCATTATTAGGGAGTAAATTTTCACCTCTACTGAAAGCTTGCAAACATTGCAATTGGCCAACACCGCACAGTGCACATTCATTCAGAGGCTGGTAGCTCTGAACTCTGTAGTGCTTGAGAGCTTAGAGAGGAGAGAACCAGCAATCAAGATGAAGCACTTCCTCTCCAGGTAACTATTAAAGTGTTCTATTTGTTCTCACGTACACAAATCATACACTGCCACTGTTGACTTTTCCACCAATGTAAGGGACTGTTAAGCTGCATGGTTTATAATCCCCATGATCCATGCAAAGATGGAGTCTTTTTCAAGGCGGAAAGAACAGAGCGATCCTCCCAGGCCACGGACATGGCATCATGGAGCCCCAAGAACTGACCTTAAATCTGTGATCAACAGAGCTTGCCTTTGTTCTACTAAGCCAAACTGTGGAGAAATTGATTTTCATATGTTTTATGTGCGAGAGACACATGGGTTTAGTGGAGAGGGAAGAAGCTGGCCTGCCCTGATAAAGTAATGATTTATATGCAGTTTAAAACTCCTCAGTGGCATTCCTTAGCCAGGTTTTCTCTGAGTACATGGTAGTGGCAATGGCCAAGTCAGATCCTGCTCTGGGAAGAGATGTACACAGACGTTCTGCAGTAAGGAGTCCTCGCCACCTGCTGTCATTCAGGAACATTCTGGCCAGCAGCCTAGTCATTTGTCTGAGAGGATATTCTATTTCCTTGTATAAGTGACATTGCAGAATGAAATGTGGTCTTTCTTTCATTTTCTGAATTGTTCCCTTTCCATGAAAGTCCAAAATTCTTTAAGTCTATGATTATAAACATTTCCACTTATATTTACTTTTAAAAAACCGTTCCCCGTAGTACAAGAGAGATGGTTCTGTGCTTCAGAGCACACACTGATCATGCAGAAGGCATGAGTTAGGTTCCCAGTACTCCCATCAGTGACTCACAACTGCCTTTAACTCCAGTTCCAGGGTGTGTACCTTTACTTACAGGTATGTACATACACACACACACACACACACACACACACACACACACAAACACACACACACACACACACACATACACACACACAAACATATTTTAAAACCATTTCCAATGAGTCAATAGTATTGACTATATAGGTCAACACTGTACTTTTCCTATTAATTTTATATACTACGTTACTTCCTCACTTGGACTTTAAGTAAAAACTGAATTACTATTATAACCCCAACCATGAACTGTCAGCCACCTTTACATGAGAACTTTCTCCTTTGTGTGCACACTTGCATAGTGGACATGGACCATGAAGCCTTGGAAGCAGGTGGAGTACATGGCTGTATGCAATGTCTCACTTTTAGACTAATTTGAAGGCTGCATGTCTAATATGGGACTTTTGAGATTTAATTTCAGGGTAGTTTCATAAAAAATTTATAATATATAAAATTGAGACTACCTTTGTATGCAGGAAGAGATTACTATAACAAACCACATGAATTTGTCCAAAAGAATGGAGATTTTAAAGAATTCATGAAACGTGTCTATCATAAGGAAATGAGTGAGTAATACTATCTACTAGCCATTTTTAACTTCTTTGGTATGTTCATGGAGGTATTCTTTTAAATGTGTTTGATAATATAGCAAACTCACTTTCCATCTGAGACAATTTCCATATAATAATTGGAAAACTACATTAAGATATATGCCATGATACGGAACCATCTATCCATAAGGAAGGAAAGGGGGATTCCACCGGGCCACGGCCTCACTGGTTTCCAAAAGAAGTCTAATTTCTTAAATTGTTCCATTCGTATAATAAAGCAGGGATTCTTTACTATGGCCCTGTACATTTTATGTGAGTAGAAAGATTTCAATTTCTACAAAATGGGATTCACTGAGGCTCCGAGGAGCATATGGTGAGAGGCATAGCAAGCATGATGCTTAAACAGAATAAGGACACAGGGGCTTTGGTTTAGTCCTAACCTCATCTGGGCACATCATTTCACTGTCTGCTTTAAGGAGTAAGTGAGCTCTTCACATATAGGGGAAAGTAGGACAAATTGGGCCAAAAGTAGGTCTGACAGCTACCATAAAGGAAGTATCACATTCCTTATATGGAAGCCTAATAATACTTCAAAATTCTTTCCAAAAATAGTGAGCAGATAAAGATAGCCTTATGTGTCCACAAAACACTACTGGAAATAAATAAATGTAGCCAAGCTGTGGGATGCTAAATCAATATGGAAAAATCAATTGCATTTTATGGTCTAGCAATAGAACACTGCAATGTGGAATCAAAGACACAGCGTTTCTGCGCAGCGTAAGTGCACAACCTCGGCACTCTCACATGTTCCATAAGGTTAGTCTTTAATCTCATCAATGTGACAACTGTGTGACAGTGTCTCCTTACGGACTGAACTCATATTTCCCTACTTATCAATGAAATTCAGTATCTTTTTATGCATGTACCCATATGTATTCTCTCAGGAACAGGGTCATTTGGCTTCTTGGTTGGATTCAGCTTTTGAGTCAGAGATTCACTCTCTGATCTCAGAACTAACTCAGTACATGGCCCAGATTAAGCTTTAATTTGTGAGTCCTTTACCTTAGCATCTAAAATTAAGAGGCTATAGATATGGAACACATTTGTGATAACTTTTCCTTTTCTTAATACTGTCCTCAATGAGGTTAAAGCTATTGAATTTTGGGGCCCAGCTTATAATTTGTATCATTTCTACTAATTTGCTTCATGCAATGTCATACAGGTTTTCTGTTTTATTTTCTTCCGTAAGTTCTAGCTTGGCATAAGGTCTATGGCCCTACTACCCTTTATTATTTGCTGCATATAGTGTGAGGGATGGACTGTCATAGTTGTGTATTGAGATATCTAGATTTCTCAGGACTGTTCGTTGAAAACATTTACCTTCCAGTGGAATTGCCTTTGCACTTCTATGAAAACTGAAATAACAGACTAAAGATGGTGCTTCTATGCCCCATTGTGATTCATAGACAAAGGGACCCAAGGGCCAGCATCACTGTTCCATGGTGTCGGGAACTCAACGGTGAGGCTTGAATCTGCTAGTTCATTTTTTTCCCTTTGTTATCATTTTCACCTTTTTGATGGACTGAGGACATTTGGGGTAGAATGTTGGCACACACAAGGTTTTAGATTGGACCACTAGCACTGAAAAACTTTCTGTTTATTCCACATCCTATAAATTTCCACAGCTTTTATAGTCAGCTTGTCAAATTCTGTTTTGTTTTGTTTTGTTTTAATCTGTTTGAATTTTAACTGAGATTAAGTTGAATTTACAGATTGTGGGTATATGGGCAACTTCACCATTTTGAATATTCCTATTTATAGCCTTACATTTCAAGTAAAGATCCATCAATCTAATGGAAATTCCCGACTGCTTATTGGTTGTCTAGATTGTTTTTTTAAAACATTCTTTCTATGTTTTATTTTGGAAAAAAAAACTTTGACTTCCTTCATATTCCTAATAATTTTTTTTTCTGTAATGGTTAGGTCACCATGAACCCTATTCACTACACGTTTGCCACAGATACTGTAGTTTATATCACATCTTTGTGTGTGATTGTTTGTATTCCTGTCTAAAAGACAGAGGGATATCTGCATCCCTGAGAATGTTCCTGAGATGTCCTTAGGAATGTCGTCTTTGCCACTGTATAAAACAAGAGCTTCGGTGGAACTATGTAGTTCAGGTCAGATTCTACATACAACAGGTCAACCACTGCCAATATTTTCTTAACTGAAGCCCTGTGACAGTGACTCGGGGGCATTTTTTAGGGGAGACCCTTGAATCTTCAGCAAGTAATTGTTAGTGGCAACTTGATGCCATGACCCTGTTCCCAGGGTCATTCAGTTCTGATTCCCAAGTGACCCCTCATGATATTCTGGGATTTTTCTCTTGTTTCTAGTATACCAGATAGCTGATTAATCAGTGGAAACTTCATAATTAAAGGGTAAGGTAATATGTGAGAGTAAGACTATATTTTTTTCTTTTTGCCAAGTGCACATGACTGAGTTGACAGGAAAGTGTCAAGTATATTACTTGACAGGGAATCAGAAACAATGGTTTCTTACTACTGTGTGGCGTCTGCCTCTCCATCATGTGGGTATTAATCCAGGATAACAACCCATAATTCTAAAGCAGGAGGCCTCATTTTCAATTCTTCATCAAAATGTCCTGAAATAGCAAGGATTATTGCACAACGCTTGAAGCTTTTAAATCTCCTAAAAGGTGATGCTCACCCTCAAACTAGTGTGGCTTTAAGAATCTACAACTGAATTAAAATTAGAGATATTAACCCTAGGTTGATATCTCAGAAAGTTTATATAAGATATAAATGCACATTACAAGATAAATTAGCTTGACAAGATTTGGTGACACAACTCAGAGAGCAGATGGCACATGAAGTTTTCTTTATTTATGTGGTTAATCGGCTGAGTTACTTGGTTATCTGAGGTGTCAGCCTTCACGGGTCAAGAATTAGTTTCCATGATTATGTCCCTGACATCTGCATCTATTAATCTTCTCGCCAGCATTCAGAGCTAGAATGCACGGGCTGTGAAAACGGCCTCTCAGTGCTATCTTTTTTCAATGTGCTTGAAGACTATGTTGTTTTTCCTTTGCTGTCAATAGACGTATGCATGTGTGCGCTCATGTGTGTTGCCATATATACATGTATGTAAATCCCAATTATTTGTAGGGTACAAAATATTCTTTCTTTAACTGTAGAATAAGAAAACAACTTTAACCAGATTTTTGTTTCTGTCTCTGTCTCTCTCTCTCTGTCTCTCTCTCTCTCTTTCTCTCTCTGTCTCTCTCTCACATACACACACACACACACACACACACACACACACACACAGAGAGAGAGAGAGAGAGAGAGAGAGAGAGAGAGAGAGAGAGAGAGAGGAGACAGAGACAGAGACAGACAGAGACAGAGACAGAGAGACAGAGACAGAGAGACAGAGACAGAGAGACAGAGACAGAGAGAGAGATGAAATAACCACAGTAAATAAATGGTTCATGCTTCCTCCCATGCCCTGCCGAGATGCTTGTTTGAAAGACTAGTCCTTCAATAGGAAGAAACTGGACAATGGGCAGATTCTAATGGCCTACTGTACAGTATGAAAATGAGCTCATATTGATGCTACTCCTCCAAGCCAGTGCCTAAAGAGGATTTAGACACTGAGTTTCGTCCATGTAACCCAACCTGTATTTAGAGGCTACCACGCCACCATTGGTCAGGCTAGGCTTTTGGAAGCCACACATGTGGATGGTCTACTTTATGCTTGTTGTGCCTGCATGTGCAGGCCAGACATAGTCCATTAAGCTGCTCTATTGCATTGTGAGTACAGAGCTGTACTTTCTCAATTCAGATAAAAACCTGATGGGAACTTGATTAACTCTATACACTGATCCTCTTGCCAGTGACTGACCCGGGCACAACAGCAGTCATGGGACTTATTCCCAGCAAGGTGTAAGAGAATGCCACTGCCACAGCTGGTCCAGGAAAGACTCCCTGTTCAGATGAATTTATGTAACTGCTCTGGAGTTCAAGAAGAAACTTCGAAAATGTGGAGGCAATGCCACAGAAAGAGCTAGGGTCTAGACATGCCTTCCCTCCAATCATGCTGTACACCTCACTACTTTAATATATGTCTATATATTCTCAGTGTGTGCGATGATACATAGAGCACTTGTATTTCCTTCTGCTATTTTAAGATAGGATTTTTACTGGTGAGAACAGTGACTTATCCTGATACCCGAAAGAAAGCAGTTCAACTGTTGCTGCTGCCCATAAGGAGAAAGTCTAGCAATGTTTAGGATGGTGTTTAATGATGGAGCTTTGGTATGAAACATAGGTTTTCTTTTCTTTCTCCCTATTTATAAAATGTTCCCAAGGCTTCTAATCCACCCTCTATGTGATTGAGCCCCATGCCACATTCTCCTGTAAAACCAGGAAGGACAAACTTCCAAAAGAGAAATCCCTGGTCTTTAGATTTTGGTCAAGGAAAAGGAAAAGAAAGACAAACAAACAAAATAACAACAACAACAACAACAAAACTGAACTCACTCTTTTATTATTCTGAAAGTGCCATGAAATGCATAAAAAGAAATCATGCCATTATATTAATGGGTTATATGTCCAAAAGCTGTTGAAAAAACTGAAGAATGGTTGTGAAAAACAAATTTAGAGGGCCTGCTTAGAATCTAACACTTCCCAGATGCAGCTGCTCTTGTGTTTGTCTGAGCTTGCCTGGGTGCAGGGGAACCCTGCTGAGAACCTACTTTACCAAAATAGAAATCAGGACATCTAATCATCTGCAGGATCAAAACGTAAAAGAGGCAATAATGAAAGATTGGAGGTCTATATGCAAACATTCACAATTTAGTTCCTCCTTCTTTGGGGTGCTGAAAGCTAATTCAAGCCCTCACTACTGATCGGCAGGTGCTCTACCACTGGTTTATATCCCAACCTTTTATTTTAGTTTCTAACAGATTAGTTACATTTGCTTTTTTTTTTTTCCGAGACAGAGTTTCTCCGTGTAGCCTTGGATGTCTTGGACTCACTTTGTAGACCAGGCTGGCCTCAAACTCACAGTGATCCTCTTGCCTCTGCCTCCCAAGTGCTGGGAATAAAGGCATGTGCCACCATGCCCGGCCCTTACATTTTGCTTTTTAATGGACATAAGTATTGAGAAAACTATAAGGATAGCCTCTTATGGAACTGTCCGTCATGTTTCTTAATTGAGACACAGTATTCTCTGCAGTGTTTACCGTATCAACATTTCTCAATCTGAATTGGTATATAGATCAATGTACACACTGAGCTTTCCAATGGTATATCACAAGATGGTTTATGACATAGCCTTTGTCATATATGGATCATCACTAGAGTGACAGAGCTCAGCCCACACCATTCTGTTATGGAGTGAGAACTTAGCCGAGTCTCATTCTTCTCCATCTATGGGAAGACTGATGTTGGGTGCTTTTGGTTCTTACTGCTGCTGCATGGGTGACAAATCACACTGCAGGAGCAGCTGCATCTCCAGCACATGCCTGGGTTTGCCTGATAAACAATCAGGTCATTAGTGATGGAATATAAATAACATAATTTTTATATTATAAGTGGAGAATCGCACACAAAAGAAGCAAAAATATTGCAATCCGAAGAGGAGTAGCGCAATGAAGTGAAGCAGCTTGTGGGATGGAAGCAGGGAGGGAAGAGGGAAAAAAAAACACAGGAAGTGGGGTACGGTTACAAAACTTCAAAGCCCACCCGGAGACCAAGTGTTCAGGCATATGAGCCTGTGGGGTCATTTCTCATTCAAACCTCTGCAGAGCAGGACAACGCAAGTCAGAATAGAGGCGCCATTAGACACGCAGAGAGGCCAGGCCGTGTCTGTGGTAGCAAAATAGAGAGGAAGCGAAGGGCACAGAAGTAGGAAAGCGGCATCCATTATGAAGAAAGGTTGCGGCCAGGAACAAGAACTATCTTCTCCTGTGGAGAATGGGAGCAACTGACGGTATGTGCGATACGACGGCCCAGTTCACTTCCAGGCAATTGAGTTTCCCCAACTGTAGGCAAGTCAATCAAGGAATGGCACTAAAGAAACAGGTGTGCCCATAGGCCTTAGCACTGCGTACCTTGGACAAGGTACTGTGAGAGTCTGTTTCGGAAGCAGGTTAATCAGCTCAGGTCTGTAAGAACTGAGTGGGAGGGGTCGGGGGAGCCTGCCGGGGTAGCGACAAGAGGGAAACAAGCTTAGCTTAGCATGGAAGCCGCTGGACTACACTGACAAAGCTGGCCTTCAGTCCCACATCTGCTGCTTATTGACTGAGCTGAGAGGGATTGTTGACCCACACTTCTGCAGGTTTCAGCATGTAAAATAATATTCTTGTCAATTCTGTGCGGTTAAGCAAGAGAGTAGATATAAGGTACATGAAAGATAAAGTAGATTTTACCATTTAACCCATGAGAGAAAACGCTGGACACCAGACAGAAATTAGAAAACTTCAGTAGAGACTGAGAGAGCAACTAGAAAACCTTCAAATTATAAAACACTCCTGTCACGGGGCACTTGCCAAAAAGGAAGAATAAAAAAACAAAACAAACAAACAAAAAAAACAAAAAAACCACCCACTTGAGGGAACAACTGAAGGCAAGAAGCTGACCCCTGCATTAGTATAAGCTAGCACACACTGCAGGATCAGAGTACTGTAGCCTAAATGCCACCAACCAGGCCTTCAAAAGACCACAGTCTCAATTAGGGTTGCATCTGGTGCTTGTCCCCATTTGTAGGAAGCATTGAGATATGGCTAATGTTGAATTTCTCACCACTGAACTCAGAGGGCTGCCCCAGTGCCTGAGGGCTCAGGGTGGGCTGTGCCAGAGTCTGACTTCCTTTGGACTAATCTGCATACCTGAGGTCAGGTGATTGATTTTCAAACAACTTAAATGATGAAAGAGTTATTGGGAAAGGCGGATTAGTTCCAATTACTATGAATCTCAGTAACTATTTAGGCCCTGCACTTACCAAATAATCAGACCTTTTATGAGGAATTCTAGCAGCATGGCATTAATGGCATAAATAAACATGTAAATAGAGTGTCTTGTGTGCAGTTGGGTGTCTGCTGCCTGGAGTAAGCATAATCTGTAGGCGTCACTTGGTCAGGGGGTTTTGACCTAAATGAGTAAAAAACAAGGAGTGGCTTTCCCCTTTTCTGCATGGATTGATTTCATAACAGCGTATTCAAACTGTAAATGTATCCCTTGCTCTTGAGAATAGTGTATGTAATCCAAACTGAAATTTGAATTTTGGATGATCCACAATGTCCACCTCTGGCAATATACCCTACAGGTACATACGCTTGTACATCACAGAGACATCTGTTTGCCCATGTTGCTCCGCTGTTGTTCACAACAGCTAAGGCATAGCGTCCACTTAGGCGCCTGTCAGTGGAGACTGGATAATGGATGTGTGATAGAAATGCACAGAGTAGAATTATACAATATAAAAGAGCTAAATCAGGGGGTGGAGGGATGGCTCAGCAGCTAACAGGACTTACTGCTCTTCCAGGGGACCCATGTCAGTGGCCTCTCCTCCAGTTCCGAGGCATCTGGTGCCCTCTTCTGGTCTCTGCAGGCACCTGCCCACGAATGGCACACCAGGGGCATCGGGTTCCCCTCAGCCTAGATTAGTCTGCATCTGTGTGGAGGAGGGGGTTGGGCTATACACAGGAGTGAGTGGGGTGTGGAATGCCCGTTCCCTGTCAGAACAAACCCCAGCTACTCCAGGTTTGGCTGCTTCTGCTGTCACTGCTGTCTTCCTTCCTCTTCTCCCCGCTTCCTGTCCTCCTTTATCCGTTCTCCATCTTTCTTCCAGCTTTTCTTCCTCCCACTCTACTTTCCTTTATCTTTTTTCCTGTCCTCCTGTCCTTCCTTTCCATTTTCACTTTCAAACTCTTTATTTTCTCTTCCTTCCTTTCTACCCCCTTTCCCACACCACACTATGCACATGGAAGCACGGCCTCGTTTACACTGAAGAGCTAATGCACCCCTCTATGTCTGTCTGTCTGCCTGCCTGTTGCTCTGTCTGTCACTTTGTGTGTGTGTGTGTGTGTGTGTGTGTGTGTGTGTGTGTGTGTGTGTGCGTGTGTGTGTGTTTTCTAACATTTGAATGAGACTCTAGCATTAAAAAACCCACCTCTCGGTTATTAACTTGAAATAACGTGTGAAATAGGCAGAAGAGACTGTTCATGTGTAGCTTATAGACCAGGAAACAGGGTCGGCAGGATAGCAAACGTCTTTACCTCGACTCCTGCAAAAACTAAAACCTGAGGTAACTGCCAGCCTCAAGTGCGTTTTCATCCTAGAAGCTGCTGTCACCTGGGAAGGACTGCGTGTTTTGTGCTTTAGTCCCTCGCAGAGAAGGGGTCTATAAACTGCAAGCAGCATGGGGTGCCACTATCTCAGAGACAGAAGTAGTGAAATGGGAAGAGGTTGTAAATTCCCCAGGGGGAAAAAAAATAATTGAAGGGCTGTTTATGATAGAAAACTATAATTAGGAGTAATGGGGAGAGATTAAGACCGGGAAAACAACACTCTGTAATAAGGCTCTAGTGTGAGGTATTCAGATTTAATTGTGTTTTTTAAGTAATGTCAGACTCCCAGATGCTGTAGCGATGAAGCCGGTATACAAATGAGTGAATAAACAAATGACTTCATAATCCACACAGCCAACTGCATGCCTTATAATCGAATACACTGTTTCAAAATGTGCCTTTTGAATTGGTGCTGTGATATGAAAGAAAAAAAAAAGAAACCTCTCCTATTGGTCTAAGAACATGTTACTTATTTAACATGACTTACTGATGGGAAGTCATTCTTTTTTCCCTCCTCAGCACGCGAATGATGCCCAGTCTCTTCAGATTATGAGATCTCTGTGTGTGGTGGAGCCATTCATGAGTTGGCGCCTCACACACTGGGAGGTTAATTTATCCAAGTGAATGTTATAATCAGCTGCTTCAAATGCATTATTCAGATCCCGGGAGACCTCAGGAGTGGCAGGGGAAGAGAGTCAGGCTAATTTTTATGTCGTTCCCATTGGCTCACAGACACAGCTTAACAGCAACTCAGGACAAGGCCCACAGGAGATGCGGGGACTTTGAGAGGGGGCCCCTTGTCTTCTGCTCCTAGGTTTGCTGTAGAATCAATTATCATGGAGTTCTTTATTCTAAAGTTATTATGTTTTCATCAGACAAACTGCTATTCTTATCTAAAACTTTATAGCAGGGAATGTGACTAGCCGATGCAACAAACGCAGCCATAGTTTGTTTCATCATGATCAGTGCCGGTAACTGTTTGAAATATGGTAAATAAATGTGCACTGAAGCATTAAGCACTCACCAGACACAGAGAAGCAGGCTGCTGGTCCGCCCTCTGAAAAGAGCACAAGTGGACATGTGCACATGCATACAAACAATGTGTAATACTACCTTGCTGATGGCTTCTGGACATAAAATGGCCACTGACTTGAAATGCATAAGTTATCAACATCTGATTTTTTTATACAGACACACAAATGGCGACATCACACATGAGTGGGAGTTTCAAAGGCTTTAAGGCAGGATTGAGATGTCTATTGTTCCCTTAATTTCAAGGACATGCACTAATGAAGCCCTATCAGGTTCGCATGACTCTTTTGACTTTTTTTAAGTGCCTGGAGGAAGTGCATCCAGCCACTGATTTCAATGTGAAAGTGCTTGTTAAGTCCCACACATCATGAGAGAGTTACTTTTCCTTCCTGAAACTGACAAGGTACATTGTAAAGCCTTCTTGCACCTCTTGGAAGCCGGTACAACACTGTCAAGCTCACTGATGAATTAAACCTTTTCTTTTTAACTTCTAGTTAACATTCCATAATGAGGACTAGTTTGGACCGGGGACTCATTCGTCCTCATACACATAAACACTCATGGAGAAATTTCATAAAGCTGTGGCAATAAGTGTGTTTCTCATGCCCTTCCAACTGACAGAACTCAGACTCTCAGGTTCCTAGGACCCCTTCTTGGTGTTCATCTCCCCACTGATGCACCATCCTGGAGAATTATGGTGTGCTAGGTTCTCTAGGGTCTATTGGGTTTTTTCTTCTTGCCCTGTCTTTGTAATCTTGTACTGTCTAGTTAATATTTATACTACACCAATGGTGCTTTTTCTGTTTTCAAACTGCCTTTATCCATCATCATAACAGGGACAAGTGATTAAAATACAAAGCTTTCTAAGAGCAGCGACTATGGTTTCATCGCCCACACCCAGCTCAGTGGTTGTCAAAAAAAAAATCAAGACCCATTAATTCTGGCTAAATTATGTGGAAAAACACTAGGACTCTGGAACAAATCTGTTAATGCTGGGAAGATCAGAGCTAGGACTTTGTGACCCATGTTTTCAAGGTGTCACTATCTTCTGAATCCCAGATCCCTGGGTGCTCACATCAATAAGTATTTATTCAGCAGGCACATGAACAGAGGCGCGTTTCACAGGAAGAGTCTGACTGAGTCATTCTCTGCCCTTTCAGAATTGACAGGTTCCATTTCTTTTTCTGATAAGAGTACATAACTTAATTCAGTTAACAGAATGTGACAAATTGCAGTCATCAGTCTTACACACCGTTCTATATTCAGATGTCTCTCTCTCTTCTCCCAGGTTCCCAGGCAGATGAACACTAACTCAGCACAAGCTGAAGAAAATCTATACACTTGGTCATTCACAATGTAGCCAAGATGGCTTGAGCCTCAAGGGAAGTAAAGGTCGCACCAATCACCAGGTCTCAATATTTGTTAACATCAAAGAGATCCCTAGTGCATCAGTTTAAGCATCATTTATGGATGGTGTTAGAGGGGGAAAGTGATAGGTTTGTCAATGACAGGCAACTACATGGCTTATAAATTGTCCATGGGTTGTAGAGTCAACAGCAGCACCTTCTACCTTACTTTGTATAAGCTTTTACACTTAGAAGGCATAAGACTAGGGATGCAGTTCGGCTGGTAAATGCTTGTCTAGCATGCAGGAAGGCCAGAGTTTTAATTCAGAACCACAAATAGCAGGTGTGGTGACTCATGTCAATAATCTCAGCACTCTAGAGGTGAAGGTTGGATGATGATGATGATGATGATGATGATGATGAGAGAAAGAGAGAGAGAGAGAGAGAGAGAGAGAGAGAGAGAGAGATGGAGGAGAGAGAGAAGAGAGAGAGGAGTTCATGTGAGTGTCATCAGAGGGGCTTGTCACAGTTTATATATGGTAATCAGAGGGCAACTCGGAGAGACCGTCTCCACTTTTACCCCTTGTTTGAGAGTGTTCCCAGCCCTGTGTAAGCCAAGGTAGTTGGGCAGACCATGTTTGCAGATACTCTAGCCTCTGCATTGTCTCCTGAGGGTAACTGAGATTGTGGACACTTGTGCTACCATGTCTATCTTGAATATAGGTTTTGGGGATACAAACTCATGTCATCAGGCTTGAGCAATAAGAGCTCTTAGCCTTTAATATTTATTTGTAAATAACTAGTAATTCTTGTGTGTATATCAATTTGCTATGTTTTGCTTTCATCAAATTTAAAATATTATCTGTCTCATATTGTTATTATGAAGATAAGTGAGTTTAAATATATTGAAGATTTTATATATGTATGTGTATAATGTACACTAAACACTGAAATAGTCTAAACTATAATTTTCATTAAATAGTAATTTATAGCTAATGATATTTTGAAAATACTATTCTTTGAATCAATTCTTGGAAACTATAAATTTGTACAGCCATTATAGAAAACAGTTTGGAAAGTTCTTACAAAGAAATAAAACAGACTACTGTATAATCCCGGCAGCCAACTGCTGGCAATATAACCAAAGGAAATGGGAAGAATATATTGTAGAGAGAATTTGTACATGAAAAAGATTGCTGTACCATTAACAATAGCTACAACATACAATCAAGGCAAGGAATTCTAAATATATAAAAAAGTAAAAAATATGTGATACCCCTATGTATCTAAATACTATTCTATCTTCAGGGGGAACTATTTTTCACTTTCAGTAACATGGACAAGTCTGGAGAATATAAATTAAATGAACCCAGGCACAGAAAACATACATATTGCATGGCCTTATTCTGTGTGGAGTACATAAGAGTTAATCTTGTGGAAAGGGCGAGTACGATGGTGGATGCTAGAGGCTGAAAGGAGAGAGTAAACAGTCATCAGGACCAGTGCTATATGCCTTCAACCCACTCACTAAAAAGGCTGAAGGAATACCAGGAGTCCAACCAGGGCTTCATAGTGAAATCCTTTCTCAAATACTGACAATGATAATAATATTGTCTTAGTTTTTTTTTCTATTGCTATAAAGAGAAACCAGGACAAAAACAACATATAAAAGAAAACATTTTATTGGGGGCTTGAATATAACTCAAAGAGGGAGTCCACAACCATCATGGTAGAGACCATGGAAGCACGCAGGCAGGCAGGGCACTGGATTAGTATCTAGAGCTTCCTTGTTGAGATACAGCCATGCAGCATAGATCTAACTGGAATGGTGTGGACTCTGGAAACGTCAAAATCCACCCCTCAGTGACATATCTCTTCCCACAAGGCCATTCTTCCTAGTCCCTCCCAAACAGTTCCATCAACTGGGGACCAAGCATTCAAATATATGATCCATGGGGGCCAGTCTCACTTAAACCACTCTGCACTCCCCACTCTGCAAACCATCAGCACCATCACAACAACAACAACAACAACAATAATAATTGCATTAATAATACATAAACTCAATAAATAGAATTAGAAGCAAATGAAGCTTCAAGAAATCTAGTGCCTGGCACATGACTGCTAAAATACAAAGAAAGAGGAAGTCTGAATTCTCAGAAGCCTGTTCCCATCAGGGCCTACCAGGTGAGACTGCCCCCCACCCCAATTCCCTGCCAACCATCCCCCTACTCCCCACTCTGCAAACCCGGCAGCAGTGCATTCTGCCCTGTCCCCTGTGCAGTCCACTCCCGGACTCACCGCTCTGTTTGAATCCACAGAGGCCTGGAGCACTGGAAGCAACCAAGTGAGACATCTTCACCTGCCTACTGAGTAATACCTGCCTCCCCTGCTCCCATGTCCCATGCAAGGCCAGCAGTGGCGAGCTTGGCTCTGTTCCCTGTATGCTCTACTTCCCAGCCCACAGATATGCTTGCATTCATGGAGGCCTGCTTCTATCAGGGACCAACAGATGAGAACTGTCCCTTTCAATCCCCTGCCCACTGGTCCCCTAAAGAACGCCCAACAGCTGTAAACTGCATTGCTTCCCTGTCCTCCAATTTCTGTCCCACAACTCTGCCTGCATTCCCAGAGGCCTGCCACCACCAGGGACAAACAGATGGCTATAGACGGGTACAAGAACACAAACAACAAGAACCAGGGCAATGTGGCACTGCCAGAACCCAGATGTCCTACTACAACAAGCCCTGGATATCATAGCCCACCTGAAGCACAGTACGATTACTTTAAATCCAATCTTACAAAGATGATAGATGCCTTTAAAAAATTAATAATAAATCCCTTCAGGAAATATAGGAAATTACAAGCAAAGAGGTGAAGGAAATGAATAAAACTGTTAATAATAATAATAATAATAATAATAATAATAATAATAATAATAATTAAATAATAGAAATAATAATAGAAAAATGAAGAAAACATAAACTGAGGGAATGCTGGAGATGGAAAACGTAGGTAAGAGAACAGGAAGTACAGACATAGACATCACCAACACAATACAAGAGATGAAAGATAGACTCTCGGGAGTATGAGATACAATAGAATAAATTGATACTTTGATCAAAAAGTTTTAAATCTAAAAAGTTTCTAACACAACATCCAGGAACTTTGGGACACTATGAAAAGAGCAAATCTAAGAATAATAGGAATAGAAGAAGGAGAATATTCCAAGATCAATGGCCCAGAAAATATTTTCAACAAAATCATAGAAAAAAATTTTTCCTAACTTAAAGAAAGAAATGACTATAAATGTAAAGGAAGCGTACAGAACACCAAATAGATTTGACAAAAAGAAAATTTCTTGCCACATAATAATCGAAACATTAAATGTACAGAATAAACAAACAATATTAAAATCAACAACGGAAAAATGGCAAGCATCATATAAAGGCAGACCTAGTGGAATTATACCAGACTTTTCAATAAGACTTTAAGAGGAAGAAGGGCCTGGGCAGATGTCTTGCGGTCTCCACAGGACCACAGATGCTAGCCCTTACTACTATACCCAGCAAGACTTTCTATCACTCAACATGGATAAAACAAGATATTCCATGAAAAATGAAATTTAAAAAATATCTTTCCACGAATCCAGCCCTACAGAGGGTACTAGAAGGAAAACTCCAACACAAGGAAGTTAACTACACCCCCAAAAACACAGGAACTAAATAATTTCATACCAGCAGAAACAAAAGAAAGATGGTGTGTGCACACATGTGCATGCACACACACACATACACACACACACACACACACACACACACACACACACACACACACCACTACCAAAATCAATCTAACAGGACTTAGCAATCATTGGTGATTAGTATCTCTCAATGTCAATGGATTCATTGCGAAATGAAATTACACAGGCTGACAGAATGTATGCTAAAACAAGATCCATCATTCTGCTGCATATAAGAAATATATGTCAGCACCAAAAATAAATATTACCTCAGAGTAAAGGGATAGAAAAGGGTATATTAAGCAAATGGTCACAAGAAGAAAGTTGGAGTAGCCATTCTAATCTCCAATACAATATACTTCAAACCAAGATTAATTAAAAGAAAAGGGAAAGGACACTACATACTCAGTGAAGTAAAACAAAACAAAACAAAAAAAACACCAAGAGGACATCTCAATCCTGAGCATTTATGCCCCTAATGCAAGAAACATTACTCAAACTTAAACCAGACATTGAAACACACACTTCTGTATGATTGTATTTTCCTGTATTTCTTTGGGAGGAGAGGAAGGAGGGGAAGCTGTGATTGAGATGTAAAATAAATAAGGAAATTAATTAATGAAAAGAGAAAGAGAGAAAGAGGATGTTAACTGTAGCCACTCCCTCCCACAAAAAAAAAAAGCAACACACTCAATAGTTAGGTTACCCATTTACCCATCCATACTGTACACTTCATATTGCACACAATGGAGATGTACTATTTTATCTGCCATTATATAAAGCAAAAGAGAGCCTGGAATTCATGCTTTGAAACAGGAGTTGGAACCTCATTCTGCAGATAAGGTGAAGCATGGAAGTTTTAGGTGAGGCTACCCAGGATCCAGTCCTCAAATACCTGTCCATCCTACAGTGGCCTCTATCCACTCTTTCCACTCTAGCAGATTTAAAAGAGGACACCACCATGTAGACAGATATATCCATGATCCACTCGTTAATTTAGAAGTAAGTTGTAGCTAACTTCCTAACTTCAGAATATACCTAGACCTTCAAACATCTAGCTTTTTCTTTAAAGGTTCGTTCTACAGAGAGTTATCAACTTATCGTGTGATGTGTGCCTTTTTAAAAAATGTTCTGGAATTTAAAATACCTGCTCAACAATTGTTCTACCTGGGTGACTGCTCAGGTAGCAAACTGTCTCTGTCATCCTCTCATTTGGGAAGCTACTAATCTACACCTCCCCTTATAGTCAGGTAATTAATATTATTCCTTCTCAAGTCTCTGATTAGGTTGAAGACCAGATAGTTTAGTTTTACAATTAACCTTAGTCATTTAGGGATTAAGATGTTTTTAGGTCTAGATAGATGTTTCACATTAACAATAACAAGATATAATAGACATTGATCTGCACTCAAAAATTTAGCTGCACCAAGATTGGAAAGATGTTTTCTTCAAGGCTGCCAAGTACAAATAACCAAAACACTAAGAATGCAACATTTATACAACTCCTGATTGTTTCATGGTTCTTCTTGCTATAGGTAGTTTATTGTATATATGTGTAATAATACAAATATATATGTAAAAAAAATTTTTTAAAAATATTTTAAAAATATTGATCTACCGTAGTCCATTTTGCTCTACCTAAGCAACATTGTAATTTTGCAGGCTATCTTCCAGACTGTGTTTATAAAGGTTCTCTCTGTGTGAGGCAGGATCATTCTGGGAAGGAAGGAGTATCTCAGTCCATTTCACTGTGTGTGACTCTAGGCCTAGGAAAAAGAGGTCTCCATTTCGAATCCAGAGTACCTCCCCTCCCATTACTCCTTCTCTCCTCTTCTGACCTCTTCTCTCCCCTCTTCTTCTCACCCCTCCCCTCCTCTCCTTTCTTCTCCTATCCCCTCACTTCCTTCCCTGTGTCTCTCTGCCCTTCAATCCTCTCTTATTTCATGCCCCACCCCCTTCCTTTAATTTTATTCCATAAAAACAATACCTGTCAAACCCTAGAGCTTGCCCAACCCAGAGGAAATATAAAGAAACCCAGCCTAATGTCCTCCATTGGGCAACTGTAGCACAGGGAATGTCCCTGACACGTATAATCTCAGTAGGGTAGACCACATAGACCACACTGAGAAGTGTACATTTCTCTGCACTTTCTAAATGATCACTTGGTTCACCAGCTATGCTTAGTGGCTCAATGTGAATGTTTTGTTGTCATGCACGAGAAGGGCTGGATAAAATATCGACAGCTTCACTGTGTAGTGTGTACTCACAGTATCTTAATCCATCTTTAGTCCCTAAAGGGTCACTTCAAGTGCTTGAGTATCAATTTCTCCATGCAAAAACAGGGATAGTGTTTACCTTCAAAGGAGGGCTGAAAAAAGTAGTTCACACCCCAGTGTTGCTTTGTCATTTAAAATTCTGCTATTGGCCATAAAGCAGGATGAATTGGTGTTAGCATATTTGATTGATATGTGTTTGCAATGAATAATCCCCAGCTTCCCAAATCCTCATTTCTAGGTTTTGTCCCCCCTAGAACTTCACAGGGTTGAAAGGTAAAACTTTCAGTTTCAAGGTCTTACTCAGTAGAGAATTTAGGGCAACTCCATTTAACCTGGCAATAAGATCAAGACCTGACTCTCCCATACTGCTCTTCAGCTTTATCACCATCTCTTCTGTGTCTCTCTGTTAATTCTGTCCGGCTGGCCTGGACTAATATCACAAGGCATTTAGCTGTGTTAATTAAAAATACCAGCCAAGCAAGATGCTTAAAAATGTTGCTGCCAAAGGCGGCCTCCAGTTTTAAACAGCCAGATTGACTTAAGGGCTTTGAACCAACTGCTCCATCAATCTCATGGCCAACAACTCACTGCCACCACCAGCGAATGTAGGTTGAAAGCAGAGTCGTCTGCAGGATCCAGGTGATTTGATGGAGACACAGAGCCGTAGAGCCAAGGCTTCCCATTCTCAAAGTACGGACAGTGTGTCAGAGAACCACAGAAGAAAATCCAGTGCATCAGCTAGCTGCTTGCTATAGAATAGGGAGCTGATGTTAAACTGGAAACGTGGGCCATGAAGAAAGCAGACCATAAAATGTCTGAAACCAGAGTAGCTGCTGGAGACAAAGCAATGAAGGTACTTCCTGACCCTGGGGATATTTATTTGCATTCAGGAGCGTGAGTTATCAGAGAAGGAGCAGACGATGGGACTCTGCCCTGACGATCCTCTTCAGGAACCTACAGAGCAGCTGCCTAGCCAGTGCAGTGGGCTGAGGTCCAGATGCTGGGCCATGGAGAGAGGCTTGGCCATGAGAAGGCACAGCCTGAGGCCTTGGGAAGCAGATGGTAAGTTTGCAGTTCCAACTGATTTGTTCCTAGCAGACCTTATGCCTCAAGTGTGGGATAGGAGGGCACAACTGAGTCGCTTTCTCCCCATACACCCAATGAGGTAAATGGAGACTTGGGTACAGAACTCTGGGCAGTGCTGACCTTGGTTTATATAAGCTCTTGATTTCTGAAGGTCCTAGGGATGGAACCCAGGGCCTTAGGCATGCTGGGTGGGCATTGGCACACCCCTATCCCAGCCTTTTCTATGTTATTTGCTTTAAAACATGGTGTTACTAAAGTGGCCAAGACAAGCCACACTCTACTTTGTTAACTGGAAAGGAAAGAATTAGCTTAGCAGAATATAACACTCATCAGACTTGGTCCAACATCAGAAGCATTTGGGACAGTTAACATGCATGTAGGTGCATGGGGTGCATGGGTGTCAGTACGTTTACAAAATGAGAAGCCTGAAGTAGTTCTCAAGTGGCTACACTTTATTCAGGAGGAACAAAGGTGGTTTTGATGCCCGCCTGGATGGGCACTGTGGTACTGACACCTCTTTAGAGTATACCGGAAAGAGAATGCACTGCAGAGAGCTAAAGGATGAGGCTTCCCACCCAGTACTCCCAGCCCTTGCATGTGTGGTCTATGCAATGTATGCAATCCAGTTCATTTATTAAATCTTATTTTTATTTACTCTTTGAAACTACCATATGTTTATATAACCACTGCCACCACTGCCTCCCTCTAAATTCTCCTAGCATCTCTTACTGTCTCCTTCCTAGCTTCACATCTTCTTTTAAACTGTCATTAATAACCCTCTGGGTGCAATTAGTACCATTCCTATCTGAAGGTCATCTACTGCATGGGCAACCTACCCAAAGCCAAATCCCCAAAGGATAGTGACTCTCTCTTTCACCCCCAGTATCCATCAACTGACAAAAGCAGTTCTGCAAGGGCTGGGGACACAGAGGCCCCTCTCATCCTTGTTAGAATTTTGACTGTTTTGATCTTGATCAGATAACCACAATGGCTCTGAGTTGGTGTGTGCATCACAGTCCTCAAATAAATACTGATAATGATGACCCTCTTAATAGAATTGGCATCAAGATTATGCATTGAGGTTTAAAACCTTCTGCACACTCTGAAACCTTAGTGCGGTGTGACACCTGGCAGGCCAGCAGGGTTATCATTTGCTGGTGAACTGTTTGGCCTTTGTGGCTCTGATCACAGTGAAAACAAAAATATAGTAGAGAAATGGAAGTCGCTGGAAAAGGCCTAACGTAACCCTGGAAAGAATAGAGGAAGGTTCTGTCTTCTAGTTCCCACCTGATTTACCCTGTGAGCTCCTGGCTCTTAATTTCTTCATTAGAAAATTGTCTTCATAAACTGTGATGTGAGCCAAATCAATGATAATATGCTTTTTATCTTAAGTCTGTCCATGTCGTTCATATCTTTAAACTGTTGTTGTTGCTGTTGTTGTTGCTGTTGTTGTTGTTGTAACTGAAAGACTGTGAGGCAGGAGCATGAGGAGGCTGGTTACATTGCACGCATAGTCAGGAGCAGAGGGAGATGTATGCTGACACTCAGACCATTTCTCCCCTTTCCCTTTTATTTGGTCCAATTCCCCAGCCCCTGGGACAATGTTACCCGCATTCAGGATGAGTCTCTCCTCCTCGGTTAAACCTCTTTGCAAACACCCCTCATATACATGTCTGGAGGTGTGTTTGTCAGCTGATTCCAAGTCCAGTCAAATGGACAATGAAGAGTATCAATACTCTAGATATAGCTCATGATGCTGGAAAGTATCGTGTTTTTATAGATGCTTGATGGAGAGTTGAATTATCCAAATGTTAGTGTGCCTGTATGCCACCAGCTGGTCTCTGTAGGTGCAGATTGGGTCAGGAGGCCTGGTGCTGGTCCTCAGACTTCATTTTAACAAATCAGTGGACAAAGCATTGGCTGCTTGCTCAGAAACCGATGCTTCCTAGGCTATGCCTTTGGACTTCATGAGCAGGGGAAAGGACCTGAGTGTTTTCTTTTGTTTCAGAATCTCATGAACTGAATATAATGGCCAATGATGAAATTATAATTCACCTAACTATTGCCTCAGAAAGTATAACAAGTTATCATAAATATAACCTAAAGTCAATAAGTTTTCCTACCAGCGTTAGAAGAAATTCTGTAGAATACAGAAAGGAGGGAGAGAAGGAAGGAGGCAAAAAGGGTGGGAGGCAGGGAAAGAGGGAGGGAGGAGGGACGGAAAGATGGAAGGAGGGAAGGAGGGGGGAGGGAGGGAGGGTGACAAAGATTGAAATGAGGAGAAAGGAAGGAAGGGAAGAAAGAAGAGAAGACAGAAGCAAGAGAGAAAAAGGAAGAGAGAAGGAGGAAAAGAAAACAAGAGGAGAAGGAAGCAAGAAAAATAAAGGGTGGGAACAAGAAAGGCTTGGAGTTACGGAGGGAGGCTCAGATAAACCACACGTGATTCCCTCACTCCCATGCTCCTGCTTCTGATTTGTTCTAAGTCACATAGTAAATGCTCGGAACAAGGACGCGAATCTATTCTATTTCGTGTTAAAGCTCGGGGCTCTGGTCTTACACAATCCTGTTCATCTGAACTTTTCCGTCTTGTGGAAACTATGTAGTGAGGGTGTGTGCAGCTCCCTTGTGTACACAAAGGTTGCGTGGGCATGCAAACCTTTCACTTCCAGAGCCAGAGCTAGTCAAACTGCAGTTCACGCTCCCTGAAGGAATCTGCTGCTTCCGTGGTCCTGGCATAGGTTTTGCCTCAGCCAACACTGAAAGTAAATGTGTTTTAACAGAGAAGAGTGAAAGCAAGGGTGGCATAAAATAATTTTTTGTTTCATTCCCTTTACACAACTCCTTAGAGCAGTTCTGCTCTTAAAATCCCAAGCTATAAAATTGCCCTCGTGTTTGGGTCTCAGAACGCTGGCTAGGGTCAGCAAGGAAATGTAGAGGTGACCCAGACATATACTCAGTGAAGCTGGGATCAGGTGGGTTTCTCTAACGCTACTGCCACCCTACAACCTGGATTTTCACCATGTAAACATAGATGCAGCCTGGGGTGGAGGTAGGCAGCTAGTCTTGATAGGAGGTCTCTGCAGGAGGGTGTTCAGGCCTTTAACATCCCTGAGAAGAAAGTTCTAGTTGCTAGTCTTTGTCACACTGATCAGTCATTCATAAACACTCACATTTAGACTCCTGGGAAAGCCTTTCTATTCCTCTTGAACCTAGGCCACAGGGGTAATGGCTTTGCCAATTTTCCATGGGCCAATTGGTACTACAGTCCTTAATGGGCTATGCCCATCTCAAAACACACACTCCCATAAGGACTCCATTTATTCAGGGCTTGTTCCAATCCCTTCAGGAATCCCAAATCCCAACCAGCAGGTCAAGGATGAGCACAGGCTAACAGGCCCATGCAACAGGGAGAACCACTAATGCACAAAACATTCTGGTTGAGTCTAAAAGCACTCTGAAGTGAAGGAAGTCAGACACAAGGCCCTGCATCACCTCAGAAGTCCACTCATTAGCAATTCTAAGTCATGCCGCAAGACTCCACATGTGTAGTAAGTGGTTACTGGAGCACTATTGACTATTAAAACCCAAAAATAATTTGTGAGGGGGTGTGAAACAAATATTTTTTTTTCTTGATTGTGGTGTGGCTACACAGGCAGGAGTTTTGAAATTCTGTATCCTTAAAGTAGGTATTATACCATGCTGATTAAAATGGGGTGGTTAACACCTGCTTCTCTGTGAATTTAAACAACAGGGAACCAAATTGAGCAACTCCAATGAGATGCTTGGAAACGTAATTTTATCTCATGCAAGATGAATCTGATCATCATGCTGATCAAGCATAATCAGGCAATTAGAGGTGACTTCTGCAGCCCAGTTTTGCCTTGTATATCCCACTGTGATGAGACAAGTGCTCCTGTTCTATACATGGCTGCTTCTGAGAGCAGCTGAGACCCAGATAAGGTACCTGCTGAACAACATCTGCACCAGCCGTGGAGGGGACCTGGTGATGTGTTTGCTTACAGGTAGGTAAAGGCAACGGCTGAATACTGTGCAGCATCCAACGGTGCTTATAGTAAGAAAGTCAATGGGAAAACCATGGGTAAAAGTAGAATAAAGTCAAACTTCCCCCTCACATGATGATGGGTATTTTTTACTTCTTTTGGTGACGAGAAAAGAGGTAGCAAGACCATTCAGGGACATTATAGCATGAGGCCATCACATCCAGACCTGCACAGTAAGAGAAGGAACATGATGCAGCTCTCAGAAGCAATGTGTTCATCCACAGTGGACAAGGGCATTTGAAGTAAAGAGACACTGGGTCCTTTCCAGGCTCTCCTCATAGTACATGATGCTCTCCTCATGTACTATTGCCCCTCACATTTGTTCCTTGTGCCATTTTTTTCCAGATGATCTTAACACTGCTTTTAGTGAAGCCAATTTCACTAAAGAATCCTGTCTTGAGCCACATTCCTCATTTCATGTGGATGATTTCTGGGGTTGCTACCGGGGTTCTTTGTGAATGATACTGACAGTTTTGGTAGCATGAATATTTATCTTCCTTTCAATTTATTACCAAGAGCTCTGGGAAAGACCAAATTGATGCTTCCAGGCAGCATCCCAGAGAGCTAATTGTTCAAGAGAGGGTTTATGAAGAAATGGAAGGCATTGCTCTTTCCATGTTTTGAGAAAGGTGGGATTTTGCTTGTATTTTCCTTCTTAAATCTGAATTTTCACACTTTCTAGTCCCTAGATCTGGAATTCTCTTACCATGGTCCTCAATCCCTGTTATAAGTACCCAATGATCTTGAAGTTATGTTTGCATTTGACTCACTACATCCTTTGCACTTTTAATGTACAAACATATTGCCCCATTACATGTGTCATTTAAACATGGCCTCTACAGAGGGATTAACTATTTCCTGTGTGGGACAATATCTTGTATTCTTAGTACTTACCTTGTGTGGAATATTACTGAAATATGAACAGCTCTGACTAAATTGTCTGGGGCAGAAAAGGAGGAGGAAGAGAAGGGAAAAGAAAAGAAGACTGATCAAGAAAAGGAGAAAATACAAGGAAGGGGAAAGAGAGGATAAAAAAGAGAAATACTATTAACAAAGAAGAGGAAATTCATAATCCTGGAAAAATAATAATATACTCAAAATAGTATAGCATCTAGAAAAAGACTAAGTTCAAGGCTGTTTAAAGCAAAGTTATAAGGTAGTATGTATAAATGAAATGATAGTTATGAAATCCCTGAACACATAGTAGCTTCTCAAAGAGCAGGTTTTGTGTGTGTGTGTGTGTGTGTGTGTGTGTGTGTGTGTGTGTGTGTGTAACAACAATTAATAAAAAAAAGAGGATAGGAATTCAAAAGAGAAGGTTTGCAGTGAGAAAGAAGGAGGAGGATGTGATGCCACTGTACTATAATCTCAAAAATAAATAAAGACATAAAAATCTGTTTTTGAATAGTGGTTGAATATAAGTAAATTTTTCTTACTGAATTCAAAGCAAAATAAACTAGCACATGCTGGCAATGTTTCTGAATCTAGAATTTCTGTGTATCAGGATAATTTTCTTATAAACTTTAATTTATTTCTTTACTGCTATAATAATAGCAATAACAGCACTCCTCATTGACAGAATTGTTTCTAATTAGCTCACTCTATACCCTGACTTTTCCTGCAGAATTAGTTTAAGAGACAGACATTGTTTTCTGTCCCCAGAGTCTATGAGAATTCGCTACAAAATGCTCCTCGGGTTTCTAAGTACAAGAGAAGCTACAATAAATACCCATAAAACAAAAACTTGATAAGAAGCAAGGGGGAAAGATTTACAGACTTCCCTTCCTTCCCTACAGAAACTCTCTCTGATCTTAGCTGTAACACACATCTCAGAACATTCTCATCTTTCCTGGACAATTCTCCCTGGACATCTCCTCAAGACCATTGTGGTCAGTGTTCTGTGTTAACAAGAGCAGAGAGCCTTGCTTGCATCCTCTGTTCACATCTGGTCTTCAACATCCGGATGAAGATGCTAGAAGCAAGAGAGTTGGGAAAGAGGATGCACATTTTAACCAGCTTTTAGCTGCACCCTCTCTTTCCAGGTGAGTGGCCCTTTCTGAATCAGGGTCTCAGGTCCAATCTAACTGACTTCTTTACATCCTCATCCTGCAGGTAAGCTCAGCTCCTTGGACCTCTCCCTACTTTCATTACCATCACCCCATTTTCTAATATATTCATATTCTCTCTCTCTCTCTCTCTCTCTCTCTCTCTCTCTCTCTCTCTCTCTCTCTCTCTCTCCAACTCTCCTTGTTCTTATCTTCTAAGATCAAACTAGAGTCCCATGCCTGCATCTTCTTTCCCAGATGCTGTGTTGAGTTTGATTAATGTCTAATAGTCAGAGCTACAGCCAAGCCTATTCTTTAATAAATTCATAACAAGCATTTAGTACTGGACACCATGTTTCATCCTGGCCCTCGTGCCTGTGGACTTAGAAACATAAACATACTTTTAAGACATGGAAAAGCATTAAAAATGACCAGGGTTTTTTATCATTTCAATGTTTTTGTTTGTTTGTTTATTGCACTTTGCTGATCTGTTAATCATGAGTGAATTTCCTTACTGTAAGCATATCCAAAAGACAGATACACATAATACAGACAAAGACACACATACAGGGAAAGAAGGGGTTGGGGTACACTGGTGCATATACACACATATGCACAGACATGATGCATGAGTGCATGCACACACACATACACACTTTGTAATTAGTAAAAAAAAATATATTAAAATCTGTTTTTATCTTTTGTTGGATTTATTGTATTGAAAATGTATCCTTATTATAAGCCTGCTAATTTTAGATAAAAACAATATCTGCCTAGAAGCCATTTTATTAAGAGTAAAATAAAAAAAAATAACAGTTTGCTTGTGAGGATTTAAGCAGAAAACAGAATAAAGTTAATATCTCAGAATTTCCCTGTGTATACAGCAGGTATCAGTTTGCTATGGCTGATGTGTGTATAATACAGCAGACATCCCTAGTGTTTTACTTGATAACTTGTAGTTTCCAATAAATGGGGATGGTATATCTGTTTTCCCCTTTAGATCATCTCTTTCCCCTCAGTTTTGTAACTGAGAAGATTCCAGTCAATATTGTAAGCAAACACACAGTGAATCTTTATGTATCATTTTCTCAGCACAAAAGTGGCTCATGTTTTCTTGATCTATAGTTATAACCTGAAAACTATTATAATGATGGAGGAAGACAATGTCCCCAATAAAGCCCACCTATGAGCTCTGTTGTTTGATGGAGTAACTGCCTTGTGTCAGATGCCTTCCAACCCAGAGCACACACTTGTAAATGAAGCAAGTGCTTTACATGAGAGAGAAGGTGGCAAAATCCATAAGGGAGCTGTCTGCTCATGTTTGGCTGCTGTGAAAATGAGAGGACCAGAGTTCAGATCCCCAGAACACATCTGGAAGGTGGGCAGAAGTGGTGGCCACCAGTCATTCCAGAAGTCAAGAAGCAGAAGCAATAGATCCCCAGGGGAAGGTAACAGGTCAGATGGGCTGTAATTCCTGTGTTCCCAGTTCAGAAGACTCTGACTCAATAAATAACATTCGTATCACTCTGCACAAAACTCAACTGCAAACAGATCAAAGACCCGAACAGAAGACCAGGTACATTGAGCCTCATAGACAAGAAAGTGGAGAGGAGCCTGGCACTCATAAGCACAGGAGAAGACTTTCCAAACAGAACACTGGTAGCACAAACACTAAGACCATCAAGTACTAAATGGGACCTCATGAAACTGAAAAGCTTTTGTACAGCAAAGGACACTATCACTCAGACAAAGTGGCAGCCTACAGAATGGAAAACAGATTTTTACCAACTACGCATCTGACAGAGGGCTAATATCCACAAGGGATATCAGGTACTCAAGGAACTAGATATCAAGAAAACAAGCAATCCCACTTTAAAAATGGGTTACAGATCTAAACAGAGACTTCTCAGAAGAGGAAATTTAAATGGCTGACAGACACTTAAAGCAGAGGTTCCCAATCTGTGCATCTTGACCTGTCTTGGTTAGGGATTCATTGCTGTGACTACACACCATTCACACCATGGCCATGGCAACTCTTAGAGAGGCAAAGACTTAATAGTCTACAGTTCAGAGATTTAGTCCATTATCACCATGGCAAAACAAACAAACAAACAAACAAAAACAAACAAAAAAACATGGCAGCAAGCAAGCAGACATGGTGCTGAAGGAGGAGCTGAGAGTTCTGCATCTTGAATCACAAGCAGCAGCAGAAGAGAGCCACATTAAGGCTAGTTTGAGCAAAGCCTGCCTCCACAGTGACACACTTCCTCCAACTGGGCCACACCTCCTAATAGTGCCATACCCTGTGGGCCAAGCATTCAAACATGTGAGTCTATGGGGGCCATTCCTACTGAAACCACTTTGAGGGGTTGAATGACCCTTTCACAGGGGTCTCCTAAGGCCATCAGAAAACAGAATTTTTTTACATTATTATTCGTAACAGTAGCAAAATTACAGTTGTGAAGTAGCAATCAAAACAATTTTTTAGTTGGGGGTCACCACAACATGAAGAATTATATAAAAGAATCACTGCATTAAGAAGGTTGAGAACCACTGACTTAAGGAAATGCTCAGTATCCATAGTCATCTGGAAAATGCAAAGCAAAACTACTTTGATAGTAATACTTTAATAAATTGCTGAGATCAATAAGACAAAGGATAGCTCATCCTGGCAAGAATATGGCAAAAGGATAACAGGCATCTATTGCTGATGCAAGTGGAAAGCTGTACAATTACTATAGAAATCAGTGTGAAAGTTCCTCAGGAAGATGAGAATCAATCGACCTCAAGATCCAGCTCTATCACTCTCACTCGTGGGCAGATACCCAAAAGACTTTCATCCTACCACAGGCACACTTGCTCAACCATGTTCACTGCTGCTCTATTCATAATAATTCAGAAATTTGAAACAGCATAGATGTCCCTTACCAGATAAATAGATAAAGAAAATGTGGTACAATTATACAATGGAATATTACTCAGATGTTAAAAAAAAGTGAAATTATGAAATTCAAAGTTAAATTGACAGAAACAGAAAAAAAAATTATCCTGAGTGAGGTAACCTAGATCAGGGAAGACAAATAAGGTATGCATTCACTTCTATGCAAATGCTAGCTGTTAAGTCAATGATAAGTAAATTACACTCCAGAGAAGCAAAGAGATTGGGTATAGAGTAAGAAACTAGGTGGAAAGGATGGACTTCCCTAGGAAGGCGAGATAGAATAAGGGGAAACAGATGCTTATGGATGGATGGGGTTTCATAGGGGGACTGGAATAGGAGAATCAAGTGAGGAAGGTGATGAAAGAGGAGAATAAAAGAGAGAAATGAGGATAGACAGATAAAATCAATGACTATTTAAGGAGTTTTTTGGAGCCTTAATACAGTAGAGACTCCCTAGTATATATGAAGGAGCTCTAAGTGAAATCGCCAAATAACAGGACAGACAAAGACCCAATTGGATACCTCTCATCACCAAATAAAGCTTCTGGTACAGGTACTGGGTTACATCTAGTTGAGTTGTTGGCCAAAGGAATCCCTTAGGAATACCCAAACAGTCCAAGCTTTAGGTGCTCTCCACACACTGACAATAAGACCCCATTGCTGAAGACAATATCCTCACAATTGATTAAACATGGAGAAGTCAAGTTGTGCCTACCTAGAGGACTTACCTCTATGGGCTAGGGTCCCTAGTATGGGAAGGTGCTCTATCAAAAAAAAAAAAAAAAAAAAAAAAAAAAAGGTAAATAGCAACCTAGCTAGAAACCCATTGGTTTACAACGGTGTCCTGGCTACAAGATATGCTAAAGCAATGACACAGAAAGCTTGGGGGAGTAACTAACATCTGATTTGATTCAGGGCCCTGTCCATGCACTGGAAGCCATACCTGACTCTGCTTGGGTGACCAAGAAGCTGAGACTAGATAGTCCAGGGATTTATGGGAAAACCAAACATTACTGTTCTACTTAAGGAATGAAGCAATAAAATACTCCTAATGACACTCTGCTATATTCATAAATCAGTGCCTTGCCAAGCCATCATCAAAGTAGCTTCCTCCTTCAGCAGCTGGGAACAAATACAGAGACGCACAGCCAGATATTATACAGAGAGCAAGAGACCTTAGAACACTTAGCTTTAACTTGGATGGCTCCATCAAATCCTTCCCCTCAGGACTCAGGGAACACTGCAGAGGAAGTGGCAGAAAGCCTAAGAGCCAGCGGGGATGGAGGGTACCCAGGAAACAAGACCTTCTAAACACAGCGGGGTTGATACAGATATGAGCTCATGGAGACTGAGGCAGCATGCACAAGCCCAGTACAAATATGATCCTAGGACTGAAAGGGAATCTGGGAACAAGGCCTCATCTCCAACTCAGAAGTAAATTCCAAGTGATAACCACATGCAAATGAAAGGAATTAGCGTTCTATGAAGGAGTCTTACTGAGGAAACAAATGGCTCTTAAGGGTTAGCCCCATGCCATCACTAGATGTACAACAGAAAGTGAACTCAACACCATATTTGTTCTTTGTCTCTTAATGTTGTGTCAGGAGATTTTTTTAACCTTATAGTTCTTTTGTGTACACACACACACACACACACACACACACACACACACACACACACACACAAACACATACACATATTCACCTAGACACTCTCACACACACATATATATACAGTGGCTTCTTTTGTTTTGTTTTTGTGGAAATTCTATGGCTGTACCATGTGATCTATGTTTATATGTTATTTCTTATGCTTTTCCTTTGGTTCATTTTCTTCTGTTTTTATTTGTTTGTTTTGAGGGTTTTTGATCCTCTTTAGATTGGTTTTGCTTCATTTTATTATATTGTTTTATTATTATTCCTTAGGTGACTGTTTTCTAATGAGAAACAGAAAGGTGATGGATCTAGAAGGGAGGTGAGGTGGATAGGACCTGGGAGGTGTTGGGGAAGGGGAATTGTAATTACAATATATTTTACCGAAACCTACTTTCAATTAAATAAAATTTAAGAATGGAGAACAATCAATGAAGACATCTGATGCCAGCTTTGGGTTTCCACCCCTGTGCATACATACCGACATATAAATGTGCACTGCCTCATATCAATCACACACATCCACACACTGTAACCCTCCTCTGAAAAGAAATCAAGAGTATTCAGAAGAAAATTCAGAATATTGACAAGTCAATATGCTCTAATGTGATTTTGTTAATCAGACTGTGGCAAGTAAACCATATAATCCATTCCTAGGGCATGGCATTTGAATAAGATCTACTCAGTAACAACACACACACACACACACACACACACACACACACACACACACACACACACATACATGGAAATAGTGGCCCAGAAGAAGAAAGCAATAAGCAATAGTGAAAAAACTTGTGGCATGATGAAGACAGAGCTCATGTTGTCAGTATCCTCACAGTTTGATGAGGAACAAGTTGAAGGTTTTAAATGGTGGTACTCTCTGGTCATACAGAATCTGCACATTTTTCAAGGAGCCTGGGGCTCTGGCTGAGATCCTGCTGCTGGCAGGAGATGATGGTGTGTTAGTTCACAGTATGCATTTTGCAAGCTCACCCTCCCTGGCACAGAACCAAAAGATGTGTATTAGGAGAGGAACAGCATGCCTTTCTTTCTGTACACAGCGTTTCTCCAGTAGGCCAGACTCTATAACTCCCTCTTTTCAGAGATCCCCCACCTATACCTCATCTTCAGAATTGCATCAATAATCGTTTTCCCGGGATGACACATTATATTTGTGACCCAGCTCATCAGTGTTTTTACAGCTGATTAAGCTTTTTACTCTGCTTAGTCTTAGCAGTAATGTGTCAACAGTTTCACCTGATTTGAAAGCCTCCCAATGCAGAGGTACCATAATTATGCATCTTGTTTTGACAGCATTGCTGCAGTACTGGCAACTTACGGGGAGAGGAAAAAATAGAAAGGAGTAAAAAAGCAATTTATTTTCCTAATGTTGAGTGCTTATATGTGAAAGAGACACTAAGTACCTGCTTACCTGATGCTTATCAAATAAGTGGATTGGAATTGGCTACTGTTATCATTGGGGGGGGGCAAAACACCCTTGGAAATTATGACTCTATTAATTTTTCAGTTGAAAATATAAGACTATTTTCAGAGATGAAGCTAGAAAAAACACCTAATGGACGTGGGTGTTTCTTACAGCACTTAGCAATCTGCTGCCATGTAGGTGGGGGAAACGAGGCCAAATAAAAGATACTTAAAGCCTGCTATGGATAAGATAACACCTCAGAGAGTTGATAAAGGAAATTAGCTATCTGGCCCTCCTTCTTTGTTTGAGAGTCCGTGGTATACAAGAATATGAGACATAAGACAGATATCTGAAGATCTACGAATACAGACAGAAAGAGATGTGAGTGATGGTCAAATAAAATGTTTCTCGATGTTTATAGATTGTTGTTAGGAATTACAGTGATTTAATAAATTAGTGGTTGTCGATTTTCCAACAACCATGATTTCACTAGCACTGATTAGTTGGCCAGGCTTCCAGGACCAGGCATGGTACCCATCTTACTGAGTGGGTCTTGAGTCCAATGAGAGTGCCATTGGTTACCTCCAAGTTATGTGTGCCACTTCTGTACTCATAAGGCTTATCATGCCATTCTGACTGTTGGTGTGGTTCATAGGCATGATGGCTATTTTTGGTTGCCGTCTTGACTGCATCTGGAATGAACTAACACCCAAATGGCTGGTCACACGTACGCATTTTTTTCTTAATCAAATCACTTGAAGTGGGATGAACCGTTCTTTTAATCTGGACCAGTTTCTTTTCAACCTTCCTAATGCTACAACCTTTTAATATAATTCTTCATTTATGTGGTGACTCCAATCATAAGATTATTTTTGGTGCTACATAATAACTATAATGTATGGATCCTACATATAAATATGTGTGTTTTCTGATGGTCTTAGGTAACCCCTTTAAAAGCGTTTTGATACCCCTCTCCTACAAAAAGGGTCATGACCCACAGGCCTTCTGTTGGCAGCCTGTATAAAAGGCATAGAAGAAGGAAAAGTGGGCTTTCTGTTGGTAGATGGCTGTTTTTTGAACGAGCTGGACCATAGCCTATAATCCATTTTAATAAATCTCCTTTTTAGGGAGGTAGGCAGATAGGTAGCTAGACAGGGCCCTTTCATATGTTCTGTTTCTCTACTGAACTCTGACTAATACACTGGGTGTCATAGTTTGATTCCTTTCTTTGGGAGATGGCATAGTACCATGAAAGCTAGTCCTCAGGAAGGAGGCATTCAGGTCACTTCTAGCTAAGGGGCATCTGGGCCATGTAATAGGGACTAAGCTTCCACCTCTGGGAGGTAACCAAGGATTACAGCAATAGGCTATATCCCCACAGATGAGTGTAGTCTTTACCTCTTATCAAGTAAGCATCTCTTTGAACTCATTGGAGCCCATTGAAGAAAACCACAAGCAAACAAAATGCAGAGTTGTGGATCCCAGTCCCAATGGATGTATTTACAAAACACTCCTGCACCTAAGGCTCAAGAAACACTGTGGAGGCGGGTGTGGGTGTAAGAGGCAGAAGATCAGGGATTTGGCTGTGAGATTGTGTCTCCCAGGAACATGAGATGCTATACCTGTAAAGCCTCGCTAGTGTGACTGCCCCCAATGTGAGCAAAAGAAGGATGACACCAACAAGCACACCAAACTGCGCAGAAGAAAAAGCCCATGATACCTCAATTCTACACAAAGAACTACAGGCAACTGAGTAAACCTGGGAACAGGGAAGATGGTCTTCCTCAAAACAGAGCACATCTGTTGGTGGTCCAGTACCAAAATATCAGTCCTGAAAATATACATACAAGTACTATATGTACTGTGGAGGTTATATTTAAGAGAAAATATATACATGCAGGAGTATAATAACAGTGTATAAAGGAGGTCATGAGTTTAGAAGACAATAAGAAATGGTGTTTGGGGGTTTGGAGGGAGAAAACGGAAGAAGGAAATGTAATTAAATTACAATCTCAAATATCTACAAAATGTAGTGGCTTAGAGTCTGGGTTGATGAGTGTTACAGGAAGATGACATTTGAGCAGAATAGTAATTTTAAAAAGTTACTTGGTTCAATATCAAAAATAAGGTGAAGAAAATGAAGATGTAGAGCTTAATTCCTTAGGGCTTTGGGGTGAGTCCAAAGTGAAATGAATTAAACCAGTTAAGCAGACAAAGTGGGGGGTGTAGCCGGTAGCCCCCAAACTTATCCTGGTGACAGAACTATTCTACTAACTATTCTTCCATTCCCCATTTTCCTCTGTTCTTCTTTCCTTCTGTCCATCCTCCTCTCCTTCCATCTTCCTACTTATTTGTTCGACATAAACTTATTGTTCCAGCTAGGTGAGAGAACCAAGTCATACATAAGTATCATCCTTCATTCCCAAGGCTTTAATGGAATTTATAGTCTAGTGAGAAGAGGCAATATTCCTATTCACAAAGTAAGTAAATTATAATGCCATAATCATGATGAGAATTATTAAGCAAACAGAACATGAAGAGTTATGAAGAAAGGACTCACTTAGAATATTGGAGAAAGGATTTTCCAACCATGCCACAGTATCATAGCAACCATCTCCAAGACTAGCAAATACTATCTGCTCACAGCCTGAGCAAAGGTGAAGTCTGGTGTGTTTAGATTACTGGAAGAGAGGAGGGGCAGCTAGAGATATGTGAACAGAGGGGAAAGAGGGAGCCTGGGTCAGATCGTGCAGGACAAAGACTTAGATTGTAAATGCAGTGGGGATTCAGTAGCCCGTGAAGTGTGATATTGGCCTCACTTGTTGCTGTGAGAACAAGTCAGTGGAAGGCAGGATAAGAGGGAAATTTGCCATAGCGGAATTAAAAAACAATCCCAACAGTCAGTAGATGATAGTGCATGGTGGCACAATGGTAGCAAAACTAATTAGGGAAAACGGGAAGCCCTGAGATAAATTAACAGACGATGTATTGATTTGGAAGTAGAAGAGAAACATCAGTCAGTCTCAAAGGTCCCAAATATTGCTGTGGTGAGCTCACCTTGAGACCCTTTGGTGGAGAACTGACACAAGCATGAGAAATAGTGATAAACTTGAGATACTGACTGTGTGAGAGCAGCTGAACTCACGCTCCTTGCTCATGAGAATGCAGGGAGAAGTGAAAAGCAGAGTGAAAAATCCAACAAGGCATAGTTCTCCTGTAATGCTAGAGATAGAAAATGATGCTGGAAACCTCCTTCTGGGTTTCTACTCAGGTCAAACAACAACAACAAGAACAAACTGTTGAAATCTACATAAGAATGTGAACCCCAGCTTTGTGTTTAGTCATCTCATTAGACTCTAAGCCCCTAGAAGGCAGAAACATGTCTCGCTCATCTTTGTTTTGATGAGCTTTAGGGTGTAAAAAAAATTAAAAATATCTTTCCAATTATATATCCTGAGATTCACTTGTCCTTGGGGATATGGAATTTCCCTTAATTACACATCCTGGTCTGGAATCCATGAATACGAAAAAATAAGGAATAAGAATAAAAGATACCGGGAGGCAGAGGCAGGCGGATTTCTGTGAGTTCGAGGCCAGCCTGGTCTACAAAAGCAAGTCCAGGACAGCCAAGGCTATCAGAGAGAAACCCTGTCTCAAAAAAATAAAAATTAAAAAATTAAAATTAAAAATTAAAAAAGAATAAATGATATCTATAAAAGGTTATTATTTTCATGAATGCATATAGTTAGTCAAACATTCTACTGTTTTGCATTAAGCTTTTCCCTCTTTCAGTTGAGACAGGACAGGATGTCATGTATCCCAGGCTATCTGTAAAGTCACCATATAGTAGAGATTGGCTTTTCCTCCTTCCCCAGTATTGGATTACAGGTGTGTGTCACTGTAATCATTCTTTTTCTCTATATATTTGTGATCACATAGTAATATGAAAAATAGAACTGAAACTTGTTACTAATTTTTGGGAAAAGAAATGTTGTTCTGTTAAGCTCATTTAATATTAACTCTTATTTCAAGATCATTGTCAAATAACTGGATAATTAGATCAGTTCCTAATGTTAGCAAGATATTTTTTGTCATTTGATCTGGAGAGCTTAGTATATTCAAATCATTTTCATCCATTTTTAAGAACAATTTGAATGTCTAGTTATACTGTAAGACTATAGTTCATATTGGGTACACCTGTCTTTTCAGTCAGCACAGAAAGACTAACTAAACAGAATTCGAAGCCACAGGAAAGGAGGCACAAGTGCTAGTTCATAGGAGCCTGCTGATTTCTTGAATTTGAACAATGTCTCCAGGGTGTGGGAGAGAGAGGCCCATAAGCTTTGGAAAGCTCCAGAAGGTTATCAAATTCTCCCAAGGACATAACACCCACCTCCTCTGCCTTAAGCTATGTAAGCAGCTGGCAATTCCTGAGGAGAAGAGACTGTGGCCGATAGTGGACTTGGCCAGTAGTTGGTCCTGTAGTGAGATTCAGGGATACCTCAACTGTGATTCATCAGTCACCCTGGGGTGGGCTCTGTGCTAATGAGACCACAGGGGTCACTGCTTCTGTAAGTCACCTCTTACCCCTGTTCCTACAGTAACCCTTCCCATGGTATGTCACGCCAGTGCACTTGTTGGTTCACTCAGCTGCACTGGGATGGAATTGTCCCTTTGGTCTGCTATAATTACCCTGTCACCTTCCTGGAGAAAGCCAGATAGCAGGCCATCTCATGTAGGTATTAATGATAACCTTCAAGCACTCCAAAAACAGGCATTTCGGTAACAGAAGAGATCACACAGAAACTACACTGCAATGCATGTAGCTGAGCATGGCAGCTGGGAAATCAAAACATCCAAATTGTTGTGGCTATAAAAAAAAAAAGTCAAAATTTGGAGTCTGAACATTTCATGTGGCTTTAAACATCCATTCTTTGTACATTTAGAATGTCTCTAAGATTGCCATATTTTTCATTTCCATACACTTAAAGGAAACATCTGACACAGATGCTACCCTAGGAGAAACACAAGATGAAGGAAGCAAGATTTCCCTAGATGCCCAGACACTATGGAAGTACCGCAAAATCTTAACCTTACATCATGGTATCAGCAAAGGAATATTGATAGGGATGGTGACTTCAGGATCACAGTAAAACACAAAATTGAGAAAGTGACCTAAAAGATTGAAAAAGCAATTTCTTCTTGGACAGTGAGCTCTAGAAAAGCTACTTGGAGCAAGTTTATTATAGAAAAGTCTCATATTTAGAATAGGTGTCTTAGGAGCCAATTTTAAGCTAGTGTCCATAGTACTCAGTGGTATTGAAAGATGTTTCTCACACATCTCTAAGTAATATGATGTCATTGCAGGGAGGGCAGGGAAGCGAAACCATCCACCCAGAAAATCAGACTCAGCAGGTATTAGCTCTCCAAATGATCTGGATAAATATGGAAATTTTAATTTTCAAAACACACACCTGGGATGGGGCTATAGCTCCGTGAGTCGAACGTCCACTGTACAAGCATGAGACTCTTAAGTTTGGATACCCAGAACCCACATGTAAAAACAGAGTAGAACATGTTAGGGAGAAGGAGACAAGGAGATGCCTAGAGTTTGCTTCCACCCAGTCTAGCAAAATCCATGATGTGGGGTCAGTGAGAGAATCTCAAAAAAAAAAAAAAAAAAAGGTGGGGAGCAATAAAAGAAGACACTCAATATAGACCTATGGCCTACACATACCACACCCATACACATGTGTACTCACATGCACAAAGGCATACACATCAATACATATACAAATAAAAAATGCACTTAAAAGGGGAAAGCACAAACACAGGTAATAGGAGAATAGCTTGTTAAAAACCCAGAGGTAGGGGCTGGAGAGATGGCTCTGCTATTAAGATCACTTGATGCTCTTGAAGAGGACCTAGGTTCTGTTCCCAGCACCACCCACATGGCAGCTCACAAACATTTGTCATCCAAGTTTAAGAAGCTATGGTGCCCTCTTCCAGCCTCCTTCCGTGTGCCAGGCACACATGCAGTGCACATACATGTATGCGAGCAAGACATTCACATACATAATACAAAAATAAACCCAAAGTAAGTTATTAGTGAAGCTTTTGAAGGCCTGGAGTTGTCTTATAATGTAGTTTTTGGGATATACATGATCCAATGCCATGGTTTAATAAAAGGTTTCAGAACTACTGCCATTTCTCAAGTCCTGGTTAAGCTTAGTCTCCTAGGACCTTGTATTTTCAGCTATGGCTGTGCTCTGAGGTAAGCCAGGCTCTGCGCTGTACATCTGTTCTCCTGGTGCAGGTTAGCTAGCAAACTCAGCAGTTATTTTTTCTTTCCTTTGAAAATTAGATGGACAGTACTTAGAATTCATGGCATCAATCTGCAGTAAAGTACCACCTGCACTCTGTGCCCCAGACCAAGCCTCTCACCAGCTCCCTACAGGTCCACGAGGAAGCACAGCTTTTGACTCAGACTCTCATCTCACCCACATTTTCATGGGGTCAGCCTAGGACAGAGCATTTAGATGGGAAACTGCTACCAAGCCCACTGAGATGTGACATTAACCAAGTAGGAAAAAAAAATCAGTGCATAGGAAAAAAGACACATCACCTGACCTGGTCTTAGCTCCAACTCAACTGAGGCCTCAATCTCTTAATTAAGCCATGAGCTTAGCTTCACCTCTCACATTTTTACGCTGTGTGGAGCCATGTTGCCCCACCTTTGCCACAGCAATGCTTTCAATGGTGATACCTGGTCACCAGGCACAGGACCATTAAAGATTTGACATGTCTACATACTTTGTCTTTACTGGAAAATGCCTTTACTGAACACTGGGTTCCCTTCTGCTTTGACCCCTTAAGGATTGGCCAGATTTACTCCCCAGTGAAACTCATTTCTCCACATAGCCAGCAATATCTTCTTGAGTGGAACTATCTAAGTGCATTCTTTGAGAAATTCTTTTATATTGTCCATGTCTGAGTCTCTGTCTCTCTGCCTCTCCCTGTCTCTCTCTCCTCTCCCCACCCCTTAAGTCACTGTAGTCTACACAAAGATTGCTCACAATTATTTCTCTTCCTCCCTTTAGATCCACAGGGCATTTTACTCCCCTGTCTTCTTCAAGTTAGTCACGGCCCTCTGTTAAAATTTGTGTGTGTGACATTTTCTAGTAAGGGAATGTAATTCCAGGGACAAGTTTTCTCACATTTTGAGTGACAAAACTAATTTTCAGAGAGGCGTAGGACAGGATTCTCCTTTCCTCCTTCTCAGGTCATGTGTTCTTAAGACATCTTGCTGCCTGGGGTTGGGGTGTCACCCTAAGAAAATGTTCTCTTTTAGGTACATCCATGACTTTTCAAAATTAATGCTATTTCTTCAATGGGCTTATTTCACACTTCCCATTAACATGAAATGCAGTGTGCTACTGCACCTAAGTTAAGGCTTCATCTAAGTGGACTGAATACAAGCTAATAGTGTTTATTTCCCTTTTAGGTACATCCATGACTTTTCAAAATTAATGCTATTCCTTCAATGGGCTTATTTCACACTTCCCATTAACATGAAATGCAGTGTGCTACTGCACCTAAGTTAAGACTTCATCTAAGTGGACTGAATACAAGCTAATAGTGTTTATTTTCCAACAAAAGTATTTGGATATTTCTTCCTTTAGGAAAACAAACTAATGATGAGGTCATAGGTTGTGACAACTTAGGTCAGGTAAGACGGGGCATGTCAGTTAAACATTCAGTAGATTTGGAATGTTCAGTTCTGCTTGTATCGATAATTTGTGCCTGAGCAAGCCAAACTTCCTAAGTTGTAGCTTCTTCAGCGATAAGATAAGAGAAATAATAACTATGTTGCAGACTTATAGGTTACTTTTCATTTATATACTCATTAAAATTAAAACATACTGCTTTGAACACAAACATCCTATAAATGTTTATTATCACTGCTACTCTTGTTCATTCATTTCTACTTTATTTATAATTTCATTTATTCTTTTTTATTTAGCATCCCCAAATGCTGAAATACTTTATTTCAGTAGCACTGTAGTCAATATCATAAAGTGCCAGCACTTGGTCAACAACTCATTGCCTCTTCCTTCCTGAATCACAGGGACCAGACACTGCTGAATAAATCTGGGTAACAACCCAAGATGCAGGATACTGCACGCAAATGGAACCATCTAGCCTTACACACATATATTCCTGTTTCCGCCAATAACCTTATCTTTCACTCCCCAAAGGAAATATCATCCAACAAAAGTGCATTAAGTAACTATTAAATATCAGGTATTATTCTTGGTTCAGGAGACAGAGTAATTCAGTTGGCATTTAATATTCCCATTTTCTGGTCTTTATCCTAAGGAACCATCAGATGATACAAATGTGATATAATTGAAGTGGCTTAAATCGAATCTAAACTGAAATAGATGATCCACTGGAAGGATAAACATGGATTGATGAGTGTGATAAATTCTGATATGATGTGTTATGAAGACAATAAAACAAGATAATGAGATAGTGACAGGGTGCCATATTTACAACAGTCAGTAAAGGCTCTGCTCACAAGTCAGCAAAGCGATGAGGCAAAGGTGCCTGACTGCTTATCTGAATATCAGGACTTCCATACTAGTAAACAACTGTCGTCTTCAGTAGACACATGGCTGTCGAGTAAAAAGAAGAGTCTTCCATCAGAGCCCCTCAGCTAAATTCTCCTCTATGGTTAAGCTGCCATAGAGAATTTCCTTGCTGTCCTGACAGAAGATTGTCTTAAAAGAGAATAGGTGAGTCCCTTTATCGTGTTTTCTACACCTACTTAGATCATGCCATAATTATATTTCATCTGGTCTCAATATGCCCTCTCTCTTATCAGATGTTTGATGAGTTCAGCCAGAACAAAGTCTCACATGATAACGCTGAAGAAACAACCAAACAAAAAGGAGTCTTCTGTGCACAACGTTCTCAAAGTCACCCGCCCCCACCACCACCAGCAGCTAAATATTAGCTTCTGCCTCCTACTTCGTCTGTTTATCATGAATTGCCACATACTGAAGTCGTTGAATTCTTATACTAAATATCTTCTACTTTAAACATTAGGAAAGATAAGCAGAAATGTCTGGCAGAGTATGGCCAAATATGCCTTTAAGAAAGGACACTGATTTTCCTGTGTGGAAAGGACTGTAGGGAACCAGAAGAATGGCTGACAGGAAGCTGTGGCAATCACCTTTGGACGATATGATGATAGCTGCTGAAGCAATAGAGATGGGGAGAGGGTTGATACTTTACAGCTACAGAAGAAGAGTCAGCAGAACGTAAGAGTTCTGTCAGGGTGTGGTGGTAAATGACAAAGGGATGCACCAAGGATGACTTCCAACTTGTCAACCTGGTCAGCTGGGTAAATCCATTGCAATTTTCTGGGAAGATAGAATCAGTATTAGTTACTTTTCTCTTGCTGCAACTAAATATCTGTTAATAAATAACTTAAAGAAGTCTGAGGACAGCCCATTCTCTTGGGGAACACATGGCAATGAGAGAGGCCGTTGTGGTAACAAGATCATGGGAGCAGCTGGCTACATTGTGCCAGTAACCAGGAAACAGAGAGACTCAGGCTGACTTTTAGCTGGATTCTTTGCCTTTGTTTGTTTGTTTGTGGTTTGGGTTTGGGTTTGGGGGGTTGCTTGTTTGTTTGTTTTTCTTTGTCTAAGGTCCATGACCAGTCTATGACATGGAGCCAACCAACATTCAGCATGTTTTTTTTTCCTCCTTGATTTCCTCAAGGGGCATGCTTAGAGCTGTGCCTCTAGGTGATTCTAAATGCTGTCAAGGTGACAACCAAGATTGAGCATCACAATGTCTTCAGTGCAAGTGCCCTCATGTGTTCTTTGTAAATCTCTCCCTCACCAAGGCACTGTTTTTTCAAGCTCTACTCAGTCCTTCAGGACTCAGCTCAAACATTATTCTCTCCAGGAAGACTTCTGGGCTCCTCTTTTCTGAACCAGAGCTCTCATTGGTTTTCCCAAAGCAAATGTGCAAATTTCTTATAAATAATTATTAAATCATGATAAATATATTAATTTATTTATTCCTATCATTAAAATTAAGTCCTAAAACAAATATGCTTTTTGTCTTTGTGCATGTAGAACTTATAACCCAAGCTATTTAGCTAAGGAAATTAAGTGGAGATGATATTTGATATATCTTAGAGACGGGTTATTTAGTCACAGAAGAATGTTTACTTTCTAAAAATTGTTCAATAAATGGAAGTATCTATATTAAAATCCTCCTTGCATTTTCTTATTGTTTATTTTAAAAAATCAGATATTTAATGGCTTTCCATTATAAAGAATTTGTAAAAAGAAAAATGAGCAAGGTTGGGTCTGCAGAGATTGTTCAATGCTGCCCTTGCAGAAGATCCAGTTTCTATTCCTAGTACCTACATCGCAATAGTCATAGGGAATCTTATGCCCTCTTTTTTGGAACAAATGTAAAAGAATGAGCAAGTGTATGTGAATAGCACAGTATCACCTTGAGTTGAGAGGAAATGGCACTTGCAGAACAGTAAACATCAGTCCTCCATGTCTTAGCAAGAATCCTTCATTAATCACAGTCATCTTTTCTGGACCAAGTGTGGCTTTAGAAGCTTTTAGAGTATCAGGCATATAATATCAGAGACTGCACAGGAAACGAAACTATCCCCCCCTTTTTATTTGTTTTGTGTTTTTACACAGGAACTCATTCAGCACAGCCTAGCTTTACACTGAATTTATATTTCCCTTTCTTTTATTTAGTTAATCACTTGATAGGCTGATCCCAGCCCCTTCCTCGTCTCTTCTCAGTCCCACCGTCATGTCCCTTCCCCTTATTCACCTCTCTCCCTTGTCTCAGAGAAGGGGAGACCCCCATGGGTACCAACCCACCCTGGTACATCAAGTCACAGTAGGACTAAGTACATCCTATCTCACTGAGGCAAGACAGCCCAGCTAGGAAAAAGGGATCCACAGGCAGGCAATAGTCAGGGACAGTCCTACAACCACTGTTAGAGGACCCACATGAAGACCATGCTGCACATCTGCTACATATGTGTAAGGGGTCTAGGTCTGGCCCATGCAAGTTCTTTGGTTGGTGGTTCAGTCTCTGTGAGCCCCCATGGACCCAGATTATTTGACTCTGTAGGTCTTCTTGTGGTGTCCTTGACCCTGCTGGTTCCCTCTATCTTACTTGTTTTCAGTTTCTGGCTATTATGAATAAAGCTTCTATGAACATAATTGAGCAAATGTCCTTGTGGTATGGTGGAGCATCTTTTGAGTGTATTCCTAGGAATGGTATAGATGGGTCTTGAGGTAGCTAACGCTACATCTAACAGAGGGCTAATATACAAAATATAGAAAGAACTCAAGAAATTAAACACCAACAAACCAAATAAGCCAATTTAAAAATGGGGTACAGAGCTAAATAAAGAATTCTTAACAGAAGAATTTCTAATGGCAGAGTAGTACTTAAAGAAATGTTCAATGTCTTTAATCATCAGGGAAATGCAAACCAAAATGACTCTGAGATTCCATCTTACACCTGTCAGAATGGCTAAGATCAAAAACTCAAGTGACAGCACATGCTGGCAAGGATGTGGAGAAAGAGGAACAGTCCTCCATTGCTGGTGGTAGTGCAAACTTGTACAACTGCTGTGGAAATAATTCTAGAGAGAAAACTGGGAATATATCTACCTCAAGACTGAGCTATACCACATTGAATTTGTAGCCAAGGATAGCCTTAAATTCCTGTTACTCCGACCCTCACTTTCTAAGGATAGGGATTACAGGCGTGTGCCACCATGCTCGGCCCTACTATATCCTTCCTATTTCCACAGTAGTGCACTGAATTAGGTGATAATAACATAACCGTGTAAATTTCTAATGGGAGAAGGAAGGTTAGCATGTTAAGGAAGGCATATAGTGTGATGTGCACTTTGAGCAAAGCACAGGTGGCCTCATGGCCATGGGGCTGGTGAAAGAGAGAAGTCTGGCAAGAAAATGGGACAGAGAACAAAGGCAAAGTACAAGCATTTCTAGGTGTAGCATGGTCCAGTAGTTTCTCATAAACACAGTGACCCTTCTCCAGCCCTCACATCCATCTCTATGTGTGGTAGTGTAACTCTTGATACAACCAGTGGGCTGTCAACGGCGCTGAATGAAAAGACAAAGATTGATCCTCAAGAACCTGAACTACAGTGTTCAGGCTATTATGTCATCTAAAAGTAAAAACACATCAGCAGAACTGAGATTTCTTCCGTAAGGTAGCACTGCTACATAGTCAGCGCTGGGGCTTCTTGAAAGCAGACACCTCAGTTTACCCACAGGAATCCCATGTCACTGTTGGTGCTAGTCAATGCAACGTCTGCAACTTTCAGTAACGTGTGTCAGTATAAGGGCAGCTCCCTAGTCTCCTGCACACATTTCCCTTTGAGCATTTAGGAAAGACTAGCCCCATAAACTCCCACTGAGAAAAGCACTGGAGACCAAGCGTCATGCAGCCAGGAGTGAGTGGGCGGCAAAGTGAGATGTAATATGTGGGGAGTGAATACTGAATAGGGGTAAATAAATATAGTAAAAGTGGCAAGGTAGCTTGTAAGTGACGCGCTGTGACAACGTGCATGGTACCGATAGAAAAGGTAGAAGAGGAATGATCATGGCCAAGATGCCTGAAGACCTCCTGGGCATTAGACTGTAGGACAAATGAAGTGGAAACCATCTAAATGTGTTTAAGGCAAAGGTGTCCTTGAGCCGGTGTCTGTCATTAAAATTAAGCCATGAGGTAGAGGGAAGAAAAGGAGAATAAAATGAAAACTGCTGAAATTTCCATTATTATTCACTATAGGTGCCCAAACATGCTGTCTAAAAAGAGACAATACTGGTAATATGACATAAAGAAGAATATTAAAATCATAAGGACCACAAGAACAGAAAGGTACACCATCTTAAAATTAAAGAAAAATATAACAACAGGAACCTTCTAAAAAAAATCTAAAACATGACAATGCAGAGGTTGAGAGAGTGTGTGTGTGTATGTGTGTGTGTGTGTGTGTGTGTGTGTGTGTGTGTGTGCGTGTGCATGCGCGTGCACACACACATAACCAGGTAGTGTAAATTAGAATTTCTAATATCTTATTAATAAATATGAATGTAATTAAGTATATTAGAAAAATAACAAAGGTGTTTAGACTGACTAAGGAATTCATATATAACTGCTTGCTAAATAGTGGAGACTGAGAACAACACGATTCAGCAAAATTAAAAGTAGAATAATAGGCAAAGGTTCAGCAGTAAATTGCAAATGAAAATACGAGAGTTGTAATTTTGATATCAAAAAAGACAGAATGTAGCCCAATCAGAAACCTTTGTAAATTATGGGCTGCAAGTAAACATAAAGGTCAGGGGGATTACGAGGGATTAGAAAGAACGCAGGAGGGTATGCTATCAGGGAGAATGGGCAGGAAGAAAGGAAGAGTGGACAAATGGCCAATGCACGCACAACATAGGCATGTGCGGGTGTATCACAGAGTGTGCTGGTCTGTGCAGTTCATTTGTATTAATCATTATAATAATAAAAAAAGAAGAAATGTAAGATGGTTGTCTATATGCTTTTCAAAGGAAAGAACACTTGAGCTAGAGTCATTAAAATAAATTCCCTACTTTTCCCTCACACTGAGTCATGGCTCCCATGCGTCCGCGAATGAGCTTCTGAAGTTCACAGAGTGCTGAGGGGATAGAAACAAACATGATCTGTCCAGAACACATTCCTGCCTGAGAGACAAGAGGGGCGCAGAGATGCATGGTTTGTGTCAACAGGATCCCGTCCTTTGTGAAGTGACTTCTATTGACCAAAAAGACACACAGACAGCTAATTGAAGGCACTGTAAATGATGAGAACCATAGCGTGTGGCACAGTGGGAGAATCAGTGCCTGGCATGCACAAAGCCATAGGCTTGATCTCCAGAACTAAAAAAGAACAAGAAGAAAAAAAGGAATCAAACAAAATCTATGCCAATATTTCTCTGCATAAATAAAAACATCTAAATTAATGAGATGAAAGGGAAAGCACTTTCCCAAATAACCTTTTATATTACAAGGAACAGGCCTTATGACAGCTGATCTTCATCCTCACCTGGATGATATACAGGGTCACCACAGAAACAACCTCTGGGTACGTACATAGTGGATTTTAGACTTCGTTAACTGGGGTAGGAAGGCCCACTGTAAATAAGAGTGACACCGTTATATGTGGGGGCGGGGGTGGGTGGGTCCTGGACTTCGGAAAAGGAGAGAGCAAGCCAAGCATCCTCTCTGCTTGCTGATTGTGGATGAATGTCAGCAGGTGCCTCACTCTCCTGCCTCCACCCCCTCCCCAGCAAGATGGACCAAACCGTCAAACTATGACTCAAAATAATATCTTTGCTACGTTAGCTGCTTCTATCTGGCATGCTATCATAGTGACAACACACCGACCAAAATAATTCAGACCCCAAATCTTTTCTCTGAAAATGGACAATTAAACATTTTCTTAGCGGGGCTGTGTTTGCACACTCTTCTATGAACAATGCTATTCTCTGTACAAAAACTGTATTAGTTGTATACAAAATAGTGGAATTTAAAAATGACTTAAGGCCTCTCTTGTAAACAGGGAACTCAGTGTGATCTTTAATGTCAGGAGATGTCACACAAAATGCTCCTGGGGAAAAGATTGTCAGGAAGACAATGTTGCCACCACCTGGAACTGATGACAAAGGTTTACATCAGCAGAAAGGGTTTGTTCAAGAGTTTGATATATACACAGGTATTCAAGAACATCTGTGAGCCATCTTTAAACAAAAGGGGGAGATGAGCTTGCATCTGATAGGCTGTCCATTTCTAGACCGTCTGTGTCTTTTATAAGAGACAAGTACTGAACAACTGAAGAGGTTCATCTTACTAGGGAACATTTTTTTTTTTGGTTCAACTGACTTATTCATTTTTCAAAGAATAGATAGCACGAAAAGAAAACCAGAGTCATAAAAAGCAGTTCTATTTTTCCAACATCAAACAGGCTCAGAGTGACAGCATCACTTTGTAATATTGGACTTTGCTGGAGCAACCCAATAAGAAGGATCCAAGGAAGCACTGTGTCCTTATTCTGTAAATGTTGAGAGTTTTTAGAGTCAATTTATATGATGCAAATGATCTAAAGGGAAAGCTACTTTTCTGCCTAAAATCTTAGAATTATTATAAACAAAGAAATATTGTATGAAACTAAGAGCTGCAATTAGGAGTAAAAGTGGAATAGCTCATTTGCTTTGAAAAGAGAAAACAGCCATATAAGGTATTTTTATTAACTTTAATCTCTGTGATTCTTAATCTCTGTAACTAAAAATTATGAAATAAAAATATGCTCCGAGGCAACCTATATTTACTATGATGTCTACCAAAACCAAGGAGACAAATGTCGACCAAAAGAAATGCTCTGAGATTGAACTTCTTTCTTCCTGAGTCTTACATAGGGAAGGTTGGTGAGTTTCTGTTTCTCTCCATTTTTCTGTTGTAATTTATTTATGTTTACTTGTTGCCAAGCTCTGTGCTGCAGATAGGAAGCTCTTGGGGAGGATTTCGGCTCTAATGCCAGCAAACGGAATCATGGAGGGCAAAGTTGATCTAGCATTTGCTTTGTAAGAAATGTTGAGCCCAATAATCTGGCAGTGTTCTGGAGAGGCCTGGTGGTGGAGTGTGCCTTCCCATCTGTTCACAATCAAAACTAAATCATAGGATTAGTGTGCCTAGCAACAAGCAATTGCATGTACGGTTGAGGAAAATCAGAGAGAGATGCGATCTGTACAATGGGTTGTCATTAATGTCCCACAACTCTCCTGACCTATCAGGTTGAGCATTCAGGGCTCATGGCAAGCCAGACAGCAACACCAGGGTAGCTTGGCTTTGGCATCCACTAGCCTCCTTGGCCCTCTCTCCATTCTGATGCCACCCTCTTCCTTTGTACCAAACGCATGCTTTCTTGTTCTGTTTGCACCGTGACAACATCAAAACGATGAGCGAGCATTCTGATTAGCATCCATAAACTCATGGACGAAACCATCTTAGAGACGAAGATAACTGAAAACATTAATTCTTGATCCACAACGCAGTACTTCTTTAGGTGACCTTCACACATATTATAGGCAGCAGAGGGAAAACCAGACAACTGAGAATGGCTGACTGTACTGAACACAGCCCACATCCCAGTTCTTTACGTGAGCAGCATATTTGATCTCCACCACTCTGACTGGAAGATGCTCCATTATCACTGCATATTGGGAAATCGAGACACGGAAGAGAAAAACCAGCTTGCAAAAGCTACACAGTGAGTTGGTTTTTGAACAGTGAGGGTCTGATCAATATGAGCTGGGGATTTCCATGAGCCAGACAATGTGCAAAATATTGAACTATGGACTGAGTTCCCCTACCTCGGGGATAAATTTCTGTTTGTGTGTTCATTTCACTATTTGTTTTAGTCGGATTAATTTTGCAAAATAGATCATTTCAGTGGTCTTCAGACTTTGATGCGCCCCCCATCTTAACCTCTCTCTCTTCCTGTCTTCCATTCTTTCTCCATAACTTCTTTTTCTCTTCCTCATTTCCCTTGTCTGGCATATTGCATTTTATGCATATTTATCTGTATTTATTTGTACAGGTGTACGCTTGTACACGTGTGAGTGTGCATGTACTTGCATGTGCATATGAGAGTGGGGGTTGACATCAGGTTTCTTCGTCAGTCGCTTCCCATCTTATTTTTTTGGGAGTCTCTGATTGAACCTGAAGGACAGCAATAGGGGAGGCTGACTGCTTAATTATCCTCAGTATGTTTCCACCACTCACAGTTCTTGGGATATGGACATGTGCCATTGTGTCCTGGTTTCCCATATGTGCTGTGGTTCCAAACTCAGGAGATCCTATGCCTATGCAACAGACAGTTTGACTGACTCATCTTCCCAGCTCTTCCTGAACTTTGCCCCTAGGTCAGTATATGCCACCACATATTAGTCAATCAACTTTCTTGTGCTACCTTGAGATGTGTATGGGGGGGGCATTTAAAGACTGCTGCATAATTCAGGAACTTTGCAGTGTCATTGCACTTCCAACCAGGAACCAATGGTGCACATGTTTCCTGTCCAGTTGTTCCTGAGTATGAGGCTTTGGCCCATGCACTGGGTCACATTGTTCAGCTGGTATCTAGTCAGAAGCTGTGGGTCAGCTTCTTCATCCAGAAGGTATCTCCCTCTGGCTGGATTTCCTATGTCCTTCTTTGAGAATGACTTTGAGTCTCAGTGCATTCTTCTCTAAGAGATCCTGAGGAGATGTACCTTGGTGTCTGGTACCAAGATCCAGAGCATCTTTCACATCTTATGAATGATAACACTTTCAAAAAGGGCTCTTCATAGACATCTCTTTTGCTGATAAACTTGCTGCCCTTTGATTTTTACTTATACTGGAATGGATCTCATTGAAAATGCTTCTTCAATAATGGCCATAATAATCTTCATAGTTCTGCCAGTGTTTCTATGATGTATTCTCATGCTTGGTTCCAAGCAGAGTCTGTCCCTCAGAGAGAGCTTTGGCTCTCATAGCTGGAGATGGGAGTAGTACCTTTCCTGCTTTGGAGGAACACCTCTGCTTTCCACCTGGTAGGGAGCATTGCATCCATCTTGACATCTCAGCTTGAATATCTTAGCCTGAAGTTTCTGCATTATGGATAAGTTGGGGACAAGAACTTTATCTGTTTTGTCTTCTTCAGAGGAATTTTTGTCAATAGAAAGCTGGTGTGTGGATGGTTCCAGTATGCACTGACTATGCTGCCTCAATTGAGACTTTTGCAACATGGTCTTTTGAGGTCATATATCTGGGATACCTGTATTGCAGTGGCAGCCACATCTTGCCAATGATACCCAAAGCAGAGACCCTGTGTTTGAACTTGTATATCTCAGAGCTAAGGGAAATCAGGTAGAGGGTGGGGCACATCTTGGCCCAGCTGCCATCACGCCTCACTCTTCACATCAAGAAGAAGAAATATTGGCTCTTACATATATGTCGCTCTACTTCATGCATTGTTGAGCAATATTCAGAGACTCTAGGTGGTTGTCTTCTGTGTTTTGTTGTTGTATAATCTTAATGAGTTAAATACGTTGTTCCATTTTCTTTTATGCTGAGGAGATAATCCACTCTGCCACTGCTATGGTCCTTCTGGAAAGCTCACGCTTACAGTCAACCTTGAACTTTTCTGCTTTTCTCAACACACTTCTGTGTGACAGACTAAGTAAGTAGCTGAGAACCTACTTGTCAATGTCATACAGGAAGTAAACTGAGGAAGAAAGAAACATGAGGTAGAGAAGCAAGAAAAGCTAGGAAAATAGGGACTCAGGGAGGGACACTGGAGCAATGAAATAGGTGTGAATTCTTCTGCTAATGGCAGTAGGTGGCTTGTCAGATCATGTGACTCAAAGATTTCTACTCCAACTTTGATGTGAAAGATAAACATGTTGCACTGCTCCTCCTATATTGTCCATGGTATGAAGAAAGTCTTTCAAAGAGAGGCCCAAATAGTGTAAGTAAGGATTTTGTGTAATTGTAGAGGCTTTAGACTGACTGTAATGGTCTGTGTTGACATGTGCGGTATGTGTCAGGGGGAGGGACTCATTGCTTCCATTTACAGTGATTATTTAGAATCCAAATAAAATCACAGAGATGCTAAACATAAGGGTGGATGTTGATTATATTAGGTAAAAGTAGAGATCTCGTCCACAAAGCCTACATCCCTCAGCCCAGAAATACCAACTCTTCCCTAGAGTAATCCGTCCATCACATCCTCAGGTTGAGCTCCAATCTTTAGCAACCAACTCTGCCAAGCCAAACAAGGATCCCAAAGACCATCGCATGTGACCAGCCCCTGATGGATAACTGAGAAGCCCACCCCCTAGTTTTCATGTCATTTAAATTAGGACCAACCGAAGAAGCAAAATCCACCCACTGAAGCATTTACCAGGTACCTTGCTTTTGGAAAGCCTGCCTGGGACACGTGTTCATCCGTACCACCTGGAATTTTCTCTCTCACAGTGGAGCTCTCTCCCTCTGCTGCCCTCTCTGGAGTCTCTGCCCAGCCTAAGTGATGGGGTGCCTGCCTTACCTGCTGAATAAAAAGAGTGCTTGCTGGTTCTCATAGCTGAGGCCTTCATTTACTTTCTGCCTCTGGAGTTCAAAGTGCTTTGCAAGCTGTGAGCTGCCATTAAGCGCATGCTAAGATGGCTATCATCGAGTGTTTCTCATACTGAACAACACAAGACTAGAAAGGACCTTACCAATCTCATTGACGGTTTAAAATGGAAACCAACTGGCCCTTCCTTTCTAATCCTTGCCTTAAGGTAAACACTGAAAAAACTAATGATTTCACCTAAATCACTTAATATTCAAACAAAAAAGTAACTCATCCAGTGCCAAAGGGCCAGGTAATATGCAGAGCCCTTTTTTAAAAAAAATCTAACCCCATCAAGGCAAACTCTTAATAGACCCCAAATCACACACAGTTAATGCAGAGAATTACCTGCAGGTTAATAGAGATGAAAGGTTTGTGTGATCCTGTGAAGGCAACACAATTTACAAGGAGAAAAAAGCAAAGAGTCAAGAGAAGGCATATTGGCACATGACATGGTCCTACCCAGTACTGACTGGAATTTCATTTAACATCAGAGTAGGTAAGTAGAACCCAATAGCATTCTTCCTTTTAATACTAAAATGCTGAGCACCTTTCCCTCCTATAATTAAACAACAAGAGAAAGGAAATTCTTAACAAAGAATAGCAAGAAAGAGCAAAGGCTGAGAGAATGCTCACTGCGGACCTTGTCGGATCCACTGACATGTTGATGTGTGATGTTCCTTAGAGACTAAGAGAAAAGAATGTGAGGCATCCCCAAGCAGCAGTGCACACTATATGGTGTTGATGGATTTGAACATAAATTGGCTAAGGAAAGGTGGCTGCAATACACAGCTCTTGCCCAGGATTGGAATGAGGCTCTAATTGGATTAAAGGGAAATGACCCGGCAGCCCACATTAAAGGGCCATTGTGCTCCTTATCACAGCCCATAATAATTCCCCAGAGGGAAGGAGAATCAGGTGCAAAGTGGAGAATAGGAGTTGATTCAGAATCTTCTCCCATCTAGATTCAGCCCGAGCTCCCCTTGAGCCACTGGGTACAGATTTAAGACACAATTACAGTTTTGATGAGAGTCATTTCATTGGTCCATGGAGCTCATATTTTGTTTATCCTTCAAATGATGTATCTTTTTTAAATGATGGGCTATGGGTTGGAGCCAGGCACATTCAAGTCCTGCCAGGCTGTGTTTCTAAGGCAATTGCCCATTATTGTTGGCTGCTTTCTAGTTAATAATGCTCACAGAGGACCCTGACATTAAGCCTCTGAGTAAAGATAATTCACACACATCTTTGAGGCCCGGTTTGTAGATTTTCCATTCTTTTTTTTTTTTTTTTTTTTTTTTTTTTTTTTTAGATTTTTCCATTCTTATTTTAATAAATCTGGAAAGTTTGATCTCTTTCTCTGCTATATTGATAAAACGTGCAAGACTTGGCTTTACAGGTTCTGTTAATTCTAGATTCCTTCTGCCTCCAGTTTTGTGGGAAGTAAGATTTCACTGGGGCAAATTGAGAAAAATAGCTAAAATTATATCCATTGTGATATTGTTCTTCCTTTAATAGGAAAAATTTAAGTTATTACAGGAACTGACTTTTGGTCACATTCTAACTCCATTTTACTCCTCTGAGAACCCAGACTCTCCTCCTACAGGCAAACGATGCTCTAAGTGCCTAAAAGCAGAAATCTATGTTTGATGTGGGTAAAAAAAGTTATTTTATGTAATTTTGCACATATATCATAGAAACTACTATGATAAAATTAAAAGAAACACTAGGAAATCAACTAAACATGTATAACTTAGAGATGTTCTTATTTTTTAGACCACTTATAGAAGTCATTTGTAAAGCATAAAAGCATACTGATATTTTTGCCTATGGCACAGTCATATTGTGACATGAGCATAAAATATTTTCAGAGAAATCCATATGTGTATATAAAGGCCCGTTAACTTTTCTAACAAATTGGATGAAATAATGATACTTTGCTTCTGGTAATATTGATTGTCAAGTTACAGGTTTGATATGTGGATGGAAGGGTTTATCAGGTACCTACAGTATCAGGTGGCACCAGGGCCTGAGGAGATGGGTTAGCTGCTAAAGAAAGCACCTGCTAACCAAGCATGAGGAACACGGCACACGGCACCAGGAGCCCAGGTAAATGCTGAGTGGGCGTGATTACTCCATTGTTCCAGAGTCGTGATCCCCAGAGCAAGCTGGTAGCAAGACTAGGTCAGTCAGTATGTTCTGGCTTGTTAAGAGACCAGGCCTCAATGAATAAATTAAAGAGCAGTGAAGGATGATTCCCAACATCAACATTGGGCCCCCACAAACGCAGACACACATACACACACATATAAGCACACACATGCATACATACACAAACATGCAAACATACACACACAGAGGCATGCACGGATGCAGGAGCATACACACACATGCACACATGCATATATATACACATGCACACACAAACCTGCATTCATCCATACATGCACACACACATGCATGCACAAGTTTAAGCACACATGCATACACATGCACACACACACAGAGGTATACACAGATGCAAAAACACAGGCATACATTCACACATGTACACATGTATTCATCCATACATGCACACACACACACACAAAGATGCGTTCATCCTTACATGCACACATGCATGCATACACAGCTCAGAAACACACATTCACAGACAGACATGCATACCATATATTTACACAGACACATATTCACACATCTAAATATCCATACATGCATACATCTCTACATGCACACGTAAATATGCACACAGCCACACATGCGTACATCCACACATGCACACTCACACAAAGAGTAGAAAAAGTCAAATAAAAATGGCACCAGATTAATTAACTCTTATAGGAAAAAAAGGGACCCAAAATTACAGAGCCCCCAGAAGGAGGGCTGCGGTACCAGCTAAAGGGTAATTGGTCTTTATCTGGGCTGTGTGATAGACTAGCCCAAGGCCATGTGCCTGAGATTGTAAGGCTTGTCTGCTTGTTGCTCTGGTGACTGCCTCACAGTGGGTCCCCGTATCAACTCCTACATTAAATCATATTTTAATTGCCTGAAATTCAAACAAATCACAGCAAGAGGCAGCAATTAGTAATTATTTAGCATATTTTATAACATTACTAAAAAGCACTTCACTCAGTTTCCCCCCAACAGTTCTGAGAGGTGCGTATTAAGTAATTTTGTTTCAATGAGGGACCTGAGCCTTTGTGACATTAGGGCAATGGCTTGAGATTAGAAACTAATGACAGGGCTTCTGCCCTTACCTGACTGTGCATTGCCTCCAGGATGTTGCAGATGTTGCAGAGGATGCTCCTGGCTTACACATCAAATTCTATTCACTGAACACCAATGAAGCGATATGTGCACTATTGGGCATGGAGAGTCAGCTAAATGGTTAGAGCACTTGATGCTATTGCAGAAGGCCAGGGTAAGATTGCCAGCACATATATGATGTTTTATAACCATTTGCAAATCCAGTCCCATGGCATCTGAGACCTTATTCTGACTTCCACAGGCACCACGGGCAGACACGTTGCATGTACATACATGGAAACAAAGCACTCATACACATAAATAAAATAAAATAAAAATAAAGAGATATACAATATGATATGTGCACATTGACTTTTAAAGGGATATTTCAGAGGTTAAAAAAAAAGTTAAGCCAGGATAATAGCATACTTCTGCAGTCCTACCATGTTGAAGGTATAGGCTAGAGGATTGTCAAAAAGTCTGAGGCCAGCCTGGCTTACATAAAAAGTTCCAGGCCAGCCATTACTACTTAGTGAGACCCAGTCTCAAAAGCATGCCCCTTATACCCATGGGCTCATGGATATTACTAACAAGACTCGGTGTCCTGTAAAGGTTATTAATTCATTAGGTAAGTAGTTAGTTAAAAATGAACAATGAAGATATGGATCTGGGAGAGGAATATGGAGGTCTGGGAGAAGTTAAGTTATATAAACTCTTCCTACACATAGAAAATTACCACAGAGATAGAGAACAGGGCAAGAGAGCTGGCTCAGTGCTTAAGAGCACTTACTGCCCTTTCAAAGGAGTTCATTCCCCAGAGCCCACCCATATTCAGAGGCTTATAAACACCAATAAATCCAGCTGCAGGGATACAATGCCTTCTGTTATTCACACACACACACACACACACACACACACACACACACACTTAAAAATACTTAAAACAAACAAATAAGCCAATTGTTTAAAAACTTTACCAATAGTTCTATAGTTCTCACAAAAAGAACTAGATCTGTACTTGAGGGAACTGATTGGCATGAAATGAGAGCCTCAGAGTTGCTGGCTTTCTGGCATTCAATATGGCATTAACAACTGGATTATCTACATTTAGAAATGGGATGTGGGTTCTTCCAAGATGGTGACAGCCAGGGCAAAGGTAGCAGAAGATTAGAGACTGTGGAGCTGGTGAGTAACCTGGCAACTGACGCCAAAACACCAAGTTCTGTGTTTCCCAGACAAGACAGGGCATCCTGGGGGCTGGGAATGCACAGCTTCAGCCTCTCCCCAACCCCTGGCCATCTTCTGGGTCAAGGAGTCTCGTGCACATGGTCCTGAACTTGCAGCACCCAGTGCTTTCTACCTATATAAGCATATGTCCCCACAGTTCCAGGAGCATTTTGCTCCTGCAACCAGACCTTGGATTTCTCCCACTTCTCTGAGGGCAGCACCTGCATGACTGGGGTCAGCACCCCAAACAAAAATCCATGGTTCTACTGGTACCCATGTGGAGACTGAATAAACAGTGGGACACACAAGGTCCTGGTTCCAAGATGTCAGAGCCCAGTTGAATATGAATGCCTGGAGTGTAGTGTGTGCTCAGCAGCAAGTGACTGTGAGGCTGATTCCCTAACACCAGTGCCCATTCCTGTTTCCCCAAACTTCTTGGCCATCCCCAAAACAACTACTGACTCCAGAGACATGCAGATCTAGCCTTCAGTTCAGCTCTAATAGCCTTTTACTGGAGACCTGCAGGACCTAACTGGATCACGAAGGACCAAGAAATCCAGCAGGTTCCAGGAACAAACAGCCAATGTCAAGAAACCAGATGGCTGAAGGTCAGGGTAAGAAGAAAATCAACAAAAACCAGGACAATAGGCTTCCCAAAGAAGCCACCAACCCCCACCCCAAAACCCAATGAATATTCTAATGCAGCTGAAACACAAGAAAAGGACCTGAAGTTGTTAGAGGCATTTAAAAAGGTAAATGAATCAATCCCTCAAAGAAATACAGGGAAACACAATCAAATAAAGAAAAGCCATCAAAGACACACAGGAAAATACCATCAAACAGATGATAGAAGTGAATAAAATGGTTCAAAACATGAAAATAGAAATAGAATCAATAAAGAAAGCACAAACTATGTAAATCATGAAGATAGAAAACTTAGAGAAGTGATCAGGAACTACAGAGGTAAGCATCACCAACAAAATACAAGAGATGGAGGAGAGAATCTCAGGCATAGAAAATACAGTTGAAGAAATCAATACATCTGTCAAAGAAAATATTAAATTAAAAAATGCCTGACATAAAATATCCAAGAAGTCAAGGATACTATGAAAAGATGAAACATAAGAATAATAGGAATAAAAGAAAGAGATGATTCCTGGCTCCAAGGACCAGAAAATACTTTCAAGAAAATAAAAGAAGAAAATTTACCCAACCTAAAGAAAGGCTTACAGAACACCAAATAGTCTAGACCAGAAAAGAAAATTCCTCCTGACACATAGCAACCAAAACACTAAATCTATAGAATAATGAAAATATATTAAAAGCAGCAAGGGAAAAAGGCCAAACAATATTTAAAGCTAGACCTATCAGAGTCACACCTGACTTCTCAATAGAGACTATGAAAGCCAGAAGGGTCTGGGTAGATATCATATAGACACAAAGAGACCACAGATTCAGACCAGACTACTATACCCAGCAAAGCTTTCAATTATCATAGTGGGAGAAAACAAGATACTCCATGACAAAACCAAATGTAAATAATATCTATGGGAAAACACATAATATAGAAGATACTAGAAGGAAAACACCAACCTAAGGAGGTCAACTGCACCCAAGAAAACATAAGATATAAGTAACTTCACATCAAGAAAAAAAAAAAAGAACAACACACTATCATTGGTCACTAATATCTATCAACATCAATGGACTCAACACTCTAATAAAAAGACACAGTCTAACAAAATAGATATGATACATAACCAAGACCCAACATTCAGCTCTATACAATAAACAAACCACAGCAACAAAAATAGACATTACCTCAGAGTAAAGGGCTGTGAAAAGGTTTTGTAAGCAAACAGACCCAAGAAGGAAGCTGGAGTAGCCATCCTAATATCTAATAAAATAGACTTTTTAAAAATTAATCAAAAGAGAAGGAGGACACTTCATTCTCATCAAAGGAAAAATCCACCAAGAGGACATTTCAATTCTAAACATCTATGTCCCAAATTAAATGGCACCCACGTTTGTAAAGGAAATATTATTAAACCTTAAACTACACAACAATCTCCACACATTAATTGTGGGAGACTTCAACATCCCATTCTCACCAGTCGATAAATCATCAAAACACAAACTAAATAGAGAAGTAATGAAACTAAGAGAGGCCTTGAATCAAATAGACGTAATAGATATCTACAGAATTTAAACACACACACACACACACACACACACACACACACACACACACACACACGAATATACTTTCCTCTCTGAAGCATATAGAAGCTTCTCCAAAACTGAAAATGTAGTTGCTCAAAAGCAAACCTCCATAGATACAAGAAAATTGAATTAACCCATTGATCTTTATAAGTTCACCATGGATTAAAGCTAAACCTCAACAACAACAAAAATTCATAAAAAGCCTATACACTCATGGAAACTGAAAAGCTCCCTGCTCAATGACCACTGTGCCATGGAAGACATAAAGAAATTAAAGACTTCTTAAAGTTCAATAAAAATTAAGGCATAATATACCCAAACTTATGGGACACCATGAAATCAGTGCTAAGAGGAAAGTTCATAGCACTAAGTGCTTCCATAAAGAAATTAGAGAGATCCCATACTAGTAACTTAACAGCTCACCTTAAATCATTAGAAAAAAAGAAACAAACATACCCCAAGAGAGGTAGACAGCAAGAAATAATCAAATCCAGGGCTGAAATTGATAAATTAGAAACAAAGAAAACAGTACAAAGAATCAGCAAAACCAAGAGCTGGTTCTTTGAGAAAATCAATAAGACAGACAAAGTCCTAGGGAAACTAAAAGGTAGAGAGGCAATATCCAAATTAACAAAATTAGAAATGAAAAGGGGGACATAACAACAGACACCGAGGAAATCCAAAGAATCATTAGGTCTTACTTCAGAAGCCTGTATTCCACAAAACTGGAAAATTTTAAAAGAAATAGACAATTTTTCTTGATCAATTTCACCTACTAAAGTTAACTCAAGATCAGTTAAAGAGTTTTAACAGTCCTAATACCCCAAAGGAAATTGAAACAGTTATAAAAGTCTCCCAAGCAAAGAAAAAAAGAACATGGCCAGATGGTTTTAGCTCCGAATTATACCAGCCTTTCTTTCTTTTCTCTTTTATTACTATTTGTTCAAATTAACTTTATTTTTTCATTCTGGGGACTAATTCAAGGCCTCACACACAACTGAAAATCTCAGAACTGACAAGCTACATCTGCAGACCAAATGTCTATTCTTTAAAATGTGTCCTGGAGCTGGAGAGATGGCTCAGTGGTTCAGAGCATTATTATCTTCCCAAAGGACCCAAGTTCAGGTCCTGTCACCACAGCAGCCAGCATCAAACATCCTTTTCTGGACTCTTCTACAAATGTGAACATACCCCCATGTACACACTTAAACATAAAATTGTTTTTTTTTAACTTATAATGTTTCTTTTTCTGCATTATTCTGCTTTCCTTTTTTCATAGAACAAGTATGAACTGTTCATGTATTGTGTCTTCATTAGGGTTTCTGGTGTTGCAACAAAACACCATGACCAAAGAGAAATTTGGGGAAGAAAGAGTTTATTTGGCTTATGCTTCCACATCACTGTTCATCATCAAAGGAAGTCATGGCAGGAACTCAAACAGGGTTCCTTAAAACTGGAGGAAGGAGCACCTTGGAAGGGTGCTGCTTACTGACTTATGTACCATGCCTTGCTTAGCTTGCTTTCTTATAGAACCCAGGGCCACCAGCTTAGGGACAGTACCACCCACAATGGACTGGGCCCTCCCTCATCAATCATTAATTAAGAAAAGATTTTACAGCTATATCTTATGGAGGTGCTTTCTCAACTGAGGTTCTCTCCTTCCAGATAACTCTAGCCTATGTTAAGTTGATATAAGACTGGCCAGCACAGGTGATGAAACACCCATGCGAGTGCTGTGGGAAAGAGGTATGTGTAGCTCCAACTCTACTCCTGCTAGCCTTGGGTAAGTTCCTCTGCATATTGGCCTTTGCTTCTCCATCTGTCAAATGGGTTGGATGATGATACCAACTTTCTGGGACTGGACACCAAGTGTACCAGAAGTGGTTCAGATGATCTAGGCCTGGATCCCAGTGCAAGAACTGCTCAGGTGGTATGATCTAGCACCATGAGCTCACAGAAAAGAGGACTCAAGACTCATGGGGCTGGGACAAGATGTTATCACCATTGGTAGAAACCAAATGCATGGTGGTGATTATACCAGCCTTTCAAAGAAGAGCTAATACCAATACTCCTCTAACTATCCCATTAAATAGAAGCAGAAGAACATTGCCAAACTCATTATATCGGGCCACTGTCACCCTGAAACCTAAATCACACAGTGATTCAACAAAGAAAGATAATCTCAGACTAATTTCACTCATGAATATTGATGCAAAAATACTAAATAAAGTACCTACAAACTGAATCCAAAACATCAACTATATCATCCACCATGATCAACGAGGCTTCATCCCCATAATGCAGGGATGGTTCAACATAGGAAAAAATCTATCTTTGTAATCTACAATATAAACAAACTGAAAAAAAAAACACACGATCATCTCATTAGGTGATCAAAAAGCCTTTGACAAAATCCAGCACACTGTCATGAAAAAAGTCTTGGAGAGATCAGGGATACAAGGCCCATACCTAATCATAATGAAGGCTATATACAGTAAGCTGAAAGCCAATGACATATTAAATGGAGAAAAACTAAAAGCAATCCTACTAAAGTAAAAGACAAGACAAGGATGTCCACTCTTTACATACATACATACATACATACATACATACATATTACATATATCAATATAGTACTAGAAGTTCTAGATAGATCAATAAGACAACTACAAGAGATCCATAGGATACAAACCGGACAGGAAGAAGTCAAAGTATTGCTATTTGTAGATGATATGAAACTATACATAAGTGAATCCAAAAAAATTCAACCAGAGATCTCTTACAGCTGATAAATACCTTCAGCAAACTGATTGGATATAAGATTAATTTAAAAAATCAGTAGCCTTTCGGTATACAAAGGACAAAGAAGCTGAGAAAAAATCAGGGAAACCACACCCTTCACAATAGCCACAAATAATATGAAGTATCTTGGTGCAACTCTAACCAAGTAAGTAAAGACCTGTAGGACAAGAACTTCAAGTTTCTGAAAAAGACATTGAGGAAGATATCAAAAGATTGAAAGATATCCCATACCCATGGGTTGTTAGGATTAACAGGGCAAAACTGGCTATCTTACCAAAAGCAATCTACAGATTCATGTAATCCCCATCAAAATACCAAGCAAATTTTTTACAGACCTTGAAAAAAATCAAACTTCATATGGAAAAACAAACAAATAAAAAACACAGAATGTCTAAAACAATCCTATACAATGATAGCACTTCTGGGGGTATCTCCATCCCTGACTTTAAGGTATACTAAATAGCAATAGTGATAAAAATACATGGTACTGGCATAGAAATAGATTAGTTGATCAATGGAATCAAGTCAAAGACCCAGAAATAGAACCACACAATTTAGAGACACTTGATTTTTGACAAAGACAAAGGCATACAGTGAGAAAAAAGAGAGCATGTTCAACAAATGGTGATGGTCTAACTGGATGTCTACATGTAGAAAATGCAAATACATCCCTATTTATCACCCTGCACAAAACTCAAGTCCAAGTGGATCAAAGACATCCATATAAACCCAGATATACTAAATCTAATAGAAGAGAAAGTGGAGAGAACCTTAAATGATTAGCACAGGCAACAACTTTCTGAAAAGAACATCAACAACCCAGGTCCTAAGATCAATAATTAATAAATGGAAATTCTTGAAACTGAAAAGCTTCTGTAAGGCAAAAGATATTGTTGATAGAATGAAATGGCAGCCTACAGACTGGAAAAAATCTTCACCAACCCACATCCAACAAAGGGCTGACATCCAAAATATATAAAGAACTAAAAAAATTTAAAACCAACAAACCAAATAATCAAATTAAAAATGGCTTATAGGGCTAAACAGAGAATGCTCAGCAGAGGAATCTCAAATGGCCAAGAAGTACTCAAAGAAATGCCCAACATCTTTAGTCATGATGGAAATACAAATCAAAATGACTCTAAGATTCTATCTTATACCCATCAGAATAGCTAAGATAAAAAATTTAAGTAGCAGCATATGCTGTCATGGATGTGGAAAAAGGGTGACACTCCCTCCTCCATTGCTAGTGGGAGTGCAAAGTTGTACATCAACTTGAGAAATCAATCTGGCACTTTTTCAGAAAACTGGAAATAGCTCTATTTCAAGACACATCTGTACCACTCTACAGCCAAAAGATGCTCCACCATACAACAAGGACATTTGCTGAACTATGTTCATAGCAGCTTTATTTATAATAGCCAGAATCTGAAAACAACCTAGATGTCCCTCAACCAAAGAATGGATAAAGAAACTGTGGTACACTTACATAGTGGAATACTACTCGGGTATTAAAAACAAGGAAATTATGAAATTTACAGGAAAATGCATAGAATTTGAAAAGATCATCTTGAATAAGGTAGCCCAGACCCAGAAAGACACACCTGGTATGTAGTCACTTATAAAAGGATTTTACTGTTTAGTGCAGGATAAACATACTAAAATGCACAAACCTAAAGAACCCAAGGGAGGACTCAAGGGAGGATGCTTAAATTTCACTCAGGATGGAAAATAGAATAGACAGAGGTAGTGGTTGAAGAGACTGAACAAGGCAGGAGAGGAAATGCAGAGAGTAATAAGGCTGGAGAACAGACTTGGGGAAATCAGGAGCGGGAGGACCAGAAGACCTGCAGAAAAAAAGGTGGGTATGGTCATCTCTGTGACAAGCTGGAGACCTAAGTCAGAATATGCCTCTGAGAGAATATGAAGGGGACTCTATCTGAGACTCCTAGGAACAGAGGCCATAGACACTGAAGAGTACACCCTCTAACTAGACTCCTAGTAGAGAGGAGAATACCAACCTACCCACAAAAACTTTGATCCAAAACTTATCCTGCCTACAAGACGGCAGGGACAAAGATAGAACAAATAGAGCAGAGATTGAGGGAATGTCCAACAAACACTTGCCCCAACCCAAGAGCCACCCCATGGAAGGGAGTCAACCCCTGACAGCATTAACGATACTCTGTTATGCTTGTAGACAGGAGCTTAGCAGAATTGTCCCATGAGAGGTTCCACCCAGCAGCAGTTTGAGACTAACAGCCAACACTGGATGAAGTATTGAGAGTTATCGTGGACAAGTGGGGAGGAGGATAAATGGGCCTAGTGGTGACAGGAGCTCCACAAGAAGACCAACAGAGCCAACTAGTGGCCTGTGGAGTCAGAAGCACCAAGCAAGGACCATATGCATGGACTGGACTTAGGTCATCTACAGAGATGTAGCCATTGGGCAGCTCAGGCTTCATATGGGTCCACTAGTAAGAGGAGTGGGGGCTGTCTCTGACATGGACTCTATTTCTTGCTTTTTGACTGCTTTGCCCTGATGGTACTGCCTTGCCAGACCACAGGGAAAGAGGACAAACTCAGTCCTGATGTGACTTCATAAGCTGGGGGCTCCCCCTTTCCAAATAACAGGGAAGGGGTAGTGGAGGTGGAAGGGTTGGAGTGGGAGAAGAGGAGGGAAAGGTTGATGACCAGGATGTAAAGTTAATGAATAAGTAGATAGATAGATGGATAGATAGATAGATAGATAGATAGATAGATAGATAGATAGATAGATAGACAGACAGACAGTGAACATAGGAAGCATGCCATTCTCAGAGTCTTGATACCTAAATTTCTCTATCTGGAACTGAAGGGACATTGCTTCAACTTTGATTGTGATAATTTCATACTAAACAAAGGTACTAGACCAAATATTCTGATTCTAATCATTTCTCATTAGTTGTTCCTAGAAAATGTTTAAGAGGAGAAGCTTTGGTCACTTTTAGACATACTTTCATCCTCACTGAACCATGAGCTGGCACATAAACTTGAAAATTAATAAGAAGTGTCACTTTCTCCCCACGTTCTCACTCTGACTCTGTTGTTTCTGTTGTAATGTTTTTTGAGACAGGATCTCACAAAGCCCAAGTTGACCTCAAATTCATCATGAGACTAAGATGACTTGGAACCCTTGATCCTCCTGCCTCCACTTCCCTAGTGCTGGCCTTGAAGAAATGCCTCACTTCTTCTGGCATGTGATCTAGCAAAGCTTGCTCAGTCTTCTCAGAAGAGCCTGCATCTCAAGCTCAGATCTTGCAGGTCTAGGCCCTTTGGCCTATGGTGCCATCTCTGACATACAGTTTTTTTGTACATGGACAGTTGGGATGTGTGGGTCCATTTTTGCAAAGCTGTATTTGTATAGTTCAATGCTGAATCTTTCCACGGTCAGAGATTTAGTGAGCAAGAAATAGAAACCACATAGGGAGCTGCACCAGCTTTGAGTTAAAAAATGCCCCAGTATACAGATACGTATAGCTACAAGCTACTAGTGGTGCTTAGAGGTCTGCGGGGAAGAAGCCTGATGATCTCCAGGACCCAATTAGCTCTACAGTGGTGTCCTTTTGGGGGATTATTTGACATCACCTAGGTCCTTGCTGTAGGCCAATGTTCATAGCTCAGGAAAGAGATTGCCTCTTGGGTTAGTTCTCTTCCCATCCCACTTATCATTATTACACCTGCAGCTTTTGCCGCCTTAAGTAAATTCCAGTATAAACTATCTCATTTTAAGGATGATACTAAGTGATTTCATACACCTTTATCATTTGCTGATTGTCCGTGTCCTCATTTCCATTTTCCCAATCCTTGCTCTTTATGTAGTAGCTCACTATAGAGAGAATTTGAGCCTGTAGAAAAATTCAATAATAAGTCAGGTTCCAGAATAAAACAATAGCTTCTATGTGGACTATGTTGCTAAGAATAAAGATTTTGAGATATATATGCCATATATACACAAATATATATTTTTTCAGATATATGCATTTATGTACATATAAACTTCTAAGAGATTCAAAAGAGGTGAACCACTGAATTAACCTGTTCTGAAGATGTGAGGTTAGAGGAGATAATCACACTTTGACACCACGGTCACAGCAGAGTGACACAGGTTACCAACTCACAGAATAGCAACATTGACTCAAAGGATAAGAATGGCTCCTTAACCCCTCTGTTTCCTGGTGAGACCTTGGCATGTATGTCTTTCCTTCCTGCGTTTAGTAGACACGGGAGGTGCTAAGTTATTTATTCTTTGTTTGCTTTCTGATGCTCTGTCGCTCTGAAGTTATAGCATTTTCATCAAGGTTTTTCTTTCCCCTGGATATGACCTTATTTTTAAACCACCGTCCCTGCCCTCTGAAGAAATGCAGTGACAGAGACAATGTAATTGCTCTGGGGAACTGACAACTAATTATCCCGAGGCAAAAAGGAGGCTGGGCATTTAGATAATGAAATGTCAATCAGTGTAATAGAAGTGTCACTTACGTAGTCTTTGCCTGGGCTTCATGGAATTGCATGGTATTTGGAAGTTGAGCCTGCATGTGTGTGCAGCCAGTAACATGGGTGCACACTGATGTGCCTACCCTACACACTTCCAAATTGTGTACCAGTAACATAGCTACATAGACTGGCACGTAGTGAAGTATGTGGGTGTGTGGGTCTGCCAACTTACAGGAGCCTATCAACCTCAGCCCCTCTGCTCTAAGACAGCAGAGCACGCATCTGCGGCTGTGTTTCTACAGATAGCTGGGATCATTTGCTCAGAGAAAGCTGCAGTGCCCTTGACATTGAACGGTACCAGAAATCTAACTCCAGACCATCAAGCAAGGATTTTGAATGTGTACAAAGGAAAAATTTCCAATGAATATGTATGGGAAGGCCAGCTCTGTGCGCTTGAATACCATAGAGGTGTACAGAAGAGAATCACATGGCTGTTTGTTAGAAATAACATAGACGGGGGAGGAGGGGAGGAACCCTGCATTTTATTAAATAATCCAGGCATCTCAGCAGACATTATGCTTTGCCTTCTTTGGCTCCTTCCATTTCTCCCTCAGGCTGGATTCAGATTTTAACTCTTTCTCAACTGCTTAAATATGCAACTCCAGTCAAATAACTTCTAATTCATGATTTTCTGAAATTATGGCATCATAATTCACAGGCTTTACTGCGTTTACTACACCCTAGCCCCTCCCCATATTGGTGTCACTCACAAGAGAGCTGCCACCGGCAGTCTTAGCTATGATAAACACAGACCACATATCATTTCAAACTGGTGGCTTAAGAGAGGGGAAATGAATTAGTTCTAGAAGGGACGGCCGATGTGTAATTGAGGTGCTTTCAAGATCACACAGCCTCTGGCTCGCTGAGGCAGGGTTCTCCCTTCCCTTATCAGCTTTTCCTTAGTCCCAGGCTACAGAGTTTCAGGCTCTGACTCCTACATTTGAGTCATTTCCACATCTATGTCTATTGACTGACTGACTGCTATATTGTGATAGGCAACATTTCCTACGTAGCTCAGGCTGGTCTCAAACCACTGATGCTCCTGCTCTGCCTCCCAAGTGCCAGAATTATGAGAAATCATTACCCACCCTGCCTGGCTCCATGCATATCTTGTAATGTAATATATAATAAATATAACATGATATAAAATACCATGTATTTAATTATGACTAATGTATTATACTACTACATAACACAATATTTTATTGTTATTTATGAATTTGTGAGGTAGAATCTCACACAGTAAAGACGGCCTTTAAGCTTACTATATATGAATTGAGAACACTATTAACCCAAATGAAGTACGTATCGTATGGAAATACCATAAAGAACTCCATTGGTTTTGTATGCTAACTCAAAATCAAAGAAAACATTTCTGAAAGCAGCAAAAGATAACACTAGCAGCACCATGGTTAAGGCAGCCCAAGAACAAGAACAAGGGAGTGCTAGGAAGATCTCTGAGCCCACCAGCATGAGCCCTGTGGAGCCCTGTCTTTAGAGCTACTGTCTAAGGCAGAATCAGCTCCTGTTAGTATTGTCTCCTAAGTGGTACATTCAAACTCCCTTTCAAAGCACTCCCTTGTATTTATGGTTGTGAGCCTAGCCTTTAATGGCTGAGCCATCTCTCCAGCCCATTCTTCACAGTTGAGTGGAAAGTGGGGTATGACTTTCACACGAACTCTGGTGCCCCATATTTGACCACATCCCCTGCATGGGGAGGCCTGGTGGCACTCAGAGGAAGGACAGCAGGTTACCAAGAAGAGACTTGATACCCTATGAGCATATACAGGGGGAGGAAATCCCCCTCAGTCACAGTGATAGGGGAGGGGAGTAAGGGGAAAGTGGGAGGGAGGGAGGAATGGGAAGATACAAGGGATGAAATAACAACTAAGATGTAATATGAATAAATTAATAAAAAATATTTTTTAAAAAACAAACAAAGTAGTCCCTTGGCTGGAGAGGTGGCTCAGTGGCTAAGAGTACCAGCCTCGCTTGCTAAGGATCTGGGCTGAATTGCCAGCAGCTACGTGGTGATGCACAACTGTCTGTAACTCCAGCCCCACGGGAGTGTATGCCATTTTCCAGCCTGCTCAGACACCAGGGATGCTCGTGCTGCACACACAAGCATAGATGCCAAGTGCCCATGTACATAACATTAAGCATAGTAAAAAAGTTTAAAAAAAAAAATAAAAGCACAGTCACCTTACCAGTGTCTTTTGGCATAGGGATATGTCTGGGGAAGTTTGCTCAGCAGTTCACCCCAGGATGTCACAATCATTGCCTCTTTAAATAAAATGTTTGGCTTCTCAGTCACGAAGAGGGACAGAAGAGCCAACAACTACATTATCTCACTGTGTTTAATCTTGATGCTTTCCTGCCAGGTCAAGTTTGCAACTAGAAGCCTCCAGTTTTTAGCTCTATAGTTAATTTTACATGAAGTAATTAGCTAACTAAATATTTCCCATTATTATTGATACTTTGTAAATATATATGTACATATATGTAAATATATATATTTATATGAAATGCAGGTTTTACTATTTGCCATTATTATTGATACTTTGTAAATATATATACATATGTAAATATACATATACATATATATTAATATAAAATGTAGGTTTTATGCTAGGTAGAAACCCACAGGAAGAATTCTCTGAACACCAGACTGGGTGAAAACATGAACAGTCTGTGTGCCCCACTGCCATGTGGTGTGCCAAATTGTAAGGAGAGCTCCATGTGTTGGGCCAGGGTCAACCTTAGGCTGCAAGTGACTGGAAAAGTCAAACAGGAGAAATTTGGCTGCTGGAGTCATATGTTGTACCCAATAGGCAGAAAGGTGACCACAGACTTCTCACTCGGTCCCTAGGATGAGGACTGTTGTTAACAGGAAAAAACACACCTGCTCATTTGAAGCATCAGTGCATCATAAGGACCCAAAGCAGGTGGCTTCTATCTCAACAGATGGAGTTAGAAGTGCAAAGACACAGGATTATTGTTTTACATATCAGCTTGTTGGAAAGATGACTGTATATCAAAGGTAAATGGGAGTCTGAGGAGAATGTGGCAAAACAACAACCAAACAAAAGAAATAATGGAGTAACATTGACTATTCCTAGGAGAATTACCTGAATATTTGCAGGCGTGTTTGTCTATTTTTCTAGCCTTACAATGTCAAAGGTGCTCAAATGTGGAAGCAATAAAAGTTCAAGGTCAATTGAACCCTGAAAGTTAGTGACTGGGTCCAAATGGCTCCTGTTGATACCAAGAAGACTACAATGCGGCCTATTGTTTTTATTGACTTGTTAGGGGAAGGGGTGTCATTTTCTTTAGTGATGCACCTACAGATAACTTGTTTCACTAATTATCTCTCACCCACACTCAGGCCAGTGACTCTCGCTAAGCTCAGAGGGACACACACACAGAAACAAGACTTGAAAGTGGTGGGGGAGGAGAGCAAGGTAACAGAAGTGTGACAGTGGAAGGGAGAAGGAAAGGGCAATGAGAATGAATGGAGAGGTGAAAATGACTAATATTCATTATATAAATGTAAGGAAAAATTGTATGCTAGAAGAAGGCTTCTGTAATGATAAAGTTGATGACACTGGGGAAACAGCATGACATGAGCTCCTGGATGCAGCAGGAAGGTAGGGAATAGATCTGAGGGTATAAATTTGGCTATTTTTCACCTCCATATCTCATGCCCACCCTGATTAATAAAATTATAGATTTATAAAGGGGTCTACTTTCTACATATACTCACTTCCCCTATTACAACTAAGTCTAAAGAACACATCAGTGGCCTCAAAGATTTTTTCCCAGGCACTTGGACATTTGAGTGTGATCTTTAGCTACTTTTTGAAAGCAGTTTAATTTCATAGTTAATTATCATACAAAGTAATAGAGTTCCTTATGGAATTCTTACATAATCTTAGTTTGGGTTGATACTCATCCCAACTCTTATAGTAAATTTTAAGCCAACCTTGACACATAAGACTTTACCTCATAAGCCCTAAATAATAATAAAATAGTATGTTGAAATACAATAACATAGTAATGTGTAACTATAACATATAATGTAATAGTACATTAGTCATACCAATAAAGCATATGTTATATTTATTATATATTACATTGCATCACATTATAGCAACTGTATATAGAGATGTGCATCTATTCCCTCATCTCTTGGCACAGTGGCCACTTTGTAGTTTTGCTTAGCAATGAGCTGGGAGACTCTGTCCAAGTTTGTCTTTTCACATTGTACTTTTGCCCCAAAGAGGGTACAGCCTTGGGCCAGTGCACAACTGTCCCAATTGCCTCAGGAATGTTTTTAACTGTCACTTTCTGTCACTTTCCTTTCTTGCAGGCAGTTGTTAATCAATACTAATTGCCGACAGAATGCAGTACTCTTTTTAGGCAACCCCCCTTGGGTTGTAAATAACTGCATGATCTGATTCAATTAACTTTGGGCTCCCAAGCAAAGGCAGGTTTAGAGGCCACTGTTTGAGGTTTGCATTGGCCCCAGTAGAATCCACTTAGCTGTTTGTTCACCTCATTCTCCGCTAATGCAGCTAGCGCCCAGTGAAGCCAATTTCACGCCACTGTTGGCCGTCTCTTCACTTTTCTTCTTTTTCTTTGTTTTTCCTTTCTCTTCTGTTGGTATGTGTGCACAGGCACAGGTATGCATGTGCCCAGGTATGTGCACATGTGCTGCTTGTAGGAGTGCTCGCCCATGGAGGATTCTTTACTGACTGAGCGGTGCCCCCAGTTTTTTCTTCATTTCTGGAAGTTTTGCTTTCCATTGGAAAAGCGTTGGGTCACTCTAGTGCAAAGTTCTGGAGCCGCAGATATGTGGGGGACACTAGTCGATCTGTCTTAATGGCCCTCCTATGTTGGCAGCAGGGTCAGGCCAGCCTCTGGCATTGTCAGGCTCCCCTTGTATGGCATCTCTGGCTTGAGTGAGACAAGGCTCATTTGGGCTCGAGATTCTCAACAAACTTTCCCTGAACCAACCCGGGCATTGGAGGGATGAAGGGAAACAGCTGGAGGCTTCTTGACCAAACCTCTGAGCATCTGCAATAAACTCACGTTCCTATTGGAAGTGATGAACACTGGTGGCCCTTTCCCTTCCTGTGAAAATGCACACTGTGGCTGTTGGGAAGGAGCAAGGGAAAGGCTAACTCCATTAGCAATGAACTTTCTGTCAAACTGAGATGGGAGGAGTGAGGGAAGACGCAAGCTTTATGCAAGCATCAGATGTTAGCCTTTCTCCTGCGTTAGCAGCTTTCCCCTGGTTCTTTCTTCTGTATGCCCCTTGGCCGATAAACTGGGAACTAGAGGTCCCTTTCTAAAAGCTTTGCTTTATGTTCTTTTCTAGCAAGGCTTCAGTAGCTCAGTCTGGCTTCAATCTCTCTACACAGCTAAGGATGACCTTGCACTCTGTCATTCCTACCTCTCTTCCAAGCATCACCACACTCAGTTTATGGCTTTGTCTTCTAGCTTTTTGTTTATTTATTTATTTTTAACTCATCTTCACAAGTTATAATTGCTTCTTTGAAGGGTAGCATGCAGGTTGAGCAGGTTTTCTCCACAGTCACACTGGGCCACCTCTCACTGGACTCTCATGTAAACTCAACACCTCCGGCTTATAAGGGACAGTGTTACACTAAGCACTCCACGTTTCCCCTCACTTAGATATCTCTTCATGCACAGAAGCGTGTCAATAGGATTGCTGGATTTGGTGGTTTCTTCCATGTTTGCTCCCCTCTTTCTAGGAATCCTCAGTTGCTTATTGGAAAACAGTCTTGCTTTTTATTAAACTTTTCATATTAAGATACTAATAGCTTCACATACCGTTCCCAGAAACAAAACAGAGATCTGTGTATCTAGCTTTTCCCAGTGGCTCACATCTGCAGAACTTTAGTACAGTGCAGCAGGCAAAATGCCTCTTTCTTGGAAAGGTTCTTTGGTGCAGCCCGGGGGCGAGGAGAGGGCATGCTGGGGGTGGGTCAGGGGGCGGGGAGCATGGGGAATCCCTTTGCTCCATGCAGATAAATAGTGTGAGTTGCTAAGGAAAGCCTCTCTCCCTCTGGACTGGCAGCTGCTGGATGCAACAGCAGACATCGCCCTCTAGTGTTGCAGTCCTTTTGCAAATGGTGGGACCAAATGTCAGGCGTTGGCTGTGACCAGGTTTAAAGCACCTGGACTCCAAAGACCTGTCAGCTCTCTAGAACCTTCTAGAACTCTCCTCACAACCAATGCGTGCAGTTTCTCGTCTCTGTTTCCTTACCTGGACCTTCAGCTTCCTTTAATCTCTGCTTCGCTCCTCTTCCCCCTCCCGCCCTGGCTTCTCTCCAACTGTTACATCAGCTGAGAGTGAGCCGACTGCCTTGCCATTTGAACCTTGTGATATCAAAGGGTCTGGTACAAACTGTTTGGATCACAGCCTTGTAATGTCCTGTATGAACTGTTTGGAACAGTTCCGTGAAGGCTCAGTCTCTGGGAGCCCGGGCAGTCAGCTGCAATCCTCCTGTAGTTGTTTCCCAACCACGGTGGAATATTCAAGATGGTGACTGTTGTCATCCAGATAATCTACTTGACTGTTTAACTCGCAGTCCCTCTGCTCAAGGCAGCCTGGGTGGCAAGGGAGAGTACAACAGCTGCTAATGAGAGAATCAGATGGCCTCATCTCTCGCACCATTACTTATTCACAGGAGAATGAGCCTGGGGAGTGCCTACCATAGAACGGGATCTTAACACTGTACCATTTCAACAGATTGCAACAGTGCTGTAGCAATGCTCATCACCGCCTGGAGTCCAGCGGGAGGCGTGGCCCTCTTCCGCTCAATGTATAAGGAGAAGCATGTCCCCTCTTCTGCCCAGAGTCCAGGGAGAACATGCCCCCTCTTCTGCTCAGTGTTCAGGCAGAGGTGTTTCTCTCATTTACATAACCTATCCAAAGCCAAAAACCATGTCCCTCAAGGCTTCAGCCTTTTCTTACGCCCTAGAAACTACTGATCCATTTTTGAAATTTTATCATTTCAATAATGTTGTACAAATGAGTCCACAGAGGGTGGTCTCTTTGGGGTTTGACGGTTTTTGTTCTTAGCAAACTCTCAGGAGATGCTTTTGGGTCTCCGACTAGATCAGTGCTTTCTCTTTCTCCAGTCCAGGGTATGCTGTGCGGTTTGCTTAACCATTCACCCATTAAAGGGTATTTGATCTGTTTCTAGTTTCAGGCCATTATACATTTTTAAAGGATAGTATAAAAATTCATGTCTAGTTTTTGTGTGAGCATAAATTTTCATTTCTTTGAGATATATGCCCAAGGGTACCATCCCTGGGTCCTGTGGTATTTGCATTTTAGTTTTTGTGACACTGAAAACTGTTTTCCAGTGAGTTGTATAATTTTATATTCACACACACACAAAAATCTCTGCATGACCCAATGTTAAGGACTATGTCCTCTGCATATTCAAGATTCATATGCTATGCCCTAAACCACAGTGCAATTGCATTTATAGAAAGGGCCCTGAGGAAGGTGATGTAGGTTAAGAAATTCCATTCTAAGCACCTTTACTAGGCAGCTCCCAACTTTCTGTAGCTCTCATTCCAGGAATCTAATGTCTCCTTTTATCCCTGTATGCCTTCTTACACATGCACACATGCACATAAACAAATCTTTTTTAAAAAATTCATTTTTGCTCTATTATCTATAATATTTTGCTGATGAATAATACACTCTGAAATCTTCAGCTTTTGACATTGTCATCCTTCTCTTTTATTCTAGGCTCTCTGGCCCATAAGTAATGATATAATCCACATCTTTTATTTGTCTATTGCACTCTTGATTTTGGGGGGTCGTTTTTTTGTTGTTGTTGTTGTTTCGGGAGGCTGGTTTGTTCTGCTGTTGTTTTGTTTTGTTTTGGTTTTTTGGGTGAAACATTTCCATAAATATTTGTCTGCTCTTGGACATTATTTTGTTTAAATGACTGATTTTTAGATTTTCTTCATCTATTCCTATTGTGTCAGATAGCAATATTTTACATATTTTTTCTTCCTCTATAGATTTTAACTTTGATGAAATTCTAGCTTGCCAGATTTCCCTTTTAAGAGTCACACTCTGACAATAAGTCTAGAGCCCTAGACATCCCTGTAGATCCGAAAGTTTATCTTATGTTTTAAAGTTTTTTTGTTCTCTTTATATGTGGATGTATGATGATTCCTTTTAATATGTTTGTTAAAGGCAGGTGCATTCATTTGTGACTTTTTATCTTGTCTATGATAGGATTACGTCCACTGATCTGGAAGACAGCTCAGGAATTAAAAACAGTTGTTATTCTTGTAGAGGACCAGGCTTCTCACATGGGAGCTGACAACCACCCATAGCTCCAGTTCTAGGAGATGTGACTCCATTTTCTCCCATCCGCAAGCATTGTGCTCGCAGGCAAAACACTCGTACACAAAATAACATATAAAAATCTAATAGAAAAACCTCAAAATCTGCTCTGGTATGTGGTTGTGGTTTCTTGCGTATGGGAACACGGTCTACAAATTCTGGACTATTCAGGCTCTGTAGTACACACAGCAAAGGTTGACCTGTTTCTCCCAGGAAATCTTGACTCCCTAGTAGGTCTCCTTTGCCACAGGTTCTTTGAGAATGATCAGTCTTGACAGCTGCTTGATTTTGGAAGTCAAAGGTCCTAGGTGATCTGCTTAGGACCCTCCCTCTGTTTCTTATCCTCTGCTTAGAGACAGCTGGTTCCTGCTGGCCTCTGCCTGCACCCACTGGTGTGTCTGCTCTATTTGTGCCTTCAGCCCTGAATGTGAGAGGTTGGAGCACCAAGAATCCCCCAGGGAATGCATTACTCTTCTCCTCCCATCCAGAGACCTCAATGCAATTTTACCTTTTCTTTTGACTTCCAGAATTTTCTTTTTCTTACATGGATGAAATATAAAGTTTAGCCAAGTGGTGCTTGAAGTGGAACTCGATGGACTTCCACTGAGTGTTTAGCATCAGAGCATAGTCCTTTTACTAACGGAAACCACTGGTTTCAGCTGTGACAGGAGGCGGAGGGCTCTGATCTCTTATAGAAGCTGGATGATGGTGTGTGCGTATGTGTCTTGTCCCTTTAGAAGCCATCACTGAGTCATAGAAGAAAAGCTTTTAAGAGTTTGTTTAGGAGGTAGGATGTGTCACACAGGTACAGAAAGAGCAGAAACAGCCCCAGCACCTCATGACTGGTGTCTTCAGGGTCACTCAAGTTAGTCTGATCCAACAATTGCAGCATAGATAGCCACAGTGTAGCTGCTGCTCCAACCATCTACTTGCTCTGTTGGCATTTGATTGGTATCTCCTTCCATCCTTCCCTTTAGTTTAGGACTCCTAACATCTTCTAGTCAGTTCCTTTACTGGTTAAACCAAATAAAATTTACTTTGCTTTCAACTGCAATATGTGCAATGACAGAGAGTGTCAATGTTCCAAATGGAAGGATTGCCAATTAAAATGAGGGTTGTTTCTGTCTAACATTCTGATACAAGGTTGAAATGTTTATTATGCAAGAGTGAAGATCTACAGAGTTAAGTTGTATACTCCTTAAGAAAGAGATGAACAGAAAAGACAACTCAAGGGGCTGGAGAGATGGCTCAGTGCTTAAGAACACTGGCTGCTCTTCCAGGGGGTCCTGAGTTCAATTCCCAGCAACCACATGGTGGCTCATAACCATCTGTAATGGAATCTGATTCGCTCTTCTGGTGTATACAAAAACAGAGCATTCATATACATAAAAATAAATAAATAAATCTTATAAAAAAAGAAAAGACAACTCAAGTGCCAAGGTGAAATAACACTTCTAACCTTTGCCTAACTCTTCAAAGTAGCCTTTGTTGTTATTTTCTAGCACAAATGAAACATCCTTTTCAGAGACACTTCCCTCCCTCCCTCCCCCCCCCCCCTCTCTCTGAGAACTCACAGAGAAGTCTCCCTATGCTCTCAGTTAACATGGAAACTATATACAAGACATGACTCATAATCCTAGAACTGAGAAGGGGAAAGGGACACAAAAGTCTTACCCCTAAGACGGAAGTTCTTTGTAATTGATACCTGATGGAAAAGGGGAAATCAGCTTTCAGTTTTTTCAATAGAATGTCACTGGTTATATAAACAACACTGCAGGGTGGGACAAATGCCCAGCAAGACTTGGCCAACACAAAACTGACTTCACTGTTTCCTTGTTTTTATATTCAGTTTTTTATTTTTTATTTTTTTCTTATTGATTTCCTTTTTAAGTTTTTCTGGCTTGATTTTTCATTATTTAACTTTTGGGGCTTTTTTGAGAACATGAAGTTGGGTGGGTAGATGTGTGTATAGAGGGTCTGGGAGGAGTTGGTGGAGAAAAATATAAAATGACAAAAATATAATGTACAAATGTCTAACAATACTAATGATAAATGATATTATTTTTCATGCTGAAAATGTATATAATGGCAAAAGGTGAACATCCAAGAAAGTGTTGCCATGGTGAGATTACAACTCATTCACTGGCATTAGTAATTCGTAAATGACACTAAAATGTTCATGGGGTTGTGAAATGCAGTGCTCTGGGTGTTCACCAAGATTGCATATGTGCTCAGAGCCCCAGTCTACCTCAAGTGTGCAAAGGCAATAAACAGCCCTTGGTACAGGGTTGAGTTCAGAACATGAAACAGAATCTCACAGCATGGCCGGAAACCAAGTGGTTTCCTTACAGACAAATTCCCTTCAGCAAAAAGTCCTCAGCCTGATTAAAGTGTTTCCCAAGTTCAAAGACAGGAAGACTATCAGCACACTGCAGCTATAATGATTCAACGGGCAGAACCTCCACCATGTTTGTTTGGTAGCAAGAGGTTAATGAAGAAAACCTCAACCCAACTGCACCTCTTACTTTAGTTCCCTTGGATTAAAACTGCTTTCCAACCAGAAGGTTTTTGTTTTATTTTTATTCTGTTTAATGCTGTTTCAGAAACAGCAGAGGCAAAATTTTCAACATTCCCATATTGTAGAAACATAAAAATTCTAATTCTAGTAAGATTCATCTAATTATTTGGCATGACCCCACATCTGTTGAATTTCTTACAGTTAAAAACAAGTAAGGGATAGGAAAGATGCAACACCATGTGCCTACTGTATACTAGCTAATATAATTACATCACTTTATCCTCATATCAATGTTGTGATTTAATATCACTAGCTGATGATCATAAAAGCAGGTTAATTAGCTGCCTTAGATAAATCAAATCTGCATCTAGGTTTTATCTCTGAATAGTTCTTCATCCAGGTATGAGACTATCTAGTCAAATAAATAAATAAATAAAGCCACACACGAGATAGTGAGGACTCCAAACTCTCATTTGCCTCTGCTCCCGTTTGAAGAATACGTTCAACAGAAACAAGAAAATGGACTGAAACGGAGAGACCAACGCTGAGACAAGGAAGTGAGAAAGCTCTTGCAGAGAGGAGGCTGTGTCTCCTTAGGAAGGGAAGTGTAAGCCAGACAAGCCAAGTGAGTTCCTGTGACCCAAGAGGCAGAGAAAGACACTCCAGCATCTTCTGTGCGAATGCACAGCCTGAGAAAGTCACTTACTCTTGTGCAGTGCCAATACCTTGCCTACAGAACTTTCAGGTTAGCTCACTAATGTGCAGTCTGTGGTAAAGAAAACATTAAGCAGCTTGCAAGATGCACTGTTTAGAAGTGTAGGTGACTTGATAGCTGGCAGCCATGTGACGTCCCTGGTGTCCTCCCATTTCTTCTCTTGGGGCCTCTTTCATCCCCTGTCATGTTCTTTTTCCTTCATATTCTCTTGTTAATCTCAGGCATGGATAATGAATGTAAACATTGCTTTACCTGCATTGCATTATTGAGGTTTCTACAGAAAAACAGATCCGGCACTGTTAAGTGCACACGCTGGGTGCAATTTAAATCATTTGAATGTACACATATATATTCGCATGTGTATGTAAATCTGGGAGACTCAAAGAATGACAAATTGTCTATACTTTCTCATTGACACCTGTATCTTATTATGAGATACATCCAAAAATACTGGAACATACGAGGCTTGCTTATGAGTGTTACTTCTCTGTTAAGATTCTGATGTGGTGCCATGAACACCACCTGAAAACAGTTAAAGATACAGTGAAACTGCATTTACTTGCATTGGATTTTTATTTTGATTTCTCAGTATATATATTTATTTTATATAATTTATCACAGGGTACTGTGTTACATAAGAACATCATATAAGTATATTATTGTATGTTGATTATATTCTTTCCCATACTACCTCTCTTTTTCTTAATTTCTCCTTTGGCCTGCCATAGTCCCCATTGTTCTCGACAGTTTCACCTTGGCTCTCCTGTCATATATATTGACACACACATATTTATATATTATGATATATAAGTGTAACATATACTTCTTACATATTGTGAATTATAATAAATATATTATATTTATACTATATAAATCCATATATGGTCTAATGAAATGAACAGATATGTCTCAAAATATAAAATAGAAATGTCCAATGAACACACACACACAAACATTTAACCTCACTACTCATCAGGGAAATGCAAATTAAAATTACATTGGCATTCCATTTAAATCCAATCAGATTGGTAACATTAAGAAAAGAGATAATAAAAAATATTGGTGAGGATGTAGACAAAAGGGAACCTTTGGACACTGCAGGTAGAGATATTAATTTATCTACCCAGTACAGGAATTCAATACAAAGGTTCTTCAAAAAAAAAACACATAAGCATCACCCCACAAGATACAGGTGTGAAGGACTTTCTCAACTGGACTCCATTTACTAAGGAATTAAGGCTAACAGCTGACAACTAGGACCCCATAAAACTCAAAGGCTGCTGTACTGCTCGGGAAACAATCAGTGGGGTGAAAAAGAAGCCTACAGAAGTGAAGAAACTCTTAGCTGTTCATCTGATAGAGGATTAATATCCAGAATTAATGAGAAACTTAAGAATCAAAGTCAAGGAAACTAATAACCCAATTTTTTAAATGGCTAGGGATCTAAACAGAAAGTCCTCAAAAGAACCAAAATGTCTAAGAAATACCTCAAAATGCATTCATCACCCTTAACAATTAGGGAAACAAAAATTAAAACACCTCTGAGACATGCTCTCACCCCAGTTAGAATGGTTAAGGTCAATAATCAACTGTGGAGGAAGAGGAAGCCTCGTTTGCTGTTAGTTGGATTGAAGATTGGTGCTGCCACTCTGGAAATCAGTGAGGGGAACTCTCAAAAAGCTAAAAAACAAACTGCCATGATAGCCCAACTACACTCTTCCTTGTCGTATGCCCAAAGGATTTGGCTTCCCACTTCACAGAAACTTGCTGAGCAATGCCCATTGCTGCTCTACTAGCAATAGCCAGGAAGTGGAAACAACCTAAATTTCCTTCAACAGGTGAAGGGATAATGAAAGTGTGGTACAGTAAACACTACCGAGTATTGTTCAGCTGTCAAGATGAGATTTCCAGGTAAATGAATGGAAATAGAAGAGATCATATTGAGTGTGGTAGCCCAGACCCTGGAAGTCAAATACTGTATGTTCTCTCTCACCTGCAATTCCTAGTTCCAAGTCCTCAGTGACGTATCAAAGGAAGCCACAAAATTACAAAGGGGTCATGGATGAATAATAGGGTAAGGGCTCAAACTGAGGACAGAGGTCAATGCAAACAGAAGGATGATGGACAAATAACACCAATATTGTTTGAAGAGGCCTCAGGGAGTCATACTATTTTATATCTGCCTAAAACTCTAGGTAATACATATAAATATTCATCTGGCAACACTCTCCACAAGAACCATAGAGTAAGAACCCTAGCACCAGGCATGGGAAACCTCCTTTTGAATAGTTTGGGGAGGGTAGTCCAAATGGCTCCCCAAACAATATAAATTATGGATGCAGCCCTTGGTTGCCTCTTAGGAGTAGAGGTGGGACCCTATTGCGGAAGACACTGAACACTTAGAAAACTGGACTAAGATGATTCAATCTGGATCTGACCTGCAAGCATCTTTCCAGCAATCTAGCCTCCATGGTTGAAGAAAATACTATGCAAGCTGACAAGAGAGGGAGGCCACAAAACAGTTCTACCCAGATGAACTACAGCAATTACCAGCCTGACAAGATATGCACTCAAATGTGATAAGTAACACTCACCTGTCAGTGGCAATCAACAGCTGTCTAGTCAGACTTAAGCCCCATCAACAGGAGGGAAATCATGTTTAGTACTAGATACCTGGTCAGCTCCCCAGGGTTAGCAAGCCATATAGAGCTTAGAAGAGTATTGACTACTACCATTTTGGTAGATGGATGTAATTCCTTACTACATTCTAAGTTTCTCTTTATACCCACAGAGAAGTTTAGCTACCACCCCTCATCAAATCAGCCTCTTTTTCCAAGTAGAGCCCATCACAGAGAACCACAACTGGACACAAGGCAAGGTTTAACAAATCATAGGGAGCCCAAACTCAGTGGGTATGTCTACATCACAGCTCCTGCATCTACCACTCAGTGAACATCGTGGAAGAAGAGGCAGAAAGACTGTTAGAGCCGGAGTATGAGGAGTCTGCTGTGCAACAGTCCCTCCCTGAAATGGCTGCACAGACAAGACCTGAACAACGATGATATCAACGGACATGCAAATGTGGAAGGAGGGCATTTTACAAGGTTCCAGTCCTAGAGCAAGGAACTACTGACTGCTCGGAGAAGGAGAATCAGCCTTGTCCCTGGACAAGCCCTTTTTCCAGTTACTCAATGCAGTAAGATCATCCTTAAAGTCATATATACACAAATATAAAAAAATAGACTTAGAGGGATGTATGTAGAGTATGTGCAAACTCACACATATAGCAATAATAATAAAAACTGAGAGTGGGGAGTGCTGGGGTG